>NC_141371.1:17920429-18588429 GCF_963921425.1 Dryas octopetala
AAAAATTTAGGCCAAAAAGCATTAACATAAAAATGGCAGTTTTAAGGAAAATTGGTTTATTTAAAAAAGCAAATGAGCAATACCTGCTCAGTGAATTTTATAAAATCATAAAAAAATAATTTGAATAAGATTTTTCATAGGAAATTAGAAGACATACGAACACTCAAACAAAAAAACTTTCAAGGCAATTGGAGTTGTGCAAGTAGGGTTTTTGAAGACCCAAAGTTCACACCAGAAAAAGGGTTTTGTTGCAAAATCAATGTTCATGTGATAGAAATGCTATTCTCGGGTATATTAAACCAAATCAAGTAAAACCAATTGGTACAAGTCTGAAATCATTCGTACAATCCACTGTATCAATTTCAAATCAATACTCTAAGTAAAATAAAATTTGAGCATACCAAACCTCATGGATTTTCTTTGAAATTGCTGCAGAAAATTGGCAGATTTTTAGGGAAACTTTGAAAATGTATAACTCACTCAATATCTATGAGATTTGTATGATTCTTGTCTTGAATGAAAGGTGCATATGTCTATTTTCATGCATAAAAACAGTTTTGCAAGTTTCTAACTCAAATGGTACAAAATTCATTTTTTGTCATACAAGGTCAGAAGATGTAAAAATAGCGCTATTGGCTAGCCAAACAAGACTAAGTTGTAAGACTCTTGAATTTTTCTTTGGATACATTTAACCCTAAACATTCAACATGGTTTTAAGGTATTGAAAATCAGACTTAGAGGGTAGGGTGAGGGTTCTTACCAATTGTTGTTGAGTTTTCCAAAAGGAAATGCAGGCTGCAAACTCCTTCTTCTTCTTCTCGGGATGACCTTCTCTTTTGGCCTCCTCTTCTCTTCTCTAACTTTCTCTTTCTCTAACTCTCTTTCTTTTTCTAGAACTCAAAATTAATGTAGGGCATTTGTCTAAGTAGGGTTGGTTTTATAAAAGAATGCTTGTGTTTGTTGGAGAGAAAACTGAAAAATCACTTCCTTTCTTGTGTGGGAAAGGTTTCTGACAAGGCTCTTGGGCTATTTGTCAGGGTTTTGGATTCCCAAGAGGCTTCTGATAGGCTGGCCAATCCCTTAGGGTCTTTTTAATTGAGTGTTTAGTCTAAGGCTCTAGGCTAAACAGCCCAACAACCAACCAAAAGCTTTCCTTTATGCTTAATCATTTATTTAATTAAAGCCATCATTAAATTTTATTTTGTTTTCTTCCCCCCTAATCCGAAAATACACTCTATCTCCAGCCCTAGTCATGATCACCATGCCATGCAATAACCATCATCTTTATCTCTTGCTCAAGTGACCTAAGGTTCTTGTCCTAGTGGTCTAGATTGGTCAAAATAGGGTTTCAAGGTCAACTTTTCCACCCTTGGTATTCCTACTTGTCAAATCCTAACTCTAAACATGTATATGCCATAAATACATGTTTGTACAAGGAAAAGCAAGTATGTGATTCGAAAGAATCACTTGAGTGTCCAAATAACTTATTAAAAATATGTAATTTCAAATAAGTGTATTAAAAGTGTTTTTGGATGAAGCAAAATCACACAAGCTCTTGGCATTCCTTTGTAATCCGAGACCACCAATTGAGTAGACAAAGTCATGCTCAAAATCAAATTATCCAAGCATGAGTAATTAGGTCAAGGTGTTTTGCATAAGTGGTCATGTTCTTAGTTTTGTGAAATGCTAAGCAAGTGACATAATTTTAACATAAGTGCATAACTTTAAATAAAGCATTTTGATAAATGTAATTCCATAAACTTAACTACGTGGGATAAATTCAAATTTATGTTCAAAAGGTGGAAATTAGTTCTAACTAATTTTAATTAGTCTAGTAACAACCTTAACCCAAAATCAATAAAATTTGGAGTGTTACACTTACATTGCAAAACAGTTTAGGGTTTAGCTCCAGGGTTTTGGGCGGACTCAAAATCTGAGACTAAACCTTAAACCATAAGTTTCATAACCCCAATTGTAAACCTTACACCAAATCAAGGGCGACGTTGTAATTTCACACCAATAAATAATGAAAAAAACATAATAGAGAAATTGGTATTTTCCAAGGCACCAAAATATATATGACGTTAACAAATAGATTGGGTCTATTGACTAAAGTATGATAAAATTTTAGACCTTAATAACTTTTATAGGAAAAAATCCAATGATCATTATATAATATTAAAATATTTTATTAATTTAAATAAAATTTGCTAATATACTGCTGAGGCAAAATTTGAATCCCTCTTTCCACAAAGAAAAAATTAAAAAAAAAAAAAGGGAAAAAAAAAAGTAATGGGAAAGATGGGAACTCATATAAAGAGAGATATGAAATAGGAGCACAGAAGAAATGGGCAGTGTCAAAGCGGTGGTTCTTATCACTGGGCAAGATACCAAAGTTAGAGGCTCTCTACATTTCGTTCAGGACCGCAACGGTCTCTCTCTCTCTCTCTCTCTCTTTTTGGTGGGTTGGTGTTAATTGTTGGTAATATATTATTGCATAAACATACATGAACAGGCCCTACTCATGTTAAAGGGAGGATTACTGGGCTTTCTCCTGGTCTTCATGGCTTCCATATTCACGCTCTTGGTGATACCTCCAATGGTTGCAATTCCACTGGTACTCGTTCTCTGTTTCCTGTCTGAATTTCAGCTTGAATTCTTAATTTTAATGCAATCTTATACTGCTTCTAGGCTCATAATTCCTGTTTCTCTAATGGGTTTTAGTTCAATCTTTTTTTTTTTCTTGGTGGGTGGTTGGTACTTTTTAATTTTTAAGTTTTTGATGTTTCTTTTTATTAGGACCCCATTTTAATCCACTGAAGAAGGACCATGGAGCTCCTTCAGATAAGGAGCGTCACGCGGGTGATTTGGGTAACGTTGTTGCAGGCCCAGATGGTATGCAAAGTTATTGGTTTCTGTATGTAGTTATGTATTGTATATGGAATGGAATGGAGTGCTCAATGCTTCCTCAGACACAGTTCAATATTTTACTAAATTTTCACTCTGCAGGAGTTGCTGAGGTTTCTCTTAACGACTGGCAGGTAATTTAATTCATTGTCAGTGGCTTTGTTTTATTTTGAATATTCTTTTTGTAATATTTGTGACTCAAATCCTCTTAAGATGGTGACATGGCGTCTAGCTGATGTCTTTTAATTGAAACCTGTATAAATGTCATAGGCTTATCTACAATGCTAGCATATTGTCACCAATGAAATCATTTTCTGTCCTTGGATTCATGCCCCTTTTAGTTATATTCCATTTTCTTGATATCAATTTTAGATTCCTCTAAGTGGACCTCATTCCATTCTTGGGAGGGCAGTTGTCGTGCATGCTGATCCTGACGATCTTGGCAAAGGTAAGATTGCAAGATTTTCTTGGAAAATTGTCTGTTTATTACATTTGGGCTTTCATAGCTCCTTTGTATAGTTTCATTACCATTTCACCTATGCGATACATTATGCTTATTTGATTACAATTTCATATATCTGCCTTGATGAACTTGACATCAAAGCACAATATTATCCCTGTTCCATGATTACTTCACCCAAAAGGAATTTCACATGCTTCACAATAATTCTAAGGCATGTAGCCCTTGATTATAATTGTCCTCTCTCTTCTGCTGGATGATCACTTAAGTTTTTCAATTCGAGGAATAGGGATCAGTTGATACTTGACCATTTACTGATTCTTGTTGCGAATAACTACAACACAGAGATCTCTATTTTTATTATTTTTTTTTTTTTTAAAGATTCTCTTGGAGTTTAATTGTAGTCCATTTAGCAGTGACGGATTTTTCTTTCTTTGGGAATTGGTACTTTAAGAGATGTTTTAGTGACTTTCAACATATTTACTTCTTGAAAATTTTGTGTCACTATAAGGCTAAAGAGATATTTTTATACAATTAATGCATGTACTTCGTAATTTTTCCAAGCATTTTGAACTTATCTCACAAAGATGTCAATCTCAATGCAATTCAGACTTGAGTATGGTCAGTTTTATCATCATGCCATGAAACTCTAAGAAGCACTCATTCACCTCTTCGATTCAAAATATGAATAGTTTTCTCATTAGCTCTTCGTACATAAGAAATCATTTATCTTGCATACATCTCTCTGTACTTCATTTTTACTTAAGGAGTCTTAGAAAAGTGGGTGACTTTACCTGTTTTGTAGCCCTTCTCGTCGTTGTTAAAATCAAATCTGTTTTTATGATAAAACCCGTAAGTACTTTTCAGGTTTATGCTGTCATTGCTAATTTTGTATGGATATAGATTTGGTTTTGGTGCATGCATTATGCTCGTGCGTTTTTATGAATGATTCCATGAATGACACTATGGTACTGCAGTACCCTATGACTTTATAGATTATGACAGTTCAAATGGTTGGACTGTCATATAGATCTTCCATAAGGTTTTGTTGTCTGAGATCAACCACGGGGTAGAAGCTTTGATTGATTTGAAGGTTTTCATTCTATGGTGAATGGTGGAGAGGATGGCTAGGTTTTGTTTGATCAGATTGCTGTCCAGAGCTTGATTTCTTACTCATCATGCTACAGAAACCATAGGGAGAATTTCTTACTTACCTGATGAAGAGAGATTGAGATCGAGAGAGATCAAGAGAGATAATCGGCTTGCTTCACTGTTGTTGAGAAACTGCTGTGTTTATTTTTGTTGAGGAGTTCATTTGAACAATTCTCTGGGCCCTGGCTCCCTGCATATCTGAAACATTTGGAAAATTTGGGTGTGTGATATTTTGGAACTGGTAGACATGCTCTAATAGCAGGGAAAAGTATGAGCTATCTTGAAGATCAGCCCCTTAGAAGTGAAATAATTCATTGGAAGCTTTAAAAATGTGTTTTCCGGTGCAAATGTCACTGAAAGTTAACTTGTGTTTCCCAGTGCAAATGGAAGCTTTAAAAATGTGTTTTCCAGTGCTTTACTGTGGATTGATCATCTTTATCATGGATGTTGTGCCCTGATGTCTATATATCTTTAATGCAATAGGTGGACATGAACTCAGCAAGGCTACTGGGAATGCAGGAGCAAGAGTTGGATGTGGTATGTATTTTACTTCTCTAGCCATTTGGTATTGCAGTACAGGCAAATTGTTTTTATCATAGTCAGTAGTAGGGTCAGGCATTTTTTTTTTTTGTTGTCATTCCTTTTATTTTCCTTCCTCTTTTCCACTTTCCCTTTTCATTCACTCACACTCATCTAACATTTGTTATATCGATTTTTGGCAGGAATCATTGGCCTTCAGTCTTCTGTTTAAAAAAAAAAACTGCTTGCAGAGCAGATATAGGACAACTTCAAAATTGGGATCTCCGTTTTTTTTTTTTTTTTTTTCATTTGTGGTCTATAATCCTGTAATAATAATACTTATATTGATATATGAATGCTTTACATGGAATTCTTTGGCATGATATTGTCATTCTGATTATGTGGCATTGGTTAACTTTCAGTGAAATTTTGCAGATTCGTTGTTTTCTCACAAGTTTTAATGCCAAGTCATTGCCACATCATATATTGACAACGGAAGATGCTGTTTGCCCCAACATTTTTTAGAGCTTAGTATAGATTGATTAAATCTAAGAGCTTAAAATCATTTGTAAAAACATGATCCTAACCCTTTTGTTACTTCCTGAGCAAAAATGTTTCGCACACAAGCACTCTGACACACTTTTACACCCCCTAAATTATGTTATCTGTATTTATGGATAACACAAAAGATTCAACAAATCTAATTATATACTTGGATCAAAATATTTTGCTTAAATGTAATCTGTAATTATTCACCAGAAGAAAAACAGATTCAAGAATGGAACTGACATTTTTTGTCTAGAAGGGAAAATCCATTAAAAGGCTTAGACACCTTGTATGTATTAAGCTCACCCTGGAATAAAGGCATAGATAATAAACTTCAATTTTGCAAAGTCAACAAGCTTACCATAAGTTATTGTAGGACTTACAAAAACTGGCATTTCTTGTGCTAAACACGTAAAGCAGTTCCCTTGATTTAACAACATATGAACAGAAAACTGGAAGGACTTGTCCGACAAGGAAATCATCGAATCAAGGTGAAATGAGTAATTTGTTTGATGATACATCAGTAACTTTAGTAAATATTACTCTGTTACAGTTCAACCTTACAGATTGCCACCAATTATCACGATTCTAAACTCTGCGCATCTCTTTCCTCATCATGCAACATTTACTGATTTTGGTCATGACTTGTGCAGCAGTCGCCTTCTGGAAAAGCTTTCCTCAAACTACTACTTATCTGGTGGCATTAAAAGAGAATTGCAAATCTTTAACCCCTCAACCACGTGTTTCTGTATGATGAATTGTCACGGAGTGAAGCATCATGGGGCTTGTATTCCATGATATAGCTGTGTGGGAGCTTCAAGTTCCGCTTGATTGCATCTCTTAAAGCCATTACAGCCTGGATAAGCAAGAGAAAATTGCATCATGAGAGAGAGAGAGAGCATAGAAACAATAACTAGCCATGAAAGTATTTCATATTTATAAATTACCAACCTGATGATCAGACGCATTACGATTCCAGACACTCAATATGTCCTCGTTGAATCTAATGCTTAGTACTGCACCACATATGTTCTCTCCATAATCAAGTTGGTCACCCACCATGGCAAGAACCTGCATACACATGCAGGAGTAAGAAATACTAAACTCAGTTTAAAGTTCCAACTTTGGAGACAGGCAAGTTAGACGCATAGCCTAGTTGGTAGCCACACCTCCTCTAAAGAGGAGAGCTTAAGTTCAAATCCAGTCCCCACCAGAAAATATCATAACTGATTAAAACACATTAGAGAGTTCACATTAAATTGGTAGTGAAACCATACATACAATCACACACGTGTCGCGTATGTGCGTTGATAATACGCATGTGTGTATGTATGTATACATAAAGGATCTTAGATGGCATTTGCTTTTTAAAATTGAGCAGACGCCCATGCTTTACTGGTACAAGACAAAGGCTGAATGATGATTTACTGGTACGAGACAAACTCGGCACTTATGAGGGGACCCGTTTGATTGTATATCTTCTATTCTGAAATGTTGCACGAACATCAGACTTTTTGCTACATACAGGAGCTCAATCTCAAGCTCTCAGAAGTTATCATCTTTACACCAGCCACAATTTTTAAATGGGTATTGATTGCTCACTATAATAAGCATGGAACTGAAGCTTGTAGAAAGCTAAAACCTTAAATACAGCCCAAGGTTGGATACCCAAATTCAATCTCAAAATTTTCTTCATAGGAAATAGACAACAATGACACAAACATCATGGGCAAAATATCCCATTAAGTTACATGATAATTTGATATGCAAGTTTACGGTTTTACCTCCAACCATTTCTTCCAGAAACCAAACAGTGAATGATAATAAATTAAAGAAATAAACTTTACATTAATAAAGCCATGAAAATGAACTTACAATTATAATTATCCCATAAAAATAGAAAAAACAAGCAAAAGAAAAATACAATTCAAAGACATATTAATCAAAACAACCACTGCCCGTTCCTCGGCAGCCCCAAGAAGCCCATTTCATCTGTACCAATTTCTACTTTTTTTTCAGTACCTTTTTCAAAAAGAGACTGAGATAATCTCTTCCTTCACACTTAACGTCAATTATTTACGAATTTTCAAAATTAACTTGTATTCACAAAGTCAGAAGAAACAAAGGCCACCAATTCAAACTCATAGCCAAAAACTGAATCAAAAGGAAAGAGAAAAGCAAGTTGACAGAGGACTCATGTCTCAGCTTCACTTCTGAGAGCTTGAGGTTGAGCTCCTGTTAATGACCAAAACCTGCTTCTCGTGTAAAATTTCAGGAAAGAGATGCAGTCAAATATGGTGGTCTGTTCAATTTTAAAACGCAGACGCCCGTTTAAGATCCTATCTTTAACAGAATTTATCTCAAATGATAATTGGTTTAGTTTACAAGACAATTGAAATATCATCCAGAATACAACGCGATTTTCATTACTCAACAAAATCAATGAGAAAAGCTTCGCAATATTTTAAGCTACCTTACAGTTGGTTCAGCATACCCAGGTGTAGACAATGTTTAAAATTTCAGAAGTTTAAGGGTCCAGACAACCATATCGGAGTTGATTGTATATTCTTCCATGGTATCACGGACATCTTGGCAACATGTAAACAAGATATCGGCAAGTACCAGTATCCATGGACACTAAGGCAAAAAGTTTTCCTGACATATTATCGAAAGAGGACCGAACTTTTGATGAAGCTCCTTGGTCTTGACCTGAGTGAGTTTCTTGATCCTGTTGGGCTCAATATTTGTTGTGACTACAAGTGCATAGGAAACCAACTTGCCACTCTTTTCAGCTTGAGCCACACAACACCAGTCACTTTCACATACGCACATTCCTCCATGTCTTGCAAGGGGAAGAGGCCATTGGTTGGGTTGATTTCTTTGAGCAAGAGATTTCTTTTGGTGCTCTGATGCCTTCCAGAGATATTTTCTTGAATTTTCTTTTTCTATTACTTTACAGGTTTTTTTTTTTTTTTTTTTTTTTTTTTTTTTTTTTTTCCAATTTTAAAATACGCTTGGCTAGTGAAAAAGGTGAGGTTATGAGCACGGATGGGTCAAAATATTTGAAATCTCCTTTATGTATCATTATGATTCTTTCTCCTTTTTTTTTTTTTTTTTTTTTTTCATTTGGGTGCGATGGGTGGAAGTATCACATCTTGAATTTGCAGACGACACTAATTTTTTTAATCCAAAGAGTAGAAATGGGAGAATCTGTTAGATATTATGGAGTGTTTTTGTGCAGCATTGGGGTTAAAAATCAATAGAGCAAAGTGTGTCTTGGTGGGAATAAACTCGGAGGTAAGCAAAGTGGAGGGTTTAGCAAGCTCAATTGGTTAGGTTGGGTATTGGCCTATGAAGTCCTTGGGCTGCCTTTGGAGGGTAATCCTAGGGCTGTGAACTTTTGGAATCCTGTTGTAGACAAGATTGGGGAGTTGGAAGAAGGTGTATCCCTCTAGAGGAGGCTGACTTACATTCATACAAGCAGTACTGGGCAGTATCCCAATTTACTATTGTCTTTATTTACAATTCCAAAAGGGGCCGTTAGGAAGATGGAGAACCTTATAAGGTATTTTGTATGGGCTGGTGCAGGGGAAGAAAGTAAAATGCATTTAATCAGGTGAGATCTAGTATCACTGGTCATGCAGAAAGGAGGGCTGGGGATAGGCATTCTGGTTGCAAAGAACAAAGCTTTGTTGGGAAAATGGTTACACAAAATTAAAGTTTGAAGGCAATTTGGCACCAAAAAATAATGTTAAGGACTAACAAGGGTCAAAGTTCAGGGGGCATTGCTAAATTTTTCACTATATTTATAATGGATGTACAAGGTTTGCAGGTTTAATTGATGCACTAATCCTTGATACAGCATCATTCAATATTTCTATATTTCTACGCAAATTTCTGTCTTTTCTATAATTCTTCCTAAAATTTTCACCAATATTGCAACAAATTCGGTCTACCGATGTACTCGCACATAGTGACATTTTCATCCCTGTGTGTCGGATACAGAGGTACGCCGTTCGGTAAGAAAAGAAAGAGATTTAGGCCAATGCAATACAGAGAAGTAAACTACTACCCTAAATCTTGAAAAATCCGAGTTTTCCAAAATTTCCCCCTCTACAGATCTTTCCTTCGCAACAAGTATATGCATGCTATTCTAATTAATTCCATCCCCAAATTCCAAGAGAATCTTTACAAATTTGATGTACATCAAGATATCAATTCAGAAAAATTCCAGTAGCACCCAAAACTAAAAACAGAACACTAGAATTGTCAATAAATTATCATTATTCTTCATTGCATGCATAAATTAATTGAAAGTCAACATTTAAGAAAAATTAGGTGATGCTTCCGAATGCTTAAAAAAGTACAAATTTTCTACTAAAACCCACCAAGATTAAGTAGAATGATTGCTTCAAAAAAACATTGTCAAAATGAAACAACTTATGGCAAGAAAGTAGCATGGAAACTGCACATTTACCAGCACAAAGAAATTCTAGTTTTTCTCCTTACCAGGTCCTCCCAGAAACGGCCTGACACAGCCTTTTTGAATCTTATTATCCATTTACCACCATTGCAATTAGCAGAGTCCTGACAAACCACAAATTTCACAGAAGTTGGCATTCTGTTGTCTATAAAGATCAATATCTTTGAAGCAATTCTGAGGTAATTGCATTCCGTAGAAAGGAATAAGAGAAACAAACAGAAATTAGAAAGAAAAGATTAAAAGCCAGGTTTCAAATGTTTACCTCCCACAGAGGGCGAATTCCCTCCTTGAAAAGATGCAAGTCTGTTGGGCTAGGCAAAGAAGAAGGGCGGGATAGGTGGCAATAACAGATCCAAAAACCTTCAACCTATATGCAAGCAAAAAGAACTTAATTAAAAAAAGAGGATTATACTCAGCCACATTTTCATCGCCTCCTGACATTAAAAATAGATCTTACCGAACTGAAGTCCACAATTTTCTTTATATTGTCTTCGTACGATGTCTGGCTTCGAATTCCAGGTGTTCGGCGAGTGTACCAAAATACGAATTTGTGCTAATCATAGAAACATAAAGAATAAGTGCTACAAGATCACAACAATTATCAATTGGATAAAAGAAAGACCAATAGACTTAAACATTAGTGGCCTTAAAATGCTTTCTTTTATCAATTGGATAGAAAAAAAAAAACTCATGTTACAACTCTACAACCACAACAAATAATAAGTTACAAGAAGGCATTGAGGGACCACTCCCAGTTTACTCAACCATGGGAAAGAGAACCCTTCAAAACAAGAATACAGAAAAGCTCAAGAGTATAGATTTTAATTGGGTAAACAAAGTGGAATAAAGGATTTTTTCTTCGTGTGAGTGTGCAGAGAGACAGAGAGAAAGTGAAAGGAACCGAGGGAAAGGGAGAAATCCGACGCCTCCAAGTGAAATAGTAAAATGCAGTGCTAACTATAACATATAACCCTTTTCCAAGGCAAGACGTAACCTTAAGAAAACATAAGCAGCACAAATATTACTCAATCATTCACAAAAACAAAAATCATATAAGTAAAAGTACTAATCGTTGAATAGGTAAACACCAAACATCCAACCCAAAAGACCCAAAAGCTTAAGCCATTAGATGGAGATGCCCATTTGACACTTAGACTCATCTGAAAGAGTATATATAACCAAATGTGAGAAACCCAGAAAATGAACGGACTTGAGTGAAACGGGTGTTTAACGTTTTTTACCATAAGAAACAAAATCAATGGAGATCGAAATAATAAATTGACTCCTAGATAGGCAATTCAACAGCAACCCAACTCACTCAATCAGTAACCATTTGAGGGAAAACTACAATATTAAACATGAATTTACTTTCTCTTGTGAAAGACCCAAATTTTAGCTAAGTGAACAAATCTAGAGAGAGAGAGAGAGAGGGAGGGAGAGAACCTTGAGGGGATGGAGGCCAGCTTTGAGGTCGCGAGCTTGACGTTCAAGAAATTCTTCGGCTTCTTTGTTACTATTATCAATAGAATCTAAAAGGGCTTGTGAATAACTAATGCTATTATTATTCTCGCTGTTGTTGTCTGATTCCTTCTTCTCTGCTACCACCTCCATCGTCCCAAAAAGCCCTAAAATTCAGTCTCCCTCTTTCTCTGCGAGACGACCCAGAAAGAAGCAAAGCAAAGCAAAAGAAATGAATGAAAGCCGCTTCGTTCTTTTCAGTTTTTTGACATGATCATGGGCTCAAATACGATGGGTTTTCGGATTGGACTTTATACAAGCAATTGGAGATGACCTGTTTTGACCCACACATGGGCCAGTCTTTTGACTTTGCTTTCAACCATACCCCCAATAGAATTCCTAGGCCCCGTTTGGAGGCCCAAACTGGACGGGCCTATTCAATTAAACAGGACAACAGTACCTTGCCCATGTTTAATGCAATAAGGCTACGTTTGGCACGCTGGACTGTGTTGGATTGGACTATTTTTATGGATTATGCTGGATAGTGTTGGACTGGAGTAAGCTGGACTAATGTTATCCTGTGTTTGGTGTTGTGTCGGACTATGAAGCTGGATAAGCTAAATAACACTGTCCTGTGTTTGGTGCATGGCCGGATGACCGGATTAAGCTATAACTATTTTAATTTTTAAATTAATAAAAACAATTTAATTATCTATTTTTTTTAATATATTTTCAAGACTTAAAATAATTAACTTTATGTATTTGTTTGTTAAATAAATATATCTTATCTAATTACAATCCACTTTTTAATATAATTTGAAGGGTTAATATTTAATTCTCAAATTTTTCATAATTTTAAAGTCCAAAATAATTGATTAATTTGTTTTTTATTTAAAAAAATGCTATCAAATGACATTACTCATCTAACTTTTGTTTTTTTTTTTTTGCTAAATCAAATACTGTTTTTCTTTTTCCAAAACCATTGACCAGCAAAAGCATCCATTAGTGGTGAGACCTATAAGATCCAAACATTTTATAAGGTAGATAGATCCTAGCAATCACACAAGGCAAATATAAGAAAAGTTGCAGCAATCACACAAGGCAAACAGATAGATCCCAGCGCCAAATCCAATGAACACGTTTGTTTCCTTTTTCTTTTTGTTTTTCATTTGAGTTTTGGCTCCTGTATTCATCTTTCCCGTTTACCTGCTTCAATCAAAATGTTAGGAATCTCGACTGATATCCAAGAAAAAATCCAATGAAGAAAAAACCCATAAAAAATAATAATAGATCAATCCAAACAAAAAAAAACCCAGAAACCCAAAAGATCAATTCTAAATCAAGCTTGTCCAGAGAGAACAAGAGAGAGAGAGAGGAGGGAGAGAAAAGAATTGACATCCAGAGAAAGAAAGCAGAGAGAGAGAGCTTACCCACAAACTGAATATGAAGGATGGACGCGCGAGCTACCTCCAGGTTTGTGTTATTTTGCGAGGCGTAATCCAGTTCTTAGATAGCGAGGTGTCTTCAAGCCTCGCTATTTACCAACGCTTAGTCCGCTGTTTTAGAAGAAGCGGTGGTAGATAGTCCCACTTAAAATAATACTGGGCCTTACCAAACATGAGTTCATTGGGTTATTTAACACAATCCGGCCTAGTCCAACAAAACAAATGTAGCCTAAAGGAAGATATTGGATTAGATGCTGAAGGCCCGTTTGAGATTGTAGTTGAATAATCAAAAGCTGTTGTAGATGACAATTTTAGGTCATTCACAGTCACAACAGTTTTGGTGTTTGGTAATAAAAGTAAAAGCTGTAGTGTCTCACAATTCTAGGTCACTCACTACAATTTTGAAAACCAGCTATCCACATGCTTTTCAAAATTGTTGTGATTGAAAGTTATAGACCCTATTAATAAAAATTTTGAGCTCTCCAATATACCCTCAATTTTTATTCAAAATGATAGAGGTTTATGTAGCATTATGTCTATTTTAGTAATTATACACAACCACAATAGTTTTACATTAAAATTTACCAAACACCTTGATACTCATTTTTGCACTTACATTACTTTACATCTGATTTTAATTCGCAGCTGTTCTACTTTATAGTTGTTTTTTATCACAACAATACCAAATTAAGCCTTAGGCCTAGTTTAAGATTGTTGTGACTCTAGAAAAAAAAAATGTTTCTGCTGTGTGGTGAGGAAAAGCTGTTGTGAGGTAAAGCAGCTGGGGTATTTGGTAAACTGTATTTTTAAAAGTGCTATGAGTGTTAAGCAGCATTAGAGTGTTTGGTAAATTTTGATGTAGAAGTATTGTGGCTATGTATAATGAACAAAATGGACATGATGTTGAAAGTACTTTTTACTATTTTGTTTGATAAAACAAGAGTGCTTTTACTTGCTTTTCTAATTTCATTTATGAATTTTTTTTTTGTACAAACTAGTCTCTTAACTTACATAAAACTCACTTTAGATTAATATTAGCAAATTTGCCTGCGTGTTGTTGTGGGTGTTTATAATTTATTGCACTTGTGTGGAGGATTTAGTGAAATTGGAAGAGATAAATGACAATATAAGTACATAAACAAAATTGTTAAACTTCATATTTACATCAACATTTGCTGTCATACTTGACAGAACCGTTCCCGGATTTCACCTTGAAATCCTGAGTGGTTTTGTGGGATCCAAAGCCAAGAGAATTCCTACAAAAAAATATGGCAGAACCTCCTCTGAAAATAGACTAACCCAAATTTATAAACCTTGTCGAAATTTCTTTCCAAACAAAATCAACAAGTAGTGCAAGTAAACATTTTCATCATTAAAGTAAATGCAAATGTTTAGAAAAACTTCCCTAAAACATGCAAGGTAAGATATCAGACATGATATCACGCTAAAATAGACAATAATATAATTAACCCAAATCCTTCATTGACATTCATGCAAACTATCCATCTCTAGGCCATGAAATGAAAATCACATCATATTAGTATCCTAGAAAGCTGCTAGTCATACACTTAGATAATTAAGCTCGCCACATCCCGTACATATGCATGAGCAGGCAGATAAGCTCGCCACTTCCTGTGCCAAGTGATCTCGATACACAGGCAAGCAGGTAAGCTCGTCACTTTTCGTGCAAAATGATCTCGATGCACGAGCAGGCTGGAATGTTCGCCACTTCTCGTGCAGAGAGAACCGATGCAAGGGCAAACAGGTATGTATGCTCGCCACTTCCTATGCAGAGTAAATCGATGCACGGGCAGACATGTATGTTCGTACATACTCTAGAACAACATTTGCCAGTAAAAGAATACACCAACACAAGGTTCTCAAAACAATTCATAAACTAACTTTATTCAACAATATACATGCCTCTTGAATTTTGGATTCATCTCCATATATGCAAAAATCATTAAAACGTGTCTGTGAGAAATTTATACTTAATTCATAAATCCCAAAGCCTAAATTAAAACTTATTTAATTAACCCAGAAACTACACTCATGAATAAAGTCAAAGCTTTCAAAGTGTAAGTATAAACATCCAATTTAAACCTCCTCGATTTCCCTCTCTCTCTCTCTCTCTCTCTCTCTCACCCATTCATTATCGTCGCCCTGTCACCGGCGCGTGGGCGCGCGTTCGGCAGCAGATGGAGGGGGACGAAAGCTCCCTGAGCTCGGCTCTCCTCCCTCTTCCTTCCCCTGGTCTCGATTCAGCTCAGAAATCCCCTAAACCCAAGAACCCATGCCAGTTTAGGCCAATTTGGAGCTTCGGCGTTGACTCGCCTTTTCCGGTGGTTTTGCGGCCCAACTCCGGCTCGGTAATTCTATTTCCAATGCCGTTATGCTGCCGGATTGGAAATCCGAGCGTGTTGCCATCCAAGGGCATTTCAGTCTTTTCACGTGATTGCACTGTGAGTAAAATTAGATAGTTTAATTGTTTGCTTGATTGCTTATATGCATTGTTTGCTAGGATTTGGTAAAGTCTAGGCTTGAATCATGAAGATGGAAATGAAGGTGATTATGCAATGTGATTTATTGATTAGGATGTGAATGGTTGTTGTTAAGGTTAATAGTTGACGATTAGGCATTTGAATTGCCAAAATGATTTATTATTATTGGTGGAATTTTATGTGAATTGAGGAATTTGATTTTCTTGATGCTTGGATCATTAGTGAATGAAATATTATGTGATTGAGAAATTATGGACTTATGAGGATTATTTATTTATGCCTTGGTATTATTATGAATATATTGTGGATTGTAGATTGTGAATTGTGAGAATTGAGGAAATGTATATTGAGGCAATGTGATTATGTACTGAGGTTCTTGGTTAAGTCATTTCACTCATACGAGTTCTAGTGAGCTTACCGGGTTATTTGTTTGAATGACCCGGTGTACCATGGATATAGTGCAGTGTGGTTGTTGATGTTTTGCAAGTTAAGCAGGCTGAGGAGGTAGTGAGATCTATTTGATTTGATTAAACGATTTTGTACAGAGGTTTTACATAAATTTTTTATGGCTCACACTCTAATTTATTAAATCTATTTATTTAATATGCTAAGTGCATGACTCATTGTTGAAAAAAAGGGTTTAAATGGAAATGTCTCAATATTTTTATGGGCCTGAGGTTTAGGGCGTTACAGAATGGTTATAACGACCCAATCCAAATTTCACAAGAAATTTAAATTTTTATTTGTACTGGCTCATTGTTTAAAAAATGAATTTAAATGACAAGATTTCAGTGTTTTTATGGACCCAGAGTTCGGAGCGTTACAATATTGAACTTACAAAATGTGAGTAGATGAGAAATTTAATATGCTGACTGTTGTGTTAAGATATTGTTCATATCTTAATACAACAAATAACCCCAAAAGAAGGTTATATCAGTTGGTGAGACAATTGTTTGTGTCCATATTCAAAACATTAAAAGCTGTAGATTGTTCAAAATATTTGTTGCTGATTGGTTGGTTAATGGAAGCTTTAGGTTGGTTAATGGAAGCTTTCATCTTCACTGGTGGTGAATTGTTCATTTTCATTGACATTTTATGCAGGGGTATTCTTTTGATGTTCACTCACTAAAATAATGGAATTAATTCCAGTTGTTGGGGGGGGGGGGGTCCTGCTCTCCTTGGCTGAAAATTTGAAAAACAATATTTGTCAGTGTAAGTAAATAGTTAAATATTGTGCAATGTAAAGTAAACCAATGGTTTAATAGAGTTAGTATGAGGTTAATAATCAGGATCAAGTTTACGGAAAAAGGAATAAATTGGTTGCTTTACTAAGTACAAAATAAATCAATGATGTAAGGTGAACATAAGTTTTGAAAACTAAATGCAATTAAAAAACTATGTTTTCAGTTGTTAAATCTCTACTGTTGAATCGTATGTCACTATGTAACCTGAAACTTTTTGTTGAAAAAATAAAATAAGTGTTTCACATTTAGCGGTTCAGCATTATTCTTATATACAGAAAACTACAAATAAATTCTCTTATGTATAATTATTTCGAGCCCAAAGCAACTCAAGTATGAATTTTATTATTCAAAATTTTTACCATTTCTTCTCGTTTTTGTATTTTTGATGAATTGAAATTTATTCAATCAATAAATCATTGTTGAGAGCAGTATAACACTAAGTTTAAAGCTCTAGAAGTTTGATAAAAAATAATAATTAAGGTCCAAAACAAGACCAACCAAGAGCAAAAGAGATATCTAAACTGAAATAGGACTACAAAAATAGCATAGGCTTCAAAAAGAGGATTTGAAGTTTGCACAGTAAATTGTGAGAGGAACATGTGAAATTTAAATTGGCAAAAATTTCAAATTGAGTCTATCATAATTTTCATTATGAAAACTGGCACTAACCAACTATTTCCTTCAAAGATAAAACTGTTTCACCAAGTAATATTTTTTTTGACAGAGCATAGATGACCACCCATACCAGATATGGTTATGACATGAAATAATAATTGATTTTCAATATAATGAACATTGAATAATCATGCACGACTTTGTTATAGAAGAGATGACATGCATCATGAAATTTGCCCAACATAAGGAGGTTTATCATAATTAGAGTTTCTTTGACTTGAAAAAAATTTCAGCTGATTTATGAGTTGCATTATCCATATTTTTAATTTCAAAGTAATATTAATAATAAAAAAGTAAAAGTGATTACTATTTGTATAAGATATCTTATGAGTTTTAGCAATATAGGTGGAGCAGAAAACTAAAACTAGCAATAATTTCAGCTGATTACTCCACCTAAATGCCTAATTAGGCATATAGGGGCAGGAGTCATAAACAATCAGGTATATATTAATGTGGTGTTTTGCCTATTTGTAATGCATATGAGTGTTTGAGAAATAAGATAGATGCAGAGTAAACCTGATTGGGGATTTTTTTGTTGTGCTTCGAATTTTGAAATTCTTGATTGAAACATTGTCCAAATTTGAATTACTTTGTTCTAAAGCTTTTAAAGCAGCAGCTTCCTGAGCTTTCTTTTCAGTTGCAGTAGCACTTCAAAGCAGGAATAAAAAGAGGGTTTAATTATAGTCCCTAATTTTAAACCCCCTAACCACCCTAAAAGTTTCCCTAAACCCCCACCCATCTAGAAACTCATCCAAAACCCCCTAAAACTTATATTATCTTTTTTACCCTTCTGACGCGCGCTAACTCGTTCTGACGTTTGCACTGACGCACTCTGACGCGCTCGCTGACGTCACTGTAACTGAATTTTACTGTAATTGAATTTTGAGTGCACATCACTATAACTGAATTTTACTGTAATTGAATTTTGAGTGCACATCACTATAACTGAATTTTACTGTAATTGAATTTTGAGCGCACATCATTGTAACTGAATTTTGCTGAAACTGATTTTTTCTGAAACTAAATGTTTTGCTGAAACTCAACATTTCGCTAGAAGTACTAAATCAAACACTGAAAATGAAATTCGAATATTTACTGAAAGCCAAGATGGATTGACACGCGCTGATAGCTTATGGGCCCAACAAAAAAAGAAACTTACATCTTTACTAAAAACAATTACACCTTGACTAAAAAAAACAGTTAAACTTGATTATATAAAACAATTACACATTGACTAAAAACAATTACATTATTACTTGACCAAGAAAAAAATAATTACACCATTACAATGCAAAAAAAAAAAAAAATTGTAACTAAAATCAAAACAAAACCGACACTAAAACTAAACCCTAGACAAGTCATCACCGTCCAAATCTCAAATATCTGACCACCTCACGCGTGCCAAGTACACGACAGTCACCACTGCCTCTGGTGAGTTGCTTAGATCTGTTTCCATCTGCAAATTTGATTCATCATATTTCAAGACCACAATTTCATTCAAAATTCATCAAAAACTTACAGTGCTGCCACGTGTTTCACGAGCTGAAACTGTTTTACGAACTGAAACTATTTAATCTCAATACAATTCCTAAGCCTAATTCATCTAAATTAGAGCATATAATCAGATCAACAAAAAAACAAAGGAATAAAAAATCTAAAACTCATAGTACTGCCACGTATTTCAACACCCAGTTCCGTGAAATGTAATTGACCCTTAAAAGAGTATATGCAAGCACATTTAAACAACAATAACAACATTGATAATTAAAGTACGTGAATGTTGTATAAGAAAACCATAATGTTAAAGTATGTGAATGTTATAAAAATCATGTTCCTCACACTTCGAACAAAAGCATGACCGTTATTGAGGCTTTTAATAACAATGTATACTCAAACCAACTTAAATTCAAATGAAAATAATCTCTCTGCTAGAACTAGATAGTTGGGAGGTAAGTGGTTAATATATCAGTTGGCAACCACTTGCAAGATCCAAACTTGTTCTTTCAAAAGCGATAATTGTTAGAAATGTCATCTACACATTTAATTGAATCTAGATAAAATTAACAAACTGAAATCATAATATTACCAAAAGTTTTCCATTAATTTTACAAGCTAACCAATAAAAAAGCAATAGATAAACAAAGCAAACGCAAGGCTCACAAAAAGAGGTGGTACCTTTAAGCCCAATAGTAAGGGTTTTTTGGCAAAGAGACCAAGCACAATCAATGGCTCAAAGAAATAACCAATAGAGTGACAGTCGTGCACGAGAATCCTTCCGTCCATCACTATCCAATTTGGTGCCTGCCCACACACACAAAAACAACACTCAAAACCATAACACATAACAAATTAAGCTACATGTATATTTTGATATATATAGTGTATAAAGATGAAGTATTTTTGCAGTAGTAGTACCAGTCTCGTTGATTTCGACAACAAAGTCATCGCAAAGCTTCTCGAGCAAGCGGAGGAAGAAGACCAGGCCATGTGGCATCGATCTGCCGCCGTGGCTGATCGGATGGAGAATTCGAGCATACCATCGTGCTCAGGACGTCGAGAGGAAGAAGACTTGGGTGGTCCGACATTCCAACTCCGCCGAAAAAGGCAGATCGCCGGGGAGCACCACCAATCGTAGTCGAGGCGATCTGGGCTGTTTGGACTTGATTCGGGGCAAGTGATGACATAAGGAGGAAGAGGAGAGAAAGACGAAGCTGATGGTGGTGGTCTCGCTGGCAACCATTGCCAGACGACGCCATACGTGTTGACGATAGCCGCTCGCAAAGGAGAGAGAGAGAGAGATAGAGAGAGAGAGAGAGCGTGAGGATGAGAGAAATTAAAAAAGAAAACTGATTTTGAATAACATGGTTATAATAGGAATATTTAAAAAAAAGTGGGTCAAACATAGGTGGGTGTTAGTTGACCAGGGGGTTTTGAGAGATTTTAAGTGACTAATAAGGGGTTTTGAATTAGTTTTAATAAGGGTGGAGGTTTTGAAATAACCAAGCTCTAATTAGGGGGTTTGAATAGTTTACTCGTTTAATTATTATTAGAATTTGAACAGAAATGTTTGCCAAACTAAATAGGAATGAAAAGAAATGTAAGTTGTTAAAAGAAATTTGACCTTTTGAATTTCTTTCTCTGTTGTGTTAGAGATTTGAAAAGGGCTCTCTTCACTGTAAGTTTCCTTTTTGAAAGCAAAGCAGCTCTTTCTTTTAGATTACTAGTGGAGGTGGGATCATCTGTAAGTGTAGGCTTTTTGGAGGAAGGTAATGGGATGAAAAGCAGCGATTGTTCAGACATTTCTTTTTTCTTCTCTTCAACTTGTTATTCACCAGATGGCTTAGACCCTAATTTGATGAGAAGAGGCTCATCATCAAAGACAACATGAATCGGAAGATCATTTCTGTTTGAGTTTGTTTTGAAAGCTCCATATCGAAAGTGAAAATTTTTTGTCTGATATTGGAGGTGAAGAATTGTCTTTGGCAATTCATATTGATCCACAAAACCTTTCTCAACCAATAAACGATGGCAGGTAACTCATAACAATTGCTCTACCACTCTGCCAATGATCATCACGTTGGTTATGTCGTTTGTGTCCTCAATGACCAACCCTAGTTTAAATCTACAGTTTAGATTGATCACATGTGTTATCAATGATTGATAGTTGTTTTGTAATATATTGTATGAAAATATTAGAAAGAAATATAATGTTAAAAGTTGTTTACCATGGCAGAGGAATTGAATCCTGTGTACTGTGCTTTGGGCATACCAGCTTGTTATTTCCTGCAGTGGTTCTCATTTGTTTGTAACATGTGGGGCAAGCGTTGTACCATCATCCAACACGTGTGTCAAAACGCTTAATTCTTGCTCTACAGCTAATAATCTTATCTTATGATAGGTATAAAGAAATTGGTTATGATGGTATTAAAAATTAGATGGTTTGTGACAAAAAGTAATGAAAGTTTTTGCAATGTGAAAAACTATCTTTTTTAAAATTAGAAACAGTACATGTTCAAGCCTTTGAAGTAAGAACCTTTGGAGTCATAGTGTTTTAGGTTTAAGTTAAAGTAAATTGATAAATGCGAATTTTAACATGCAAATTCAGTGTTTGGGGTCATATATTTTTTTTTCTAAAGTAAAAGCAATTATGGAATGACAAATTGACAAAGCTAAAGCAAATTGAAAGCTTGCTGTAAATCTGTGATTTTTTGAAAAGGAAATATGAAATTAAAGGTGCCACAGCTAAGAAAAAAGTATAGGTTACTTAAAGAAGAAAAACATTAAATAGATGATCGATAAATGCTTACTTTGCAAATGTCGGGGTTGAACACATTTAAAGCTTCGACAGACAGGTTGTCAGGATTCTGTGATTGTTGGCTTGCTAGCTGGGGGGGTTGTTGAAGATGGTAGCACATTGATAGACATTGTAAAACCTTTAAAACTATATATTTGGTGTCTTCAAAGAAAAGAACATTGTTAGTTTAGATTGTAAAAGAAATATATTTTTATGTTGAAATCTTAGAGAATTCTTACGCCATCTTGTATGATTCAATCTCTGGTATTTGTGGATTCACAAAAGTTAGAGTGACATTACTACTGGTTAAGACGTGTTTCTCTGCATGTTTATAAATTGGAAATCAAATTTTTACGTTGTAAAGTGTACAAGGACATCATTTCATATTTTCATATAAAAACTGATACGACAAGGATATTCATCGAATGATAAGCAGATATAAAAACTGGTATGATATGAATATAGATACAAATAATAGGTCAATATGTCATGCATAAGCATATAAATAACAGGTTTTATTTCAGTTGCAGCAACACTTCTTATTCTGATATGACATGCATATACATATAAATAGAATGGCTTATATGAATCTATGAATGCCACAACATACTTGACTTCTTCTAAGCATTTTGGTAAATATGGCAACATCTTTTCTTGCAACTAACTATGATTCATTATCAAGTTTTATGATAAACATGGTAATATTTTTTTTTCTCAAATATATATATGGCAATACCATTCATAAGCATTTGTATGGATATTGTGTGTTATCAAACAAAGAAAAAAAATATAAATTGCTTACTGAGATACTCCCTGACTTTTAGACTTATGAATACTACGAACACTGACGACATTAATTATTGCAAAGCGTCTTCATTGAAGCTCAACAACATCATAATCGATCTATTTATCTAATTGCCGCTTGTATTGCATCTCCCTACATCAAAATGATTGTAAAATCAATTACATATATAACACATATATACATAGAAAAAAAAGATGTTAAATCTCCTGAATATGCTGCAAAAGTTGAATATTGAAGCATTCTTCTCTTTGTTTCAACTGTTGTTATCCTACCTCAAGTGCAAGGTTGTCAAGTTTTAGTATGGAAATAGAAGTAGGAGGTTGTCGTACCCAAGAGATTAGATTAGGATTTCAATCACAAGCTAAATTGATTTTAGGGTTATAAAACTAATTAACAAACAACCTACTATGTACTATGCAAAGCCAAGACTAAACATAATGATATGTGCAAATGTATAGTGTTGAGTTGTTGTTTGGTTGATTGATGATAAGTAACACTAGAATTTGAAACTAACAAATGGAAATACAAGCAAATTTAAGTACAAATTAAATTCAATGATGATGAAGGACTTGAGGTTATTAGGGGTTCACACTAACCCTCCTATGTAACAAACAATTCAATTAATGATTATGTCAAATTAGATAGATTAGATTCCCTCCTAAAATAAAATTAATTCTAAATGCAACCCAAGCTTAGGATCAAAGTCCAAGGACTCCAATCCCCGGCAACGGCACCAAAAACTTGTTGTTATTCTACCTCAAGTGCAACGTTGTCAAATTTTAGCATGGAAATGGAAGTAGAAGGTTGTCGTACCCAAGAGATTGGATTAGAATTTCCATCACAAGCTAGATTGATTTTAGGGTTATAAATTAAACTAACAAACAACCTACTATGTACTATGCAAAGCCAAGACTAAACATAAAGGTATGTGCAAATGTATAGTGTTGAGTTGTTGTTTGGTTGATTGATGATAAGTAACACTAGAATTTGAAACTAACAAATGGAAATACAAGCAAATTCAAGTACAAATTAAATTCAATGATGATGAAGGATTTGAGGTTATTAGGGGTTCGCACTAATCCTCCCATGTAACAAACAATTCAATTAATGATTATGCCAAATTAGATTGATTAGATTCTCTCATAACCCCTGATCAAGGTAAATTAGGGCACATCCTCTTTCATGTTATCAACTATCCCAACCAAGGTGATAGGTAACTATTTAAGATTAATGTCATAGCAAACCCTAGGTGCATAAAGTTTTAAGGATGAGGAATTCAAGCAATTAAAACAATCCAACCAAGGTGCTTTTAAATTACCATGCTTGTATGCAACAAGTTTTAGGAACTAAAGGTTACCAATCTCCAATTTCTACATGACAACATTTCTCATATGCATAAGTGGTAAATTCACAAATATAAGTCATGATCTTTAAACTAGCATAAGAGCATATATATCCAAAAGGGCATTTATATCACAAATCACAAAGTCATTACATGGTTAGGCTAGGGCTACATCCCTAACCCCAAATCAAAAAACTACTCACTAGCCATAAAAGTTACAAACAACATCACAAATTGAAACATAAATGGAAACAAGAAGGAAAAAAGAAAACTCTAAATGTTGAAGCCAAGCTCCCAAGTGGTGTCACTCCTCCAAGGATGCCCAAAATAGCTTTTTGTCTCAAGTGCCTCCAACCTCCTCTTGCAATAATGGTGGTGAATATGGTAGATGGGTATTGTTATGGTGTTTCTGGAGAGGAAGAGTTGATAGAGGGAAGATGGAGAAAAAGAAATGATGAAGAGAGCTGAGAAAAAGCTAGGGTTTTGGAAGATGGAAGATAAGATGTGTGTTTTTGAGATGAAATGATGGAATGAATGATGAAATGAGTGAAATTAGAGAGGATGGAGAGGGGAGCTTGAAAATGAGAGAGTTTTGGGTGAGTTGTTATGTCTAGAATATGTGGCTAGGATTAAAAGAAAATGAAGGGATAAGGTTTGGTTAATTTTTCAAAAATGAGAATATTTCATCTTATCCCTCAATGGATGATCTTTAAAGGATGTTGAGATAGGTAGATGTTCTCTTTGCCTCATTTAGAGCCTTCACATTGTGGTTTCTAAATTTTTTTGAGAATGGACAAACAAAGGGAAAGGAAAGAGAGCATGTGATAGGCAATTACCCAAAATGGAAAGATGTCTTGGGACCACTTTATCCTTTTGCTGACAGGATTTCTGAGCTGTCTTTGGAGAGCAATTTGGAGACCTTAACCAACTCAGAAATTTACATTTTATATCAATAGAAATTCATGTATGTCTTCTTTCTAAAAATATATTATATGCCTCAGTCCAAGCTCGAACCAAAATGTTATGCCCCACACAATGCAGCTGACTCAGTTCTCCTCGGGTGCATTTTTGGGCTAACTTTGAAATTCAAAATGAACACTTTAAAAGTCTTCAAATATCACAAAATTTAACCTAGAATAACTTCAAGGTGATAGCGTCTATCTCCAATTGGATTCATGTCAAAATCTATTACGGAAAATAAATGGTGAAATTTCTCATTTTATTGATCGAAAGCCAAAAACACAAAACTAAATAAAATTTAAAGCTTTTAATCAAATTAACTCACAAAAACTAAGTAAGAGAAATATAAAAGGATGTGAATTTATGAACATATCAAATACCCTCAAATTTAGGTTTTGCTCGTCCTCGAGCAAACAAAACACACAATAAAGAAAAATACAAGATAGGGCTATGAATTTCATAAGCACAAAATATTTCCTAGATTTTCCTCTAGTGCTAATAACAAGACATGAAACACATGCTTGAGTGTGTGTGCACTATAAACCATATGTCAATTCAATGCATTCACAAGATATGCAATTCAAACTTGGATAACCAAACACTCATTGGAATGCTCTCTATTTTGACACAAGTGTTTAAGAGTTAGTATATACACTCAATGTAATGTTGTGCATATACCTCCATATTCTTGCTACTCAATCTCATCTGCACTAGTCATGCACAAAATATCTTGAATCAAAAAGACTTTTATTAGGTTGTAATGAGGTTTAGGGTGAGGGGTTAAAGAAATGAAAAGGAAAGGTTATCACAAATTTCAAGCAAACATAATAAGCAATTCTCTTGTTGAGATTTAAAAATTTTAAAGACTTTAAGATGCTTGCCAAAACTCAACCCTCAAACTTAAACTAAAAACATTTTTATTTCTTGAATAATACTTTTTTTTTATCCAATCCTTTCAAGCAAGCAATGCAATTGCATTTTCAAAGTTATCACATCCACACCCTGTTTGACAATTGGACATGCAATCACAATCACGATTTTTTTTTTTTTCATACATAGAACACCCCCACACTTGTCTTTCCCAAAACCCCCAAACTTATTTTTTTGCAAGCACCTTAACATAACTCAATCTCATATTGCTCATTAGTTAGCTTGAAAAGGGTAAGGCTAGTGTTTAAACAAAAGGGTAAGACATTTGTAGTGGAAAGAAATGAAAGGCTAACATAAAGACACAAAATGACAATCTAATGGATATAACATATTTAGGGATTATGCTCATTTGGCCATGGTGGATTCCTAATGCCTAGATCATTTCCAAGATAGATTCATACATGACACAAAGCTTTGAAAGATATTAAGCAAATTCTAGAGATGCAATATGCACAAAATTGATCATATAAGAAGAACAAAGTGCTAAGAACAATATATGCACTTTAATTAGGCTCAAAACTCACATATATAGCATAATTGGTTCACACAAGTTTTACTATATTTCTCTCATTACAATGCACCAAATTGACAAAGTTTGTGTAAATAGATTCAAAAAAGGTCTCATAACTCACTATTAACAAGAGAGAAACTTTTAAGACCTAAACATGTTCATTTTCTTCTTAGCCCTTGTTAAATAACAAAAATTAAAAATTTTTAACAACAGTTACATTCCCCCCACACTTGAATCTAACATTGTCCTCAATGTTAAAAAGTGACTTTGAAAGTTTTTCAATGAAAAATTCATGCATGGGGTGAAAGATAAACAACACACAACACAAAACACAACAACAACACATAAAACAACAAAATCTATCTAATTTGGCATAATCATTAATTGCATTGTTTGTTACATGGGAGAGTTAGTGTGAACCCCTAATAACCTTAAATCCTTCATCATCATTGAATTTAATTTGTACTTGAATTTGCTTGCATTTCCATTTGTTAGTTAATTTCAAATTATAGTGTTACTTATCATCAATCAACCAAACAACAACTCAACACTACACATTTGCACATACCATTATGTTTAGTCTTGGCTTTGCATAGTACATAGTAGGTTGTTTGTTAGTTTTATAACACTAAAATCAATCTAACTTGTGGTTGAAGTCTCAATCTAATCTCTTGGATACGACAACCTCCTACTTCCATTTCCATACTAAAACTTGACAACCTTGCACTTGAGGTAGGATAACAACAACTTGATCGTATGAAATGCTTACCCCCTACATTGTTTTTGTTGTTTCTTGTTTATTGGATATTTTTATAGGTACGAGCATGGTAAAGAGACGAACTTGGACGAGGGTTGAGCAAAGTAGAATCTTGAGACATGTCAACTTCTTGGATTCAATTGGTGTTATTGTTTATTCGATATTTCGTATCGAGCATGTTTCGTTGATCTCTTCTCTATTAATTTAAGATGGTTTTGAGATGTTCACTTTGATTTTACGTTTGCGTAGTTTTGAAACATTTATTATATGCTTGCTATGTATTCCGAATTTATAAAATACTTCAAAATTGCAACGAACTACCGTAACCTTGGAGATTGATTTTATAAAGAAGTTTTATTTTTACTTCACATGTTTTCCGCTATTTATTATCTCTGATCCAACCCGGTCCCATTAATTAAAAATGTTCAACCTATCTTGGATATCTTGGGGGGATTAATGTTTGATTGGTGACATTAATCTCTTGAGACATTCAACCTATCTTGGTGCATTTGTTGCATATCCAGGGGTTCAGGGTGTAACAGTAAGAGTGTTGAGTTGGGTGTGTAAGGAGTTGTATGATTTTTTTTCCTTGTGTCAATTAGAAAAATTCACAAATTAAATTATTGAGAATATGCAAAAAAAAAAAAAAAAAAAAAAAAAAAAGTATACAAATAGCAACTCTCTATTTTTAACTTCTAAAGTTCTAATAAGCATTTAATAAAAAAAAAATCTAATAAGCACCGATTTTTATGCACGCACGAGGCCGCCACAGAGAGGATAGAGAAAAATAATTATATTTTCAATTGTGAAATTAGATTGAGCTGGAAGCCTGAAACAAGGAAAAGCTACTTATCCTTTGACCTCTCTCCTCCCTAACTTTACCTTATTTTTGGAAACACAGATAAATCTCTCACACACAAACATATAACACACCTTCTGTTATTCTATATTCATCATTTTGTTTCTCATAGAATTCATAGTCTTTTGGTTTTTCTTTTCTATTCCCATTTTGCCCTTCTTGTTCCTGTGTATTCTCTTCTCATACCCTTCTTCTTCTTCTTCCTCTCGTTCTTCTCCGATGGGTTATTGTTCATCTATGGCTAAAGCTTTAATATTCTTATATATAATTTCCTTGGCATCACTACGATTGGTTTCATCTTCCGTTCTTTGCCCTCACGAATCGGATTTCTTCCGTTATAGTCTTCAATCTCAATGCCCTATCTCGATCTCTCCCTGCCCACCCCTCAAGGTACGTTTTTCCTTTCGATTTCTTACATATAATGCTTAATTATTTATTTCTTTGTTATTTTAAATGGACTGATTCTTTGGTTGATTGTGTTGATTATTGTAAATCGTTTAATTCATTGTGTGTGGATTTAATTGGTTGATGATGTTTGATTTTATGTTGCTGGTTTGTGTTTTTTTTTTTTTTTAATCAAAATGGGTGGTTTTGGATTCTGGTGATTTCGGTTGACTTTTGGATGCTTGAGGATTTTGTTTCTTTGGGAATGAATAATACAGAAAAGATAAATGATATCAAAGAATGAAAGTTGGGATTTTTTAAGCTCCCCCATTTCTGATCAATTAAAGAATGAAAGAAAGATGGGAAATTGAGATAGTGTTGTTTCTGAAATGTGCTTGTTTTAGGTAAACTTTCCCTTTACTTTTTCATTTTGATTTACATTCATTTGAGTTAATCTCTTTGAGGTGTGGTCAATGACAAGGACCTTGAATACATTTTTTATCAGAACAACTGAATTTAGGCCATATGGAGAGGCAAGCCATATATATGTGAGGCCACAAATGAGTCTTGGCCTTGGTATATAAGTCTGTCAAAGTGCTAGGTCGAGCATTAAATATTACTTCTGGAGTTCTGGGTAATCACTCGTTGAAAATCTTGTATCAGTTATTGCATTATCCAGTGATGAGCTTGTTAATAGGAAGTAAGATTTGTATGAATTAAGGTGTTAGTTTTTATGTTTACGTGTTTTAACTGCCTTGATGAATTTTCTGAAACAGTTTTGGGGTAAATTCTGGGGTTTATGTAATTGCATAGCACATGCTATGGTGCATTACAGCGCTAAAGCACAAATGATATGCATCAAGTAATTATAACAACTAGTACATGGAATAATGTGCGGGCTTGTTGTAAGCTCTTGCATTATCTCATTAATCCAACAAGCATACAATATGAACCTTCTATTCGTACGAATCTGTATTGTGCAATACCTCTTTTCTCCCCATTTTTCCATGAAGGCATGAAGTTTTATGGTTGAATGAGTTAGGGGTAAGGCACATGGCATTATTTGGGGTTGTGCTGGAAAACATCTATTGGCTGGAATCTGAATGGATGTGTCAAAGATTAGCTTGTGTTGGGGATGGGAAACTAAATCTGCCTGGTTAAAATTCATAGAATTTTGCTTTAGTGCACATGGTCACTGCTTCATTGTCAGAAAATACTCTTTGATCATATACATAGTCGTTATATCATTGGGAAACTTGATTTGACAAGGTGCTCAACTTAACTATGGATGTGTTCTTTCTGACCTTTTAAAGCTTGATTGAGATGTGAGATGAGATTTTATATGATGTTTTGTACTCCTTTTGTTTATTGAATTGGATAGCATATCTCATCCAACTTGAATGATGGAAGGAACTCCTTGATCATTTTTAAGTTGTTTATGTAATGACTGAATAATGTCAAAAATAATAAAATGATATTCTTCAATAGTAGAATGGAAATGTATGTAGATAGGAAATGAAAAATTATTATTGTATTCTCGTACGTTGACTTTAGCAGGTTTGGCACACCTTGCACCAACACCTCTCTGATATTGGCATTAAATATTTAAATGCAGCAATTTATTCATTCCCCTTTTTACCTCTTAGTTGTCTGACACACATTATATATTAGACTACTAGTAGTTTCTTATAACTAAAAGGCCCATGCTTCAGATTATATTTTTGTTCAAGGAATGAAAAACTTCACATTATACTTCACCAAAAGAAGGACAAAGAAAGAAAGAGTATGCCGGGCACTTTAGTCGGATCTAATGTTTAGACCATCTTTTTCAAACTTAATATCTTGAACTTTGTGATCATATATACTTCAATTTTTTGTAAAATTGTTGGAATTTAATTTGTAAAGCTGTTAAATTATGGATGCCAGGTAAATGATCTCTTTCAATAACTTTATGAATTTGAGACACTTAAGTTACTTGAGGATTGTATTATCTTACAATGGATCTAGTACATTTGGCATGCCTTTGCAACACCACTTTATCTTTGATTTTTGCACTAAATCGAGCAGTTTATTTGTTGTACTTTTATCTGAGTGTCTTATTTTGAGCGTTTTGAAGCAGTAGGATGTCCGTCACTCAATGTTCGGACTTCAAACAATGATTGCCCTTCAAGGATATCTACGAATGCCCCCAATTACAGCTTTTGTTTTTCATTGTTGAAATGGTTAGGAACAATGAAAGAGATTAGGATGTAGAGGATGTAGTTGATTAGGGGATGACATGCTATGTCATTACTCCCAACTTTCTGCTGAAATTGTGTGAGAAACAGAGGTTGGGTTCACTTTCATTGGGATGCCTAAGCATTCCCGTTCCTGCTATCCTTTTATATAACTTAGTTGAGGATGCACCACTTTTTCCCCTGCAATTTCAACTTCAATTGGAATGGCTATTTCATTGCTTTCATGTCATACTCTCAAGGTTATATAGTCCTTAAAAGTCAAATCTATGGTTATAATCTGGTTGTTTCCAAAAGTATTGACCATTAACACAGTTTTATTTTCAGTATCTTTTTCTCCCTATTCTTTTTCCTATAACTTATGACAAAGATAATGTAATGGAACCTTATGGGCCATAAGGTTCCATTGTATGATCTTTGTTAAGTGATAATAAGCAGTTGAAGGTAGTAATAAGTGTGAAATTGTTCTGAAAGGATTTAACAATTGCATTAACTGCTTATTCTCAGTTAATAAATGGAGACTTGTCAATGTTATTAATTATTATTTTATCTTCTTCAGGTGGATGGTAACTTCCTTGACAGAGCTTTGGCATCGAAACAGAGGACTGGTTATACTTCTGTGCTCTTTCATGCTTCCTGGTGCCCTTTTTCACGCAGTTTGTATCCTACGTTTGAAATGCTCAGCTTCATGTTCCCTCAAGTAGAGCATTTGGCAATTGAGCAATCTTCAGCCTTGCCAAGGTTCAAAGCTTTTAACTTGACCTATTGCTGTCTTTTATCTTATCTTTGTGTAAGATTCCTTCTTTTCTTTTGGATCTGTGGCAAGTTAAAAAAGTACTTGAGCCTGTTTAGCTAGATATTGTAGGCTAAACATTGATTGCCAAATTTGATTGTTGTGCATTTTCTATGTTTTTTCGTAGCACAATTTGATTGCCAAATTCGATTGTTGTGCATATATGTTTTTCATAGCATAATTTGATTGCCGAAGAGGATGCAATGGATTTGTTGTTGCTTTATTGTTTCAGTTAAAATTGTATAATTTTTTATGGACTTTGTGTATCTTGATAAATAATTTCTTGGAAAGCAATTTTTCTTTTTATTTTTTTAATTAATATATTCTATTGCATTCCACCATCGGACACTTCCAACAGAACTGGGGAGACATTTACTGAAATATATTTGGGATACTGCAAAGTTCTATAATTATCTCTTCTTTGAAGTTGTAGCGATAGTTTCATGTCTACTCACCCGCCTTTGATGTGTTGAATTGTAGTGTATTCTCAAGATATGGAATCCATAGCTTGCCGTCTATTTTAATAGTCAATCAGACGTCAAGGGTGCGATACCATGGCCAGAAAAATCTCCTCTCTCTTGTACAATTTTACCAGAAAACCACAGGTAAGATTCTCCTGAACTGAAAATTATTATATGCATGCGGTGCAATTCCCAATTGTTTCCTCTTTCTTATCCTTGTCTTTTGTTCATCTGTTTCTGCACTGATTGTGAAGCAGTGATTTCGTGGACTTGATGATATGTTCTTTGCCATCTAATGTTTTCTTTCAGGACTTGAACCGGTGCAATATTTTGATGAGGATCAACCTGTCAGCTTAAAAAGTGGTGACCAATCCATAATCCAGCAAATAAGTAACATGTCACTAAGAGAGAGAACAAAGAGGGAACCCTATTTGGCTTTCGCTATATTGTTCCTCTGTTCGAGGGTACTTCTATATACATTTCCTAAGATATTGACTCTTCTCAAAGCGCTCTGCGTTCTATACGTTCCCCATTTCAACTTGGGAATATTTGGGGAGACAAGTCAAATTATGGGGCGTATCCTCCATATGGTTGATGTTAGGAGGATCTTGACCAAGCTGAGACTATGCAAGACCAGGAACTTCCACGAGGGCGCTAAGAATGCCAGGGTTTGGGCTTCTTCCCTGACTTCTGTCTCTCTGGGTGAATCTTCATCTGTTAGATCATCATCATCGTCATCTTAAATTCAGAACTTACAATCTTGTACAAGACAAAATGGGGGTAGAAAAGAGCTTCTGGGTCAATCAGTGTATCATCAACTGCTGTGATGCTCTTGGGGCAGGTAGTTATCTCTCTCTCTCTCTCTCTCTCTCTCTCTCTCTCTCTCTCTCTCTCTCTCTCTCTCTCTCTCTCTCTCTCTCTCTCTCTCTCTCTCTCTCTCTCATATTTTTACTAATATTGGTATAGCTGAAGCTGTTGTCCTTGTTTGAGTTGGGTTTTTGGGGGAAAGCAAACAAGCAATGTAAATTTGAGAATAGCTTTTTCTTTTTGTAAATTACTTGCCATCTGACGGAACATCTCTGACTTTATACAAGAGGAGTGTATGCATATTAAAATCTCTCTCTCCCTCTCTATCTCTCTGTGTATACACACACACACACTCTCTCTCTCTCTAGTCATAGTTTTGCATGTTATCATATTAGTGTTAATCAAAACCGTTGATTATGTACAGTCATGCAAGTGTAGGTGATCACATGCATCTTAGCTGTTAAATCATATTTAGATGGATGAGGTATCTACTCTCATCCATTGTGTTTCAGGGGTTTTTTATATATGATCTATTCTCTACATGCATGTTACCTACTTCTCACCTACTATGCTTCTTACCCGATATGTTATTCTTCAATTTGTCCCTCAATTTAAATCATCATGAAAATTCCATTATATAACTATATATCTGTATGCATGGTTATTTTCTAATAAGTTATTTGTTTTTCAATTGTTACCGTTGATGTATATTTTAATGCATCTTGATGCAAACTCAACCGTTCAAGTCTAATCTAAAGGTTGAGAAACTTGTTTTCACTTAAGGGCCATATAAGAGAATAACTAATGTAATTTCACTATATCACTAATGTTCATGCACTTATGGAACTTATCAGCAAGTGTTTTAATACTTATACGGCACACACAGTACCTTGTTTTAAGTCGTCGGATGAAAATCCAACGGTTAACGGGACATTTGTAATTTACTTGCCTGCTCTAAGCTTTTATTATATTAACCGTTGGATTTTAATTCAATTTTAGAGCATGATATCCAATAGAATATCATCTAGTTTCATTCATTCAGGCAATTTACCATATTATATTCTCTCAATCTGTCCCTCATAATAATACATATCACTATGATTCTAAGCTTCTAGCTTTATCAACAATCTTGATTGGTTATTAGACAGCAATCTGCCAATCTCAAATAAATAAATAAATGTTTATTTAAAAAAAAATCATTATTAACTCATAAATTCCTACCAAGAAAACAAAAAGAGTTCCAACATGTTTTCGTGTTCAACGACAAATAAACATGATCCTAATCATCCAATTTTCCACTTTATATTAATCATCAGTATGTTTTTACATCCATGGAACAAAAAGATCCACCACATCTAGATAAGTATGAAAGTATATGTAAGCACTTCCCCATGTCACTAATGCTCATTCACCTAGTAGCTTGTATTTTAATCAGATATTTATTAGGTTCCGTTGACTTACTAAATTTCAATGTTATTTTATTTTAACTATTAAAATATTTATGTCATTTTACTTTAGATACTAAATTTCAGTTTAAGTACTAACTTTAAAAAAATATAGTTTTACCAAGCTATGATTGTTTAATAGTCACAATTTTTTTATTGATTTATTGTTTTTTCAGTGTTTGTAAGGCTTACACTTTAATGTTTAGTCTCTAGGTTATTGGACTTCATCTCCCAAGGCTAAATCAAAAACACTAAACTCTTATAAACTTTGAACTTTTATAAATTTCAAACAGTCATAACTGTATAACAAACTAATTTATGACTTAATTCAAAATGTCTTGTTCTAGGTTAGTACTTAAACTAAAAAAAACTAGTGTTTTGCTGCTTTATCGAAAAAATATTGATATTTAATATTTAATCTTAATTTTTTAATACATATTTTTCTTTTTTAAATATTTCCTTCATTTTAGTCAAAATAAGAAAATCCCTTTTTTTGGATTGTGATTGTCCATCTTTTCAATTCACATGGAGATAACCATTCAAATTAGATGTGCCCTAATCTAAATCTATATCGTCCCAACCTTAGCTATTATTATTAACAATAAAGAAGCATTATATAACCGTAGGTGGGTCAGATAATGCATATGTTTTGATCGTTTTCAAGTGGGTGGTGTACACGTTAAAAAGGTTGTTGGTTGGTAATTGTATTCCGGGTGGATTCGTGCCATCTCATTTTTTATAAAATTTTGACACAATATTTAAATGGAATTTATTTTATACAGTATAGGATTTTAACGATTCAAACAGTCTATTTTTTAGGTCTTTATTAAAAGATTATTATTTTTATAAAAAAATTAGATAAATCAGAAATTATTTACCTACAAAAATTAAAATGGTCATTATTTTAAATGTTTATTTGTTTGATTAAAATTATATAGTTTAATATTTTCTGATTTACCTAATTTTTTTCAAGTATAATCTTTTAATAGAAACATAAAAAATAGACAGTTTAGATCGTTGAAATAATATATAGGGTAAACCCCATTTAAAATGATGTCAAAACTTGTGTAAAAAATAAGATGTTTCGGATCCTTCTCCATTGTATTCTATTTCTACTGTACTTGGTAATTTGCAATCCCACAGGCCACAGCTGGATACGTTTTCAAACCCTTTTTGGAGTTTGAGACGTGTGTTGGTTTGGTCCCCAGTGGGAGAATGGAAAATGACTTGTGAGCGATTCTTTTTGTGTAAGAGTAACTTGCACGCAACTGTATAAGTATTGGCTACTATGCCCGTACAAGACGCCAAACATAGAATACAAATCCACATAATTGAATTAGAATGACCCTTGTTTTATTTTTTGGGAACTTTTCAAAAATTCATATACATAAAACTAGAACTTTAAAGTTGTGAAATCTAGTGTAATTAGAGTATGTGCAATGTAAAGTGTCAATTGATTTTTCAATACAAGCTTATTGACCCTAATTTTGGAAATAAATCAATTATTGATTTGATTTAAGCTGTTTTGTTTACAATGGTTCAAGTCAATAGTTATATATTTGAGAAAATTACAGATTTAGTCCAGTTATTTTATACCTAGTTCAATTTTGGTCCACAATCTTTTTTAAGTTCTGTTTTGGTCCACTAATTGTTTGACTTGTTCAATAAAGGTCCAGATTTGTTTTCTCAAATTTGGCTTGCTTTTTACCCTATCAAATCTCACCCAAATTCAGCAAATATATACTTGTTTTAAAGCTATGCATTTCTTCTTTACAACCATATAAAGATCATTCAAATTGGAGTTCTTAAACTCAAGATAATTGACCCTAAAGTAGGGTACCCAAAACTGCCAATTTTTCAAATTTCACCAAATCTCAATTCTCTTAGATTATAATACTCCAAATTTGTTTTTATGACTAAGAAATGATGAAATATAACTTATACTTCAATTATAATTGAAGAAAACACAACCCAAAAGATTTAAAGTCACAAATCTGGACCTTTATTGAACAAATGAAACAATTAGTGGACCAAAACAGAACTTAAAAAAGATCGTGGACCAAAATTGAACTAGGTATAAAATAAGTGGACCAAATCTGTAATTTCCTCTTATATATTTTATCATTTTTTTGTATATTTTCTTACAAATTAAAATTTTTAAATTTATTTATTTCAAAAATTATACTATTGAAATTATCTCAATGAGATATTTAAAATAAGCCCAATATTTAATATTTTTTAATAATTTAAATTAATATCCAAATTTAATAAAAAATCATAATTCATATAATAAAAACGGTTCATTACAACTTAATATTTTTTAATAATTTAAATTAATATCCAAATTTAATAAAAAATCATAATTCATATAATAAAAACGGTTCATTATAACTTAAACTTAAAAACCATACATGGTATAACATAGAATTAAAAAACTTATGGTTGACCTCGAAGAGCCCCTTTGCCTACGGTTGTTGACTTGCTTAAGACAAGAATGATAATACGTGACTATCTTCTTGATTCAGAGCCATTTGCACTTGACACTCTCGGTTGTACGTTCGCCTAACGCCTCACCGGTAAGCTCAACATACTTTTCATATACTCAGATCCAAAATACTTTCTGAGTTTGATCTGCACCAATGATCGAATATTCAGAGACATGTACAAAAGCACGGCATAGGGCTACTTATTTATTATTGGAAAAATGTGACCTTTTTTTACTCATCTTTGATGCAAAAAAAATACATGAGAAAGAAATGAAAATACTACAATAAGCTAAAGAGGGGTAATACACAAATGTAGGGGATGAAATGTTGTGAAAATAACATGAGGAGTGCACATATATATAGGATTTGTAAAAATATTAAAGTGTTGAAAAAAAAAAAAAAAAAAAAAAAAAAAACAGGGTTAGCACCAATAGTCAAAATTCAAACTACCCTATATGCATGATCATTTGTCAGATTACCCCATATGCATTATCATACGTCAAATTAGCTAGTGAAAATGACGTGTTAGTCACATGGTAGGGTAAAAGTGTAATATCACATTGAGTTTTAGATTATCCTAACACAACATTCATATTGGGTATAACTGATATATCAAATCTAACGTGTAAGAGTATTATTAGATGATGTATTTATATTTGTAGGGTATAGTACTAATAACATCCACCATATTATAACACATACTGGTTATACTACGTGACAATGTATCGGTCATACAAAATAATTTTTTCATCAAGGGCATTGGTGATTTTAGTTTTTTTTTTTCTTTATCTTGGGGGAGAGGATTTTGAATTGTAGACCACTTCGACATTGGCAAGATTAATACCACTAGACCACAATTAATTGATAGTAGTAATTTAAGTTTAGAAATAAAAAATTTTGAATAGTTATTTTAAAATTTTTGAAATGGGGGAGAGCAAAAACCTTTCAAATTAAACTTTCTACTTTTTACTTGACTAATATTAGTCAAACTAGTTTGACGGAATGTAATTTTGGACCTACTTGCAAACACTAATAAATTACAAATATATATATAATTATTTAATTTTCTGAAAAAAATATAGTGGTTTAAATTGAAAGATAAATTACTCCTAAGGATAGAAAATACAAATTTCTTCACTGGAAATACATGCACCTAAAATAAAATTAAGCTAAATGACATTTGGTGCGCGTACGCGCTTCCCCATCGTTAAAAAGGCTATCGAGCGCTTGACATTCTTATCGAGAGCTTGACATTCTTGTCGAGAGCTCGGCAGATGCCGATGCATCCTTCGTATGCATTTGCAACTTTTAAGTTAGAGATATAGATTTTAGGTTGCAAATGCAGCCTGCATATGCAATTTTTAAGTTGCAAATGCAGACTGCATCGGTAGTTGCTGAGTGCTCAGCAAAAATTGCCAGTGCTCAGCCCTAACTTTGTTGTGCGATGTAAGTTTTAGGCCAGGTGGACGGTGAGTTAAGTTTTTTTTCTTATTTTAGCCTACAAAGTAAAAAACCTTAAATTAAACTAAGGATTAGAATGAACTTAAATCTATATATTATGAATAAAAAATATAGTATAACCTTTAAAAACCGAAAATTTTGTATGTAACCTAAAAATTATGGTTATGTGTTCCTAAAACCGAATGAAGATTCCAACCCATTGACAGTTGTACGTATGGTCCTTTGTTACTTTCATGTTTTTATCTCTTACACACTTTTTTTTTTTCCCTATCATTGTCATTCCAAGCAAATTCCAACAAGCAACCGACACTCTATTTTTCTTTCTCCTTTAGCAGTAGAGTGAGACTAATAAAGGAATCTCTCTTCCAGCAGTGAAATTAATAAGCCTCACTTTCTTCCCTCTCTCTAGAAGTGTTCACAAGAAGATCAAAAGAAGAACCTAAAGAGTCAAGAGCTATATATTTTGAGCATAAAGACTAATTAGCCTTCAACCCAAAGTTACAATATAGTAATCAAATTTTACATTTAATAAGACATTAAACAAATTAATACCAAAAGAATAACCCATTAAATAATTGAAAAGAAATATCAAAGAAACCCACCAGGGAAGGCATTCTCCTTGGTGGGTCCTAGTGGACCATCCTCCCATTTTGTCACTTTTAGGATGATGGATAAGTACTCAAACCGCAATGTCCATATCTATCTTCTTTGGTCACATGGATCAATCTTCACTCCAAGAGCAAGAGGACACACCATTTTGGGGTGGCCTCTTCCAAGTAGTGAAATTCCACACATAACTCCATGAAAGCAGCCACCATCTTTGATTCAATTATTCAATACAGTACCACACTTTGAAAATTTCCCATTTCCCTAATTAAATTAGCACCTTCCTAGATCATCATCTATTCATCTTTCATTACTCTCCAAATTCTTTTTGGAAAAAAAAAAAAAAAAAATGGATCTTGATGAGTGGGAGTACCTCCCTGATGATGGGTTTCTTGATTTCCATGACAATGGTCAAGAGAAAAGGATTTTCTCACCTAGGAAGCGCAGTTCTGATTCAAAAAGTGTGTTCAATATGAACTACTTCATAATCCCATCACCCAATTCTAGGCAGAAAGTGGTTGAAACACCAGCAACAGCAGCAGCAGCAGCAGCAGGCAATTCAACTTCAAGGGTGCCTAAATCCAATCAACTTGTTCCTTTTCCAATTCAACTTGAACCACCAAGATTTGGCAAGGCCCCATCACAAGGTCTTGATGATGTTGATGATGATGAACTAGTAGTGAAAGAAGTAGTCACTAATGAGGTTCCAAATAGTAGTGTTGTTGTGCCATCATCAGCTATCACTCATCATGAGAAGAGTTCTAAACCACCTGATGTAGACACACTACTCTCCCAAGTTTACTTCAAGAAAACTTGGGAAAATCATGAATTTGTCGACATGAAAATGGACTCACCAAAGTCTCCAACTAGAGGATTTATGCATCAAACTGATCATCATGCTGGTAACAATAAGTTTCAGTTTGATGATAAATCGGAGACATATAAAGGTGATCAAGACATGGACTTGGAGCCATCAACTGATGTTTTCAAAGAGGAGGAGTTGGTCAATTGGGAACAAGGAAACAGTGGTGGTGGTGGTGGTAGGCATAACATCTGGAAGTTGAGCTTCACTGGGATTGGAGCCATTTGCTCTTTTGGTTTTGCTGCAGCTACCATTTGTATTCTCTTCTTTGGTACCCACCAGAGAAACAAACAATATCAGCAGGACCAGAAACGCTTCCAGATCTACACTGATGACAAGGTCAGCAAATTTTCTCCAAATTTTATTATTTATATTTTAAGAATTAGTTGGTTAAAATGAGATTGCATATCTGGTTTTTAGTACCATGCCAACTCTTTCTTCTGTTTTTTCTTTCTTAAAAAAAAAAAAAAAAATTAATAACACTTTATTCATCAAAACATTGGCTTATCTCAAATTTTTAATTAACTGTTCTGTCAGCCATTGAACACAAAATGTGACATGAGTCACATGACTGACCCCTGTGAATGTTGAAAAAGAAAAGGCAAAATGTTGTGCTATAATGACATCATCTGAAATTAGGGGGGGATGAATATTAAGGCCATTAGCAATCCATAAATAATATAGTATATAATCTTTGTAAATGTTGATCAGACATAAGCCCACTTGTGGATGCAGAGGATTAAGCAAGCGGTTCACCAAGCAACCAAATTGAATGAAGCAATGGCAGCAGTTAGAGGGGTACCCCTCTCCAGAGCTCATATAACATTTGGTGGTTACTATAATGGTCTATAGACAGCTGCCTATTAATTCCTTGGAGTGGAAGATAGGGATCCATGGATTTGCTATGCCACAACTACCATATCTGTAAGAGGTCTATAGTTTTATTTGCTCGGAATCTTTTCTTTTGCCAAGTATATAAGGTCTATATTTATATTTGACTATGGGATGCTTGTATAGATTCTGAGTCCTGTTTGTATTGTAGATTCCCTATGGTCTATTAGTTTAGCAACATAATATAAGTTGGCATTTAATTGTTTTCTCTATTGAGAGCCTTTTGGGTTTGTAACTTTGTAAGTGATCTTTCTAGTAAGAGAGCAATGTTATGCTAAACAATATCAGATTTATTAAATTCTCAATAAATGTAACTTATTGAATTTGACCCATAAGAGTAGATTTTTTCAATGAGCAGGACTCACCAAAGTAAATGCAAAATAAGGGCAATGTTATTTAGCATTTCCTTTAGAAAATGGACAATGCTATTTGCCCAATTTTTCTTCCATAGAAAAATGATAATGCTTTTTCTTTTGATCAAACCATATTGCTTGAAAGAAATTCATACTTAAAACTTTGACTGTAGTATAGAGGTGAATACTCTTAACTATTAGGGCCCGTTTGGTTCAAATTTTTGAGGCTCGAAAATTTCATTCTCATGTTTGCCTAAGGAAATTTGATGCCCTTAGACCTTTCATAATACAGCCTGAATCTGATCCCTAAACTCATTTTTTGGGTATAAAATGGGTATAGTCCAGCCACAATGGGCCGGAATGTAATCCCCATACTTTTTTGAGACTAAAAGTTATTCTTAATTTTGGATAGAGACTATACCCAAAACCAAATTAAATGGCTGGCTCACCAACAAATAAAAGCTATTAAATGGCTTGTCCATCACCAAATTAAATGAAGCCCACCAACAAATAAATGAGTTAAATATTAATATCCCCAAATTTGGACTTCAACGCCATTGTGGTGGTGATCCCCAAAATCTATATTTTTACACTTTTTGATACCCAAAATTGATTTAGGTATTAGATATTTGGGAATCACCATTGTAGAAGACCTTATTAGGGAAAAATGAAACCCTTGCTCCAGCTTGGATTTTGTTTTCCCCCCTCTTGAGAAATAATTTATTGCTTCTTTTTTTAACAAAACTAAACCTACTATTATTTTAAAATGTCATCTATATTGTCATTCTTTAAATAAATAATAGATGAGGGTATAATAAAAAATTGACAATTTTCATTTCCCATTTTTGCACAACTCAAACATGAGAATATAAATAAAAATGCAATTTTTGGTTTGCTCTCCCAAAATTTCCAAACACAAGAAAGGGAATTTCACATTCCCTTTCCCACATAAAATGCTAAAAAATTGATTTTTCAATAAATCAATTCCTTGAACCAAACAGCCTTAGAACTACAACCTCCTACCCTATAATAAATAATGCCAATTCAAAGGATTTCTTTTCATCTTCAAGCACATGTAAATAGTCAACGGTGGATCCCATCACATACGTAATGAATTATGAATTATTCTGGTCTCCTAATGAATTATGTTGGTAAAAGTTGAATGATTTAGAAGCAGCTGATTGCGGAGCTAATCATATTTCTCTTGCAATCTCTTGTAGATATTTTAATAGGAAAGGAAAATGACTGATTGAACACCAAAAGCATCCAATCAAAAGAGATAATGACCCACTTGAGAATTGGTTGATTAGACTCTACTAATTTGTCAAGAGTGATGACCTGTGCTGTGCTTCATTACAGAATTCATGAATTCATGATGTGATACCCCCTTCGGATCTATGTATTAGGTACCATGTACCGCTGCAACCTTCCAATTATTCATCAAGATGGTGGTAGGTTTGCTTGGAGTCTTGGACTGACCCTCAAGGCCTATTGGCTACCATAGATTATTCAAAATATATTAAAAATAGCCTAAAAAAACCGAAATTATTTTAAATGCACTAGATTAGAAAATGGAATTTAGCTTCGGGCATGCCAAGAAGGATGGGAAATCCACTTGGGCCTGGTCTAGTTTGCTTGAGGGTAGAGATTTGTTAGCTTCTGGCATGCCAAGAAGGATGGGAAATCCACTTGGGCCTGGTCTAGTTTGCTTGAGGGCAGAGATTTGTTAGCTTCTGGTTCCAAATGGAAGATTTCAGATGGTTCTTCACTTCTTCTGTGCATTTATGGTTAAATAATTGGATACCAGGTTACTCTTCCTCTCTTTTTCAATCTGATGTGGTTGGTGTTTCTAATCAGGAGATGCAGCAGAAGACTGAAACTATTGACATTGGTCCTTGTAGGTTTTGGGGATAGACTTTTCTGGCTTTTGACCTAAAATGGTTTTTACACAGTCAAGCCAGGTTATCTATGGAAGCATTCCCTAACTTGGTGCATTCTCACACTTCTCATCAATATGATCTTAAACTGTGGAAGCTTTCGAAAGCTAAGACACTACCTAAGATCCAACATTTCTTAAGGAGAGTTTTGAAGAATGTTGTTGCTACTAAGGGCAATCTATTTCACAAGAGGATCATCTCTAGCCCTCTTTGTAAGAAATCTCCTGAGCCCCATAAATTTCATGAAACGTGCTCATTGTGGCAAAACATGATCTGGTTCAAAACATTTTCTAAAATTCAATCAAGCAAATCACAGAGAAACAGGCAGCAGAAAATAACAAGAACTTTATTGCTAAAGTGTAAACAGAATCTCAGACATCCAAGGAAGGATCAAGCAGCATTAGCTCTCAAGCCCTGCAAAAGGCGAAAGCTCTTAGGCGGCCACTGCGAATGTTTTGAGAAACAAGCCTTAGAGTTTGTCATCATTGATAATTATACAACCAATTTGATTCAATAATAAACATAACAAGATATCAAATCACTGCAGCAATTGCACAACCCAAGTAACTAATTTCAGAAAAAAAAAAAACACAATCAAATACAACATAAATAAGTACAACTTTGCAAGAACATGCTAAATTAACCTATTCCATCCAACAATGATCAGCAAGACACAGAGAGACAAATAGTCGACAAAGCGAAAAATATGGAGGAAGATTAATTTGAGGGACCTGTTCATCCCTAAAACACTCAAAAAACTGCTAAAGGGGCAGACGTAAAGTCCCCAATAGAGAACAAAATGATCAAAATGTTGAGCATTGATCAAATATGTTCAATAAAGGAAACCCCCACAAGAAAAATGCAATACATGTACAATACAGGACCAAGATACGAAATCAGAGAAGTAGACAAAGAAAACATGTATATAGAGTCAAAAGTGAGTGAAATTTCAAATGCACTAGAAAAAAACAATTAAGAAAGAGTCTCAGACATCCAAGGAAGGATAAAAGCAGCATAAGCTCTCAAGCCTGGCGAAGGCGAAAGCTCTTAGGCGGCCACTGCGAATGTTCTTGAGAAACAAGCCTTAGGATTTATCATCATTGGTGATTTAAAGCATATACCAGCACTATAGAGTTTGAGGGTTGGAATTTTAAAATAGAGGAATAAGAATTTGGACATAAACGGCTCGTTTAAAAGTTCAAAATATTAATTTATTAGCTTAACAAAACCCACATAAATTTCATGAAACGTGCTCATTGTGGCAAAACATGATCTGGTTCAAAACATTTCCTAAAATTCAATCAAGCAAATCACAGAGAAACAGGAAGCAGAAAATAACAAGAACTCTCAAGCCTGGCAAAGGCGAAAGCTCTTAGGCGGCCACTGCGAATGTTCTTGAGAAACAAGCCTTAGGATTTATCATCATTGGTGATTTAAAGCATAAACCAGCACTATAAAGTTTGAGGGTTGGAATTTTAAAATAGAGGAACAAGAATTTGGACATAAACTGCTCATTTAAAAGTTCAAAATATTAATTTATTAGCTAAATAAAACCCACATAAATTTCATGAAACATGCTCATTGTGGCAAAACATGTTCTCGTTCAAAACATTTTCTAAAAGTCAATCAAGCAAATCACAGAGAAACAGGCAGCAGAAAATAACAAGAACTTTATTGCTAAAGTGTAAACAGAATCTCAGACATCCAAGGAAGGATCAAGCAGCATTAGCTCTCAAGCCCCGCAAAAGGCGAAAGCTCTTAGGCGGCCACTGCGAATGTTTTGAGAAACAAGCCTTAGAGTTTGTCATCATTGATAATTATACAACCAATTTGATTCAATAATAAACATAACAAGATATCAAATCACTGCAGCAATTGCACAACCCAAGTAACTAATTTCAGAAAAAAAAACACAATCAAATACAACATAAATAAGTACAACTTTGAGAGAACATGCTAAATTAACCTATTCCATCCAACAATGATCAGCAAGACACAGAGAGACAAATAGTCGACAAAGCGAAAAATATGGAGGAAGATTAATTTGAGGGACCTGTTCATCCCTAAAGCACTCAAACTGCTAAAGGGGCAGACGTAAAGTCCCCAATAGAGAACAAAATGATCAAAATGTTGAGCATTGACCAATTAACATATAAGAACAAATGGGCATCGATCAAATATGTTCACTAAAGGAAACCCCCACAAGAAAAATGCAATACATGTACAATACAGAACCCAGATACGAAATCAGAGAAGCAGGCAAAGAAAACATGTAAATAGAGTCAAAAGTGAGTGAAATTTCAAATGCACTAGAAAAAAAACAATGAAGAGAGAGCCTCAGACATCCAAGGAAGGATAAAAGCAGCACAAGCTCTCAAGCCTGGCAAAGACGAAAGCTCTTAGGCGGCCACTGCGAATGTTCTTGAGAAACAAGCCTTTAGATCTATCATCATCGACTATACCCATACTGCACACATTCAATCACAACACAAAATATACACAAATGTAGCTGCAAATCTAAATCATACACAGCATGAAAGCAGAGGCAAATCTAAATTAACAATTATCTAACAAACAATAAGACCAAAATTTTAAAATGTTCCTTTCCTTCAAATCGATTCAGGACCTCATTGTTAGCCTCTTTCGGGACCGAACGGTGCCGTTCGATTCCACCTTTCGGTTTTTCTGAGGCCCAAATTCAACATTACAGTCTACAGAGTACCGAAACTCCCAAAATATCAAAATAGTAATTTTCGAATGATTAATTAAAAATAAATAAATATTCGAAGCGAAGTAAGAAATAGGAACAAGGGTGAACAAAGAGTTGTTCTTCACCCTCAAACAGCTTCGAAAGAGGTCACTGTGTGCCCCTGTCTGAACCAAACGGCAACGGATTTGTGATCCACCTCTGGTTATTCGGAGGCAAAAAAAATAAAAAAAATTAAAGATTGGGAATGTGCGAGGGTGCTTGGAAGACAATTGATGGAGAAGAAACAGAGAGTCCACTCAAAACCACCTCAGAGTTAATGTGTGCCTCCTAACTAAGCCAGATATGAAATCGAATCAATTCATATGGCTACTCAAAGAGGCAGTAATCAAACACAAAAATCACAAAAACTAGATCAGATCGTCTGTAGAGAAAGAGCCATGGTGATTCAAACCTCTCTCTCCCTTCTTTGTGGAATGCTAGGGTTTCTTCTCAATATGATGGATTTTATAGACATCAAGTATCCAATTTACTTTCATACCCCCAGCCTTTTTCCTACTAATTGAAGTTATGTAGACTAACTTAAGTTGTTGAGTTGACCACCGTAATATATTTTGTCCAATTTTTTTTCTTTTCTATTTTATCTTTTATTGCAAAAATATAAAGAAATCACTCAGATCCATTCAGTAGTTATTTACCAAAACATCCACCAATGTTCGGCAGATAAGTGTCAAATAAATACAAATATTTTGACAAATAACTGTTGGATGCTTTTTTCATTTTCATTTAGTGGTTATCCACCGAAAAATCCACCAATATTAAGCAGATAACTGTCGAATAACTACAAATATTTTGGTAGATAACTGTTAAATGACCCGACTAACAAAATTGAAATTTTTTGTTTTAAGGGTAAAATTGAAATTTTGAAATATGATGGTCAACTCAGCAGTTTAAGGTGGTCGGAATAGCATCACTCTTTTTTATTTTTAGGTTCTGCCCACCTTTCTAGTGTACTCGAATGTACAACAGGCCGATTCGACCCGACAAGTTTAAGTGGAATCAAAGATCCTCTCATAAATAAATTATGATTTTTAAATAAATTATAACAATAAATTGAGTTTTTTTGCGAGTAAATAAGATTTATGGGCATTCATGTCGGAGGAATTCGTTCGGTACTGATATGCTAAAAATACGATGACAATATTTGGTAACCAGCCACCAAATTAGTTTAGTATTTTCGAAACACTCCCACCGAATGACTCCAAAATATTTGCTTCATGTGTATTTAGTGGGAGGGTTCCGAATACTTGTGAGTTGTTCGGTGGATGCCAATCGAATAAGAGTATGTTGTTTAGTGACTGCCTGTCTGCCGAATGGCCTATTCGGTTGACATCCACAAAATTTTTTTATTGTTTGGTACTGGTCCATCGAACGAAAGGCAAACCAGAACTTTTCTAGAGCGTCATATACACGAAAAATTGTAGAAAAAAAAGGAAGAAAATTATGCATACATAGCTTATTTGAAGGTTCCCAAGGAATGATTTCACTCTCTATTCGTCTAAAAAATCTTGGTTGGATGATATAGAGACAAAAATTATTTAAGGTTTGGAGTTAGTTTTGAGAGTGAGGTTGATAAAAGGTTGGGGTTGTTGGGTATTGAAAGAAAATTGGATTTTTTATTTTAAACATAATATCGTGGGATGTAATAGTCAAAAACTTTGTTGGGTAAAAAAAGAAGATTGTTGAGTATGAATAGAATTTCTCATTTGACATTTGGTAGGTGTATTTATATTAAGGATATAATGGACATTTCACATATAAAAAAGGTTAAAAAAGATTAGTTTGGAGTTGATAGTCAAAAAAGTAATTTTGGTATTAAAAGAGGTGTGTTAAAAAGCCATATCCATTCTTTAAAAATAAAAAAATAATTTTCCATTCTTCTGAATTTTCTCAAAGGTAAAATCAGAAAAGGAGCTTCTGGTTGGAGATTGTAGGCCCAAGTTTAAATGGGGGATGGGTTTAGCTCTTTTACAAAAAAACAAAGGGTTGGGCTGGGCTGGGTGGTGAAAGAGATAAATGTTTACATGTATTGTCACATTGGGCTCAAGAAGGACCCAAAATCCGTAGCATCAGACCGTCCATATTCAATCCGACGGTTATAATAATTTCAGTTATTTTGATGTCCGGCCGAGGCAAAGGATAAACCGAGAGAGAAAAGAGAGAGAAGAGGACAGAGAAGAACAGAGAAGAAAGAAGAAGAAGAAGAATTCGCAGCAAATGAGAAGAACAGAGAGACAATAAAGACTAAACAAGCACACAAGGAAGATTGAAAGAATAACCTCCATCTCCATCTGGGCTTTCGTTGTTTTGGTGAATTTTTCAACTTTTTTTTTGCTAAAAAAAGTCTCAAACTTTACACGGAAACATTTCATTGTAAGCTTCCTTCTTCTTGTTATTGCTGTTATTGTTCTTCATTTCTAGTTTCTTTTCGAATTCTCTCTCTGTCTTTGGGGGGTATATTTAGTTTTGTGACCAGTCTGTTGTTTCAATTGCAGGGCAGTTCGAGAAGGATTGGCTTTGGGTATTCTCGGTTACAGTCGTAGATCTTGATTCTTGAGGGCTAGGTATATATATTTTACGTGCTTCTTTGGATTTTTCCTGTACAGGGTTTTCTCAGTTAGCAAACAGAACCCAAATTTTCTCTGGTTTTGAACGGTCCTCTCGATTAACAAAGAAAACCCATTTACTGGTCAAATTGATTTTTCACTTCTGGGTCTCTCTCATATGGCAGCATGCAAATTTTTAATTTTTTTTTTTCTAATTTAGGTATGGAGACAGAAGAGAGGAATCAGAGAGCGTTTAAAGCTTCAGAACCAGAATTTTTCTTGCAGTGGGGGAACAAGAAGAGGGTGAGATGTGTGAGAGTCAAAAGCTCAGAAATCTCGGAGAGACTCAATGGTCGTATCTACAGGAAAATCACATCATCTCGGATTGATCGCTTTGCGGTTTCCGCTTCCGAGAAACAAAACTCTCATCTTCAATCCAATCGCCTCAGCAGGTGAGGAAAATTTACATTTTCTTCTGGGTCACGCCCTGTTTGGTTGCTGAGAAACTAAAGAGAAGGATAAAGAAGAAGAAAAGAGAATTTAAAGCCAATTTTTTCCCTTTTGTGCTCATTTTTTTAGTTGGGTTTTGTTTTTTCATTTCCGGGAAAATGGGGTTGGTAAGAAAAAGGTTCAGTTTAAAAGGTGAAACATTTTTGTGGGTCTGTTTGGTTACAGGAATTCTGATGGGGCTATGCTCCGGTCGGGTGCAGGCGAGAACCGAAAATCGTCGCCTTCCCCGGAAAAGGAGGACAGGTACTACACCACAAGAGGATCAGTGGGTGTGGATGAGAATGGGAATGGGAATGGCAAGGTTTCAATGGATGGAAATAATGGAGATCAGGAGCGAGGGCTTGTTTGGCCGAAGCTGTATATCACTTTGTCAAGCAAAGAGAAAGAGGAAGACTTTTTGGCCATGAAGGGTTGTAAACTTCCCCAAAGGCCCAAGAAAAGGGCCAAAATCATCCAAAGAAGCTTACTTGTAAGTCCTTCCTTTTGTTTAATGTATATTCGAAAGTGGATTTAATCTTCTTCATCTGGGTTCAATTTCAGTTTCTCTAATATTGATTTTCTTTTCTTTTGTCTCTTTTTTGTTTGGGTTGTAGTTGGTGAGTCCTGGTGCTTGGCTTACTGATATGTGCCAAGAGAGATATGAAGTTAGGGAGAAGAAATGTTCAAAGAAGGTACTTGGATTGCATTTGTTTGATTTGCTACATTCCTTTTTTTGTTTTTGGCTTGTAAGTAATTTGTATTTTTGCATTTGGTTTATGGCTTTTTTTCTTTGATTAATGCAGAGACCAAGAGGATTGAAGGCCATGGGGAGTATGGGAAGCGACTCAGAATGACACACAGAATGAGAGATGTAATTTATGCTGATTTTTGTTGAAGCCAAGCAAAAGAGAGACTGTTTTCTTTGTTCTCTTTAGAAGGAAGAAGATGATTGAGTGGTTAATGGTTAAGTGGTGGTTAGGCATTGCTAGAGTTAAAAGAGGGTTGGTTAAGAGTTATCTGCAACTGTTATGTTTTTGTATAGAATTATGAGCAATGTTTCAATTTATAATGAAAAATTATTTTTGTTGAGATGTGATCTTACAAGTGAAATCTTTTTGCAGTTGGGCTGCATTTCTTTTTGATAAATTGGAATAAATGATGTTTAGATGGTAGAGAAAAAATATCCCAGAGCTACTGACACTGCGATCTGCATGACTGTATGGATCCCAAATGTAAATGTAAATGTGTAAAAAGGAATACTTGGTGGTTAAGTAAAGATGAATAGTGTGATTGACCCCAAAAAAAAATTATTGGAATATGCATAAAAAGGGAAAATAAATATTAATAAGGGTTATTTACAAAAAAAAGTCAATAAAACATTTCAAAATTACAAATAGGTTAATGAACATTTTATAAATCCCAAAATAGTCACCGTTAACTAAAATAAATTAAATGAAATTATGCATTATACAAAAGAAATAACAAATATTAGAAATTATAGTCACTACCATTAAAATAAAAACAATGAACTAGGGCAAAAGGATAAAACGAACTCAAAGAAAAATCATTAATAGGCTAGGGCCCGTAGGGCTATTGATCAAAACCTAATTTATGAAATTATATAATTAACTAAAATGGGATAGGAAATTTAGTATTCACCTTTGTGTAATTTTGAAATGTTTTATTAACTTATTTGTAATTATCTATATTAATAAAGACAGGAATTGAAATTGAACTATTGAATTCCAAGAGGTCAAATAGCATCTAGTCAAATGTAAATGTAGGACTGTCTAAATATGGTGGCTACAGGCTACAACTGGTATGTATGCTATTAGTTGACACAGGCCACAATTCTTAAGTTGAAATGTACTGTAATGTCAGATATGCTTCTCTCTCTATCTCTCTCAAAATATTTTGAGAAATATTATTTTGCTCCCCATATTATTGTACTTGTATTTCTCCAGACTTCTAATTTGAAAAATTAAAGTATTTGATTTTTCAATTTTATTAATTGAGATAATTTTGTGAATTTGCTCGCTTTCTATTCAAAGCTTCGTTTACACAAAGTCAAATCCTCATCATGAAGAGTCATTATTGAGGGAAAAATGGTAGTCACATACCCATCACTTGTATTAATTTATCGAGTAAATTGGTGGAATTACCTCAATTGGAAAAATTGAAAAAGTTTAGTTCTTTAATTTTCCAAATTAGAAATTAGGGACCAAACTGATACAAGTACAATAGTTTGGGGAGCAAAATGACATGTATCCCTCAAAATAATTACTGAGGAACTTTCTTTGTAAGGAATTGATTTTCCCACAAACTTATTCATCATTGTGGTATTGTCAAATTTGTAAGAAAAAATAATTTAGTTTGAAGAATCAAGCACCACCTCACCCAGCCTCGCCCCACCTCCCTCCGTTCTCACTGCCAGTTTTTCCACTTCTTTCTTTTTGAGAGCTACTTATTTCTCTTGAGGTGATTTTTCACCTTTTTTTTTTGTGGTCATTTTTCCACCCTCTTGTGGTGGTTTTTTTTGGAGCTTGATGCTTAGATTTGAAGGTTTTTCCTCCCTTTTTTCCTCAGTCTCCGACTCTTGTCGCCAAGTGTTGGGCGGTTGCTACTTCCTCCAGCCCGTCATCTTTGTCAAATTTCTTGGATTTTCGACGATGATGGTTGAATCGTGGTTTCAAAAGCGACTCAGTCGCTATTTTACTAGAAGATGTGCGCTTCGACACGGGTGTCCACACCTCTATCTTCCTCGGCTCCCCTTTTTTCTTTAGTGCCTCACTAGCTCCTTTTGGTAGTTGTAGTTTATGCTTGATGTCGCTGTGATGAGATCTTGGAGCTTTTGTGGGCTTCTCTACTCCCTTCCACCCCACGGTGGTCTTTTCTTCCGATTCTAGGCTGTGTGGTTCTCCTGAACCACCCCTTATGCCTAGGGTTAGAACTTTTATTTTGTTGGGCCTATTTGGTTGGGTTTTTGCTTTGTTGTAAGATTTTGTTTTGTTGGGCTTACTTGTTTGGGCTTTTGTTAAGTTTTTGTTTTTGTTGTGAGCCTTTAGGCTCTAGCTATTTTATGTCTTTTGGGCTGTTTTAATGCATTGCTATTTCGACAAAAAAAAAAAGTTCGGGTCATCAAAAGGTCTGAATTGTACGAGTATGTTGGGCTTTAGCCCGGTCCAATGGACTGCAGCCTCTCCTAATACAAGGAGTTGCGCTTGAACCTTAACTTTGAGCTTAAACCCAACCTAAGGGCCGACCCATTTGCCACACACATCTCTGCCTCATCTAGAAATGGTTAATGATCAACATGTGAAGAATGTTGGTGCGGTCCTTACTGGGAAGTCCAATCTAATGCTGACCATGGGTAATGGAATACTAATGGGTTCAAGGTATTTCAATTCAGCACTTCATTGTGGAGTTAAAATCTTATACTAGGACAACATAGTTCATCTTCAATGCTAGAAAGGAAACATGGAACAATGAGATAAAATATTTAAGAGAATGAAATGTTGTAAAGCCCACCTACTAGTGCTAAGACTATTGTTTTCCATCTATGTTTTGCTTGGACCCACTAATCCCTGGTCCCTTCATCACTAAATTATGGTGTCCAAGTGTTACAATAAAACCTGAATAGATAATAAAGTAAACACCATAAGAGAATAATTTACCTATAACAAGTGTATACACCCTTTCTCTTATAACTTTTACTCGCGTGCTATTTACTTGGACCACTTAGTGTATGGGTGCGTGAGATGGTGTATGCATTTGTTATATCCAAGTATTAGACCTTGACTTGACACTCATCATTATCCCCGATTGTTGGTGGCATTGTTGAGAATCTCAGCTAGGGGCATCATATACCAATGGTTCTGAAAACTGTGGTGCTGAGTGGCCACTCCAACTCTCATATTTGTGATAATTGTTTGCAAACGCCATTTCACATTGTCAATTCAAACATCATAAAGACACTCCTCATCCTCTCTTTCCACAGGCTCTACATAACCAAATATTTCAGTGATGGCTGCACAACCAATCCAACCATGAACTAAAAATGTGCACGGTGCACCAGTGTCGAGCTTAATCTTCTTACAGAGTTATTATTAGACCAAATCAAATCAGAACCAACTTTGATCTTTGCAAAAGTAAACAAACAGATTCTGACTAAGAGATTTGATAACAAATTTATTCTTTATACAATCTCTCAAAGAAACAAACAGGAACAGGGGTAAAGATATACAGTGATATTCTATGTATAGACTAAGCAATATCACCTTTCATGTTAAAAAACTATGATTTTGGAAGTCATTTGTGTGATGCTGTATCCATGACCCTATCCAATATGTAGACTTACTTTATGAACATATAAGAGAAACAAGCAATCTTTTCACCAGATTATCTGAATTCACCTCTTCCAAGTCCAAATTTTCACATATCTCAGAGAAGGTGGTTGTGATGTGCTGAAAGATCCTACAAAGAAAAACAAGATAACAATACCTTAGAACAGAGATGACTCTGTGGATAATGACTACCATCATTTGATGTAACATACACAACACCTTTTATACATCACCCAAGATCTACTCCATAACATGGTAATGTCTACTCTAAGACCCTAGGTGTATTTTACTATCCAACACCACAATTGAAATGCTGATGATTCCTCGCAACTATAACTAGAATTTGGGTGGGAATTATTCAGAAAATATGCTGCTATAAGGTTCAATACCAAGGAAAGAATAAATTTTTGCAAAAATTTTGTGACAATAGATGAAAAGAAAAATATATTACAGAATCGTAATGTAAAAAAGAAAAAAAGAACATAGGCTTTTTCCAAGCATAAGATATCATTCAGGAACTCTTTTGTCAAATTAATTTCCATTTTCATGAAATAGTCCTTACATGTCAATATATGAGAACAGGGTTTGGACCTGGGCAGCCAATGAGGCTTTTTACCTCCTGCACTAGGCCTCATCTTCACTGATCTAGAAGTATAATATATAGATTCAAGGATTGCAATTTATTCATAATTATTGAAATGAACACTACTATGCCAAAATTAAGTTAAACTTACTGAGTGGCAAATTTATGTCAAAAAAGATCTTAGCATAAGTTTTAGATAATTACTTTATTCCTCATAAAAAAAAAAAAAGAGCTAATTTTGTGACCTAATAGCAAAAGTAATGCAAAATACATTAAAAATAGCATTCTTATAATGATTCATGCTTAACTGCAAGAATTCAGAAGAGATTTCTGAAACAAAATTCTAACCCAATTTATTTATTTGTTTTTGTTAAAAACTAAAGTAGCATAGTCCTCAGTTCAAAAAAAGAAGAAAAAAGTACCACAGTCCAGTGCCTATGATGACAAGAGAAACTAGAGTTCTTCTTGCTAAAGAGGAAGAAAAAGATATAGGATCCTTGCTAAGGTGATTAGGGTTGAATTTTGGATAAATCCGATTCGAATAGAAGACTTAAGAAAAATTTTATTTCGAAATTCCCAAATATCCTTCCAATTCTAAAATTTTGGATTCTTTAAACCATTCGAGAAACTTCAGATTTAAATCTAGTTCAGAATTTTAGGAAAATCAATGGATTTTTTTTGGAATTTTCATAACTTAATACTACTTCAACAAGGACATAAAAGATATCAACCCATCAACAATACAAAAGAAATTATAAAAAAAAAAATGAGAGGAACAACTCAATGATAACAAAAACAATGATATCATCTAAAATCATAAGCGACATTAGATGGTTGGGATGAGGATAGAAATCCTCAGTTCAAACCTCCATGTAAAAGTACAACTAAATAAATATACATGACTCAAACCACACAACTCAAAATTAGAGAAGAAATTGATGATGTAGTCATAGCAATAAATAATCCAGAACAACCAAATCATTACAAAAGTAAACAATAACAAAACAAATAAATCTTCCATGCATCAATCACAAAGATAACTAGATCATCCAATTCCCCATTCACTTGAAGAAAGGAAAATAGTAGAAAGAATGGCAGAGAGTCTTACTTTTTAGATTTTTTAGGATTTGGTTTGATTGGGCATATAAGGGTAATAAACACATTAGAATAGACATATAAAATCAGGATCTATATAACATATTAAGTATAAACATGTTAAAAATTCCAAATTTTCATATTAATGGGTGTTTCGAAATTTCAGATTAGAAAATTGGAATTCCCATATACTTTCCAACTCCAATCCAAATTTATACAAAAGGATTAATTACTTGATTCCAAAATTGAAAACTTTCATTGACCGAAAGCAAAATTTCAATCTAACTTGAACCCTGATTAATAAGACCATAAGAAACCCATCCCATCCCGCCCCACCCCTTCCTTTTTTTATTTTACTTTTAATCAGTGGATGGGATAGCAGAGAAAAGAAGGTAAAAGGAAACCAAGAGCCTATACATGGGGGTAACACCCCCCCTTGAAGTTTTATCACTAGAAATTTAGATAAACACACCTCCTTGTTTACTGTGAGATCAACTAGCTTGAGGCTTCGCAGCATGAAGCATTTCCACTATTAGAGTCTTCACATCCCTAATAAGATAAACATGAAAAAAATTAAGTTCTTAGAAACAATTTAAGCCAACTCAAACTATATAAACCAAAAACTTGTCATAGAAACCTATACACCAAAGACAATATATATACAATGGTCAAAATAGTGCTTCACAATCAAAAGTATAGTCATTAATTGGTCACATCAGGATACTTTATTATTTAAAAACTATTTTCTGTTGAAGAAAGTTAGAGTAGAAAGAACAAAATACAAACTTAACTGATTAGCCCAGGACATGAAGCAGCAATCTTTATTATTCTTATGACCTAGCAATTTCAGGGGATGCAAAAGCACCACCCTTGTATTAACTAGAGTCAGGTACCTAGAATGTGAGGGATAAGTCTCTCTGTCCAGGGTTCAGATGACCATGGTGACATCGAAATCTGTGGTCATATATTTTTACTATGATTTACTATTTATTGAACGCAATGTGCATCGGACTTTTTCTATAGGAAACAAAGACTTTATTAGATAGTCATAAAGGTACGATATAATTGTCCAGCAGTGTACAAGTAGTCCACCAACAAAAAAGAAATTCATCCCTTTTAGTTACACTTACATGCACAGAAAAAAAGTTAATACAGCAAAAGATTGAGCAAAGTGCAGCTCCCCAATCCATATGAAAAATGAAAGCCGGAATATATCTAAGTCAATGAATAGAAATTCCCACAACAAAGCTCAAAACTGCACTCTTTCCCACAAGAAATCCACTTCCTTCCCCAATTTTCCTTGAAAAATTCTAGTTCTTTCTAAACAAACTATCCAACAGAACATATATAAAAGCTTTTCCTTTTTATCTACCAGCAAAGGCACAAAGTTTCTCAACAAATAACGATACACAAGAAGCCAGAAAAAACCAAACTCAACCTTATCTCAGTGGAAAGCTTATTCCACAAACTAACTGCAACTGGGCAATTGAGAAATGAACGATCAACACTCTCTGCTCCTTTACGGTCTCATTCATTAAACATTATCACAGGTACTAAGTACTAACCATCCTATGAGCAATTATTTGTATCTTACAAGGTAGCTTAGTCTTCTAAATCATTTCAAATTGAAAAGGGGTCAAGACAGGCTCATCAATCAACCAATTAAAAAAGGATTTGCAAGAATCTTCCCAAGATTTTAGTTGCCACACCCTTCTATCATCCCACGAAGAGTACAACAAAATCTTTTCAATCAAAGATAAGAAAGAGGAAAGTTGACCAATTTCAATGTAATTAAATTCCTTTGGAAGTTAAAGTTCCAACCCAATGAATAAAGGGATGAGACTGAGAAACTATGATTAGGCTATGAAGTAAAATATTAACATAAAACCTTGTAGAATAATCTGACATAACTAGTCCAGAATTTGCTGTCATCATATAATTTTAAGCCAATTTTTTGATTTTCTATTAAATTATTAATTGAACTCAATGTGCATCCTGACTACAGCCACCAATCAAGTCAACCATGAAAAAGAATATCTATATCCTCCTGCCAATGTCAGGGAAAATTATACTATGCTATATGTAGTACAATTTTAACATAAAACCCAGCAGCTAATCTGACATAATTATCTGAAACTGAAGCAGAACATAAATCAAAGATAAATCTTGACATCCACAAGAAAGGAAATATTCATTTAAATGAGATGTCTCACTTTCGATCCTCTGCACGTCTAGGAAAAGGTATTCGAAGCTTGAAAGTATTCCCCTGATAACCAGCCTAAAAGAAGAATAATAAAGTCAAAATGATATCATGTCAAAATGGAAGAAAAATGGTTTGGGTAAAACTGAATTTGTATAGTATTGAAGAGGGGAAAGAACCTCAGAAAATAATGGCTTTTGATTGCATTAATAGTTTTTCTACATTAACAGTTTCAGTTTGGATAAATCTGGTTGTTTCTTTTTTTTTTTTTTTTTCTTACAATATTTGAACCCAGGTTCTAGCACTTCCCCAGCCCACCCCAATAACAGTTGAGCCATAGGAGTTACTTTAGTTCGAACAAAACTGAGTTTGTATAGTATTTCGGCATTAAACCCTATTTGGAACCACAAAAGAAAAATGATTTATTAAAAATATAAAGAATGGGTATTATAAACAAAAAAATTAAAGATCGGCAATACCTTAACATTGAAACCAAGTCTATCCAAATCCAAAATGTAAGCAAAGTCCACCTGGAGAAAGAAAAAAAAAAAATCAGCTTGCATCAAACTAATTTCTCTGTCCACCTGTCTATCAATGTGTATATATCTTGTATTATTCCAGAATTCAGCACGAATGGATCTTGGCAGTTCATGCAGCTTACTTCCAAAAGTCACCCCAGCATATCCAATCCAACAAGTCTTAGGACAATATTTTGACACCAAATGCATAGGTTTTAATTTTAACAAATTTGAGTGAATTTGCTATCCCCTACATTGAGGAAAAAAAAAATGAAGAAAGAAAGAAAAGAAAACAAGCTCCTTTCCAGTTAACACTGAAGTTTACAGCAATAGTTGAAATTACCAGAATCGATGTCGAATGTTGAACAATGGCTTTTGTATCTTCAGCATGATCCTTATTCATGTGAGACTAGAAAACAATAGTTTTCGAAGTCAATTAGAAAAAATAAACAATTTTGAATTAAGACAACCAGAATGCAGATAATACACAGATAAGAAGTAGTACTGCAACAGGCTTTGAAAATTGAGCAATTGGATCAACTTTTGCAGCTTTATACTCCTCATTGCTGAACTCTGAAAGTAAAGAAGTAGATATTAAAAATGGCAGAAAAGGTGGAAATTAATGTAACAATATAAAATCCATAAGAGGTGCTGGAAACGGAAACAGCATGTATTGATTCAAAAGCAAATGCATTGGTACACCCCTTTCTAAAGTTATCTAAAGAGTATGAAAAGTTTCTCTTTTAAAAGTGACAAGACTAACAGAAAAAACCTGAACAATAGTTTCAACTATAAGACAACAGAAAAAAGTACAGTAGATAGATGTATGGATACAAACCTCCTGATCCTAATAAAGCAGTTGCAACCCCTGACACGTATCGCACAACTTTTGGTTCAATGCGCATGAATTGGAAGTCACCAAAGTCAACCTTCAGATTGTATGTGATGATTTAATACTGATTATAGAAGTCGGTGCAACAGTAATCATGCTTCAGAACAAGAGTTTCAGAAGTTACCCAAAATGCATTGGGATGCCTGGCCAAATACGCAGTGCGAATAGCTGCTTGATCCTTCTCGGAAATCTAATGATTGTTCAAAAAAATATTTCAAATTGTTTGCAACTAGAGAGAGGAGAGAGCACTTCAAACACCATGAAAAATTGGTAAACAATTATTACTTACAGGAATAGCATCACCATGCAAAGTGACCAACAAATCAGTCCTATCCTCAGGATCTCTAGCCACAAGAAACGAGCACTTGGGATTAAGGGTTAAGTCCTATTGAACAAAAATAAAATAAACTAAATAAATAAGATGGGAAATGATATCGCTAAGATTGGTGAGAATAATATGCAGAGAGACCCACAAAGAAATAAAGTAGCAGCTTTTTTTGACTTGGTTGGTTTGAACGCTTTGAAGGACACATGTTTTTACAGCAAAGTATATGAAATGGATTGAAAGTTTATAAAGTAATGATGTCATTGTCTTCCTTCCAGATGTAGGAAGTTTAGCATCCTTTCATGTGAAGAAAGGTTGTTGCCTATGCATCTCTATAAATATGTTGTAGCTAAGTTGCAATTGGAGCCTGAGATAGAGCATTGAACAAGAGTGAAAATTTCTTGGGAGAAAGAGTGTTCTTTGGGGTATTGAAATAGTGAGTGTTCTTTGTCTAACCACATACACTCAAAGTCAAGTGTGTGCGTGTTTACTAAGGAAACCGTCTACTTTTTAGGTTTCTATTCAAAAATCATACCTACCAAAAAAACTAGATAAGTTGGAAAACAGTAGGACATTTAAGAGTAATAAAATAAATAGACGAACACTGAAATGTTTTGCAGCCTTGCAGGGATAATCCTTGAATTGTGACTTAAAGAATAAATGGCTCTCATCATCGAACTACAATGCAAAGTGGACCCCACAAGGGATCACTTAAAAAAGCTTATTTAAGAAATCCCTCAATGGAAGTTCCCTATATATATATATATATGGCTTAATTATCGATTTACCACCCAAAATTGTAACTCATTCCCACTTTACCACCTGAAAGTTTTTTTGTCCCAGATTACCACCTATAACTTACATCCGTGTCCCATTTTACCTTGTTCCGTCAACAATTCCGTTAATGCTGACGATCTGGCCGTTAATGCTGACGTGGCGCGCTAGATGTGCGCCACGTGTCACATCCTTTTTTTTTTTTTTAATTTTTTTTTAATTTTTATAAACTTTGAAAATTAATTAAAAATAGCTATGAACTCAGAAAAATACACAAAAAATTTCTACGGACTCGTCTTGACTAGCACTAATTTACTATAAGGTTAAATTACCAATTTGCCCTCTAAAAATTTCCAAAAAAATTAGAAAGTCCAAATTCATTTCTAAAAAAATTAAATAAATTTTCCTCTATTAAATAAATTCTAGAATTTTCGTAAACTCTTGGACAAATTCTCAAAAATATTTTGAAAAATTACCAAAAGCCTGTTTTAAAGAATTATTTCGAGACTTTACAGAAATTCTAGAATTTTTCTAGAATTTATTTTATAGGGAATTTTATTTTTCTCTAAGACCGAGAGGTCTTTTGGGTAGCAAGTGTTCATGAGAAAGGTATTGTTAGTTTTTAGAAGACTAACAGTGCAGACCTCATATTTTTTGGAGTTTGGGAGATTATTCTATGAATTTCCAAAGAGTCTAGAGTATTTTAATTTTCTAGAAATAAATTTAGACTTTCCAAATTTTTTGAAAATTTTTAGAGGGAAAATTGGCATTTTGACCCCATAGTAAATTAGTACTAGTCAAGACAAGTTAGTAGGAATTTTCCGTGTATTTTTTTAAGTTCGGAGCTATTTTTAATTAATTTTCAAAGTTTATAAAAATAGAAAAATAAAAAAATACAAAAAAAGATGTGACACGTGGCGCACATCCAGCGCGCCACGTCAGCATTAACGGAATTGTTGACGGAACAAGGTAAAATGGAACACGGACGTAAGTTACAGGTGGTAATCTGGGACAAAAAAACTTTCAAGTGGTAAAGTGGGAATGAGTTACAGTTTTGGGTGGTAAATCGATAATTAAGCCTATATATATATATATATATATATATATTTCTATGATGGAACAAATAATAATGCCAAGATGACAAACACTAGAACATACTAAGGTTTACGTGGTTCGTCAAAATTCAACCTACATCTATGGAGAGTATCCAACTTCACTATGAGAGAGAAAGTCAAATCAAGAGTTAATCCCTAATCCGAACTATGTATCCAATAGGATACCCCTTGTACAATCTCTCTCAAATTCCCTTGAAGAATGCTCCACAACCCCTTTCTTGCAACGCTTGCTATGCTTTTTAGTTGAACTTCCAAATGAGAGTTGATGACTAAATGGATAGAGCCCCCTCCTTATATAGCCTCACATGATGGCTAAAAGTATACCATCATTAAGCCAAACCTGAACCGGTCATATTAAACTCTAGCATAGGAATTTCGAGCACTAATGCATGAATGCATCCACATGCATTAACTTTGTGTTCTAGGAACATTGCACCGACCAACTTAAATATTAATACCAACACATCTCATTTATCATGCATTGACTATGTGCTAATTACCCTAACATGATTCCAAAAAACCAAATGTACCTCCACTTAAGAATGAAGAATCCAACAATCATATGAATATTTTTAGAAGTTTAAAAAGTAATGATGTCGTTGTCTTCCTTCCATATGAAGAAGGTCAACATCCTTTCAAGTGAAGAAAGGTTTCTGGCTACACATCTCTATAAATGTGTTAGTAGCTTAATTACAATTGTAGCTTGAGGGTGAGCAATGAGCATAGAGCTTGAGTGAAAACCTCTTTGAAGTAGTGTGTTCTTTGGGGTATTGAGATAATGGGCGTATAAGGGTTTTTCTTTGGGTTTGGGTTATGATGATTTAACTCAAATGTGTATCATAACATATTCTTGAAGAACAAATTTATCTCGTAGAGGTAGGCAGGAATTCGCCAAACCACGTAAATATCATGTGCACAATTTTTCTTCTCTATGTATTCTCTTCCAATGTGTACTGTTGTGCGGTGTGATTTCTGTTATTGAATTTTGGTTTGCACCTCTAGATGCCAACAGTCATAAAAACCAAATAAAAGAAAAGACTTCAATATTTGTAATAGTAAACATAGGAATATGGTTATAAAATAAGGACCAAAAATATATGCCAAAAGAAAACTGTAAGTAGGTTTAGGACAACTGGGCATTCGGACCTAAACCTAAAATAGATAATGTGCATAGGCAGCAACACATGCAAAGGGTTGGCGCCCTCATATTTTTGTAAACTACTAGATCAATTTATCTTAATCACATGAACTAAGAGCCTGATTGGGAGTGTTTTGGCAAAAAAGCTTCCATATAAACAAAAACATTTGTTATCATGTTAGGCAAAAATAGGCAAAAGTACTTTTAAGGGTTAAAAGCACTTTAACTGCTTCCTAGAGAAGCACCTGGTAAATGCTTCATCACGAAGTGCTTTCAGGTGAATGTGTAAGAAGTAATTGGGTTTTTTGTAAAATTTCCTATATGCTTTTAACAAAAGCACTAATAAAAAAACACTACTGAAAAACAGTGTTTCATACGGAAGCACCCCCAGACAAGTCCTAAAGCACTTTTAAGCAAAACTTTTTTTGTTTGACAGGAACCAAGAACTTTTATGTTTTAACAATCCAATTCATAATTTGCAATATAAAGATATACGCAAGAAGAATGTTCAAAATTTTGTGAAAACCTTTGAATGAACTGCCAAGCTGCTAACTGCTAATATTGGAGATCCATCTGCATCACATGCATAGTCTACCATTGATCCTGATGGATAACCCTCATACTTCTGCACACGAAAGAAAATCAAAGAAAATAAGACAAGGACAACAAGGTTGTTGAAGCAATGACTACACAGACAACAATCAACCAAAGTGATTAATATGAATGAGTCTTGTACCAGAGGTTAATAATAAGATGATAATGGTATATGAATGCTAAAAGGAAATGCATTGCCTACTTCCCAACTATGTATTAGCATCATGTATCTTTTATGCAATAATTATCTACTGCTGTAAGACAATTAGTTATTATATGCAACACTTTGATCATTGACCAGTGTGTCATAAATCCATGTTGTATCAGAAAATACAATTCATTTGAACAGAACTTCACCCTTAATTTGTTAGGAAGCGAACTTGTGCTTGCTCCAAAACACAAGTCCAACAATCCTGAATTTTGTAGGAAAGCCTAAAGATACTCCACAAAAGCAATAGTCTCGATACTCATGGTGAACAGTTATTATAAGAACCGCCACCCAGATTATACAGTGCAAAAACCTTCTAAAAGACTAATTAATAAAGATAACGAGACATATAAGGTGCATACGGATGCATGAATTATGTCCTTTATGAGCGATGATCTTTAGGCATACAGGATCCCCCTATTATTTGCTATGAGAGGAAGTAAACTAGCACTCTAACTCCTCAATCAGATTTGATTAGGTGCACCAGAGATAAGAGAAGTCTTAAATCTAACTTTTTCTATCTAGATAAAGCCAGAAGCCTAATTTAGTGAAACTTTCAGAAATCCCTTAAAACAGCCTCATTTAAAAAACATTAAATCAAAGTGAAAAACAAACCTGTGAAAAAGTAGAGAGCATTCCACGAACACTTTGATCAAGTAGAGTTCGGACTTCCTCAACTGGGGGAAGCCGAGCAGCCTTTTCCTGTAACAATAACCACAGAAAGTTTCAACAAATTAAAATTCACCTGCCCACATTAAATGTTTACACTAAAAGTAAAAGTAAATTAGAAGAAATGTTATCCTAAGGGGCAAATTTTGAGCAACTCATTGACTCGTTGTATTTTATACAACCATTGACTGCAATAAGAGCTCACAGTTGCTCAAAATCCGTCTCTTATGAGAACGGACTGAGTAAATTAGTACCCCAAGTTGAAGTGTTATGTATGTAGAACATTTCAATATGGCAATTACATTAATAAAAAAAAAAAAAAAGGAAAAATGTACCTGATGAGTTTGAATCAACTGAAATACATTGTCATCATCTCCAGCTGTAACAGTCTGATTAGAAACAACAACATCAAATTCACCATTAAATTGGGTTTAAAAATTTTAAATTTGTTTCAATTTTTGCTCATCATACCAGTTTGGCTTCGATATAAATCCACCATTCATTCATTATGTAATTAGATGGAGATATTTAAAACAATTACAAAGTCGATCAAAACGTAACATAAAAGTTGGGGATTTGGTTTCCTTTCGTTTTCCCGCACTTTCTGAGCAACCAAACAAGAATATCGGAACTGATCGTAGAATTATTAGAAAATTTAAGAGTACCTGAGCAGTTGACTGAGGGGAAGCAGCCATGGATGAACGACGAATTGTGGGAGAGAAGGTGAAGGAGTGGCGAAAGTGTAATATTAGAGGGGCGTGAGGGGCATTACGGGCATTTAATCGGGAGAATAGGGAGGTCTGCCACGGCGTCACCACAGTCCTCATCATCTCTTCTTTCACACGCCCGCCCACACCTAACTGTGTCAGTGTGTCTTCCAATTCTTAATGATTTCTCAATTTTTTTTTTCCCCTTTCTTTTCTTTATTTATTTGCTTTTGATAATTTGTAATGATCCAATCGTTGAAAGGAAGCTGGAATGGGCCACGGTCTACAACAATACTAGTGATATTAATATATTATGAGTACCACGTGCTGAATATTATAAATATTTTTTTAGTATGATAAAATTAATAACAACAACATTCGATAATCGTTGGTGGATGTTGATACCCATTTTTAGGGATGGGCATTAAGACCGAAAATACCAAAACTATATCGTTCTCGTTCTGTGCCATTTCGTATCGTTTGATCTCATTCCATTTTTTTTTTTTATCCTGTACTGTACCGATCTCAAACGGGATGAGATCGGTCCTGAAGGTTCAATACCGGAATGGTCTCATCCCGTACTGATTAATTAAAAATTAATTTATTTAATTTAATGGGTCCAAATATCACTAAACCCATTTCATTTTTTAACTTTCACCCAAAAACTCAACCCACACCCGTGAGGCCCAATGGCCCATGACTCCCAAATGGCCTAAAATCCTAAATGCCTAATCCACTAAATCAGTTATCCCAATTTCCCAATTCTGAATTTCAATCGAATCAATTGATTCAATTCACTGATTCAATTTCAGAGTTCAGAGTTCAGACTCCCAATTCTCAAACTCCAAACCAACTTACCACTTTCCCAGCGGGTAGCAGCCACTCTCCTTCGCATCCCAACTTCGCATCGCAACTCACAAGGGACTGCTAGTCGCAGACCCCAGAAGCCATTGTTGTCTCTCGTTGTTGTCTCTCGTTGTTGTAGTCTCTCGTCGTCGTCGTCTCTCGCCATCGCCGTCGCACTAGCTTCTATGGCCATCGCACCAGCTTATGTCGTCGTCGCACCAGCCTCTCTCCCCCTCGCATCGCATCACTGCGCAAGCACATTTGCACCAGCCTGGCAGCCTTTCTCCCCCTCGCATTGCACCACTGCACGTCGCCGTTGCACCAGCTTCTCTAGCCATCGCACCAGGCACCAGCTTCTCTCGCCGTCGCACCAGCTTTTCTCCCCCTCGCATCGCACCACTACACGTCTGCACCAGCCTCTCTCGATAGGTTATGGTAAGTGATTGAGTTTGTGATTGAACATTTGGTTTCTACTGGTTTCTGGATTTTTAGATTTGTTGATTGAGCATTCTGGGTTAGATATTTATGGGTTATATTTGTTATTTGGTTTCTGAATTTTTTGATTTGTTGATTGAGCATTCTAGGTTAGAATGTTAGATACTTAGATTGTTATAATTTATTTGTTCTGTTAGCCGAAATGTGCTATGGGTTGGGTTTTGTTTATGTCAATTGATATGTTATATGTTATTGGTTATTGGTTATTGGGTTATATTTACAATTGTTTATATCAATTTAAAATAATAAAATTTATATGTTATGGGTTATGCAATCTAATCCCCTCCAGCAGCAGAGTGGCCCGAGTGGGATTGCTTGTTCTTCAACAGGAACCTCACCATCACCAATGGGACCACCATGCCCATTGTCCAACTCTATGCAAATTGAACCTGCAGTATAAGAGAGCCAATGGGGAGGAAAGAACATGTCATCCCAAGCAAATGAACCTGTAAGTGAGCTCAATACAGATAGTAAAGGTAGATTTGCAAACAAGCGTAGTTGGGTTTGTGATCACTTTAAAGAGTATGAGGAAAAGAAAAAAGAAAAAAGAAAAAAGAAAAGATAATGAAACAGGGAAGATGATAGAAGTAGAAGTTGTTCATAAGAGAGCTAAATGCATATATTGTCCTAAAGGTTCTTTAGGAGATTATGTTGTTGATAGTGGAAAAAATGGGACATCGAGAATGCTTAAACACATTAGAAAATATTACAGATACTACCCACCCAATCAAGATAAAAACCAAAAGATCCTTACTGGTGATAAGAGTCAGGGTAACAAGATGATTTCTAGGGGGTTTGTGCAGAGTGATGTTATGGAATCTTGTGTTGAGATGATTGTGATTGATGAGCTTCCATAGAGAATATGGGTTTTCGGAGGTTTTGTAGTGTTGCTTACCCATTGTTTGATGTCCCTTGCAGGAGAACTATAGTTAGACATTTTCTCAACATGTATGATGTCCATAAGGCTAGCTTGAAGAAGGAGTTGAGTGGCTATAGGATTAGCCTCACTACTAACACTTGGACAAGTGTCCAAAACCTTAATTATATGGTGCTCACTGCCCATTTCATTGATAGTAATTGGAAGTTGCACAAAAGAGTTTTAAACTTTTGTGTGATTCCTAATCACCAAGGGTCCACCATAGGGAAGCTTATTGAGGCTTGTTTGTTGGAGTGGGGGATAGAGAAGGTCATGACCATAACTGTTGACAATGCTTATGCAAATAAAGTAGCCATAGATTAGGTGAGGTCTAAGATGAATAATTGAGAGAATTCACAAGCTGTTTTGGGTGGGAAGTATTTGTATATGAGATGTGTTGCTCACATAACTAATCTAATAGTGGGGAGTGGGTTAAAGAAGCTGAATAGGTCTGTGTTAACCATTAAGAATGCTGTGAAGTTTGTGAGGTCTTCTCCACAAAGATTGGACTATTTTAAATCCTCAATGGAAAAAGAAAAATTGTCCACCAAAAGTCTTGTATGCATGGATGTCCCCACAAGGTGGAATTCAACATTTATAATGTTGGAGGCAGCCTTGAAATTTAAAAAGGCTTTTGCAAGAATGGGAGAGGATGAGGACAGCCCCTTTTTGGCTTACTTTAAGGAACCAGATGAAGAATATGATGAGGATGACCATGTGATTAAGAGCAGTGGTAAGTGGTCTAGGGTTGGACCACCTAATGAGGATGATTGGGAAAAAGCAAGGGTGTTTGTGCAGTTTTTTAGGGTATTTTATGATGTGACTTTAAGGGTTAGTGCATCTTTACACCCCACTATCCACACAACTTTTCATGATCTTTTAGCTATTAACCGTGAGATTAACAGGTTATTTGTGACACCTGAGATAGCCACTGGTTCAGAAACTGAGAAAGTGTTGTGTGACTTGGCAGCCAATATGAGAGAAAAATATGATAAGTATTTTTGCAGACTAGACCAGCTGAACCAATTGGTGTTGATTGCACTTGTTTTGGATCCAAGGTTCAAGATGATACATGTAACTCATCTATATAGGAAGGAGGGGTTTAAAGAATGGGAGGTGGATGGGACCACCTCACAGATTAAAGGAATTTTGATGGTCCTTTATGAAGATTATGGACCAAGACTAGATGGTGGCATACACATTAGAAAGAACCAGGATTCTGATTCACAAAATGCTACTTCTAGTTCTATGGTAGAAGATGGGGGTAGAGGTGGTGGGAGGGATGATATTTTGGATGATTGGAGAAAGGTGGTGGAAGAGAGTAATGATGCAATGGTGGCACATGAAGTTGATACATACTTGATGGATCCTTTGGAATGGACAGCTAAAGGAGCACATGGTTTTGACATTTTATTATGGTGGAAGCTCAATGGTCCCAAATATCCTGTGTTGGCAGCAATTGCAAAGGATGTTCTTGCTATTCAAGTATCTATTATTGCATCTGAGAGTTTTTTTAGCACTGGGGGCAGGTTCATAGATGCATTTAGGAGTTCATTAACTCCAAAATCAGTGGAGGCCTTCTTGATTTGTATGCAAAACTGGTTGAGGGGAGATGACATGTCCAACTTGGATTTAGAAGATGAACCTTGTCTTGAAGAACTTGAATTTTATGAAAGTGTTGAAGCATGTAATGTTTTGTTTATTATCTTAAACTTGACTTGGTTTGCTTTGTAAGTTTGTATTTATTTTGTAAGTTTCATGGACTAAGTTACTAATTGCTATGAATTATTTTATGTAAAATATGCAAGTACTACCATTGATGCCATTTGTAGTTTGAAGAGTTCAAATCCAAAAGCAAAGGGAAAATAATTTGGATTTCAATTACTTATGAGTTTGAGATGTAATAAGTCATGAGGCTTAATTCTAATTTCTGAGTTTGAGATGTAATAAGCCATAAGACTTAATTATGTTTGTTGTGTTTGTGATGTAATAAGTCATATGCTTAATTATGTTTTTCAGTTTTTTTTTTTTTTTAATTTGGATATAATAAGTCATAAAGCTTAATTATGTTTTTTAGTTTGGATTTGGTAAATAAGCCATGAGGCTTAATTGTGATTTACTGATTTATGAGTTTATGTTTGAACTTTGAAACTTTGAATATTTGAATTGTTGAAGTTTATGTTGTATTGTTGTTTATTTGAATTTTGAATTTTGAATTGTTGAATAATTGGTTGAATTGTTGAAGTCTTGAAGATGAATTTTCAATCTTGAATAAAAACAGGTTATTATTTGAATTCTTGTTTCGTTTGCATAGTTGAATAAAAATAGGTTATGTTTATTGTTTACTGGTTATTATTTTAAGATGAATCTTGAATAAAAATTGAATAATTGAATTTTTATTATCTTTTTGTCTGGGATCGGGATGGTTCCGAACCACATTGGTACGGGACGAGATGGTACCATAATTCCAAAACCCTCATCTCATCCCGTACCGATCCCGAACTCAAATCATGAGATGGGATCGGGATGAGGTAAGTCTCGTCCCCCACCATCCCGTGCCCACCTTACCCATTTTGTGTCATGTTGAGTCCTAGAAAATATTGGGCCTTATGTTTGTATCAAATTTGGACTTTAGATATGTTATAGCTCATTCGGGTGTTTGTAAAGATGAAAGTCTTATCATTTATTATAAATAAAGCCGTTCACCTCTTTAGTAAGGGACAGCCTCATAACGTTTCCTCTAGGGTTCTAATATTTTTATGTACTCTCTAATTATTCATAATGAAACCTTAATCACAATCAAGTGGACGTAGCCTAGATCTAATTGGAATCAGGTGAACCACTATACATTCTTGTGTTTGCTTGTGTGATTGTCGTTTTATATTTTGATTATTGTGTTTGATGGCTTGACGAAATTTGTGCATCAACATTTGGCGCCGTTTGTGGGAACAAGGTTCTATTCCCATTAGAACTTTACCTAGCTGATTTCATAACGGATCTGCAAAAAATCCTGGACTTGGATTCGGCAACACGAATCATGTCTTTGGAAGAGATTTCTAGGAGGTGACGAGCATGGCCTTCATGTGGATGGGTGGGCTCAGCATATGTGTAAGGCAAAGCACGACTTCCTTATTAATGGCTGTGCTTAGTGCTACCGAAAAAAAAAAAAAAAAAAAAAAGTGGGTGGCTTCAGCCACCCTTGCTTATTGCGGTAGCAATAAGAACAAAGAAAGAGCGAGAGGCCTCAGTCTTGGCCTCGTCGAGGCAAAGGCTTGAGCTTCAACCTCCTTGCCGTCAAAATCGAAGAAAGTAAAAAAGAGCCATGAAAAGCTTCAGCCTCGGACTTGCTAAAGCTGAAGGCTAAAACCTCATCGCCACCAAGGCAAAGGCGTGTACGCGGCGAGCGGCAGAGAAAACTGATGGGAAGGACAGTTAGGCAAGCTTCGAGGCCTTGTGGGGAGCAGTTGCGTTCTTTTTGGATTGGAAGATGACAGAATGGCAGAGTAAGGGACTGGGGCTTAAGTCGCAACCGAAGGAAAAAAGAAAACCTGAAACAACACAAGCCCAGTCCTAAACTCACAACAAACACACAACCAAGAAAATATGTAAGTAGATAAATAAGAAAAAATAAAACCATTTGCACTTCAACTTCTGCCTTGCCAAGGCAAAGGCGCGGGGGTGGCTGTAAAATAATGGAGATTGATCTCTGGGGAAGTCCTCAACGAGATGATGGAGGTACGCAGAGAAAAGAGATCAAAGAAAGAAGGTTACGTGCACTTCACCCTCTGCCTTACCGAGGCAAAGGTGCGCACACAACGGCAGCGAAGCGACCTCACGAAGGAGACAGCAGCTCGGGGGTGCGCCGAGACAGAGAGGCAGCTGATGGCTGCGTTTGTGCTATCGTCGAAGTTTGGGACAACGAGAGGAGCAGCTTACACGGGTCACGTCTAGGCTTGCCCTAAAATTGGAGGTTGTTCTCTGGGTTGTGCCAATAAGAAGCTTTGTGTTTGAAAACTGAGAAATCAAGTGAGATGCCGAGACCGAAGAGCAGGCCAAAAGCTTGAGTGCCAACATCGAGACCTCGTTGGGCCAACAATACCTCGCCGAGGTTGAGACCGAGACCTCGCTGGGTCTTCCTTGCCTAAGTCGAATTCGAGATTAGCGGCGGTTGCAATCTTCATCGACGTCGAGGGCAGCGAGGGTTGCTTGATTCCGACTTGCTCTTCACCAATTTTTGAAATCTTTTTCTATCTAAGGTGCATCAATTACTTCTCTGAGGAAGAAGAAATATAGAGGGAGTGAGAATATGTGGGTTTTTGGATCCTTCTGTCTGAGGAAGAAACAATCCAGCGTGTAGTTGGGTGGGTTTCTGTTCTTAAAAAAAAAAAAAAAATTCCTGAGGGAAAGTCATAATCACGATCTTTGGGAGAGACCAGGAAAATATTTTTGTGGAAGAAAGTTGAAGGTCTAGTTTGATATATATATAAATATATACATCAAAGGTTACTCAGAGGGACTCCTTCATATGTTTGGAAACGTGTAACTATCTCATCTCAACAAAAAACATCCAAACAGATAAGAAATTGTTCTTTCCTTATGATCTGACTATTAAATTTTGCAAAATTATGAGTGGACTATATTGTTTGTCATGCTATCTAGCTATTTCAATGAATGGCTATCTACTTTTTAGCGTGAATTCTTAGGCATGCAGTCTATATAAAGACTAATTGTCTTGATTGATATTGGAATTTGTAATGTTATGCATGTGAAATTGTATAACTATGTTTTTGGAATTTGCAAATTTATGGGTGGATACTTGTTACCTTAGATCTACAAATTTGATATTTGAGTTAAATGGCCAACTTAGTGGCTTATGGGCAAGTTGGATCAACCTCTAAGTGGAAGGGTGTACTTGGCCTATGCTTAGTGGCAAGTACAACTTTCATGTTTTGGGTGTGCTTGGCCTACTCCTATTGGCGAGCATAACCTCTATATTTGTCATGAGACACACACAAACATTTTCTTGAGACATACTCGATTGTTAAAAGCAACATAGGGCCTATTCTAGCCTCCGCAAGGTGCGTCACAATGAATTAATTAAGGGCGATGGCACGCGAAATGATTCAATAAAATCCTCAAGGTCCTTCTTGATTGAGGACTTGAGGGACTGAAGGGAGGTGGAGAAAGGTGACCCTATGCCGCTAGAAAGTTCGCTCGGAAAAATTAAAATTAAAATGATTATTAAGAAATTAAGCCCCTAACAAAGAAAGACCTTACGACCTATATTTAGTGGCGTGCACGACCTTGTTGGTGTGCACGGCCTATGTTTATTAGCGTGCACGACTTTGTTGGTGTGCACGACCTATATTTAGTAGCTTGCAATACCCTATTGGTGTGTACGACCTATATTTAGTAGCGTACACGACCCTATTGGTGTGCGCGACATATATTAGTGGCATGCAAGACTTCATTGGTGTGCACAGCCTATGTTTAGTGGCATGCACGACTATTGGTGTGTACGGCCTATATTTAGTGGCGTGCACGACCTCATTGGTGTGCACGGCTTATGTTTAGTGGCGTGCACGACCCTATTGGTGTGTACGGCCTATATTTAATGGCGTGCACGACCTCATTGGTGTGCACGGCTTATGTTTAGTGGCATGCACGACTATTGGTGTGTACGGCCTATATTTAGTGGCGTGCACGACTTCATTGGTGTGCACGGTTTATGTTTAGTGGTGTAAACGACCCTATTGGTGTGTACGGCCTATATTTAATGGCGTGCACGACCTCATTGGTGTGTACCGCCTATAATTAATAGCGTGCCCTATTGATGTGTACGGCCTATATTTAGTGGCATGCACAACCTCATTGGTGTGCACGGCCTATGTTTAATGACATATATAGTACATGACCCTATTGGTGTGTACGACCTATGTTTAGTGGCGTGCACAACCTCATTGGTATGCACGACTTTGTCCAAGCAACTAAAACGCTTCCATAGGCCTGAAAGGTCTAGTGGATGAGACGAGGCCCGAGCATAGGCTTGTGACCCAAAGGACCAAGGCCTAATTGTGGGCTTGGCGACCAATGGGCTAAGGCCGATAAGGCTTGGTGACCCAAAGAAGCGAGGCTAGGCTAGCCTCAGCTTAGACACGAGTTAATAGCTTGTGATGGACCATGGCTTAGCACCCATGGATACAAGCGCTCGATATGATAAAGGCGTGAGGTTTGGGTGGGCCTCGGTGCATTGAATGTGCGAGGAAAAAGATAGCTTAGCCTTGACACTAAAAGAAGGCCTAAGCTCGATAATATAGGCTTAAGACTTCGTTGTAGGGGAGTCTCAGAGGCCTACACCCAAGGGACGCCTTGGGAGGAAGGTGCTCTAGAGATGGCCCGGTACCGATATCGACCCATGATGAGCTCCGACTAGGAAAACTGTTTAGCTCAATCAACATGCCATTGCTAACTGTAAGTTCTCGACCAAGAAGTACCATTTTGCTCGGAAACTTTAGAGACTTTTGTTGATACCCATTTTGTGCCATGTTGAGCCCTAGAAAATATTGAGCCTTAGACTGTATAGAGCCTTATTGTTTGTATTAAATTTGGGCTTTAGATATATTATAAGCCCATTAGAGTATTTGTAAAGGTGAGGGTTTTATTATTTATTATAAATAAGGCCATTCACCTTTTTAGTAGGGGACAACCTCATAACGTCTCCTCTAGAGTTTTAATATTTCTCTGTATTTTCCAATTATTCATAGTGAAACCCTAATCACAATCAAGTGGACGTAGCCTATAATTAATTAGGATCAGGTGAACCACTATACATCCTTGTGTTTTCTTGTGTGGTTATCATTTTATATTTTGATTATTGTCGTTGATGGCTTGACGAAATTTGTGCATCAACAGTGGAAATCATTCACGACATTCTTTGGTGGTTTTTATGAGGTGGGGGCCAATCATGGTGTCCTGAACAAATGGGGTCATCAGACCATTTTCCCAATATTTGATCAGTTTTTCGACCTCACAATCTTAACATGATTGAAAGGGAGGGTAGAGGTCTCTTTTGATGCTGGTGCATATGACACTGTCATCGGGATCGGACAGGTTGTCCTTCCAAATATGACGACCACTAAAGTGGCAAGACAAGACGTCGTCGCCCAAACTACAACAAAAGTCGGATATAATGAATCTGGTTGGGTCATCACATTTACACAAGCTCCAGTATGGTTCGTTCTTCATGTAGCTTAGACAATACTCTTACAGTGGTGTGTTCGAGTCAGGGCCATACTTACATAGCCTTTTGTTCAATTCTTGTTTGGAGGGGTTAAAATGGCTCTTTGGAGTTGGTTTCTTGGCACTATTTTTTTAGGATAAAACCATTGGTAAAAATTGAAAAATGGTTGTCAAGAGCTAGTGATGGATTCTTGGTATTTATAATGTAAAAATTTTGAGGCTGCCTATTGGATACCATTTGTAATTTAGAGATAGAATCATTTCTTGTGATGAGTGAGTAAGCAATAATTTCACGCATGTAGTAGAGTGGGGGTCATATTGTCTTATCATGTATCAGGCATTTGATTAGTGAAGGAACAATAATTTTATGTATGCAATATAGTGAGGCTCGTATTGTCTTGTCACTAACAAAATGAAGGTGTAATAATGTGATTCCATACTTGATGAAGATTGGGGTTTAAGGTTTTTTTATTTAATTTCATTACTGATGAGTGTTCATTTTACGTTATTTTATGATACTAACTCCCTAACCTAGAGTGTTAGAACTCGATACTTTTGTGTCTGTTGTCTTGTTTTTGTGTTTTTAGGTTAAATGAAGCAATGATGGAGAAAGAAGCTAAATGAGGCTATTTTGAGCTAAAAATGGAAGAAATGGGAAAAAGAATCTTGAGGGAATCTGCTAGAAGAATCTGGAATCTGAAAGGAATCTTTGGAGAATCTCAGACAGAATCTTTTGGGGAATCTTTTTTGTCAAGGTTGACTTTTGGTCAAAGTCAAAGGTCAAAGGTCAAAGTCAATGGTCAACCGTGCCACATCATCACATGACATGGACCACACATGCAGCCCATGCACTATGGGCCATGCGCATAACCCTAGCCCAAAGGACCAAGGCCATGCGCCTAAGCCATGCAGCCCAAGTCCATCACACCATGCAAGGTGGTAGCCCATGCACTAAAACCCTAGGGCCTAGGTGCATCCCATTCAGCCCAAGTCATGCAGCCATGCGCAAGCTAGAAGGGAGCAAGCCCATCACGCCACTAGCAGCCCATTCCAAGCTTCCTTGCGCCAGCCCACTTGCAAGTCACTTAAGCCCATAGTTTCAGTAGGCAACAAGTGGGTATCCTAAGATAATATTCATGAGAAAAGGGATCATAGATGACATACAGTACATTAATTTGGAGCCATGCGCTATGTGTTTGTCACTCTCACAGATCGTAACGACTCTTGCATGGGTAACAGCTGCCTTAGCTTAGAACTAGGGAACATGCAAGTTAACTGGCTAAGGAAGGCCCAAGAAGCTCTTAGTTTATGCACAGTAAGGGGAGTAATTGCTAAAAGTGACTAGCCAAACCTTTTAGTAGACGAACTTTATTATATGCATTATCTTGAATTGCTTGGTTGTATTTCCATCAATTGGTGTGGATTCTGAATTCTTAGCATTGCAATTGTGTGTGTGTGTGTGTGTATGTGGTGTGTGTGAGTTTAACAATCTACAAACCCCCCCTGCCGTGTGTGTGTGTTTGGTGATTCTAATTGGTAAGTTGAATTGGTTTGATGTGTATTTACCTATTCCTCGTGGGATCGACCTCGTACTTATACGCTATGCTTACATGAGCGATTCGTATACTTGCGAGCTACAACTTGGTATTCGTTTTTAAATTCCAAGTAAAACAAGTTGTACAAAAAGGAGCAACAATTACATAATGCCCATACATAATTGAAAACATAAATGTGATCACAAATGCTTGATGAAGATAAACCTAAATACAAAATATGCCCCTAATATATCATGATCGCACATGATTTTTATTCAGCTTCTCCCCCCTTCGCCCCCCCCCCCCCCAATAAATTTTTTGAAGGTCATTCTTGTTTGAAAGGTTTTTGCCCATAATCTGTATTTCTTTTGGCCTATTCGTTCTGCCTATTAAGCCTCTAAATTTCTCTTGCTTGCTTCGCCAATTCTCTTTCTTGTCCTGCCCTTTCTCTAGCAAGTCTCCTTTAATTTGATAGTTTTGACCTTTCAATGAATTCATCGACTGCCTCAACCATTGTCATTTGGTGGGGTTCAACAGATTTGGCCCCCTTTCAGGCTTGGCCTTGAGGCTAGGCGGGCTGGGCTTCCACTTAGGATCCAGCCTAGTCCAGGGTCTCCTACTACAATTAATTTAGACCTCTTATCCTCAAATAATTTGAGCCTCTTATCATATTGCAAAATTGGGTCCATTGACTTACAAAAAAATGCCTCTTACCATTTATTTATTTTTAAATTTATAATAAACTAAAAACTATTTTAATTATATATTATTTTTTTTTTTTGGTTAGATATTGGATCAGAATCTTCTACTGTAGAAGACAAAATGACATTTTTGTTCTTAAACGACAATTCTCAAATTCCTACTTCTGTGATTATGGCACTCTCACTATGGATGCTATTTCTTTTAATAGCTGAGCATAGTTGTACCTAACATGTATTGACCATCAGGTATGAATGATTTATTACGAAAATATTGCATATTTATAATCATATTGTTGTACAACCGAGTCATAAATATTTTGAAAAGGATTTCAAAAGAAATATTTGAAAAACTTGTTTTAGATGATTTAAGAATCCGACGGAAAATGATTTACACTATGTTTTTCACTGGGAAAATTTTTGTAGTTTTCAAACTAGTCAGGGTTCTTTGAAGAGAAGTTATGATCGTATGAGATACTTACTCTCTACATTGTTTTTGTGTTCCTTGTTTGCTGGATGTTTTTATAGGTACAAGCATGGTAAAGAGACGAACTTAGACGAGGGTCAAGCAGAGCAGCATCTTGAGACTTTTCAACTTCGTAGATTCAATTGGTATTATTATTTAATTGATATCTCGTGTCAAGTATGTTTTCTTGGTTTTTCCTCCATTGATTGAAGATGGTTTTGAGTTATTTACTTTGATTATATGTTTGTGTAGCTTTGAAACCTTTATTCTATGCTTGTTATGTTTTTCAAATTTTATTTAATTTTTTAAGGTTGCAATAAAATACCGTACCCTTGGGGGTTGGTTTTCGAATCTATTTATTATCTCTAATCTAACTCGTATTTAATCCAAAATGCTCAACCCGCCTTGGGTGTCTTGGGGGATTAATGCTTGATCAATGACATTAATCTCTTGGGATATTCAAGGTGGGTGCATCTGTTGCATACCCAGGGTTTGGGGTGTGACACCAACAAACCAATATCAAAGTTTATGTTGAGTGTTCATTTTGCATCATTTTATGATACTAACTCTCTAACCTAGAATGCAATAACTTGACATTTTATGTTTTATTAGTTTGTTTTAGTGTTTTGTAAGTCAAATGAAGCAATTATGGAGAAAGAAGCTTAATGAGACAATTTTGAGCTAAAAATGGAAAATATAGAAAAAGGAATCTTGAGAGAATTTTCTAGAAGAATTTGGAATATGGAAAGAATCTTTGGAGAATCTTAGATAAAATCTTTTGAGAAATCTTTTTTGTCAAGGTTGACTTTTGGTCAAAGTTAATGGTTAACCATGCCACATCATCACATGACATGGATCACACATGTAGCTCATGCACTATGGGCCATGCGCATAACCTAGTCCAAAAGGACCAAGACCATGTGCCTACTTTGAGCCCAAATAAGGAAGCCCAAGTCGTGCAACCTAGGGTCCACAAGTCCAAGTGTATGCCGCACCACATACCTGATCCAAAGCCCAAAGATGGAATCCTCCATGTGCAAGGAAAATCTCACAAGATTCAATCAAAGATCACAAGGAATCCTAGCTGAAAAAGGAAGTTAAAACCCTAGAAAATTGAGTAGCAAATTTCGAAAGCAATTCTATAATCCTCCAGAGTGAACCAGGTAGCATACTATATATGGTTGGAAAGATATGGATGTTAGATTTGCAGGGAATTTTACGGATTTTGATTTCGAGTTGTCGAGCTCAAGATATGGCCATTTTAATGGAGGTAGCGCATCAATTCCGCTAACAGAAAATCAATTGACGCTCAAAATAACCCAAATCAGCCCAAGGCCCATCCTTTGCAGCAAAATCCTAGCCTTGTGGGACAAGAAAAGCCTCACCTCCTCACTCCTATATAAGGATCTCATTCTCTCACAAATCAGGATGACTAGCCCTCGACTTTTACATTGTTTTATTTTCCTGAAATTAAAAGAGCTTAAGAGAGAGAGAGAGGCATGCGTGACACAAGAGAAGGGAAGAGGATTTGCACCGAACCCTAGCTTGTGCCCTAGCTTTGCCGCAGCCACCCTTTGTTTCTTCTTAGTTAATTTGTCTATCAATATGGATTGAGAATTTATTTATTTAATTAAGTTTTGTTTCTTTATTTTCATTATATCTTAGTTTGATTTATCTTGCACGTTGAGTTATAGGTTCAATTTTCGAATATGCCATGATTTAACAAATTGTTTATCCATCTCTTGGTGATTTGATTTACACTACTAGAATAATGGGGTTTACCATCTGATGGGAAACAGTCACCTTCCCCACTCACAGGGACTCTTAAGAGTCACCAAAGTCCAATGGTGACAGTGCAGCCACCCTTAGCTTGACAGTCTAACAGGATGGGGTTGCTATTGGCCTACAGGGTATGTTTCTATATCTGTCCTTCTCTATTTTCCATTTTATATATTTTTTGATTAAACATAACTTGTCAATGTGTCAAGCGACAGGCCTTGTTGTCTAATATCATTCATTGCACACTAACAGTCCCTTGATAAAAAAAATTTCATGGGAACAAAAGGAGCAACAGTCACTTGCTGAAATTTTCAAAATTTAAAAAATTGGGGGAATCTAACAATTCCCACATTGTTAAAATTTTATAACTATTCAGATTTGTAAATAAATTTAATATACAAGAATACATATTATTTTTTATTTAGCCTCTCATCAATCCATGTAATTTCATCACCATAACCTCTCATCTGCAAACAAACACAATAATATTAGCTAAGACTCTAAGAGTATAGCCCAAAGATAGTAAAATCTTAGAGAAGAAAAACACTTGGCAAATAATAGAGAGAACAAGAAAAACAACATAGTAACCTGTACTTGGAAAAATCAACAGCCAAATCAATTTTTTTTCTTTTTAAAAAAAGAAAAGAAAAATTACCTTTTGGTCTGTTCTCGGTGTTTGGATATATGTTACAATGTACTTGGAGTTTTGGGTTTTTGAGTATTCCCTGCACAAAAAACCATGTCATTTAACAGAATGCTAAACAGATCCCCATATAAGAAACAAAGACACCATAGCTTGCCAACATATAAGAACTCTATTTTTATGTTAATTTGAATCGACATTAAATTAAAGGAGCTATTTTTTTCTGTCCGAATGTAAAGCACGTCAGGTCTTATTCCACCTGATAACATGTGATAAAGTTGCAAACAAGAAAAGTACAAACAGATTTAGGGAATGATAATGTTTTGGGCACTTTGGTAGGAATGACAAGAATTTGGAGCTAGCCCTTCGCAGGAAACTATAAAAAGAGAAAATATATGCAGATGTAGGAAACTCGGCTATATATGAAAATGTTCTAACCTTCCCATTATATCCAAATTTAGCCACGGAAACTTTCTTCAGTAGTTCACAAGCCTCTTTGTTTTCCTATAAAGCAAAGATCAAAAGAATATAAGCCCAGTAGCCCACAATTGGTCACTAAGGAAAAAGAATAACTGTCTTTCATTGCACAAGTAGAAACTAAATTTACCAAGGAAAAAGAATAACTGCAAAGATCAGAACGCTTATAGATTAATGCAAAGTAACATTCTCCATACAAGACAAAACCATAGATGATTAATTTCAAATTGGATCACATGCATTTCAAGGTCAGGACTTATAAGAAATTGAAAAATTATGAACTGAAAGAAATTCAAGGAGCTTGATTTGTTCACCTTTAGTCCAAACAACATTCAACCATCAAATAGTTATTACTAAATGCATATTTCAAAACCAATTTAGATAAACCATAAAGAATGTAGACAATTTTGTGACATAGTTACTAAAATTAACAAAGATATAGGAGCTTATAGGAATTTTGTTATACTTAATTGCAAAAGCTAGTAAAATAAAAACCATTCAATTGTAGAAACTATGCACCAAATTAAGAACATAAGGGGAAAAAACAAATGCCTGAAATATATAAAACTCAATTGTTTGCATAAACCAATCAACATGTTCATGCTCTACCAAAAATAAGTCAAACAGGGATACTTTCTCTCACTACAAAGTAGATGAGTATGATATTTAACACTGCAATTACGTTACATTAATAAGCATGAGCCAAGTAACCTCCTAAACTATAGTTTATGCTCCTATATGAAGTCTAACACATGCATTTTTGTTTTCTAAAATTTGAGTAAAACATTCATATAATTTAATGCCCTTAAAATTCATAATCCAATCAAACACAATAGCTTGGATCTAAGACACCAATACAAATCAACCCCAAAAAATCAAGCAATTCAAAACCAATATTCATTGAGGACCAAACTTGTATGCACAAAAAAAAAAATTACCTTTTGATCAGTTCTTCTGGTTGGATGTCTGGGTATTTAAGGTTTTGGGGCTTTAGGTATTCCCTCCAGAAAAACCGAAACAAAACATTTCAGAGTATAAAAATCATTCAAACGGTGTTCCCAAATAAGAAAAGATGGGAAAAGAAAATCCTTTTATTCTTTTAACTTTGTCGAAGAAGAAGAATGCTGACAGATATAGGGATTTGGGTGTTCCCAAAAGTTACAAATTTTTCTACATAAATCAAACCCTAAAATCAAAATCCCAGAAGTCAAACCCAAAGGAAAACTAAAAAAAAAAGGAAAAATGATACCTTTTTGCTGTCGGTGTCGAGAATGACTTGGGTTTTGTCTTCGCAGAGAGGGCAGCGATGGAGAGAATTTGGTGTGGGTGTGGGTGTGGGTGTGGGTGTGGAGGAGAGAGAGGCGGAGGGATTACGAGAGAGATCAGAAAGGAGAGAGAAGATAAGGGAGGAGAGTAGAGGGGAGGAGTCTTTCCAGAAGTTAATTGGTAATTTTTTTTTAAACCAACCAATATTCATGTCAAGTCAGTGCAAGTAATAATGGACTGTGGCTTTGACAGAGATTGCGGGACCCATTCCAGTTAAAGTAAAACTTTTCAATTAATAAAAAAATTAAAAATATGAGAACATATAATTTTTAAACACAGTAATTCATTTCAGAGAATAAATATGTTATACTTAATTGATTAATTACAAAGTAACAGTCCAACGATTACTTTTGGGTCCAAAAGAAAATTGCAACTTTAAGAGTCACCACAAGCCCAACAGTAGTGACAAATGTATATCAGCCTTCACTCTACAGTCACAAAAGGGGGTTATTCTTGTAGTGTTAATGTTTGCACTTATCAAAATCTATTTATCTATTAGAATGCATATGCTAGGTCGTATGCACTCTTTGATTGGCCTCCTTAAGGTAATTGCATATAGTAAATTTGTTAAGTTTAGTTGTGAAATAGCCAAAGACACTAAATCATAAGTAACGAATGAGTAAGAAATTATTCTAGATAATGGATTCGTAAGACCTCTACAAAGAAATAAACAAAGCTTGTATGTTGTGTGTGTTTGCATTCCTATAGACCTTAAGGACTCTTGTATGGGTAACAGCTGCCTTAGTTTAATCCTAGGAAACATGTGAGTTAACTAATTAGGGAAGCCCGATAAGCTCTTAATTATGTCTTAGGAGAATAATTGCGAAAGTAACTAGCCAAACCTTTTTAGCAGTCAACTTTTGATTTGTTGTGTTTGAATCAATTTGCTATTAGCCTTGGATGGTTGAATTGTGCATATTTGGATTGGAAACCGAAAGTTTAACATTGCAAGATAATCATGTGTGTGTGTGTGTGTTTGTGTGTTTGGTGGTGTGCGTGAGTTTGAAACCTACAACCCCCCTGTCGTGTGTGTGTGTTTGTGAATTCTATTTGGTAAGTTGAATTGGTTTAAATTTGGAAGCCCAACATGTTTTTGAAAGAAACAATTAGCCCCACCGACTCTCTTTCAATTATCAAACTCTTTAGAAGCGAATAGAGTATGACATGATGTATCACTTTCAAAAAGGAGGCATGAAAAACAATTTGCCTTATCTTCTTCTACGGAATACTCAAGCCAAGGAAATTTGTTGAACCAATTATATTGAAACCGACGATATTGATCTCCGTATACGGTGCGTGGATACTCTTCTAATTTGGGTTGATAAGGTTCGTTAAGCAAATATGCTCTTCGAACATTATCACGATCATTAATAGGATATGTTGATATTGCTCTACATGTTCCTGGATCACGTTCAAGATTGGTGGTATTTACTTCTTGGGACACATCTCTTTGAGGCTCGACTCTTTGAAATATAGAAGGTGATTCCTTATCACAAATTGGAGCATCATTTATAGTGGAAGAAGCATGCTCACTTGATATTGATGGTTGATGTTTTTTCTTGAAAAAAGAAAGAATAGTTTTTTTTTTACTTAGACTTTTGATGTTGATTCGACATAATAAACTGTAAATAATGTGTGAAATATTAGAATTTTCAATTATGTGTGATCAATTTAAAAACTAATGTATGTTTAGTAAAATAAATTAAAAAATTAACAACATATCAACAATTAAAAAAAATTACTAGTTATATTGTTCTATAACATATTATAACAAAGTTAAACCACCCCTAACTTAAAATTTTAGAATCCTTAATTGAAATTGAAAGCCCTAAATTAAAAATTTAGAACCCTAAATCAAAAACTTAACTCTAAATTTAGAAATTCAAAAGGAGTTAAGAGGTATGAGTTGAGAAAACTTACCAAATGGAGAGGAAAGGAGAAGACTAGAAGGAGAAGGAGAAGGAGAGGGAGTCATGACTCATGAGAGAACTGAATGGCTGCTGGCTGCTTCCTCATTAGCGCATATGCATGTGTTGTTGTGCTAGTGCAGTAGTGCGAATGTGTGATCTAGGTGGGGTGGGTTAATGTTAAATTTTAATAGCTATTGGCTTATTAGGCTAATGCTATTGAGTGGGAAGTGGGCTATTGAACTTGGGTATTGGGTATTATGATTGGGCTGGACTATATCTTATTCTTATATATTACTAGTATTAGATTTTTTTTTTTGCCAAAAAATAGGGTGGGCTACAGCTCACCCCAGCCCACTACATAGGTCTGTGCATGAATGTAGCAGGAATATCTTTTACCATGGTAGTACCCCTTGAGCCTAGCCTCCCCACAAGGACAAATAGACTAGCTTGTCCGTACCTATCTCTTTCGAAAGTTTAGGGGATCGAAACCCAATGTCATCTTTTTTCGTGATCCTTTACTCTCAGATCATCATTAAACAACAAAACCACATAACAAATGAATACAAAAATGATGCAAAATTCACATGCAACAATATTTATTAACATACATACGCGTCTTTCCGTTGCGGTCTGGTGCTAAGCACTGGAAATCATGCACTAGAACTGGACCAAACTAGATTGTAACAGTTCCAGTCTGGTCTGGTGCACTGTTTCTGTGCTGGGCCTAAGAGATCATGCACCAGAGGCAGAGATGATAGACTGAGAGATGAGAGATGAGAGTGAGAGAGATGGTTACCTTTTGGCTTTTGATTCATTGCGACGACGCCGATGAGATCAAAGAGCTGACTGAGAGTGAGAGAGATAACTCAGATAGCTGAGGCATGAGGCCTGAGGGTGATGGTGAGGTCGCGATTCCCGAGTGAGAGGTGAGAGTGAAGGACAAAGAGCAGAGACTCCGTGAGAATGAGAGATCAGAGAGACATAGATGAGTGACTTTAGTAGTCGAGTGCCGATTTGGAGTAATTGCCTAAATGGGCAAATTGGTAATTTGCAATTGACTAATCTACTTGGGGTTTGAGGGTTTCAATTAGGGTTTGAGGTTTCATTTGATTTTGGGGTTTTATTTGATTTTGGTGTTTCAATTGGGGTTTAGAGTATAAGGTATTTAGGGTATAGTCTTATAGTAAACATACACATAAAAGAATTATAAGCTAGGATATATTATAGTATTATAAACTATATACTATATAGTACTATCAAATATATAAATAGTGTTTCAATTGGGGTTTATTATATAATATATAGTGTATAACTAAAATTATATACTAAAACATTATTATATATACATAGAATATACTATATAGGCCATAAAGGGTTATATAAAACATATTTTAGGGTCTAAAATATAGCCAGGTTAATATTAATTTTATTATATAAAATGTGTATAAATGTGTTTAAAAAAGTGTTTAAAAAGTGTATAAAATGTGTATAAATATATATTTTTAAAATATCCGGTCTGGCTATGAGAAGGCACCGAAACCGTATTGAACTGGTCCGGTCCTGTTTGGTTCAGTTATTGACCAGTTTGGTCAATACGGTTTTGACGGTTTGTGCACTCTCGGTTTAGTTCGGTGTGCCTGGTTTACGGTTGAAATGTCCACCCGTAAACATGTGCATCATGCGCCGTAAAATGTTATTTACGACACTCATATATTGCATATCTTAAAACTTTAATTTCGTGTGCTATAATTATAATATAACATAATATGAAATGATTTAATATCAAGGAATAAAATTTCGGGTTTCGAGGAAATTTCGACGGAAATTTCGAAGATTTTTAAATTTCGACAAAAATTTGACGGAAATGATGGAAATTGATATCAAAATACGGAAATTTTGAATGAAACTTTACCATATGTTTATTTATCATATTATCTACTAAATTGATAAAAAATATTGAAGAAACCAAATTATATAGTAGGTTTCATGTGATATAAGATAAATATAATGCACGCTGGAGACAAATACTGTTAAATAAAATTAGTATATTATCTATACTCTATAATATATACACTAAACCCTATATATTTTATAATCTATATTCTATATTGTTTAGGATATGGTATATGATATTAGGGTTTAAGCCCTTTAGGGTACTTTAAATTATTTTTTATATAAAAATATATTATAGTTTACTAGTTTAGGGTTTAAAAATAACTAAACGAAACTCCAAAACGGCAAACGAAACTCCAAACTATTTTTTTTCTTCACAATTAACCCAAAGGCCCCAAACCCCAGACAACCCTAAACCTTTTAATTTTTTTTTCTTTTTTTTCTTTTTTTTTTCTTCTTTTTTTTTTTTTTTTTTTTTTTTCTTCTTTTTCTTTCCTTCCTTTCCCTTTCCTTTCTTTTCCCCCGAGGCTCCACTGCTCCAGCAACCCCCCTCTATTTTCTTCATTTCTTCTCTCTCTCTCTGCATCTCCCCCCGCCGTCGCCCCCTGCCCTCGCCCTGTCGCCCCTTTGCCCTCGCCCCCTGCCCTCGCCCCGTCGCCCGCGTCGCCTCTCTCCCTCGATCTCCCCCTACCGTCGCCTCTCTCTCCCTCGATCTCCCCCTGCCGCCACCCCTCTTTCTCCCTCGATCTCCCCCCTGCCACCTCTCCATTTTTCTGCAAAAACCCAGCTCCAAAACCAGATCTCAAATTCAGTGTAGGGGCAAGTGGGAAACCGACTTATGGGAATGGGTTATGGGCACTGCCGAAATTTCGACGATTTCGGCCAAATTTCGATAATTTCAACAATTTCGACGAAATCATCCCGAAATTTTAGCAAATATGGGTTTCGATTTCGACACCCCCAAAAATCAAAATTTTCGGCGAAATTTTGCCGAAAACTTTGAAATTTAACACCCTGTTTAATATGTTAATTAAAGAATTATTCCTTTAGATTATAGTATTGTTTCAACAAATCATTTATGGTGTTAAAGTTTTACTGCTAGCTCAATATGTGCAAGAGTATGGATCTAATTTTTCATCGCCGCATTTATCTAGTAAATATGAATTTGATTAGTTATTTCAAGCTTTATATTAAAGCGTTGATTAGAGAGCCTTTACGCATGTTTGTTTATCACAAATTGCTGATTATAGTTAATTTTCTTTTTCAATTGTTGCAGCATTTTCAATAGGATTTTCAAAATTAAGAATATATGGAAGCTTTAAACCAAAATATTTTGGTATAAATAACTTTTACGGCGTGTAAATTTTATCGTAAAATTAAACTTACGACATTTATTTACTACATTTATGGTGTGCCTTAAAAGGTCAATTTTCTTGTAGTGTTATAATTAATATAGCATAACGTGAAATGATTTAATATGCTAATTAAAAAATTATTCCTTTAGGTTATAGCATTTTTCAACAAATTATTGATGGTGTTTAAGTTTTATATATTGCTAACTCAATACGTGCAAGAGTATGGATCTAATTGTCCATCCTCGAATCATCTTCGTGTTTATCTAGCGAATATGAATTCAATTAGTTATTTCAAGTCTTACATTAATTATTTTGAAGTCTTAAATTTTAGTGCCTCCACTTCAAATTCACATCTGGACGCACCACCAATTGTGTCATCATACAAAGAAATAATCTGTCCTCTGCTTGATGCAGTTGATAAGCTTTAAAACCTTATGGTTATGGAGGAAGACGTTCACTCCCAAAAGCGGTGATTGGAAAGTTATGGTTAGTTTTCTGCTTCAATTGTTATAGTATCTTTATACTCTTATGACCTGCACTCTAAACACACTATATATACAATATAAGTTTGAATATGAGTTTCAAAACTAAAAAGATATGTAGACTTTTTAAACCAAGATATTTTGCTTAGAGTTCCCTCCAAGACTTGCACAAAGGTCTTAATCAATAATACTCACACACGAACCACTTTGATATAAGCCCTACAAAATATTAGTTATAAAGTTAAACACTCAAACTAATAACCTAATAACTAGCAAACGACCTTTAAATAATAAGAGCATTAGCTTTAACATTTATTGATCTTACTATTCATGTTATTTACGTTTTCTTTAGTTTGATATCTTTTCTTGGAGTTGTTTGTCTTAGTTTATGATTTCTTTTTAGGTTTCTTATCTTGAAGATTGCAAGAATCGTGAATTTTAAGTTTCCATCTTTGTTATTGTCTTCCTTTGGCTGGTTGTAAGTATATTTTCAATTGTCATTCAGAAAGACAGAAAATGCTAACACCTGATCAACTTTGAAAATAGTGAGCATATAATTAAAATTTTGTGAATTGTATTGAAGTTATTACTATTGGCATCAAGTATCATATTACTTACATTTTGTTTCTTATCTAATTAGTTTTCAGGCATTTGAATTGGTGTAGGAAAGCTTCTGAAGAAGACATTATAATTGGTATCACCTATCTATATATACAACCATTTCTTTGTAACAAGGATCAAGTAACTGCAACTAGGCTACTCTATTTTTATGGTGATTACTGCAAGACTGCAAGTTTGGATATTATTGATGAGATTTGTCAAAAAAAGATAACGCGCAGAAGGCTTAAACGAGCTTGGTTTTAACATCTTCTTTTTTTCTTTTTTTTTTATTTATACATTTTTTTTACCCTAGCTTTGTAACGACCCGACCCAAATTTTCACTAGAAATTTAAATTTTTATTTAACTATTTTTTTAAGAGATTTTTTAAGGTGTGGAATTGCATTTTAAAGATTTTGAGGTTTATTTGGAAAATAAAAAGGGGTTTGATTTAAATTTAAATTTTTGTTTTAATTTGGGGTTTGACCCAAAATTGACTTTTAAAATAAATGAGATTTCGATTTTGACTTCGGGTCCGTTGGAAAGGTTTCGATCTCCCAAGTCCATAGACACGTAGCACGCTTCGATCTGAGTTACAGTTTGAAAGATATGGGCGTTTGAAGCGAGGGGCAATTTCGTAAAATGACAAAATTGGGGTTTTAAAATCAGACTTTCTAGAAATTCCTCTCTCTCTCTCTCTCTCTCTCTCTCTCTCTCTCTCTCTCTCCCGCACACACTCACTTCTCCCTCTCTCTCCCCGAGCTCACTCACCTCCCCCTCTCTTCTCTCACCGGCGCGGCCAGCTCCGGCCTACTCCCCGGCGACCAGTCCCTCTCGTCGTCACCGACCCCACATAACCCCCCTATTTTCTCTCTCCGCGACTCCCTCTTCTCCCTCCCCCACTGCGCGCGATCGGCTCAGCCCAGCCCGGCCAATTCCGGCCATTTCCCGACCAGCCCAGGCCACCGGCGAGCCTTCCCGACGCCGCCCATCTTCCCCGACACTCCTCCAGCCAGCCCAGCCACCCCTGCACGCGAATCCAGCCCGGAAAGGGGAGTGTTGACCGCCGGCTTCTCTTCCTTCTCCGACCAGTTTTCCGGCGCCAATCACCTCATTCCTAGGCGAGACGACCGCGGCTCGAAACGATTCGGCGGAGGATCAAGCGGAGGATCGAAGCTAGGATTCTCACTGTGAGTGGACTTTTGTTTTAAAAACATTTTGTTTATTTTATGGTTGAATTTATTTGCTTATCCCGAGTTTTATTTGAGTATGGATTGAGTAAAATATTTTGGGGTTGAATTTGTTATAAGTGATTATGATTTTCAAAGTTTACATTTCCGTTAGTTTGACTAATGTTCTTACTTTAAGTTTTATTAAATGATTTTTTATACGAGATTGACGAACAAATGTGGTTTTAAGAGTCGATAGAGATGTACGATTTCAAAAGTGATTTATACAAGAATTTATTGAAAGGAAATTGATTTCAAAGTTTTGAGAAAGCCTTGAGTTGATAGCAAAAGGTGTGAGAATCTCATTGGGACTTTTCATTTTTAAGAAATTTTTTTGCGTGGCATTGAGATATAAAAAAATGGTTTTCAAACCACCTTTGCAGTACCCTCCAGGTTTCAGATTTAAAAGGTCTTTGGGACCCATCACGATGCACATATAGGCTTTGGGTCGTGTGTCGGGATGTTTCGCCCTTTGGGGGCCACTCTGCGTGCACGTAAGACAGAATTTGTGGCTCTGCATGCGTATGACAGATTCTTGGCTCTGCGCATGTATGACAGATTATTTGTGGCTCTGCATGCGTATGACAGATTCTCGGCTCTGCGCATGTATGACAGATTATTTATGGCTCTGCATGCGTATGACAGATTCTCGGCTCTGCGCATGTATGACAGATTATACAGGTAACTGACTGGTGTGTGTTTTCAATTGTTAAGTATATTAAGTGATGATCTTATGACAGCAAAGGTTTAAGTAAGACGGTTTCAGTTGAACAGTTTATTGATTTTTAATATGTTGAGAATGTTTGAAAAGAAAGTTTTCAGCTCAAGTTATTTATTTATAAATTGACAATATCGATTTCAGTTTGAGAACTTGGATTTTCGAAGTTTGATTTTCAGCTCTAGATTCTATTATTTTACTGAGAAATGGTTTTAAAAACTGGGGGATTTCAAAGGACATTCTAAGGTTTTAGAGTTAAACGTGTGTAAAAGGGTTTTTCTGAAAAGATATTTAATCTTTGATTTTCGTCTCCATTTTACTGTCCACTCACTGAGCCTATCTCACTGTTTTCTTGTTTGTCTTAAATTGTCCCCCAGGTAGTAGATTTGGTGGAGGTCGAGCCAAACACGTCGAGGCAGTTGCAATCATCTCCTTAGTCGGACCCTGTAGGCGCCATTTAATTTTTGTAAAAATCCCTTGTAATAGAATAGCAGCTCTGATAACCACTCTGCAAATTTTAAGTTGGATTTCGGTGAGAATGTTGGGTCTGAGACCCTATTTGGTTGCGGTAGAGGTGGTTGCTGTATAGAAGTGTTTTTTTACAGGTTTGAAATTCTGGGTTAGTCCATTTTCAGGGGAGGTTCTGCCGAATTTTCGGTAGGATTTTCCTTGATTTTGGATTCCCGCAGGACCTCTCCAGATTTCAGGATGAAATCCGGGGGCGGTCCTGTCAAGCTTGGTGAAAGCTTGCACTCACTCAAAGATTATCTCGTCATGAGTCATTTGCATCACCCACATAAACTGCCTCAAACGAGCTGTTACAAACAATGAAGAGAAGAATATTGACAAATCAATATTTGACACCAAATCAGACTTTTGGGAGGAATGTAGATGAAATTGTTATTGGTTTAACACGTTTCACCATGCCAAATATTCCTCTATGATGAATATTCTTTATCATCTTCAAATATTCCAGGTTTTGAGGGTTATCCAGCAAATATTCCATGAAAGTATTTTGATAACAATTTTTTTTGTACATGTCAAACTACATGACTAGAATGACACGTGTATTTTGGAAACAACAAAGACATGAGATTTGTAATTATGTGAATACTTTTGGTAATTATTCTTGTAGTGGTTTATAGGTGACGAAATATTTATATGTAGCTAGACTTCTACTTAATGAGATATATATGTTATTTATTTATGTACTTATGTTTATCTTTTCTCTTCTCAACCCACCAAATGTATATGTACTACTCTTAATGGGTCAACCAAAATCATTTTTCCTAACTTCTCTTAAAAGTAATTTATAAATCTTTGTCCGGCCTCTCTGCTTGTCCAAAGTTCAGAAAAATAATTCTTAAATCAGAAATATGCTTACTTTCAAAGTATTCGGTTTCATTCTTTTTTCTTTTGAATTGTATGGACGTGCAGTTCCTTCCTAGCTAGCACTAGCACTACTAGAAAAATCTTGATATACATCACTAGCCTGTTATCATTTTTTAAGAATACTGATGTTATAAAAACTGTTACATCGTTTTTTTTTTTATGTAATATAATCTAAATAACACATCACAAACATTTTGGTTGTGATATATATTGTAACACATGTTAGGTTAAGAGGAGTTAAAAAGTGATATATAAAGGGTGTACTGATGTCTTAGGTTGACTTAAAAAAAAAGCGTTGTTTCTCACCAACTTAAATTTTTTTTTTTTTGTCAAACTCTATGTCATACACACGAGTTTCCAAGTCTTGCACTCTCACTCCAGACACACTAGCTCACATACCTGTGCGCAAACACCTTCACTCCAGACCCCAGCCCTGCCGTCGAAGCCTGACGGTATCCTTGTCGTCGGCTCCATCAATCTCGACTGGTCGCGCCTCGAAGTGAAAAACATCATAAGTTCATGGTTTCTGGGCCCACTGGATTTTCCCCAAAAGGTCTGGTTAGGACTTCATATGAGCACAGCTTAGGGCTTTGTTTCATCTCTAGCTAGATCTTTTTGTCCCTTCTCTTTTGCTCCATTTACTGAGATTAGGGTTTGAAGTTTTATTAATTTGGGTTTTTTTAATCTGGGTTGTTGCTAAAATCATCTGGCCTTTTCTTCATATATGTGGGGGATTTTATCAAATTACGCTGGGTTTTTCTTCATATATGTGAAAATCCATAAAGCTTATGTATTTTCTCATCTACGTTTTTCAAGGGTTTTATATATTCAATGCAATATCCGTTCATCTAGGTCGTTTTTGAATGATTTTGATATCACTATGTGTAAGGATTAATTAACTTTACATGTTAATACAAATATTCGTTTTGTCTCTAGCTAGATCTTTCTCTCCCTTCTTTTGCTCCATTTACTGAGATTAGGGTTTGAAGTTTTATTAATTTTGGTTTTTTTCATCTGGGCTGTTGCTAAAATCATCTGGCCTTTTCTTCATATATGTGGGGGATTTTATCAAATTACGCTGGGTTCTTCTTCATATATGTGAAAATCCATAAAGCTTAGGTATTTTCTCATCTGCGTTTTTCAAGGGTTTTATATATTCAATGCAATATCCGTTCATCTGGGTCGTTTTTGAATGATTTTGATATCACTATGTGTAAGGATTAATTAACTTTACATGTTAATACAAATATGAACAATATTTTCTAAGGGTTTTGACTGATTGAAGAAGTGTATGATGTTACAGAGATTTAGAGGGAGGAGGTACAAACTGCATTCGAAGTTTACCTGCTGATTCCATTGCTTACAGTATGAATTCCTCTGCTATATTGTATATATGGTTTTAATAATTATGCTTGAGATCTGTTTACATATGCTTGTCTCATTCTCCACTTGTTAATCAAAAGACCATGCCAACAATAACCATATATCTTATACCAATGCCACCTAGTAAACCTCTCCACTACTCTTAATTATTTTAAGAGCAAAATATATAAATATAGGTGTTAAATGGATTTTTTCGTTAATAAGGGTATTTTAAAAAATTTAGGGGTGTGCAGTAAGAAATTAAATCAATTAAAAAGAAAATGGCAATTTTATATTATAACTTCTTTTAATCATGCACTTACTTTTCTGACCTTGGTGGGAAAACTTTTACTTTGCATAACTCTTTGGCCTTTTTTGGTCTAAAATACCTCCAGTATATATAATTTATGTCGACCATGGTGTCAACCTATCTACCTCTCTGTCCATGTGAAGTGGCTGCAACACCAGTTCATTTTTCAGATATACCAGCCATAGAAATTAACTTTATCTCCCAGTCCCACGTAACCTTCAATCTAACACAAATACACAACTTTGCAACCATAATAAAAATATAGCAAATTACAAATAAGTCAATAAAATATTTGAAAAATTATACATTAGTCAATATATAATTTGAGTTCTCAAAATGGTCAATTGGATATTATCACGAATTACATTTTAGTCAATGGCCCAGCCCAGTACCGAATTTACTTTAAATATTGATTTCGCTCATTTACTTTTTTACCCTTCTTTTTTTTACACAAGCAATCGCTGCTTCCTTCCTCGATTTGTAAGGGTAAATCCCCATTTTTTTATCATATCTCCTCCTAGGGTATAAAATGAGTTTGATAGAAGCGTTATGTTAGAGTTTAGCTTTAAGATTTTAGGCTCATAACATAAACGCCGACAAACTAAGTATTTGTAATATTGAAACTTTTTATTGACTGGTATTTTTGTGTAACGACCCGACCCAAGATTTCACTAGAAATTTAAATTTTTATTTAACTATATTTTTAAGAGATTTTTTTTAGGATGTTAATTTGTATTTTAAAGATTTTGGAATTATTTATTTATTTATTTTTGTTTTAATTTAAGCTTGACCCAAAGTTGACTTTTAAAATAAATGGGCTTTCGATTTTGACTTTGGGTCCGTTGAATAGGTTTCGAGCCCACGATTTCATAGACACGTACCACGCGTCGATCTGAGTTACGGTTTGAGAGATATGAGCGTGTGAAGTGAAGGGCAATATTGTAAATTTATAAAAAATGGGATTTTAATACCCAAAAATCAGATTTTGAAGGGGGATCGCTCTCTAGAAATTTCGGGAATACTCTCTCTCTATATTATTTTTTTTCTCTCTCCCTGCAGGGACGCAGGCACACACCCCCGACCTCTCTCATCCTCTCTCTCTCCCACCGAATCCCTCTCTGTTCGCCGACCACCGACCACCCCACCGGTCAGAAAATGACCCTCTCCGACTGGTCATCACAGCCCACTCCTCCTTCTCACCAGTCAACCACCACCGGCGGCATATCGAAGAGAGAGAAGCCGAGACTCACCGCCGGTGATCTCGCTTTTCCGGCGACATTGCGACCTCCGACCACCCCAGATCTCTTCCACTCGACGAGCCGAGCACGAAGGTGTCATCACCTTGCCAAGACGACCACCGTATGCGGCGATTCGAAGAGGAGAAGCTCGCGGCTCCTCCGGCGAGTTTTGTGTTTTTCGACCAACTCCGGCCACTGTTGGCCTCGACCCAGGTATTGAAATCGATCGTCTCTTCGTCCTCTACAAGTTTGTATGATTGATTTCGTATGATTATGCCCGGAATTAAAAACCCAACTCAGCCACCCACGGCCACCGCGAGCTTCGCCGCGTGTGGTGGCCGATTCAGACTCCCTTCAATGTTTTTATATTTTCTTAAGATTAATGAGCCTATTGGAGTTGAAATTAGGTTGATACATTTGTGTTTGGTTGGGAATCAAGTTTGGGCAGCCGTTGGGTGTGGCGGTAGTGTCGATTTCGGCCACTCCGAGACCACACAGCCACTAAATGGAAATTTGGATGAGTTAAATTTGATAAATTGTTAATTTGTGAACTGAAAATGAAAATTCCCGAGAGTTATTGAACCGATCTTAGGTTATCAGTTGATTGTTGTGTAATTAGACAGGTTGTGAGAACGGCGGGGAATAAATTGTGACAGTTGGTTGTTTGGATAGGTTGGGTATACTCGAGGATCTCAATCTTAGTGTAGATTGGTTATCGGAATTATAAATCGAGTTGCGAAGGATAGGGAATGCAAGGAAGGCATAATTTTTATCCGTCTAAATTTGGAATATTTATGTTGTATGAGTGGATAGACGCGATTAGATTAGGCCTAGGTTAATGGGTTTTTAGTATTGAGGAATTCATCTTTGGGCACTTTCGCTACTACAATTTCCTTTTGGAGTATGCCTAAAAGATTATATATAATTATCTTTCGAACCTTAAAACGCGTGGTCTGTTTTTGTTAGGTTGATGAAGCTTCATCTTTCGTTGATAGTGAGTGGACTTTATTTTTGCAAATATTTTTCTAAATTCATGAATTATTCGTGTGGTTATTGAATTTGTTTGAGAGATAATAGAAGTTGAATTGGATTTTTGATTTGGAAGTGTTTTCTTAAATTATGATTTTATTTTTTTGGTTATCATGAGTTTTGAATTAGAAATATTGATTTGAGTTACGAATTTTATGAAGTTACACGAGCAGTTTTAAATCGTCATACTAGTACCCCCCTTCAGCACAGGTATATAATTGCTCTGCACTCGCCTAGAGATGACTCGGCGGTGTATGACCAGCACAGGTACATAATTGCTCTGCACTCGCCTAGAGATGACTCGGCGGTGTATGACCAGCACAGGTGTATAATTGCTCTGCACTCGCCTAGAGATGACTCGGCGGTGTATGACCAGCACAGGTGTATAATTGCTCTGCACTTGCCTAGAGATGACTCGGCGGTGTATGACCAGCACAGGTACATAATTGCTCTGCACTTGCCTAGAGATGACTCGGCGGTGTATGACCAGCACAGGTGTATAATTGATCTGCACTGGCCTAGAGATAACTCGGCGGTGTATGACCAGCACAGGTGTATAATTGCTCTGCACTCGCCTAGAGATGACTCGGCGGTGTATGACCAGCACAGGTGTATATTTGCTCTGCACTTGCCTAGAGGTGACTCGGCAGTGTATGACCAGCAGTTTCCCGGGTACTAGTGTGGCGTGAGTTTTCAGTTGGGAAGTATTTTGAGAAAATATATTACACCAGTAAACGTTTTAAACGACAGTTTCATTAAGGCAATGTATTTTATTTTAGATATTTTAATAATTTTACAGCTTGAGAGTATAAATTGTTTTTCAGAGTTTGATTTACAGTTTTGAGATGGTTTAGAAAGGGATTTATGAAAATGTTTTAAAACTGGGGAATTCTAAAGGAAAAATCAAATTTAGAGTTTACGAAAAATTTACATGCTATTAAAACTTCTATGTCCACTCACTGAGATTTTTCTCTCACGTCTTATTTATTTTAAAAAAATTTCCCAGGTACGAGCGGTCGAGCCAAACACGTCGAGGCAGTTGCAATCATCTCCTTAGTCGGACCCGGTAGGCGCCATTTAATTTTTGTAAAAATTCCATGTAATAGAATAGCAGCTCTGATAACCACCCTACAAATTTTAAGTTGGATTTCTGTGAGATTGTTGGGTTTGAGACCCTATTTGGTTGTGGTAGAGGTGGTTGCTGTATAGAAGTGCTTTTTAACAGGTTTGAATTTCTGGGTTAGTCCATTTTCAGGGGAGGTTCTGCCGAATTTTCGGTAGGATTTTCCTTGAATTTGGATTCCCGCAGGACCTCTCCGGGTTTCAGGGTGGAATCCGGGGGCGGTCCTGTCAACTTGGTATCAGAGCGTTAGGTTTAAAGTTTCCTGTAGACTCTGCACCTCGTATGCATCCTTCAAAGTACAAAAAAGTTTTTCTCCGCTAATATGGATATGCCTCCTCGACGTGACCGACCTCAAAGAAATAAGTGAGTTTTTGGGGATATGGTCTTTGTTAAGTCTTTGCGATTAGTGGCACGCCTATATTTTTTTGCTCGACTTTTACTCTCAGGGGTTATAAGAAATTGATTTATAAAGAAGTGGGATTGTAAAAAAATGCCTTAACGTTTGAATTTGGAAAACGTTTTAATTAATCTTATTGTGATAGCATTGCTTAAAGTTTCAGTATGACATCTTGATCTCGTTTCGAGCATTCAGATTTGAGCCTTATGGAATAGAATATAGATACTTGGTTAATGATTATGAATTTTATGGTTCAAATGTATTTATGAAGTTCTTAGATGACGATTAAGGAAATTGAGTAAGGAAACCTGACTTGAGATGAAAAACGATCAGAGAAACTATAAGGTAGTAGATATATGTAAGGCAATTGATAGATTCGAATAATGGATTCAAGTGAGTGTTGAGAATAGACGTTTGAGGAAAATCACTTGTGGATACCATGCGAATAAATGAATGATATAGGCATGAAAGTAAATTGTTGTGATACAAATATTTCAATTCTTGAGGTGAATAAGAGTTTGATGGTCGGCATAGTAAGGTAGATCTTAAGGGTGGGATATGTGGTCTGATGATAATAAGTGAGTTTTTATTTTGACAATTGGCATTGGAGACAAAAGTTGTTAATTATGTTAGATTGATGTAACAAAACAAGGATACTAGAATAAAGTAAATGGAGTAATAGGAATTGGTATTACTTTGAAAGTTCATTGAATTTTTAGGTGTTAGAATAGAGTGACAAGATTTAAGGCAAGAAATTTAAAAAGAGAAGTGAGGAACTGATATGTGTACGAGTGAAAATAGATTCAAGAAAATGAGAAAAGGAAGCACATTGTATGTCAATTTCATGAAAAAAATGGTGAATTGACTTAAGAGTGAACTCAAGACTTGTGGTGTGTCATTAACCTTATACTGGTTGGATTTGTTAATCACTTGATTGTTTGGCAGAAATTTTAGACGATTAAAGGACATGGTACTCACTTTGAGGAGTTAGTTTTGGACTATTGGGACGAGGACACTAAGTATCTTATATCCTTATGCGAGGGAAGTAGTCATAGTAATAATTTTCGAGGTCAAGAAATATAAAGAAATATTTTACTTTGGTCAAGTCTCATGGTTGGATCGTACATTGGTGGAACCGGCTTAGAAACTTGATAGGAGTTACAAGTTTGAGCATCACTTGTTCGTTACGATTATACTAAATTTCGAGGACGAAATTTTTGTAAGGGGGGAAGGTTGTAACGACCCGACCCAAGATTTCACTAGAAATTTAAATTTTTATTTAACTATATTTTTAAGAGATTTTTTTTAGGATGTTAATTTGTATTTTAAAGATTTTGGAATTATTTATTTATTTATTTTTGTTTTAATTTAAGCTTGACCCAAAGTTGACTTTTAAAATAAATGGGCTTTCGATTTTGACTTTGGGTCCGTTGAATAGGTTTCGAGCCCACGATTTCATAGACACGTACCACGCGTCGATCTGAGTTACGGTTTGAGAGATATGAGCGTGTGAAGTGAAGGGCAATATTGTAAATTTATAAAAAATGGGACTTTAATACCCAAAAATCAGATTTTGAAGGGGGATCGCTCTCTAGAAATTTCGGGAATACTCTCTCTCTATATTATTTTTTTTCTCTCTCCCTGCAGGGACGCAGGCATACACCCCCGACCTCTCTCATCCTCTCTCTCTCCCACCGAATCCCTCTCTGTTCGCCGACCACCGACCACCCCACCGGTCAGAAAATGACCCTCTCCGACTGGTCATCACAGCCCACTCCTCCTTCTCACCAGTCAACCACCACCGGCGGCATATCGAAGAGAGAGAAGCCGAGACTCACCGCCGGTGATCTCGCTTTTCCGGCGACATTGCGACCTCCGACCACCCCAGATCTCTTCCACTCGACGAGCCGAGCACGAAGGTGTCATCACCTTGCCAAGACGACCACCGTACGCGGCGATTCGAAGAGGAGAAGCTCGCGGCTCCTCCGGCGGGTTTTGTGTTTTCCGGCCAACTCCGGCCACTGTTGGCCTCGACCCAGGTATTGAAATCGATCGTCTCTTCGTCCTCTACAAGTTTGTATGATTGATTTCGTATGATTATGCCCGGAATTAAAAACCCAACTCAGCCACCCACGGCCACCGCGAGCTTCGCCGCGTGTGGTGGCCGATTCAGACTCCCTTCAATGTTTTTATATTTTCTTAAGATTAATGAGCCTATTGGAGTTGAAATTAGGTTGATACATTTGTGTTTGGTTGGGAATCAAGTTTGGGCAGCCGTTGGGTGTGGCGGTAGTGTCGATTTCGGCCACTCCGAGACCACACAGCCACTAAATGGAAATTTGGATGAGTTAAATTGGATAAATTGTTAATTTGTGAACTGAAAATGAAAATTCCCGAGAGTTATTGAACCGATCTTAGGTTATCAGTTGATTGTTGTGTAATTAGACAGGTTGTGAGAACGGCGGGGAATAAATTGTGACAGTTGGTTGTTTGGATAGGTTGGGTATACTCGAGGATCTCAATCTTAGTGTAGATTGGTTATCGGAATTATAAATCGAGTTGCGAAGGATAGGGAATGCAAGGAAGGCATAATTTTTATCCGTCTAAATTTGGAATATTTATGTTGTATGAGTGGATAGACGCGATTAGATTAGGCCTAGGTTAATGGGTTTTTAGTATTGAGGAATTCATCTTTGGGCACTTTCGCTACTACAATTTCCTTTTGGAGTATGCCTAAAAGATTATATATAATTATCTTTCGAACCTTAAAACGCGTGGTCTGTTTTTGTTAGGTTGATGAAGCTTCATCTTTCGTTGATAGTGAGTGGACTTTATTTTTGCAAATATTTTTCTAAATTCATGAATTATTCGTGTGGTTATTGAATTTGTTTGAGAGATAATAGAAGTTGAATTGGATTTTTGATTTGGAAGTGTTTTCTTAAATTATGATTTTATTTTTTTGGTTATCATGAGTTTTGAATTAGAAATATTGATTTGAGTTACGAATTTTATGAAGTTACACGAGCAGTTTTAAATCGTCATACTAGTACCCCCCTTCAGCACAGGTATATAATTGCTCTGCACTCGCCTAGAGATGACTCGGCGGTGTATGACCAGTACAGGTACATAATTGCTCTGCACTCGCCTAGAGATGACTCGGCGGTGTATGACCAGCACAGGTGTATAATTGCTCTGCACTCGCCTAGAGATGACTCGGCGGTGTATGACCAGCACAGGTGTATAATTGCTCTGCACTCGCCTAGAGATGACTCGGCGGTGTATGACCAGCACAGGTGTATAATTGCTCTGCACTTGCCTAGAGATGACTCGGCGGTGTATGACCAGCACAGGTACATAATTGCTCTGCACTTGCCTAGAGATGACTCGGCGGTGTATGACCAGCACAGGTGTATAATTGCTCTGCACTGGCCTAGAGATAACTCGGCGGTGTATGACCAGCACAGGTGTATAATTGCTCTGCACTCGCCTAGAGATGACTCGGCGGTGTATGACCAGCACAGGTGTATATTTGCTCTGCACTTGCCTAGAGGTGACTCGGCAGTGTATGACCAGCAGTTTCCCGGGTACTAGTGTGGCGTGAGTTTTCAGTTGGGAAGTATTTTGAGAAAATATATTACACCAGTAAACGTTTTAAACGACAGTTTCATTAAGGCAATGTATTTTATTTTAGATATTTTAATAATTTTACAGCTTGAGAGTATAAATTGTTTTTCAGAGTTTGATTTACAGTTTTGAGATGGTTTAGAAAGGGATTTATGAAAATGTTTTAAAACTGGGGAATTCTAAAGGAAAAATCAAATTTAGAGTTTACGAAAAATTTACATGCTATTAAAACTTCTATGTCCACTCACTGAGATTTTTCTCTCACGTCTTATTTATTTTAAAAAAATTTCCCAGGTACGAGCGGTCGAGCCAAACACGTCGAGGCAGTTGCAATCATCTCCTTAGTCGGACCCGGTAGGCGCCATTTAATTTTTGTAAAAATTCCATGTAATAGAATAGCAGCTCTGATAACCACCCTACAAATTTTAAGTTGGATTTCTGTGAGATTGTTGGGTTTGAGACCCTATTTGGTTGTGGTAGAGGTGGTTGCTGTATAGAAGTGCTTTTTAACAGGTTTGAATTTCTGGGTTAGTCCATTTTCAGGGGAGGTTCTGCCGAATTTTCGGTAGGATTTTCCTTGAATTTGGATTCCCGCAGGACCTCTCCAGGTTTCAGGGTGGAATCCGGGGGCGGTCCTGTCATTTTGACTAGTGGCAGTGAACATAATTTCTTGTAATAAGTATGTCCTCTTTTGTATTATCTGTAATTTGGTTTATTACATTTTAGTCAATGTTAACTATAATCAAGGAGTAAAATTTCGACAAAAATTAGATAAAAACGACGAAAATTACTATCAAAATAAAGAAATTTTGAATGAAACTTTACCATATGTTTATTTAGCATATTATCTACTACATTGATAAAAAAACATTGAATAAACCAAATTATATAATAAGTTTCATGTGATATAAGATGAATATAATACGCACTAGAGACAAATACTGTTAAATAAAAATAAGTCACTAATTAATAATTACATAATATTTTATTATTTCATATATTACATAAAATTAGACAGGGTATTTTTTGGACTTAAAATATAAAAAAAACAACGGTAGAAAGCTTGCCTAAAAAAATACTTCCGTAAGAATCGAATATAGTTCAAAAAAGGAAGCCTCCAACGCCTTGACCATTAGGCCTTCCACTATGCACCGGTTTTTGTGACCCAAAAGCCCAAAATGGGTCACATTTGCTGAACAATCACTCACAGCGGGCCGGAAAAAGTGAGCCAAAATGAGGTGTAACCCAAATTGAAACCCACTTTTGGGTCACAGCTGTGAGCCAAAAATTGTGAGAGCCAAATGCTGGCTGGCCCACCCACGTGAAGGAAAGCTAGCTTTCTAGCTGCCTGCAGCTATACTGACACAAATACATTATCTGTCTGGGATAGTTATATACCAGGCGTTCTTGGAAATTGAGATGTACCAACGGTCCAAATGGCTTGACCGTTGGTGATGAGTGGCTAGCAAGAAACGGCCGTTGGGCCCTTTTTTTTTTTTTTTAACCCAAACCAAATTGCAGGGCCTAGATTAAAGGACCGTTAATTATCAACGGTCCAAAATGGTAGCCAATTAGTTTTGTTTAAACAAATAATTTAAAAATAAAAAAAAACACTCGAAATTTTTTTAAAAAATTTCAAAAAAATGTTTAAATTGTCCAAACCCTCCAACAGCTATATTCTCAAATGGGTGTATATATATCATACAAAACTCATAGTTTTTCATCACAAACTACAACTTTTTTTACCAAATTTGCACAAATTTTTTTTTCTTCGTCATGGCTCCTAGAGGAAATGCTTAGGGGGTAGCTGAAGATGAAGCCCTAGTGATGGCATACCTAGAGAGGTCTCCCGACGGTTGTCTTGGTGCCCAAAATAGAGCCGATGTGCTTTGGGAACAAATTTATCAAATTTTCAAGCGTAACATGGGGGGTGAAACCATTCGTAAGGTTGGCGGCGTTAAAGCACGATTCAAAGATATTGCGCATGATTGCAACAAATTTTATGCTTGTGTATTGGAGGCCGAGCGAATGCGCGCAAGCGGTGCAAATGATGCCAATGTGGTAAGTTTTTATGCATTTATATATTTGTATGATTATTTTTTGTTTTATCAAATTATCAAGCATGTATATATATTTGTATGATTATTATATGTTTTGTTTATAAATGAAGCATATTTATATAATGGTATTATTATTTTTTGTTTTGTTTATGTATTAAACATATTTATCTATTTGTATGATTATTTTTTGTTTTGTTTATAAATGTAGCATATTTATATAATGATATTATTATTTTTTGTTTTGTTTATCTATCAAGCATATTTATATATTTGTATGATATTTTTTTTGTTATGTTTATAAATGTAGCTATTTATATAATGGTTTTATTATTTATTATTTTGTTTATTTATCAAGCATATTTATATATTTTTATTTTATTATTGTAGTTTACGCAAGCACTTGAAGGTTTTTGAAACAAGACTGGATTCAAGTTTCCATGGGTGCACATTTGGGAACAAATAAAGGAAAGTGCAAAGTACGCTGCGGTTCATGCTCTTGTCCGGTTTAGTGATTCAGAGACCCCCGCCACCGACGATGCCAACACTCCCGCCGATGATGATCCTGAGGAGGCCGATCCAGTCATACCACTTGGCGAGGACGAAAACCCACCACCATTCCAACCAATAGGTTCATCGCGGCCAAGGCCACCAGGGAGAAACCATGCAAAACGGGCCAAGGCAGCCGAGCCCGTCCAAACTCATATGGTTGAGGCAGTAGATCATTATAATGAAAATTCAAGGGTTTTCATACAAACGAGACTTGACAGGGAGCGTGCAAGGAGTGAAAGAGACGCCGCAAGAGAAGCAAGAGAAAAGGTGAGGATCGAGAGGCAGTTAGAATGGGAAGAACAAAATATTATGGGCCAAGACCTCTCCAAAATGAATGAAGGGCAACGGATGTATTGGGAGCAAAAGATGGCTGAAGTCATTGCAAAGAGGCAAATGCGTGCTAACCACAGTTCGGATTACACTCCATCTGGATACTACCCGGATCTTTTCAACCTCAATCGGTCAAACCAGGGGTACCCGCCTAATAATTAGAATGAGACCTTGTATTATGTTTGCTTTTTAATTGTGTTTTTTATTTTGAATGTTAATCTTGTTTTAAATTATGTTTGCTATTTAATTGTATCCTTTAATTTGAATGTCAATCTTGTTTTAAGTCATGTTTGCTATTTATTTAAGTCATGTTTGCATTTCCACCCAACATTGGATTCTAACTTATTATGGTACAACTCCAATGGATGCATGCATACTCTACAGTAGATAAGACTAATGCATGTTATCATTACTGCATAACAGGCATACTGTTGAAAATGACTACTCAATCAAAGTACATCAAATGACTACACCATCATAAAGCAAATGAATGTGGACCATTCAATCCTGATCTTACATGCATGTGGTTTTAATATAAATACCACATAATCAACATGTTACACTCAATCTTATTTCAGGATCATTTTTCATTCCATAAACACTAAGATGAATCCTTTGTATGTGTATTCATCCTCCTCCTCGTCTTCGGACTCTGATGCTGAATGAGATAGGGAAGAGGATGGAAGGGAGATGGTGGGTCAGTTGATCATGTCAATGGGTCATACTGTCGTCGCCGGACGTCCAAGGCATGGCGGTACTTCTTCAAGTAGCCGGTACACACACCGGAATCGAGAAGCCTCCCACGAACGTCTCATGGACAACTACTTCATCCCTTCGCCAATCGAGGACACCGTGACTTTCCGCAGGCGATACCGCATGCACCAACCGCTATTCAATAGGATTCTCGAAGCGATTTGCCTCCAGGATGAGTATTTCCGTCTAAAAGTTGACGCTCTCGGTAGAGCGGGTTGAACACCTCACCAAAAGGTGACTGCGGCACTGCGGGTGATGGCATATGGCATATGGCATTCCGTATGATTTGGTCTCAGAGTCAATGACCATTAGCCAAACCACTATACGACGGTCATTCTTGAAGTTCGTGAGAGCCATCACTGACGTCTTCGGACCGGAGTATCTCCGGAGGCCTACCCCGACCGATTTGAGAAAACTTTTGCGAAATGGGAGCCGTAGAGGATTTCCAGGTATGATTGGTAGCTTGGATTGCATGCACTGGGTATGGCAAAATTGCCCAATGGCCGAGCAAGCTGTTTACCGTGGGCATTATCGTGTCCCAACAGTTATCCTTAAAGCCGTTACAGGGTACGACACGTGGATATGGCATGCAAATTTTGGTATACCTGGGTCGAATAATGATATCAATGTGCTGGACTGTTCGCATCTCTTTGATGATATGATTTCCGGCTGGAACCACATGGTGAAATTCACTGTGAATGGGATAGACTACACCATTCCATACTATCTTGCAGATGGGATCTACCCTCAATGGTCTACTCTTATTACTCCATTGCACAGTCCCGTTCTTCCCCACCACAAGTTGTTTGCCGCTCGACATGAGAGATACAGGAAGGATGTGGAGAGGGCATTTGGAATTTTAAAAGCCAGGTGGCAGATTATAAAACGACCTGCTCGTTATTGGCGTCCGATTAAGCTTGGGTATATCATGAAGGCGTGCATAATATTGCACAATATGATCGTGGAGGATGAGCACCCTGAGGATGACTGTAGGGATGACCCAATAGACCCAGAAGCAAGCACTAGAAGGGCAGAAGCTGAATATGAAGATGTAGAACCATGTCCGACCGGTGCCGCTCCATCATCATTACCTGAGATGAATATTTGTCGAAATTTGCTTAGGGACCGAAATGTCAACGAATCCCTAAAAACCAATTTGATTGAGCACATATGGATTCGAGAGGGGAACCCACCACTTGCCCCAACCCATTGAAATCGGAATCATGGTTCATCAATGTTGTTCTCATTATCGTATGTTAGGTTAATCTTCGTTGTTGATCCTGAAGTTTGTTATTTGTCTTTGTATTTGCCGTTTAAGTGTGTTTGTGTTTGTCGGTTGCAGTTTGTGAAATGAAATAAAGGCATTAATTTCTCTTAGCTGACATGACATGACACAACCATCACATGCTTGCAAAATAATTCACTGAACCAATGACAAGACTATACACTGACTCCACACTTCATCCCATGCACAACACTGTTGCTTCACATGTGAGATTCGAGTATCTGTGAATCCATCAGGGAATCCAATGGGCAAGTTATCATGCTTTTTTCCCTATAAATACCAAGGTTTAACTATAAGGCCAACACATCCACATAACTATCGTTTAGAAATGGCTTCCTCTTCCAAGCAAAGTGTCGGTGAGAGCTCCAAGCAAGGCGTCGGTGAGAGCTCCAAGCAAGGTGCCGGTGAGAGCTCCAAACAACAGTGCGATCAAAGCTTGTGTAAGTGCCTCCCTAACTGTGCTGCACCATTTTGCGATTATTGTTTAATGATGGAGCGTGCAAAAGAACCAGACTGGAGGTTCTGCAAGTGTTCGGATGATATTTTGGTCCCTTTGTATGAATTTTGCATGAGATTGGAGCTCAAGGATCTAGCCAACCACCCAAATCTTCGCCACCAATGGTTGAACCACCTGCCAGAGCCTAAACCACCCGTGCCATGCACCTGCGGGAAGAACCCTCCGGTTCAACCATGTGATGAGTGTGAAACCGAACAAAAGATCTCAGATTGGTATAATTACGGAGGTGTCAATTCTTCGTCATCGGACTCCGAATAAGAAGTTCGCTTCATTTTCTGTCATGTCGGATGCAGTTGTTGTTGTTGTTTTTTTTTTTCTTTAAATCATCGTATTGTTCTTGTTTTTTCTTTTAGTGATCGTGTTGTTCTTGTTTTTCCTTTAAATCATCGTGTTGTTTTTATTGTTTGTGGTTGTTGAAGTCCCGATGTTGTAAGGCTTATGTTGTCTAATTTATGAAATTTTCTTATTTTAAATATATTCAATATTGATCTTATTTTAAAGGTCTCATTAAAATAAGACCAATAGATTAGTTTTTATTATAATTTAAATTTTAAATTTTAAATTAAATATAAAATAATTAATATTAGTCATATTTTAAATATGTATAAAACACTGTGACCCAAAATGGATCACAGCACCACAGTGAGAATTGAGTCACAGCACTATTTGTGACCCAAAATGAGTTTTGGGTCACAAAAAATGGGTCTTACCATAGTGGAAGGCCTTAGATCAGTAATTGTTTTTGAAAGTGAGGTCCCAATAAATATATTTATAATAATACTAGTTAATAAACTGACATGAATACATTTATATTACATGATTATTATAATATTATTAAATAAAATTTTAAAACCCTAATATTCATAAGATGATCTCCCCTGGTTTTTTTTTTTTTCCTCTCTCTCTCTCTATCCCTCTCTTTCTCTCATCTCTCTTTCTCGGATCTGTCTCCGTCGCAATCTCTTCGGGGTCTCCTTTGCAATTTTCCAGAAAGCAGGCCGAATTTCTTCTCCTCTCTTGCCAAATTTCTTTTCAGGCGAAATTTTCAGAAATTTTCAAAAAATTTCTGTTGAAATTTGCAAAACTTTGTCCAAGATCAGTGCATATTGAGCTCGAAATTTCCACTCAAAATTTAACGAAAATTAATTGGTTTAGTGTTAAAATTTCAAAAAAAAAAAACAAACAAAATTTTCGGGAAATTTTACTCCTTCATTAGTCTATATTAGTATTTTAAAATAATTCATTGACCTATTTATAGTATAAAAATTTTTTATTGACTTATTTGTAAATACCATAAAAATAACACACAAGAAATTCCACAAGCTTTCCCTTCAACCTGCTACCAATCAAGAATCAAAATTTTGTAGTTTTAACATCCCAACAAAAAATTACTGCAACAATCTCCCGCAATAAAGCAAAAAAATTATTGCTACCCAGAAAATAAAGAAAGAGGGACAATCTATACTGAACTTTTTTCTTTCATGAAGCTGATACATATAATATGATAAATAATTCAAAATAAAGAAAATGGGTCTTTTCAAAAATCATATCTTATCTCCAGAAAACGCAAAAACACATCACAGAAATGGTGCTGCAGCGGCCAAGCATCGGTGCCGTACAGACCGTACCTCCACCTGAAGACCTCCCGCGACCCACCAGGAAGATCCGGCCCATGAAGCTATCGACCCACTTGGAGAAGCCTGTACCGCTGAGGCCGCCGGCGGTGAAGAGAGGAGAGAATAGAAGCTGGGTTGGGCTTCCAAATCTGATCTAGATCTTGAAATCAATTATGGGTGAGAGAGAGAGAGAGAGAGAGAGGGAGAGAGTTGGGGTGAGATGGAGATGAACAAAAACTCCTCCAATGGGTAGTAGCTAGGTTTAGTCTTCAGTTCAGTGTTGAGACACACCCAATCAACAAAAACAAAGTGGGGGGTTTTGCAGGAAAAAAAAAACAAAAAAGTTTGCAAAAAGACCACAAAAACATATCTGAGATCCCAGATTCTCAAGTCTCAACCAGCCCAAAGTAACAATCTTCAATTCATTAATTGCAAAACCATAATAGACAACATCTTAGTATCCAAGATCGAATTACAGCACAAACACAGATTCAATCGGAGTGTGAATTGGAGGTGTAGGTGGAGAAATCGGAGACATCAGTTTCTGGGTCGTCATCGTCATCGTCATCTTCAGAAGAGGAGGAGAGATAAGGAAGGCAGAGGAAGGAGAGGAAGCGACGGAGTTGAAGGAAGGGGAAGCAGAAGAGGAGATGCAAAGCTTGGTGACTGGTCAGTCTCTCAGGATTGCAGGCTATGTATTGGCATAGATTTGCTGAAAGATTTGCTACTCTCACCACCACATGGCTGTTCAACACCATCTCTCTCTTGATTTCTTTGTTTTTGTTTTTGGAATGGGATCTGAGAAATGAGAATATTAGAAAAACAATTTGTTTGTTTTGTTTCTCTATAATTAATACCTGGATTCTCTTGCCCAAAAAAAAAAAAAAAACCTGGATTCTCGAACGGTCAACGATTGGTTTTTTTTTTTTTTTTTTTTTTTTTTTTTTTTTTTTTTTTTTTTTTTCAATTATGATAAGTTGATAATCCTCATACAAGATAAGACCGAGCCGTGAAATGGGATTTGCCTAGTTGGTCGAAGACAATAATTATTGGAATTGACCTAGTTAGCCGAGGACAATAAACACACCCGAGTTTGAACTATTTCCCCTCCCTTGTAATAAAAAAATAAATAAGACCAAACCAAGAAGGACTAGAATCCACATCTAACAATTGGGTGTTAAAATATTGAGTGTTTGTTTTGTTTTCAAATGTCATCGCAATTTGCAGCTTAAATCATTTAAGTTTTCATCAACAACAACAACAACAAAACCCATTTTAATTAACAATTGGGAGTGATATTTCTACTCCAATTTTTTTTGAAATTTCTATCAAATGTCTCCTTTTATTCAATGTTATAGTATTTTAATCCTAAAACATATATTATTATTTGGGTTTTGTTGAACAAAAATTGTAAATAAATAATAATATTATTACCTAACATAATTTCACCCAAATTCATTTAAAGAATAAGGGTTTTATTATTTTGGGTACGACCCATTCAAGATGGAGTATATCTCTTAATTACAATCCTTTGACTTAAGGGAATACCCTTTGATTCCAATTGCAATGAAACCAACGGATCACTTTGTGAGTATTTGAATTTTTAATAGGTGAAAGACCTATTGAAACGGAATTTATTTGCGGCTGCGGTTGTACCCATATTTTAGGTTGCCTACGTACCCATTGCAGGATCAAACCACACGTAGTTCCAAGGTTTTGGGATTTAAATGAGTGAATGACTCATTTAAAAAATATGAGTAATTTGGGTAGGGTTTAGAGCCCTTGGATTTGATTTGAGAAATTAATTCAAGGATTTTTATGTGTAGAACTAATTTCTGAAGGATTTGGGCGGATTTGATTTGGTAATGATTGCACCTAAATTTTAGTATGTTGCCTACATACCCAAATGGGATCAAACCGAATGTAGTTCATTAAAGAATTTGACTTGATTGGCTTTGTGCCTTTTTGGAGTTGAATTTAGGATTTAGATTTGAGAAATTTGGTTTTGTACCAATTTAAGAGTTTGAATTTGGGATTTGGAGGAAAATGTGCCCATTAATATTTTTGTATAATTTATTTGTTAAATGACACATTTTTTATAATGGGCTAACATTAATTTGGCTATGTGCCTACTAATATCTTTGTATCAATTACTTATTAATTGACACACTCTTTATTTATTAATGGGCAAAAAGAATTTGAGAGAGATCCATTAGACTTTGTACCAACTAAATGTTAATTGGTAATTATTTATTAATGGGCATTGTAATTTTGGAGACAAGCCCAATTAACTTTAATTTGAATTCACACCAATAAAAGATTTGTCAATTGGTGGTTTATTTTGTTGATGGGCTGTTTCGGATAGACACATGGCTATTGAACTTTGATTGAAGACATTTGTCTTCCTACTGGGCTTTCTTTAGTAGGAACTGCTCTTGAGAAATGAGATTTCTTTGTGACTCATTTTGCCTTGAGAGTCCTAGGCAGCAAGTTTTTTGTTTGCTTCTTCCAAAAGAATAGTAATCCATTTGCATGGGTTCTATACTGTGACTTTGAAACCATACATTCTTCACAAAGAGAACAAGTGGCTGATTTTCTTTCTCCACCCAAAGGTAACGAGCCTTCCTTGTATGATTGCCTTCTCTTATTGTTTAATCATGTTCAATGGCAACCCAATGGCTTTCCTCAATCTTCCCTTCCGTCTTTTTGTGGGCTTGCCTTTCAATTCTTTTTTTTGTTGCCTCCGTTGAAGACCTTGCCTTCTCTTGGTCTCTAACTTGCAGCAATCTCAAATAGCAATCTTGTGTCCACGGGCCCGCAAAGTGAGATATTTTTTGTTTACTTTGCTCTTGTTGCTGGAAGTCTCCATTCATTTCTGTTTGACGTACAGAGAGCAAGAAGGCCAGTCATTGCTTTTTGCTTGGCTTTCTTGGCTTTATGCCGCTACAAAGATGACAAATGCCATTTATATTTTCCCTTGGCTTTATGTCATTTCTTTGTTTTCCTTGTCTAATGCAAAGGAAATATATCTCAGCCATGAGACTTGATTTCTTTGTTGACTGATGGTAGAAAAGGTGATTTTTCTTTGTGGGGTTCAGCATAGAATCATCAACTTGGAAAATTAATTTTGTGGGGTTCAAACCAGAACCCCCATCTCTTGAGAGATAATAGATTTATGGGGGGTTCTGTCTCTGAACCCCCATCTCTTGAGAGAGGATAGATTTATGGGGGGGGTTCTGACCTGAACCCCCATCTTAAAAGAAAGAATATTGCCAAGGGCCACTACCTTGAATTTGAACAGCAACGGTCTTGCAGTAATTCTCTCTTCTCTCTGCACTTTCTCCTTCAGCCTTTCGGTCTTCCCCCTCTTTTTTTCTCCTCCTTTTCTGAATCCCTTATGCTCTATTTATAGAGTCCATGAGAAGTCCAAGTGATGAGATCACATGGAGATGAGATAACTCTCTCCATTTAAATTTAAATTCATCAGATAAGAGATAATTAAGCTTTCAGATAAATCCACATTATCTCACTTTTCAATTTGTTTTCATTTGAAATTAATGTGGCACATGGTATATGGGGATCTTATCTCAACCTCAACCTTTGTATTTTTTTGAATTTTTTTTTACGGTTCAACAGGTTTATTTCATATTTAGTACCTAAATTTTGACCCTTGTTTTAATGTGGTACCTAAACTTTTATTTGTCCCAATTGAGTACCTAAACTTTTATTTTGTATCTAATAGGTATCAAAATAAATTTCTGTTAAAATTGTCAACAAAAGTTAGGGGCAATATAGTTAAAGTATATTTTAATTATTTTCTTTATATGTTTAAAATTATTATAAAAAAAACACAACAACCAAAAAAAATAAAAAATTATAATTAAAATATAAATTTTTTGAAGTGACTATATTGCCCCTAACTTTTGTTGACAATTTTAACAGAAATTTATTTTGGTACCTATTAGACACAAAATAAAAGTTTAGGTACTCAATTGGGACAAATAAAAATTTAGGTATCACATTAAGACAATGATCAAAGTTTAGGTACTACATATGAAAAAAACCCTTATTATTTTTCTAATATATTTTATATATGAAATGACTAAAATATCTAGAAAAATGAACATGTCGAGATTATAATAGAAAATAGGTCGTGGAGAATTTCTCGAAACTAAATAGATCGAGAGTAAAGAGGAGTGCAATTATGGCCTCCCTAAAAATTTGTTTTTAAGTTTATTTTTGTTTGTTCACTAAAATTTTCGTTTTGATTTTTGTTAATTAAGGAGATAAAAGAAAGCATGAGAAATTGTGAAACTTCTTTTTTGTTTGTTTGTATTTTTTTTTTGTCCGAAAGATGTAGAATGATTCATAAATTGAAAATTAAAAGGGTTTTTTTCATTTTTAGTACCTAAACTTTGATCATTGTCTCAATGTGGTACCTGAACTTTTATTTGTCCTAATTGAGTACTCAAATTTTTATTTTGTATCTAATAGGTACCCAAGTAAATTTCTGTTAAAATTGTTAACAGAAGTTTGGGATAATATAGTCATTTTAAAAAAGTTATATTTTAATTATTTTCTTTTATATATTTAAAAGTAAAAAAAAATTACAAAATTACAAAAAAAAAAAAAAAACAATGTAGCTTCTGCTACTACCACCCGCCCACCACTCTCCCTTCCATCTCTCCTCCATCGCCCTCCCCCCTGCTTTCTCTGCAAATTGTGGAAAAGTGAAAAAACAAAATCAAACCTCTCTCCTCCTTGGACAACCCAGCCTCCCCAACCTCTCTCCACCATCGGCAACCTCTCTCAACCTTCCCACCTTCCCTCTCACCACCATTTGCACTGGCCGGACGCCTTATCTTCCCACTCCCTTTTTTTTCTTTCTATCCTTCTATTTCTCTCCCCCTCTCATTCTGGATTTGCACCAGCCTCCCACCCCCCCCCTCTGCATCGGCTAACTCCGACACCATCAACGGCAACAACCCCCTCTTCCCCCTTTCTCTCTTCCCTCTTCGCCCTCTCTCTTTCCCCTTCTCCTTTCAAATCTGCAAATCCGATTCAAAAACAAAAAATCTAAACAAAAACCCCACAATCAGCAAACCAAAATAAAAAATAGAGAAGGGGAGGGGCAATGAAGGAGAAAGGAAAGGGAGACTGGTGGGTAGAAATGGCAGAGCCCTTAATTTATTTTGTAGCCATGCGGAATATGGCCACTACATCTTACATTCTTGCCGGAGGAGAGCACCTCTGCCGACACCACTACATGGAGTATATGGGGCCTCCCAACCTAAATGTGTGTGACAGACTGATAGCTTGGCAAAGAAATAGAACCCAACCCAAATGTGGTTAATGTCAAATTGTCAACAACAACAAATGCCAACCCAGCTGGTGGGCGGGTGGTAGCAGAAGGTGAGAAGGTGGAGAGAGATTAAATTTTTTTTTTTTTTTTTTAGGCTTAATTATCGATTTACCACCCAAAATTGTAACTCATTCTCACTTTACCACCTGAAAGTTTTTTTGTCTCAGATTACCACCTGTAACTTACATCCGTGTCCCATTTTACCTTGTTTCGTCAACAATTTTTTTTCCGTTAATGCTGACGTAGCGCGCTGGATGTGCGCCACGTGTCACATCTTTTTTGTATTTTTTGATTTTTTTTTTATTTTTCTATTTTTATAAACTTTGAAAATTAATTAAAAATAGCTCCGAACTTAGAAAAATACACGGAAAATTCCTACCGACTTGTCTTAACTAGTACTAATTTACTATGGGATCAAAATGCCAATTTTCCCTCTAAAAATTTCCAAAAAATTTGGAAAGTCCAAATTTATTTCTAGAAAATTAAAATACTCTAGACTCTTTGAAAATTCATAGAATAATCTCCCGAACTCCAAAAAATATGAGGTCTGCACCGTTAGTCTTCTAAAAACTAACAATACCTTTCTCGTGAACACTTGCTACCCAAAAGACCTCTCGATCTTAGAGAAAAATAAAATTCTCTATAAAATAAATTCTAGAAAAATTCTAAAATTTCTGTAAAGTCTCGAAATAATTCTCTAAAACAAGCTTTTGGTAATTTTTCAAAATATTTTTGAGAATTTGTTCAAGAGTTTACGAAAATTCTAGAATTTTTTCTAGAATTTATTTAATAGAGGAAAGTTTATTTTAATTTTTTAGAAATAAATTTGGACTTTCTAATTTTTTTGAAAATTTTTAGAGGGCAAATTGGTAATTTAACCTTATAGTAAATTAGTGCTAGTCAAGACGAGTCCGTAGGAATTTTTTTTGTATTTTTCTGAGTTCGGAGCTATTTTTAATTAATTTTCAAAGTTTATAAAAATAAAAAAATAAAAAAATGCGAAAAAAAAAAGATGTGACACGTGGCGCACATCTAGCGTGCCACGTCAGCATTAACGGCCAGATCGTCAGCATTAACGGAATTGTTGACGGAACAAGGTAAAATGGGACACGGATGTAAGTTACAGGTGGTAATCTAGGACAAAAAAACTTTCAGGTGGTAAAGTGGGAATGAGTTACAGTTTTGGGTGGTAAATCGATAATTAAGCTTTTTTTTTACTTTTAAACATATAAAAGAAAATAATTAAAATATAATTTTTTTGAAATGACTATATTGTCCCTAACTTCTGTTAACCATTTTAACAGAAATTTACTTGGGTATCTATTAGACACAAAATAAAAATTTAGGTACTCAATTAGGACAAATAAAAGTTCAGGTACCACATTGAGACAATGGTCAAAGTTTAGGTACTAAAAATGAAAAAAACCCAAATTAAAAACTACAAGTCATACACAATTTTAAATAGTTTTTTTTTTCCTATTTTTCTTTTAGGGCAAATAGGTCTGTAAAAATGGCACATACCCGATGGTCCGACCCTATTTTTAGATCTGTGGGCCAGCCCATCTGAGATCTCGTTCTGAATTCAAATACCCATCCCATACATAAAACCTTCAAAAAAATGCAAGCAGTAGCTGAAAGAATTCGCTTCATAGCTCAACATTAATGATTGACATCTAAACACATTGAAGATTGATCAAAAACCAAATCCAGAAACTTGGCAAGGGAAATTAATTCTGAATTCAGGTACAAAAGATGCCTATAAAACATGTCAGAAAAATTTCTAACATATAACTGTTTTTTTTTTTTTTTTTTTTTTTTTTTTTTTTTTTTTTTTCAAATTGAAAGAGTTTGTTTATAAGAAAAAAAAAAATTATAAGAATTAGCCACATAATGTTTTGCTAATTCAAAACTGTGGAACTCACAATCTTGACCCTATTGAACGTAAACAAAATATATATTTTTTGTTGCCACTAAACAAAATATATATTAACAAAAAATATGTACTCATTCCTAGCAATTAGTACCCCTAACCCACCAAAAGATTGCTAGGTGGTCTTAAAGCAGGGTTGATCCAACCAATCGTGTTTTGAGTGGAATCATTTAATTCGAAAGTATTGCATTGACAGAGATCAAGGGTAAGTTGAAGAATGTCAATCACTGAACTTGAAGAAATCCTTTCTCCTCCAGGTAGGACACTACTCGGCCTGCCATGGCTGCTGGCATGGGGCAAACTCCATCTGTCTGTTCTATTTCTATCTGACAAAATAAGGGAAATTGTTCAGTTTGATATGCATAAATAAGTTACACTAATGATTTTATGATGACTCAAAATTAAACAAATGTGTAATAGAAGATCCAGGCTGACATGGCCAGTACTCCATGCTGACATGGCTGGTACTAGTTTCTATATTCCACCAAATACATACCTCACAGTTCAACGGTCGTTCATATGGATCATCTATTCCAGTAAAACCTGCAATTAGATACAGCTACTTGAAAATTAGCCACAAAAAAAAAAAAAAAAAAAAAAAAAAAAAAATCACAACGGTTGCTAGAAAAGAACCAAAGAATGATAGATGGGAAGAATAAGAAAGTAGGAAATAACCTGGGAGACTAGGTTTATGGTTTTAACTTGGAATCATGCATTATGCATCAAAAAAATTTATGCTTTGTAATTATTTTGTACTAAAAGTAGGCTGAAACTTTAAGATGCCACTAAATTCAAAAGAGCTGCAAGTTCATATGATACAAGACCAATGAGCTAAACTATCTTCAGAAACCACAGATTTAAAAACCTGGGTGCTCATGAGACAAGTACACTAGATGAAGGTGCTATTGAGAAAGAATCAGCTGCATGTACATGTATTAATGCTCATTAAAACAATCAAGATTGACCATGATACAGCTTTTGTATCAAACAGGACAGGGAGTATAATAAGATGACATTGCATGCTCTAATTAAGGGCACAATCTTTACAAATTGTATTGGACTAGTTGGACGGCCAGATGAAAATAAGGCACAGTAACATTATAAGATCAGAAGTCAGAACTCACTCTAACCTTCCTGGACAATCATTTAAGTATTCTAAAGTTCCCTTTGCATGCACAATGCACAGCAGGAAAAACTAATCAATGAGAGCAAATGTTGCCCTCCTTGTAAGGAACCTGAGGATGGCCCTTCTTCTATTTCAACCTAGATTTTGAGACCTTCTCTTAGGTGATTTTCATGCAATAATTTGTACTGCAGTCACATGATACAATCCATACTTTGGGCTTCTTAATTTATCTTTTTTTCTTTTCAAATCTCTTTCCTTTCTGAAGTGGAGTATAGAAGAGTCAATCCATGTCAATGTAGAATGCTAGGAGTCAAAAATGTTTCAAAAGCATACCTTTAATCTTTCCAGAACGTGCAAGCTTGTAAAGGCCTTTTGCATCCCTTGACTCACATAATTCTAGGGGCATGTTCATGAAAACCTGTTAGCATGCAGGTACGATGAAAATCGATCTTCATAAATTACCCAATTTACCAGATTATAACAATAAGAACCACATTAAGGAGTCTTGCCTCAATAAAATTTGCATCTTGTAACATTGCACGGCAAGCATCCCGATCTTTCCTATAAGGAGATATCAGACTAGCAATACAGATCAATCCTGCATCTGCAAACAGTTTTGCTACCTCTCCTACATTAAAAACATAATAGCATTAACAGATTGCTGAGTAATGGAGACCTAACACTATGGTAAAGTTGAACATAGGTCAGCCTTCTAACTCTGATGACTTCCGTACATCCAAACTCACTCCATTATGATGATATAAACATTTACATTTTTAACTTAAACATTATATAATATTTGTTAATTGCATCAACAGTGGAGCAGAATCTTTCAAGGTCTTATTCTTCTTGCTTAAAACACACTGTTACAGTTGTAAGATCATGCATCTTGATCATTCTATAATTTATCTACATATTTGTAAAATTTGGGCAGCTACCAACAAGTCTAAGTTCAGAACTTGCTTCATAATGCCATATTTAGTAAACTTCTGCTTTCTTTATAGAATTCACCGATCTCCCATTTCTAATAAGCACTTGTTTTTAAAATTTGAGCAGCTACCTACAAGTATAAGTCCAGGACTTGCTTCAGAATGCCAGATTTAGTAATAAACTTCTGCTTTCTTATAGAATTCACTGATGTCTGATTTCTTATAATAAACACCTTTTGTTTACTTAAATTATTGGCAATATAAGAAAATAGAAGCCATATTCAATTCTGAGTCTTCTGACCACTATTTTTAACTCAAATTCTTCTTACATTTTACCAATACCCACCACGCAGCAGTTATTCTTGTAACTTTTTATGGATCCGCACAAAAAATCTTAAACAAAAAAGGAAAAGCTATGAAAATCTAATCCAAACTCATGGTGATCAAATTTATTGGTTCATCAGGACTCTGTCCAAAATAACAGTCAATATAAATGACAGACCAAATGAAAAAACACTCGACATAAATGAAAGCCACTAAACAAGAAGATCCAACTTCCATCATTTGGGTGAGTCATAAAACTCCCTTTAGCAATACATTCAAACACATATGAAAGTGTACTCATGCACACCACACACACCAAGCCACACACATACCACTTGTTCGCGCACACACAGACACAAAAACTGAAACCCCGATTCAATGAATTACGCATTGTTCGCGCACACACAGACTTAAAAACTGAAACCCTGATTCAATGAAATTACGCATGCCAGAATAGGCTTGGCCCACCAGAAAATAATGAAATAAAAAAAAAAAAAAACCTTAAGTTACATAAAATAAACATGCTCAAGGTGGACTACATCCGATGCAAGTTTAGATGTGTCTTCTAAAAAAATGCCAGTTTACATGTCTTATGCCTTATTTGAGATGGATTTTAATCTACGTTTCCATATCAAAAAAGTTTGTTATCAAGAGGCACATACCAACTCTGCGTATATTTTCAGCCCGGTCTTCTGGTTTGAAACTGAGATCCTTGTTTAGACCATGCCGAAGGTTATCCCCATCCAGGATATATGACAGCTTTCCCCTGGAGTGTAGTTCTCTACTTAGTGAGCATGCCAGTGTACTTTTCCCTGATTCCAATAAAGTGTTCAGAAAGGCATTTCGTAAATACATAGACTGGACCACATTTTGAATAATGCATATGTCTGTGTTAAAAACATTTTGGACATGGGGGCACCCCACTCATAGACGTTGTCTGTGCTTCAGAGTGTATAGTATAGCGGATCCTATGTCCATTTTAGTCACTGGATAAGTGTCCCCAGCTGGACTGGGAAGTGGGATCCTGCTAATGAGCCAACCCAGTTCATGCTGTAGACCAGAACTGCAATTACAATAGTCAATCTCAGAGAGAAGCCAACCACATAACAGTTAATCAGCTGAACCCAGACTTAGACTGGCTAGTCTCACACAATTTGGTTGGACTAGTAGACTCTCCAATGACTAGAATATAACTTTTGTTAAAATTTCTTTACTCTAGGGCATGTTTGGTCACATTTTTCTTTCCTGTTTCCTCTTTTTCAAAATATGAGAGACAGAATAGATGTGAGATGAAAGGTGAAGGAGAGAATAAAATGATTTTAAACTATAAATAATTTTAAATAATTTTTAGTTGTAATTTTATCTATCCTACTTTTTTTCTCCACTCTCATGTATCTCGTGCAGAAGTCAAGTTCAAAGGATGATAAATAAGCCTATCTGAGTACCAAGCAGTACATGACTGAATCTTTGTACTTTTCATGTAATTAATGCAATTTACACATGTATTTTAGGGATATCATTTGGACTCTCAAATTCATTGTCTTTGAGTTTCTCCATGTCACATGATAAATGTCTGAGGTTCATAAATTTGGTCTTTTAAATTTTCTCAAAATTAATTTAGGTCTTTCAATGATTCATGTACCATTGTTTCTTATAAACAAATGATTCATGTGCCAATGGCCCCTTTACAAATAGCTATTTTTTGAAGCATCAATAGTTAGTGAGCAATGAAAGAAATTAAAGCTCTTCTGATTTACCACTAGCGTGTGAAGCATAATTGTCTTGGAGTGAGTCCAAGACACCTTTGGTGTGATGCCAAAGGGTGGTGTGATGCCAGAAATTTCCAAAGCTCTCTCTTGGATGGGTCCAAGACACATTTGGTGTGATTCCAAAGTCCAGAGTGAGTGTGGATCTCTCTTCTCTTTGATTTTCTTAAATGAAAAAATAAACAAAACCATGACTGTGAAAGCCATTACTTGATTCTTAAAAGGGCTTCGAAATAAAAGGAAGATCGTGGGATCAAAGTGGACGTTCCCGATTTCCATAGTTACTCTTAATCCTACCAAGAGACATGTCAGATCCAGGGCATCCCACTCGCTCAAGTATCATTGCATCCACCAACTTTAGAGTGTATTTCAAGTTGGTCCACGTACAAAAAGATAATTCAAATTCATACATTAACTAACGAAAACTTACAATATAGCACATCCATCAAAATTTGTGTCCAAAAAAAGGTTAAATGCCATGTTGGACATAGTTAACGTGGCATTTTTAATGATACAGTGAGTGAATGGTGAGTGGGTAGGGGATCTGCGGGGTGTTCTCAAAGTTTTTGGTTTTTCTGTTTTATTTCTATTATTTATTTTAAGTTTTAATATATTTTTTATTGTTTTTGGCTACATGGCATAAATTTCTTGTTTATGTCATTAAAAATGTCACGTCAGCTATGGCTAGCATGTCATTTAACTTTTTTTTGGACAGAAATCTTAACAAATGTGCTATATTGTAATTTTTCGTTAGTTAATGTATGAATTTGAATTTTGTTCGTGGACCAACTTGAAATACCCTTTATAGTTGGTGGATGTATTTGTACTTGAACCTAAAATTTTTATTCCATCGGATTTTCACTGGCTGGTCATTTCTTTCAGCATCAAGATTATAGGTATGCTCATTCTATATACTTATGCATTTAGATGTTCAATCATTACAAAGCATATTGGTCTACTGGTCATACTACATAGTTCTAGTTTTGTACAAACTTTGAACTACACCTAAAAGACCATTTTCCACTTCATGTATCCTAGAAAAAATGCCCCCACTTCAGTCACTCCTTATGGATTAATCAATCCAAAATAACCAACAAAATTAAATGAACATTCCAAGACAATTTGATTTCTTATGTTGCCTCATTGTTGTCCTGTTACTTCTGTACTAAAATTCCATATATTCTTAATTTTAAATCTCTCAAAACCCTTTTTTTCTTTTACCATAAAGAATCCACCATGTTACTTTAAAAGTGTTGGTAATATAGGCTGTTTACAGCTTGTTAGATATAATTCAAGTGTTAGATTGGTTTAATTCAAGAGTGGTTGTGTTAGCTTAATTTTTGTGTGTTAGCATGCCTCCAAGCTGATTTCTACAGAATATTACTAAGAGAATTAATGCGTTGTTCTATAAACACCTATGTACTCTATTCAAGAGCTATGAAATACAATGATCTTTCTATTATTCTCTAAGCTTTAAGTTCGTCATGGTATCAGACCGTTGTGTTCATGAGACCCAAAAGGTGCCACCGTAACCCATAAACCCTCGCTCAAACATCTCTATCTCATCAGTTCAGCATCGTCCCTCTAACCTACCATTGCACCAGCTCATCACCTCCTCTGCAACATCGTTGTCCTCCATTTCTTCTCATGGGCCTAAACCAAAGAGATGCCACAACTCCACTGCCATCAGCCTTGTCACAGAAGCACCCACGAACAACTGTATGTTTATCCTTGTTGCACTAGCCCTATTGCACTGGTACCCAGCCATGCTACCCACTCTCGGTCTCAACTCTCTGTTCCCCTAAGTTAGTTATTTTTGTTTCCCGCAACCATATGTGTTTTACATTTTGTTCTTTTCTTGTTGTCTGTTGCTTTTCTAACTGGGTTTCTTATTTGTCCGACCTTTTTCTTTTTATTTGTCTTCTTAGTTATATTTTTCCAATGCATCTTTCATATGCTGTGTAATGTTTTAATTGTAGTGATGTGGTTCTATTATTCAAAATAAATAAATAAATAATGGCAAGCAGCTTCTATCAGGCTTTTATGATGCAGGTTCAAATGGAATCTTAGTTCTCATCTCGGGTTTCATCTCGATACTCGGTTTGATTTACTTCTGTCTGCTTTAAACTCTATTTGCAGCAAGCTAGGAGTGGTTGATATCAACTCTCCAGAATGAAGGGTAGGTTTGGTGACATAGGTTGTTTACAGCTTGTAAGATTGGCATAATTGAAGTGTCAAAGTGGCTAAATTCAAGGCTGATTGTATTATCTACTTCTGGTCTGTCAGCATGATTCAAACTGACTTCTAGAACATAATTCTAAGAGAACCTATGTCGTCATTTATGAGCATCTTCCTCTTATTCTCTAAACTTTATTTTCAAAAGAAAAGAATGCTGACTATCAGAACCATAGAGAATCTTCTCAAAGAACACCAAACACATGCACTTAAGCAATGAAGGACAACAGCAGCATATTGTTTTTTGACCACTGAGGCTTAATCCACGTTACTTAAAAGGAATACTTTGACTTTCAGCGACATGGTGGAGCATCTTTAGAGAAATCTCACAATACTTTAATTCCAAAATTATGTAAATAAAATCCATCTTATCACCATACTCTGGTACCATTGATGTAAGACATTACCAGGTGTTAATCCTGCCACCAAAGGGTCCGAAGATGGAGGTTTAAATATGATCTAAACTCCAGCATTTACAGAAGTTCTGTTCACACATGTTAAACCCACACACTTCCACTTAATAACGCGAAAGTATTTTACTATCATACCAAACAATGGCTTCATATCATATTAGCAAATTGCCACGCCAGGCAAAAAAGCAAAAAAAATCCAGCTACTTAACTGTGATGTTCTACAGATCTCTTAACAAAAAAGAAACGATAAGGTAGAAAGACAAGTAAGCTAACAAAAGAAACATTGATTCTCATGTGTAAGTGTAATTACTTCATACTGGTTCTATAACAAAAAGAAGTGATATGCAAGTCAGTTACAAAAGAGAACCTGATCCGCTGAGACCCGTAATCCATACAACACATCCCTTTTGGTTGAGTAGTTTCTGCCTTTCAACCTTCCCAACCGGGCATTCATGCCAAAATATATTTGTTGAATTGTTCAGAGTAGACATCAGATAATATTTTTCTGTTCCGTTCTACTGAAAATAATAAAATCATTGAAAAAAGAAAACAAGAAATGTACTAGTACATTCATTATTTACAACCAGGAAAAAAGAAAAAAGAAAATATCACTTACACATGTTTAAATTACAACTAAAAGAACCAAAAAAAAAAAAAAACAAAAAAACAAAAACAGGGGAAACTGGTCCTTGTAAATATTGGATGTAGTAATTATTCAGAAATTTTTTTTCTATTTTCAAAAGAAACTTGATGTAAGGAATGTCATAGTTCTTTGTTGGGTTGCTGCTTGCTACATAGTGAGTTTTGTGTTGTTTTTTATTTTTTATTTTTTATTTTTTTGTAAGAAACAAAATTTATTAATAGAGAATACAAAGTTGTGGACAAGTTGTCAACTACATACAACACAAAAGGCTTTTAATTTCCTATCAACCAGCCAACAAAAATACAAGAAACGATGATGAAAACTATTTCAGTGCTTCCCTCCAAACTGCTCTAGCCCAAATAATTTTCATGAATCCTTTTGCTTGGTCCAAACTGATGATCAAACTTTATTACCATTTTCTGTTTGTTCGGAATGATGCATACACTATCCATAGCTCATAGGGGCAACGTTAACAATGATAGCGATGACAACTTAATCAAAGCTCCTCCCTCAAAGCTCTCAATATGCAACTTTACTAGATTTCATTTGAACTATTACCCAGCAATCAAAAAAATGCACAAATAATTGGTTGCCCAAGAAAAACAAAAAAAACCCAATGTACCATTAACATTTTTCATTATTTGAAAACCCATATTGAAAAAAAACAAATGATCATGATCATGGTGCCATAATTGACAAACCCACATTGCCAAGCAGATTACAACAACAAATTTAGCAGAACCCATCAAACAAAAAGCAACCCAAAAGCCATACCTGACACCTATTTGGTTATTTGCTGGAGAATAAGACAGGCAAAGGGGGGTGTGGTGTTAAATTAGAGTGAAGGCCAAACCCAAAATAAAGGAGGAGAAGAACAAGGCATGGAGATATGGCCACCCTTCCTTGTATTGACTGGTATTCCCTGTTTTCAAGGCATCTTCTTTGGTTTTTATTTTGGCCCTTTTTTTGGGTCTGCGAATGAATCTGGACGCATCTCCCTCTTCCATTGCTACCACGTAGAAATGGGTCACTCGCACATTTATGTACCCACTGCTCAATAGTCGGACGAAGTGGGTCCCGCTCTTCGTTTGTCCATTGCTTTTGCTGACGTGGCATCACTATGCCTCTCAGTCATTGGACGTGGATCGGGATCAGTGGGTCCACTTTGGTGGTGCTGTTTTTCTTCTTTTTGTTTTGGTGGTGTAACATTCCGAGGTCAATTATGTCACATGTGAAGAGATAATTAAATTTATATTTAAAAAAAAAATTTTAAATAAAAATTGAGGGTGTTTTAAAATTTATAAAAAAATATTATTTTCATTCATAATAATTTATAAGAAAATTTTTTTAATTCATAATAAAATATTTTCTCGATTTGAAGGGTATTTCTTTTTTTAGGGTGTAGAGTAGGTTCGCCCAAAATATCGGAGTTAAAACCTAACATAAATCCGTCAAAGAAGAAAAATAAAAGAACTTAATTAAAAACCCTAAATCACTACCGGTCTTAGTTTAAAAAAGACTCATAAAATAGACTGAACTCTAAGTCTCCAATTTATCTATTGAGTGGTTATATTCCCACATTTTTGTTTTATTTTTTCATACATATTTTAATGAAATTAATAATAAAAAATTTATCCTTTTATAAAATGACTTCTAAGGACTTGACTAAATAAATATACTTTACCCACCTATTCTTCACTCACACACCTTCCTACAATGACTTAAACTTCATAAATCATAAAATCTTTTTCTCATTTTCTAATATCATTAATCCTTTGTGTACTGAACATAAAACCATACAATACAAGCTTAGAAGATATGATGACCGCAATCTAGGTTGTCAAAAGTCCCAATTCTTGATTTAAAACCATTAAAAAAAATTAGAAAGTAGGGTACAAAATAATCATACATTTTAATAGATGTATAGGCATCAATCAAATAGGATAATTGATTTTGAGTTTTGGTGAAGAACTAGGGTTTATAAAAGAAAGAAATTATGAAAAAAGATGGGTGCATGGGTGGGATGATAGTTAAGGGGGTGAGAAGAGTGTTTAGTGAGTGAATGTTTGAGTTGGTATATCAAAGGGTACTGTAGGAATAATGGGAGGTGAGAAAAGTGTTTTTATATGTTTAATGAGAGTGTAAAAATAAGGTGGGTGGGGAAATAGGAAATGGGGGTGGGAATATAATCACTCTTAACTATTTGATTTTTTTTTTTTTAGAGTGTCATGGGTCAACTTTCGCGCAGTAGATTAATTCCTTAAGATATATATAAGGCAGTCTAGAGATAATTGGTTAGTATGATAATATAGCATTAACTACTCTTTCAAGTCCACTACACAATGTGATCTCATAATCTGAACCATTAATTTATTATGTCCTCATTTAAATATCACAATGTGGTCAATCATCTTCCTTCTAATCTGCAATTTCATCTGCCCCCACCCACCCAAGCCCACACTGTGAGACCCCGTAGATTTTCTAAATTTTATTTGAAAATTTATTTTGAGATTTTTGGGAATTTATTTGAGAAATAAAGGTTTTGGGTTTATTCTAAATTTTGTTTTAAAATTAGTTTGACTTAAACGTTAACTTTTTATTTCCAAAATCTAGGTTGTCAAAAGTCCCAATTCTTGATTTAAAACCATTAAAAAAAAAAAAAAATTAGAAAGTAGGGTACAAAATAATCATACATTTTAGTAGATGTATAGGCATCATTCAAATAGGATAATTGATTTTGGGCATAAATTCAATTTAGACACATAACTATATATGTTATTTCAACGGGATCCACAAACTTTCAAATATTTCAAATATACACCTGATTTATTATGTAAATTGAAAAATGAAATTTCGTACATCAATTTATTGAGAGATCAGTTAAATATCAGCTTGGCTTTTGCTAACGGGGATTAATTGGCGACGTGACACCAACTTAGCATACATTTCCCGCCAAAATGAGCGACACATATCCACTTGACACGGGCCCACACACCCATCACCTCTTTCCCGCTCGTCGAACGCTCTCTTGACCATTTAGTCTTCCAAAAACATCACGTTTTCCCCCAAATTCGAATATAAATCCCTCACTTGTGTTCAACGAGCGAGAAAGAGATGATGAGTTTGTGGACCCGTGTCAGGGGTTAGGTGGACCCGTGTCGCTCATTTCCCGCGGGTCCACCTAACCCCTGACACGGGCCCACAAACTCTCTCTCTTTCTCTCTCTATTATTATTAAATTGTGGGTCCATGTTGCTCATTTGGCGGGAAATGTTTGCTGAGATAGCGCCATATCGCTAAGTAATCCCGGTCAGCAAAAGCCAAACTGTCAATTTAACTGATCTCTCAACGAATCAATGGACATAAATTCATTTTTCAATTTAGATAATAGATCGGGTGTATATTTGAAATATTTGAAAGTTCATGGACCCCGTTGAAATAGCAGATATAGTTATGTGTTTAAATTGAATTTATGCCTTGATTTTGAGTTTTGTTGAAGAACTAGGGTTTATAAAAGAAAGAAATTATGAAAAAAGATGGGTGCATGGGTGGGATGATAGTTAAAGGGGTGAGAAAAGTGTTTAGTGGGTGAATGTTTGAGTTGATATATCAAAGGGTACTGTAGGAATAATGGGAGGTGAGAAAAATGTTTTTATATGTTTAATGAGAGTGTAAAAATAAGGTAGAGGGGGAAATAGGACATGGGGGTGGGAATATAATCACTCTTAACTATTTGGTTTTTTTTTTTTTAGAGTGTCATGGGTCAGCTTTCGTGCACTAGACTAATCGCTTAAGATATATATAAGGTAGTCTAGAGCTAATTGGTTAGTATGATAATACAGCATTAACTACTCTTTCGAGTCCACTACACAATGTGATCTCATAATCTGAACCATTCATTTATTATGTCCTCATTCAAATATCACATTGTGGTCAATCATCTTCCTTCTCATCTGCAATTCCATCTGCCCCCACCCACCCAAGTCCACACTGTGAGACCCCGTAGATTTTCTAAATTTTATTTGGAAATTTATTTTGAGATTTTTGGGAATTTATTTGAGAAATAAAGATTTTGGGTTTATTCTAAATTTTGTTTTAAAATTAGTTTGACTTAAAGGTTAACTTTTTAGTTCCAAAATCTAGGTTGTCAAAAGTCCCAATTCTTGATTTAAAACCATTAAAAAAAAATTAGAAAGTAGGGTACAAAATAATCATACATTTTAATAGATGTATAGGCATCAATCAAATAAAATAATTGATTTTGGGCATAAATTCAATTTAGACACATAACTATATATGCTATTTCAACGGGGTCCACAAACTTTCAAATATTTTAAATATACACCTGATTTATTATGTAAATTGAAAAATGAAATTTCGTCCATCAATTTATTGAGAGATCAGTTAAATGTCAGCTTGGCTTTTGCTAATGGGGATTAATTGGCGACGTGACACTAACTCAGAATACATTTCCCGCCAAATGAGCGACACATATCCACTTGGCACGGGCCCATACACCCATCACCTCTTTCCCGCTCGTCGAACGCTCTCCTAACCATTTAGTTTTCCAAAAACATCACGTTTTCCCCCAAATTCGAATATAAATCTCTCACTTGTGTTCAACGAGCGAGAAAGAGATGATGAGTTTGTGGACCCGTGTCAGGGGTTAGGTGGACTCGTGTCGCTCATTTCCCGCGGGTCCACCTAACCCCTGACACGGGCCCACAAACTCTCTCTCTTTCTCTTTCTATTATTATTAAATTATGGGCCCGTGTCGCTTATTTGGCGGGAAATGTTTGCTGAGATAGCGCCACATCGCTAAGTAGTCACGGTCAGCAAAAGCCAAACTGTCAATTTAACTGATCTCTCAACGAATCAATGGACAAAATTTCATTTTTCAATTTAGATAATAGATCGGGTGTATATTTGAAATATTTGAAAGTTCATGGACCCCGTTGAAATAACATATATAGTTATGTGTCTAAATTGAATTTATGCCTTGATTTTGAGTTTTGGTGAAGAACTAGGGTTTATAAAAGAAAGACATAATGAAAAAAGATGGGTGCATGGGTGGGATGATAGTTAAAGGGGTGAGAAGAGTGTTTAGTGGGTGAATGTTTGAGTTGGTATATCAAAGGGTACTGCAGGAATAATGGGAGATGAGAAAAGTATTTTTATATGTTTAATGAGAGTGTAAAAATAAGGTGGGTGGGGAAATAGGACATGGGGGTGGGAATATAATCACTCTTAACTATTTTGTTTTTGTTTTTTTTAGAGTGTCTTGGGTCAGCTTTCGCACACTAGACTAATCGCTTAAGATATATATAAGGTAGTCTAGAACTAATTGGTTAGTATGATAATACAGCATTAACTACTCTTTCGAGTCCACTACACAATGTGATCTCATAATCTGAACCATTCATTTATTATGTCCTCATTTAAATATAACAATGTGGTCAATCATCTTCCTTCTCATCTGCAATTTCATCTGCCCCCACCTACCCAAGCCCACACTGTGAGACCCTGTAGATTTTCTAAATTTTATTTGGAAATTTATTTTGAGATTTTTGGGAATTTATTTGAGAAATAAAGGTTTTGGGTTTATTCTAAATTTTGTTTTAAAATTAGTTTGACTTAAAGGTTAACTTTTTATTTCCAAAATCTAGGTTGTCAAAAGTCCCAATTCTTGATTTAAAACCATTAAAAAAAAAAAATTAGAAAGTAGGGTACAAAATAATCATACATTTTAATAGATGTATAGGCATCATTCAAATAAAATAATTGATTTTGGGCATAAATTCAATTTAGACACATAACTATATATGTTATTTCAACGGGGTCCACAAACTTTCAAATATTTCAAATATACACCTGATTTATTATGTAAATTGAAAAATAAAATTTCGTCCATCAATTTATTGAGAGATCAGTTAAATGTCAGCTTGGCTTTTGATAACGGGGATTAATTGGCGACGTGGCACCAACTCAGAATACATTTCCCGCCAAATGAGTGACACATATCCACTTGACACGGGCCCACACACCCATCACCTCTTTTCCGCTTGTCGAACGCTCTCCTGACCATTTAGTCTTCCAAAAACATCACGTTTTTCCCCAAATTCGAATATAAATCTCTCACTTGTGTTCAATGAGCAAAAAAGAGATGATGAGTTTATGGACCCGTGTCAGGGGTTAGGTGGACCCGTGTCGCTCATTTCCCGCGGGTCCACCTAACCCCTGACACAGGCCCACAAACTCTTTCTCTCTCTCTCTCTCTATTATTATTAAATTGTGGGCCCGTGTCGCTCATTTGGCGGGAAATGTTTGCTGAGATAGCGCTACATCGCTAAGTAATCACGGTCAGCAAAAGCCAAACTGTCAATTTAACTGATCTCTCAACGAATCAATGGACAAAAATTCATTTTTCAATTTAGATAATAGATCGGGTGTATATTTGAAATATTTGAAAGTTCATGGACCCCGTTGAAATAACATATATAGTTATGTGTTTAAATTGAATTTATGCCTTGATTTTGAGTTTTGGTGAAGAACTAGGGTTTATAAAAGAAAGACATTATGAAAAAAGATGGGTGCATGGGTGGGATGATAGTTAAAGGGGTGAGAAGAGTGTTTAGTGGGTGAATGTTTGAGTTGGTATATCAAAGGGTACTGTAGGAATAATGGAAGATGAGAAAAGTATTTTTATATGTTTAATGAGAGTGTAAAAATAAGGTGGGTGGGGAAATAGGACATGGGGGTGGGAATATAATCACTCTTAACTATTTTGTTTTTGTTTTTTTTTAGAGTGTCTTGGGTCAGCTTTCGCGCACTAGACTAATCGCTTAAGATATATATAAGGTAGTCTAGAGCTAATTGGTTAGTATGATAATACGGCATTAACTACTCTTTCGAGTCCACTACACAATGTGATCTCATAATCTGAACCATTCATTTATTATGTCCTCATTTAAATATCACAATGTGGTCAATCATCTTCCTTCTCATCTGCAATTTCATCTGCCCCCACCTACCCAAGCCCACACTGTGAGACCCTGTAGATTTTCTAAATTTTATTTGGAAATTTATTTTGAGATTTTTGGGAATTTATTTGAGAAATAAAGGTTTTAGGTTTATTCTAAATTTTGTTTTAAAATTAGTTTGACTTAAAGGTTAACTTTTTATTTTATTGGGCTTTTGGTTTTGAACTTGGACTTGTTAGACAAGTCTCAAGCTTATAAGCTTGTAGACGCGAACCCTGTGTCAATGGGAGTGACGGTTTGAGAGATACAGACGTTTGAAGTTATGGGCATTTTTAAAAACCCAAAATTAGACATTTGATTTTCATTTATCTAATTTCTCTCTCCTCACTTCTCTCTCTCTCTCTCTCTCTCTCTCTCTCTCTCTCTCTCTCTCTCTCTGTCTCTCTCTCTCTCTGTCTCTCTCCTTTGCGCGTGACCACCAGGCGAGAGCCCAGCCTCTCCGGGCAATTTACCGACGGCCTAAGGCCACCAGCGTGGTCTATAGGTGCGTGCCGGTCATCCCTTCCCTAAGCTCCCCTTCGCCGGCCAGTCACCGTTGTGTGAAGAAACAGCCGAGAAAGCTCAGCCTACCGCTGGCTTGTTTTGTCAATTTTCGCCACCTCCAAGCTCCTATTACCAAATTGACTGGTGGGTTTTCTTCCTCTCCTCATGCGCTTTAAAACCCATTTGGTATTGCTTGTCAATTTTGAGGAATTTGTGAAGTTTGATTTTAAGGTTTTGAACCCATTTTGAGTTCCCTTTGATTTTGGTTTTAGGGGATGATTTTGAATGATTTTTAGACAATTCTCACCCCTATGAACCTTCAAATGTCGTTTAGAATTGAAAATTTTAAGAAATTATTGATTTATAGGTTGTGCCGCTGCCACCGTCGGCTCCGCCAGTTGTGGTGGTGGGTTAGTGTTGTTTGTCCCTTTGTTGCCCAATTAAACCTCCAGGTGACTCTCCAAGGTCAATTGGTAAGTTTTGGTTGTTGTTTGTGTTGCAAACCGGTTCAGGCAGCCACTATACGTGGCGGCTGACTCTTATTCCGGTCATTGAACGACCAAGTTATGAACCCTGTTTGATTATGTTAATTGTCTGGTCTTAACAAATACGTTGGCTCGGGAATTTGTAACCCGATGCCATTTCGGTTGTTGAACCTGAAACTCGAAACCTTAGTTTGGTATTTTACCGACGAGAGCATTTGTGTTCATTCCACTAAATTTAATCGATTTAGTTTTGAGTTAACGTTTGAGTAAATTCTAGACTTTCAGTTAATTCATAAGGATAGTTTGGTCATTTTATGTGACTCCCGAGGAACGGAATGGTTAGACGGTGAATTTCGTGTGGTGGTGGTGTGGTGTATGAGTTGACTAATGTTGCTCATAATCCAAGTGGGTGATTTCTGGTCTTGATCTTGTGGTTTCTGTTATTAGACCTTTGTTGTCTAATTGTATGATTTGGTGAATTGTTATTGTTCAATTAAATGATATAATAGTTGAACGGTACATAAGTTAATTGTGATGACACGTTTAGTTGTCGGTGATGTTTATTTGAGCTGTTTTATTATTGTGTTGTTATTGGTCATTAACTTGACATTTAATTTGTTAATAATCAAGATATGTTATGAATTTTATTATTATTATTAAAATTCTCTGTTGTTAAGGTGATAACTGATAAGGTTAATTTACCTGCTTGATAAGATGAAAATGAATTGGATAAGACACTTAATAACTAGATTAATAAAAGGGTTGTTTCGTGTACTTGTTAGTGAATTAAAATGAGTTAGGGTACACTCTAGAGATTTCACATAAGCTCTTGTTTGTTGAATGCATGTGACCCTATTGTATCTCATAATTAGATATTATAATTTGACTAAATAGTTACTCGGTAAAGACGATTAATGTCTGTTAGAGAACTATTGTTTATAGGTGTCTTTGTTGTGCCGTTTGAGTCGAGACACAAAGAATGTGCCAGGTTGGGCAGAGATATAATTTGGTACATATATGATTTTATTGAGAATGGTTTATGTTGATGATTAATTGATTTGCTGCTTAGATTGTATTAGAAATTGACATAGCATTGAGCATATATATAAATCATTATTGATATATTGATTACACTAATGATGTTTGAGTGTTTGGACCACTAACTTGAAACAAAGGGTCACATAGTGATGACCTTGAGTTTGATCCCCTAAATCCACTGGTGGGGTTTACTTAGCGAGCTGTGGCTCTCCAAGGACGGTTGTTGTAATTTACACAACCGCGTGGTTACTACTTCAATGAGTTAGCTAGCTAGGTTGTTGTGATCTGAGGATCAAAAGGTTAGGACGTCTCGCTACTCGTTCAGTTGTTGCTGACAGGGAAGTAGTTGATACATTTGATTATTGGTTAGTATGGGTCCATTATCATTTGAATAGATATACAGGTGTTGCCTTTACTCTCTAAACCAGGTACGCATGCTGTTAGGCCCCAAACTGGGGTCCTAGTAGAGGCACCCGCCCCAAGAACTTTAGAATGCGATATCATGCCTTAGCATCACTATTCCAAGTTTCTTAAAACGAGTTAAGTCTTTTATTTTATGGAAAATGGGTTGGATCAAAGAATAAAGTATACAGCGGAAATCATATAAACATACTTCGAAATATATTTAAACTAAGCCAACCTAGTAAAGTATTTAAAGTTTTACAAAATAACCCTTAGCACAACATGGTATCAGTAAAGACCATGTTTCTAAAACAAAACCCAAAACGGGATACCAATCAACTACTAGAAAGATGTTCTAAGTAATTACAAACTGGAATAAACAATAGATAATAAAACGGGTAGAAGACCGAGCAAAACAACATATTAAATTAACAAGAGGAATGAATCAACTTCTCATCCCTTTGAGACTTGTTTTCAACAAAAAGTTAGGAGGAATCAACTTCTCATCCAATCGCACTACAACTTCCACTTTGTTGGCTGGATAACTTGTACCTTCCTTTTTCTATAGTTGATCTAGGCTTGATTCGTGCGCAACCAATCCATTCCTAGGATTAGGTCATAGTTCTTCATCTCCAACGGGTACAAATCAGTTAGTAATATTTGTTTTTGTATTACTAGTTGACAAGCCTTATTGATTTGATTTATTACTTTCTTCTCTCCTAAGGGAATACTTAAGTCTAAGGGCACTACTAATGATTCAGTACACAATCTTAGACTTTTAGCAAAACTAACAGATACGAAAGAATGTGATGCACCAATATCAAACAAAAAATTTTAACTTAAGTGTTTGATAAGAGAAGTGTACCGTCCAAAACTACATTATCATTAGTTCCTTGCATTGCAAAAGCTCTTCCACCTCGGTTTTGTTAAGGCCTACCATTCCTTCTTTGTCTTCCTTGTTGTGGTGTTTGTTTAGGAGGTTGAGCTCTAAAAAGTTGATTAGTCTGAGCTGGTTGCTGCGGTCTCTAAGCAGTAGTCTGTCCATCAGCTCCTCGACGATGGCACTTAATAGATATATGCCCTTCTTCTACACAAGTGTACACTACAAGAAAAACGTTAATAGATATCAGTGAAAAACCGATATCTATTTAGGTATTCTACCGATATATTGAGTGCTGATATCTATTCTCCCCTATTAGATATCGGTTTTTCACCGATGTCTATAATATATTAGATATCCTATTTGTTTGATAATCTGATATCATATACAATCAACGATATCGGATATTAAACATTTCTGATATCTTAAAAACTGAATTCTGATATGTAAGATACTTATTATATCGTTATTTTTTTCCAAACTGATATAAACAATGTATTCAATATCGTTTTGGTAATGAAAATCTGATATAAAAATATATATAACATATCGTTTTCGTACTTAAAATTTGATATAAAAAGATATATAACATATCGTTTTTGTACTTAAAATCTGATATAAAAGTATACTTTAGATATCGGTTTTTTGTTTTTTAAATGATGTTGAAACTCTATTCCTTATCATTGCTTTTTTTCATAATCTGATATGTAATCCAAAGTAAACTTCTAATATGGATAAAAATTGATTGGCATGCATCCATGCAACAATTAGTAAACTTCTAAAGTAATCCAACTTCAATTCTTCCATTCATATAAATTAATCCAACATCCAAACTCAAGCGTAATCAAGTTAACAAAAATAGATTACAAATCCATATAAAAATATGGATAGCCCGGCCTCATCAATACATGTATATCCCAAAATCACTATTCTATCTCCATAAGCACCTTCACAAAATCTATCTCCTTAAGCACTATTCTAAACACTGCCTACATGCAGCTACCACATATATACCAATTGGTCTAAAGATAATTGAGGGTAATGAACTCTTCCCAATCCGTTCTTGTGTATAACCATTCCGCTTGTTCTTCGGGTTAGTCCACTACAAACATTAAAGACAAGTGCAAAATTAATATTAATAATATTCATGTCAATTTCAATATCTCAACATGCATGTAACTCAATTTCACCAAATCAAAAGAATGCAACAAAATCTGACCAATGTTATAAATAATCCTGCATATATGCCACTGTCACCAAAGTTGACATTAATTTATATATTCTGCCCTTGTACCTAAAGGAATCAATTAATGAAATAAAAAGGCCACTGTAGTTCGAAATCCCCAAACCAGAGCAGTTCCAAGAAAAGTGCACACACACACACATGCAGTACATAAGCAAACCACACAAGTTGACAAGAAAAGCAGTTCCAAGGCAGAGAAGTTTCAAACCCAACTAATGTGATGAATATATAACAAGGCATTTTATTAATTATTGGTTTGAAACACTTCAGTGGGAACTCTTACAAGGTTTTTTAAGTTTAAATCATATAGAATGAAAACAAGAAACAATAACTCCATGCTGGAAAGGACATAATCTAGTTTAATAAGTAATGGACACTTTTGTTTCTAGATATTATCTGTATAAAGAAAATAAAGCACAAAGCCCATGTACACACTAGATAATTACTAAGCTGATAGAACAATTTCCTTTGAATGAATATCCTATAATGAGATGTTTCACAATCTATAACATATGAGTTAAAACTTGTTCTAAGCCTCAAAATATATATGGTTCTTGCACCTACCTCCTCAAAAGCCCAATCATCAGCTTGATCATTACCCTCACAGCTCCTTGGAGACCAAATTAACCCTTCTATGATGTCAGTAAACTTGTTTATCTTATCTCCCAAAACAGCTAACTCTCTCCAATCCCTTTGTCCACTCATCATTTCATCCATTCTGCATAATCAAACTAACACCTTAAACCTAAAAAAAAAAAAAAACAAAAAACAAAAAACAAAAAAAAAAAAAGATAATAAGACCATTAACTATAAAGGTAGGCACTAGCCTCTAGTTTTTTTATTGTTAAAAAATTTACACTTTTGCAGTTTGAATTCTTATCACAAGAAAAGCCATGTACGGTTTGACAACTACATAGACAAAAAAAAAAAAAAAGGAAAGGTTTATATTTTAAAAAGCCAGCTCTTAGTTAGAAAAAGATTTTGATCTCATGAAAGGAGCTTTCCGACAAGAATTCATCTCTTTTGAATCAAGGAGATCAAGTGCTGAGGGAGGCATTATAACTGGAAAGACAAAAACCAAACAAGTAATTAAAAAACTATTTAATGTTATCATGTTCTGTGAAAGAATATATACATAGAGGATGACATGGATAGTATAAAATAACTAGTCAGGCAGAGAAACATACTTTTATCACCCTTTTCCAGATGTGGCTGCAAAGATCAAGATTAAGAGGAATTAGTACAAACAATCATGAGGCTAGCCAAAGAATAACATCAATTATAACTATATATATATATGTATATGTATATATTACATGAATATAACACTGAGTAATCCCAGAACTCAAATAAAGGGAGATATTTGTCCTCATTTTTGGAGGGCATAGGGGGTGCAAACTTTCAACTTAATTAGTGAAATTCAATATATATTCCAGGTTTGGAACTCAAACCTTGTCATTAAATGAGACTAGGAAACAACGATAACTCTGCTCGAAGGCTGAAATGCGGTAGTCTTCATAAGCCTGTGACATTAAAACACTCAGATTTATGAGCCAAAAAAAAAAAAGGAAAACAATCAGATTTGCAGCTTAAGTAAAGAAGAGTGGAAAATAAAAAGAAAGATTGTATATTTTATTCATCTCTTATATAGGATCCAGAAACCAGTTGAGGTGAAGATTAAATTTTGTTTCCAGTAGACATGGAAGCAATTGCCACATGGCCAAGGTCTAATAACCAGTCAACTAGTAGTAAACCATTCTAGTCATCTAAGAGTATATGAACAAGAAGTACAGTATATAGAGCATGAACTTATTACCAAATTGGGGACCCATGAGATTGAGAATTCTCATATGTCTACACTCTTTTATTACTACACAGGTATATCGGTAGATGATAAAGAATTTTATTCTCGTATGTCTACATTCTCTTATGTCTACACAAAGTTTTTCAAAGAATTTTATTAATTTTGAATTTGGAATAAATGATAAATCGGTATATCAATGGAGAACAAGTATTGGATATGATGAAATGGTGGTGGAAAGAATAAATTTGATTAGTGCACTAGAAAGAAGACAATGACAGACATTATATATATATATATATTTTAAGAGAACAATGAGAGACATTAGATGTAGCTCCAAAATAATGTCAAACCTTCATTCTTAAGTAAACAGCAGACCACAAATCAAGAATGGAGTTTAAGAAAGCACACACACTTACGGATACTTGGTCTCCAAAGGATCCCCGGCCAGTTCTGGATTTCTGATGAGGAGAAAGGACAGCTTTACTAATTACTACTAACCATATCTTCATAATGAATCTTTTTTTTTTTAAGTTTTATCAAGTAGCACAGATAACCACAGACATCAAAGTATGGACTGTTAAGACCACCCTGTATATACAGAATCACCAACAAATTTGAATTTCTCAATGAATTGCGCATGCTCTTAGAAACTTGGGATTTCTCAAGTTTTGATATAACTCTTTAATTTTTGAAAAATTGATAGAAGAAAATTTTGTCTACTTACTTCAATGGAGGAAGAACACTGCTCAAATGAACAACACATTTTTCAGGTCTACATGTCTATATTTTTGTTTAATGGAAATTTTTCACTTCCTCCTAAGCAATCCCATGTTGATGATGACGTGAAAGGGTTATTTGGGTACCTAAGCCCTACCTATGTGATTTCTGGTTATGTTTCAGAAGGAAGTGATGCTTATAGCTTTGGTGTGCGTTTACTTATATCCTTGATGGGACGAAAAGCTGTGGATAATTATCAGGTAGGAGAATATTATTACATATGTGAAAGGTCATACTGAAAATGAAGTAAAATGAACAATATATAACATGTCCTTAGTCTATGTGTTAGAAAAAGGTAAAGAACAATATTAAGATTGATTAAATGTAAAACAACTTTCCCATATATTCCATAGGTGATGCTTTGAAAATTCAAGTCTCCTCTCCCATCAAATTTTTTGTATATTTAAAGAGAGAGAGAAGGGGGGGGGGGAGAGAGAGGGAGAGAGAGAGAGAGAGAGAGAGAGAGAGAGCATCACACCTCTGGTTTTGCATCATTTTACACAATCACCAATGCACCATGAATTATGCAGCTGCCAGTTGGAGGGGCTCAGTCAGCAGTTTCTTCATTGATTGCAACTTCCATTTTCCCTTTGTGCAGCTCTGCGTTTTGCTTGAATTTGGCGTACATATTCTGCTACTACAACATGGAACTTTGGAGCAAGCTTACTTGATGACGAAACATTAAGGCCTGCCTTCTTCAAGGCCCTTGTGACATGCTTCTGAGCCTTTTGAAAGTGGACAGTACAAAGAGAAGGAACGGTGGATCTCAGTATTGGCTTCCCACAGGTTATAGGTCCTGCTTGAGCACTAGATACATAAAGCCAATCAATTAAAAATATTGTCAGTTCGAAAATCAACCTCTGCTACTCATTGATGGTAGAATATACACAACAAACAAAACAAGAACAAAAAGAGGAAAAAGTTGGACAACTAAGGAATGGTGATTATTTCCCCAGTCCATCACAAACACACAAACAGAAAAACACCTATCCAAGAACTAAGCTAAAACACAACTCCAGGTGAATTTGATAGAAGGCTAATACTAACATAAAACAAGGGAAAAAAAACCTAATCAAAGTTGAAATCAGTAGGGAAAACTACACTTTCAATTATTAGCATGCATACAAAATTCTATGCAAAAATATCAGTCTACTTAGTCAATTTTGTGACAAACACAGAAGCATTCTCACAAATACCTCTTGATAACATAATTACAAGCCTTGTAGAGCCTCTGCTTCGAATCCAAAAGAATATGGAGGTGACAAAAGCTTGTCAACGCCATTGCTTTCAACTTACACCCCACAGAAGCGCAGCGCCGTTTGTTTTTGGCATCAAATTCACTCGTCTGAGTAATCGCAGTACAAGCATTATGGTTGTTGTTGTTCATGATGATGTTGTTATTGTTCTCATCAGTGCCTTCAACAACAACCCCTGTGTCTCTGTCTTTCTTGTGCTCTTCTTGAAAGGGGCTGACACCGTAGTTCCAGTAATACTCCCGGTGCTGGACCTTGAGTTCCTTCATGAGAGCCCAGTAGTAGTGGTCTTTGTAGCATTTGGCGAGCTGCTTGAGGTGGTGGGAACGGCGGCGAAGGAGCTCTTGGCGTGTAAGGTGGGAGGCGCGGGAGAGGACGATGTCTTCTTGGGAGGGTGAGATAGGAGAGACTGTGGAGGTGGAAGGGTTGGCGTTTGAGGTTTGGGATACCAAAATAAATGGACAACAAAATATGGTTATTTATACACCTGAAAACAAAGTTCCTCCCAGAAAACAAATTTCTCCAGAAAACTAAACCCTGAACCCACTGGTGATTTATACAGAAGCCAAGATAAAAATCAGAATATCTCTCTCAAATAAAAGCAGTTCATCAATTCACTTCAGTCGGACAAATAACAAACAAATCGTTAAAAGCTTTCAGAAATAGACACAGACATCAAACATGCAGAGAGAGCTGAATTAAAGAAAGAGAGTGTAACATGTTTTATTAAACAAATAAACAAAATTAAGGTGTGACATTGACAGAGAGATACAAACCTGAAGAAAAACAAAGAGGGACTGGACGCGATATAGGCAGACTTGAGTGTGAGTGAGACTCAAGACTCAAGAGCCAGACAGAGGAGGCTGGACAGATGAGGAGCCAAACAAATCGTTAAAAGCTTTCAGAAACAGACACGGACACCTCGAAGCTGCTAGAAAACTCAGATCGCTAGCGAAGGGGTTGGATAGATTCTCCTTCATGATTGACTTTCCGGACTCAAGGAAGAAACCAAGATGATCAGTGTCGAGAGGACGATGATATCTTGGGTGGACGGTGTCGTAACTCGTCGGAGAAGGTGGATCGCCGTCGCAAAGTTGAATCTGTTCATCCTCAATTTCAACAAGCGAAGGGCAGAGAAAGAGAGAGGATGGGGAGATGAAGATTTGGGGGCCGACTGAGAATGAGAACGAGAGAGAAGGATCGAGTGAGAGAGACGGACCGAGTGAGTGTAAGCGAGGGTGAGAGAGAAGGAGATGTCTGCGGAGGGCGATGGGAATGTGTGTGTTTTGTGAGGGATATCGTGACTGGGGTTGGGAACCTAATTAGCCAAAAAATTTAAGTCGGGGAAAAAATTCTCCGTGTTTTTTTTAGGTGAAGTATAGATATCATGGTGTGGCTTACATATCGATTTTAAAAAATTCTTAATCAAAATTGCAAAATTTAGATATCGGAAATAAAAATTGGTGATATGTGAATGAGTTTAGATATCATCTAAAAAATTAACTGATACCTAAAACTCTACAATATCGGTTAATGTAAAAATTGATATTAAAGAAGTTATGTCTATTACAGTTTTTCTTGTAGTGGTAGTAGTTAATACGACGTCTGCTAGATCCTTCTTGGTTCTTGTTTCCTACATAATCGAAATTCCTTTTCTTCCCAGACTTCCTCTATATTGACCTTCCAGAGACTTTAAATTTCCTAAAGTTGTTCAAGAAATCCTGCTCCTGAGCATAGGTTGCATTCACCATAGCTGTGTAATCAAAGTAATCATGACTCACCAAATGAGTACGAATCCTATACTTCAATCCTTGTAAGAATCAAGAAATCTTCAGCTCCTTATCATTCATGATCGAAGGTGCAAACCTTCCCGACTCAGTAAACTTTGCCACGTACTTAGCAACTGGCATATTTCCTTGTTCCAAATCCAGAAATTCCTTAGCCCTTCTAATCCTCATAGACTTTGGAAAGTAACGGTTGTTGAAATAAAGATGAACGTCATCCCACACCATTGTCTCCACATCCTCCATTTGAGTGATGGTATTCCACCAAGCATCGGCTTCTCCATCTAAGACATGGGCAGCCAACCAAACTCTCAAATTAGGCGGTGCATAGATCGAATTGAGCTTCTTCAGAATATGCTGAAGCCAAGTTTCAGCCATATTCACTTCAGAACTACCATGAAACTTCATAGGCTTAGTCCGGAGAAAATTGTTCAAATACTCTTTCATTCTCTTCTCTTCCCTCTTAAAGAGTGTCGTATGAGGCTACATATACAGAAACGCTTGCATAAAGGCTGCAATTTTCTAAGGATCAAATTGATTGTTAGCATTATGGTGACCGAGAGGGTTGACGCGTCGGGACGACATCTTGCTTTACAGAACTGAAAAGAAATTACAGGTCTTTTAACTAGTGTTCAAGCGGAATCAAGAACTTGAACATAATTTCAATAAGGCTCACGAATAAAAGAGTTTTGGAGTTGGTATTTTCTTGAAAATGACCTTTTAGAAATTCATTTTAAAATTCATTTCGAAAAATCATTTCGTTTAAAGAATTTGCTCTGATACCACTTTAACTGTTAGGCCCCAAACTGGGGTCTTAGCAGAGGCACCCACCTCAAGAATCTTAGAATACGATACCATGCCTTAGCATCACTATTAGAAGTTTCTTAAGACAACCTTTTATTTTATAGAAAACGAATTGGATCAAAGAATAAACTATTTAACGGAAATCATATAAACATACTTCGCAATATATTTAAAATAAGTCAACCTAGTAGGGTATTTAAAGTTTTACAAAATAACCCTTAGCATAACATGACATCAGTAAAGATCATGTTTGTGAACAAAAACCAAAACGGGATACTAACCGACTACTAGAAATATGTTATGAATAATTACAAATTGGAATAAATAATAGGTAATAAAACGGGTAGAAGACCCAGCAAAACAACATGTTAAATATGAGGAAGACCTGAGGATGCCCAGTAAGATATACGATTGTCTCGCCCAACCAACTAGTCAAGATCATCAACCAGAACGTGATATGCAATTACAAGTGAAAGCAAAACAAACAACGTAGGAGGTAAGCATCACATTGAATCATAGCTTCCCCTCGGGGGATCCTGGTTGGGTTTGAAAATAGTAAGTAAAATACTTAATAAATATAGCTAGTGATAAAACAGTTCATAAAGTTTTACCAACAAACCAATATCAAAATTTAATCGTTGAAATCTACAAAATCTTTGATGATGAGCATGCAACTTATTTAAAACGTTTATGAGATCTCAAAATATCATTACCTGATGATCGATCACTAACGGCCAACTACACTTACAACATCCACACTTGGTAATGTAGCAAAAGTATCCTTTACCATGGTAGTACCTCCTCGAGCCTAGCTTCCCTTAAAGGACAAATCGACTGGCTCATTCGTACTTACCTCTTTCGGAAGTTTAGGGGATCGAAACCCAAGATCATCGTTTTTCGTGACCCTTTACTCTCAGATCATCATTAACAATAACAACAAATCCATGCAACAATGCATACAAAAATTGATGCAGATTTCACAAGCAATATATTTATTATCGTACATACATGCATAAAAACAGTCCCAATAGTCAGGGTTTGAGAATCCCTCTACCTTGTGTCTAAGCTTAATCTTTGTGTACTTCTACATCACCAATGTTCTTAAATCCTTCTCTGAGAAATTGGAAATCCAAATTCGACAGAATACGACTTTAGTCAAACGGTAAATTCGACAGAGTTTCGACATGACCATTCCTTTCGGTCTTGTGTTCCCATAAAATCTTAGAAACTAGTCTACTAAGACTAAGTCTCTGTATTTTTGGGACTTAGGGTTTCTACTTAAAGTCTAACAACATGACCAGGTCAACATGGGGGAGACTGGGGGATCAGTCCCAGTATCCTTAAGCCGGCAGAGCAACAGCAACCGATACTGACCTCGACATCAAGTGTTCGATTACTTTAATAGGGTGGCCTCAATTCATTATTAGATTGATTAATTAACAAGTAACATGTAAGTAAAGTAAATTGATCCACTTAAACTTTAGTTGCATGTTTCTTAGTAAAACTAATTTTTTTTAGTGATATCAATTCTATAATCCAATTTGATTTACTAATTAATTGATTATAATTAATCCATCTTTAATCAACTAATTATGTAATTAAATATAATTTAGACGTGATTAATTAATTTAATAAAACCAACGTCATTTCGGTACATACTTGTACCAATTTCGTCTAAATTGTACAAAAAATGTGCCCGGTTAGTAAGAAAGACATGGAGAAACACGTTCTCATGTTAGGGTTAGCGTTCTAGACCTATTAAACCACATTTGGTGTTAAGAACCACAAAGATTAAATACTTGGTTGTAGACCTCCTTAGCTTAATCTCGACAAATAGAATTGTTAAAGAAAAAAAATAAGGCCTAATAAGTAATTAATCTCAAAATAAAATAACTTAACCGAGCTCAAGAGTCTTACCCAAAGCCTTTACTAAGGCGAGCAAAAAATTTGGCAGAGTTTCCCCACAATTTGTCAAAATTATTTGCTTGAGATGTTCTTAGGTGCAAAATCCTTAAAGGCACCCAAGGAGACAACTCAAACAAATATTTTAAACTTAAGAGACTCCTAACAAGTGGTTTGTCTCAAGAAAACTTTGAATAAATCACAAAGCTTTTAGCTGAAGGTGTGGAGTGAAAGGGAGGGGGTGGTTCTCTATTTATAGGCTTGAAAAAGTGGGAAAAACTAAAAAATTTTCGTTGTGGAATAAGGGAAAAAATGAATCGAGTTAGCACTACCCATGGGTCGAGGCGCGGGTCACATGTGAGACCAAATGGGTAAACGGATCTGGGTCAAGAGGATTCGCACGCATGGGAAAGGAGTGACCGGTTCTAGGAAAAACGACACGTTATTTTCCTTGGACGGTCATGATATGTCGTACGGAAGTCGACAGACGAGATTTTGCTTACACCAAAGGATTCGTGTGAGTGCTTACACGCAATGCCATGTTCTGGAACATTGGATCATAGCGAGGAACAACCAGGATCGAGCCATGTTAGCGATCCGAGTGCAATTTCCAATTTTCAGATTTTTACTTATTTTTTTTATTTTTTTAACTTCAAAAATCCACCAAAAATATATTCGAGCTCCGAAAATCTCTCGAAAATTCCTATGGACTCGTGAGGCTGAGTACTCATTAACTATGGCCTTAAAACATTATTTTAATTTCTCAAATTTTTGTGAAAAATCCAACTTCTCCAAATAAAATTCTGAAAAATCAAATAATAATCTAAAACAATTAACCAACTTTGAAAATCTGTAATTCCTTCGTTCGTACTCCAATTTCAACTAACTAAACGTCGTTATTATCAGAAAAACGAGCTTTACGCCACCAAGGTCAAATCATAGTCACTTGGACTTTAGAAAAATTCGTCAACTCGAATAATAAAACCAAATTCTTTTTAAACAAACTAAAAACTTAAAAATACGGTAAGTTCTAGGGTCTTACACATGCATTGATGTGCATGACATATAACTCATATGGTATCATGATCATTAAAATGTGAATATAATTATGAGATGTTGATTAATAGTTAAATTATTGATTAGCTATTTGTTTGGGCCATAAATTGGCATTTACCATGGCAAGATGATCGGAAAAGAAAATGGGTAAAATAGAGAAGCCGGCCTACATCTTTTAATTGAGTTTTCGGCAAGGAGGCCTAGGTGAGGAATAAAATCAAATACTTGGCGGGCATTGTTGTCTTTGAACTAAGAAAGCTCAAAGGGGCTGCTATGGGGTCCCAAAATCACAAGTTGCAATAGAGAAAATATGTTTCTAGCATGGTTGTGTTGCTAGCGGGATGTGAGCAAAAATGACTAAAGCATGGGCTGCTGCATAAAGAACATGTAGGTGGTTGGTTTGCTTGGCATAAGTGAGATAATATGATGAGTTTTTATGGCTGAGTTTGTCTCTATATATCCAAAGGCCAGCAAATAATATATATATATATATATATTTGGTTAATCAAGTGGCTTTAGTGGAGAGATGGGCTTTGTTGTTGATTTGATATAGAGAGATCATTGAAGAAAAGGGGGCTGCAGTGATACCTGCGTGAAGTAAAGGAAAGAATGGCTGCAGTACGTGGTACTTCATGAATTGAGGAGAGAGGGAGGAATGGTTAACCTGGTAAGTGCCAAAGCCAATTGGAAAAGGTTACCCGTGTGTGTGGAATTCACATATATATATGTGTATGTACAATGCAAAAGAAAGATGGTAGTAAGAAAGTGACAATGGATGTATGTAAATTGATATATATATATATATAGGATTGGCTGGGTGAATTGATTGAAGAGAGAGATTGATTGACGTTTTGAGTTTATATGTATATATATATACTTTATATATAAAGCATGTCATTGAGTGATATTAATCACATTGCATGTATATATACATACAATTGAAAGAGTAAGTGGCGTGGCTTTTATGTATGCACTAATATATATTATACATATATATAATATACATACATATATATATATATTATTATATATATGTATGGTTAGATATTTAGCTTAAAAGTATATGTGTGTATATATATATATTATGCCTAGCCAAATACATATTTTTAAAGACCAAAAAGTGGTTTTATTTTTAAATGGGCCCAAACTATTTTTGAAAGAGAGACATGGAAGTTGGCCACCCAAAGCCTATAAATATTTTGTCCAGCCTCATTCTTCTTGTTTTATCCAGCCTCATTCTTCTTGTTTTGTCCGGCCTCCTTCTCCCTATTTTGTCCAGCCTCTCTCCTCTACTTTTCTACTAAAATTTCTTCTAGTCTATCCAAGCTACTTCCACCCACAAAATATCCTATGATTGGCCTGGATTGCTTTTTTTCCATTATTTCCATCCACCCAACTACTCTATCATTTTTTACACCCAAATACCATCTACATAGCCCGGGCAACTTTATTTCCCTATTTTTTATGATTTGATCGCCCAATCTCTTTTCATGATTATTTTGCCCAAATATCAACTATGTTGATCACCCAACCTTGTGAGCATGATGAAAGTGATCAATTAAAATCTATTCGGGCTACCCCGCCCTTGGTTTCAAAAGTGTTGTTCGCCCACTACATGAGGCCAGGAGAAAATGCCTACAAGAGGCTGGGCGAAAATATTTTGTGAAGTGGCTTCAAAGGCCTAGAGGAGGCCGAATTTTGGCGAGGGATCATGAAAGTGGCTCGACTTGTGTGGGTGAAAAGCCAAAATATTTTATTGAGTGGCTCAATCCATTATGTCGTATCAAATAAAAGAGTAATTCCGGCCTATTGAGAGGCCGGGTCATCTCTTTTTCATGTTTTTATAAGATAAGTTGGCCCAACTAAATGCAGTTTGCTAGGTCATGTATAATTTCAAGCAAAGAGAAATAATTTCGGCCTAGTTTGAGGCCGGGTTATGTATTCAAAATAACGAAATCGGTCCAATTGAAGATAAAATTGGGCTGGGCAGTTTTATTATTGGGTATAAAAATAAAAAGAGGTGGTTCCAGCCTAGTTTTGAGGCGGGGTCGTTTCATTTTATTTTAATTAAGTTTGGGTCTCAATATTTGGGCCGAATTTTTATTAAGCTTAAAACCTCAAAGAGTTTGATCGAGCTCGAAAGCTTCTTGATGAAATTTCTTAGCCAATAATGGCTCTGCCTAAGTCACATAAGGATTTCTCATCCACCAAGAAGTTCTACTTAAGCTAGAATTTCGTCCAAGTAAAGAGTTCAAATTTGGAAAGGATTCTCATCGACTATCAATGCTCAAGATCACGTGGTTATCAAAGAAGAATCCGGTCGAATCCTAATTTCAAGAGAGTTCAAATCCCATATGTACAAGGAGTCTAGGGGGAATTCTGGGCCAAGTAATGACCCATTGCTATCCTAACCCTTATATATAGATGCATTCAGAAGAGAGAAAAAGACATTCAACACACATCAATCAACTCACAAATTTCTCAAGCTTTCAAGAATCTTTCAAAGTTCTTTTGCTTTCGATTTTACTTAAGTTCTACCGTTCAAGGCGCTTTTAGGTTTTCAATAGTTCTAGTTCACTAGGTTTGTAGCTCTGCCATCATCTTTCCCAAAGGCTTGTGGTATCGATTTAGTTTTGTTCTTTACTTTTCATGCAACTTTGCTTGTCTTGATTTCAACTTTAATGCAATTTTTCTTTCATTCGCCCTCAATTTAATGCCTGCTATTTTCATTATTTCTTTGAATCTTGAAGTTAACTTGGTTGGTCAAGATAGTATTGAGTTTCATTATATTTTTGTTATCCATAGTTTCTTTGTTTTGCTTGGGCACTTGCACCACTTTGTACACGAGTTCGATCACGTAATTTTAAGGAGGCCAACTAGTGGGTCAGATTCCGATTCTGACTAGGCCTTTAAGAGCCTTGTCCCCGAGGCTAGAAAAGAACCTAGGCCAAGAGTGGTTCCTAGCTTGGCTGATCAATCGCTTGATAAGAATTAATTTAGGCGCAGTTACTCAACCCAATCAATATCACATTCCGATCGAGCCTAAACTTGGCTTGACGGTGGCATGCCCCGCACTTACACGAAAATGGACCAAAGTGTTGCTTCTGGCCAACCTTGGCTAAAAAAGAGTGAACATATTTTTGGCATGCCTAGTGGGACCTTATTTGTTGTCTTTGCTAACGTTGCATGGTTGATAATACTCGTGCGTTTCCAAATCGTGATCAGGAGAATCCTTACCTTAACCCGGTTCCTTATCGTGATCCAATGACGAAGAATCAAGCCAACCCAAGCAACCAACCCGCTGGCAAGGCGACCGGTGCTGTGAATCCAAGCAATCATCCCAACCTCGATTCTGGAAAGAGGCCTCAAGTTGGCCAACAAAGCGGGAACGATCACGTTCCGACTTTTGTGGACCAAAAGAATCAGGATGGATCGTATGGTGAAGTTACAATCGAAGATGTACCGGAGAAAATTGACCATCTACTCCAGCCGAATCCGGCTACTATAGAAGATGTCTAACAACTCATCGACTTGGTGAGGGAAGAAAGTCGGGTCACCCAGACTCATTTACAAACCGTGGCTATCTAGGTGAACACTACGTTAGACCGAATTGAACGGACTAACAATGTGATGGCCAACAACATTGCTAGTATGGGTACCCAAATCGGACAACACATTGTCCAAGCTCTTCAAGGGGGTCAGGGCTAGAATCCACCCGTGGCCAATCAAGTGCAAATCCCTGAACCCTATAGATCGCCACCTTTGGCAAACCAACCACGAGTTCATCTAGGTTTGGGGGGCAATGGTAACGGCCAGAATAATGGCCGGGCCCAAAACCAGGGGGGTAACCATCAAGCAGTCAACAACTTTGCTGGGGGCATTCAGGTCGGGCTCAGCCAAGCTCCAGTGGGAATTGATAGGAATATGATCGAGATGGTCGTCCAAGACATGTATGGACCTCTAGCTAGGAGAACAATCCGACCAGTATACCGAAGACCTTATCCTGATTTTGTGGACCAAACGGAATTCCCAAGAGGTTTTAGAGTTCCTGATTTCACTTTGTTCTCCGGTCAAGATTATCAATCATCTATTGAACATATAAGCCGATTCACAACCCAGTGTGCTGAAGTTGCAAACAATGATGATCTGAAACTTAAGATGTTTCCCAACTCACTCACTGGAGCTGCTTTTACCTGGTATGTTAGTTTGCCGGTCAACTCAGTTCCAAATTGGCAAACTATGGAGCGAATTTTTCATGAACAATTCTATCGCCACGAACCAGAAGTATTGATGGCTGATTTAGCCCGTTTTGTGCAAAATTCTGAAGAAGTAGATGGCTGATTTAACCAGGGTATATCTCTCGATTTAGGCTTGCAAAAGTAGATGCACTATCCCTTTGCCCGAGAGCGAATTTGTGAAGTTAACCCAGAATGGTTTGTCTTTGGAGCTTCGGAAGAAGTTTGAAGGGATGGAGTTCCGAGATCTTTATGATTTAGTCATGAGGGTGGATAGATATGAAGTTATTCTAAGGGAAGAACGCCAGAAAAAAATGGCAGCAAAGGTTGCATAGAACAAAAATAAGTCAAGTGTTCATATGGTGGAGATGGAAGAAGAGCTCGAGGAAGTGGAAGTTGAATCGGGCGAAGAATCAGCCGAGGTCAATGCGGCTGAGATTATGATTTCCAAGCCTCATGTATGCAAGGCCTTGGTGAAGGCGTCCAAAGATCAAAAAGTGCAACAAGTGAGTTTTTCTTCCAAGTACAAAGGATCCGCCACTAGAGCATTTACCTTTGATTTATCAAAGGGTGAACAAATATTTGATCAACTATTGGCCGAGAAGCTTATCAAGCTAACCAATGGCCAAGCAATATCACCGGCCAATGATCTAAAAGATCGAACCTACTGTAAGTGGCATAATGCGTGGACTCACTCGACCGCCAATTGTGTTGTCTTTCGGAATATTGTGCAGACTTGATTGACAAGGGAACCTTACGCTTCCCAGAGAAAGAAAAGGCCGTGATGAGAGTTGAGAAAGATCCTTTCCCCAAGATGCAGGTTAATATGGTCAACTTACATATTCCAGATTCTGATCGAGGAAGAGAGAAAAAGGTCAGAGAGGGAAAGCATAGACTAGCACAACCGCATGGGGGGCAAACTCAGAGGCAAGAGTATCAGCCGGTTGAAAAGATAACAACTCGGCCGGAAGAAAAATCGGCTCCAATAAAAGGAATCGTGCTTTGCAGTAGGTGCCAATGTGAAGTGGCGCTTGAAGCTTTCAGGGTAGAAAAGGGGGCGGAGGCCAAGGTTCCAAATGTGTCCTCGCCGACTCAAGATCGCAATGAAATTAAATCAATCATAGTTCAACCAAAAGACAAAGGGCAAGAAAAGATTGACCAAGATCATGAAATGAAGGAGTTGGTCGGGCATCACCCTAAAGACAAAGGCAAGGGTAAGATGATTGAAATGTCACTACCTAGAAATTATGGTCCTCATAGCCCTAGAAGAAGAATTGAGCCAGATAGTAAGGCTAAACGTCGCCTTGACTTTGATGATTATGTCGAGAAGAAACCAGTTGGTTTCCAACTTAGAGATAAAGGCAAAGGAAAATTGGAGGACATGGCTCCACCTAACGGCTACCCACTTCGTAGCCCAAGGAGAAAGCTTGTGCTGAGAGATGAACCAAGACGGAGTTATGAGAATAATTACCGTAGGCAGTACAAACGGCCTTACCAGAGGGCACTCCGATATGATGATGTGGCAGAAGATCTTTCCAAGCCATATGAAAGAAAGGAAAGAAGCCTTTGGGTATCAGTGGCCGACGGCCAAAAGCGAGACGTGTCTCATGTTACCATGCCGAAACCAGGCAAGAACACTTTTAAACCCACTCCGGCCGAGCCTAATGTATGATATAAGAAGGGAAAAGATGGAGTTATGATTCCATTGTCAAGAACCCAAACTCGGCGGGTTCAAAGGCAATACGCTTAATCATGTCGAGAAGAAGAAGCTTGGATTGAGCAAAGGGAAGCTCAACTTAGGAGAAATTCTGACCTAAGGGAGAAATTGAGAAGAGGAGAAGTCAAGCTCCTAAGGAATGATGGTTCAACCGAGGGTAATGCGACTGTGTTGCCTAAGGTCCAGAGGGTGGTCGAAGGGACCAAAATTTTGGTCATTCCAGATGAGAAAGAGGAAGTGATAAGTATGCTTGAAGCTCACTTGACTGGTGCATTCGAGACCAGAAAGAAAGAAGTCGTAATTAACAAAGTTGACATTGATCAACCTATGAATGAGGTTTCTAGAATTGCAATAGACCAACAAATGGGCGAAGCTTCTAAAGTTGAAACTGACCAATCTATGGTTGAACCATTTGAAAATGAAGTCAACCGAGAAACGATTTTAACTCCTGAGAAGGAGGTCAACCAAGTTAAGGTTGATTCCCTCATTCCCTCTGTGGTTATTCCATCGAGTTCTGATCCGCTGACAGAAGAGACCCTATCAAAGAGGAAGAAGAGAATGAGGCCGAACCCAACCAGGACATGGAATATGAAGGCGGAGAAGATGACTACTTGGAAGACGAGTACGATGAAAAATATGATGAAGAAGGGGCCAGAGAGGAAGAAAGTAATAACAAGGAAGGGGAGAAGAAGCCCCGAATGAAGATATCGTCTTCTGGGAAGATTACTTATGATTCCGAAACACAAGGGTCATAAGAATGTGGCATGATTATCACATTACATTTGGAATTCGAAGCAAGGCAAGAACAAGTGGCCCAATTGGAGGGTGATGTTATAGCTGAAGAAGAGGCTTGGGCAGAAATTGATGAGGAGGTAGCAAACTAAGAAGAGAATGATGATGAGCGGTTTGCATGCCTCAAAGAACATAATGACAACTTAGCAACCAACTGAGAACATGCCTTAGTCGACCAACAGAAGCAATGGCCAAGCAAGTAAGGGCATTATACATTCGTGCACACATTGAGGGAATGCCAATGAATAAGGTATTTGTGGATAATGGAGTTGCCGCTAATATTTTGCCTTTATCAACCTTAAAAAAGCTGAAGAAAATGCAACACGACCTGCGTCCAACAAAAGTGAGGATAAGCTCTTTTGTAGAGGATGATGAGGAGATTTTGGGAGCAATTTCTTTAGAAGTAGCGGTGGGGAAGAAAAGAAGAAACACTACTTTCCTTGTAGTTAATTCGAACTCCCAATACAACGTACTCCTTGGTCGAGATTGGATCAATGGTAGTTGGTGCATCCCATCTTCTTTGCACCAGTTACTAGTTCTTTGGAATGAGGACAATACACTTGACGTTATATCGGCCGATACACGGCCTTTCCCAGCTTTTGCCAACTTTGTTGATGCGGAGTTATATGAGGAATGAGTCACCTTCCAAACTTTGGTAGATGGAACCAAGACTACAAAGCCTTTGGAGATAACGGCCAATGAATTGGTTGGAATCGAGAAAGGGGAAGTCAAGATTGAAGATGAACGACCATCTTTGGTCGACTTGTTTGCAACAATATCCATATCCAATGACGGACAAAAATAAAGAAACTATTGATGAAGCGTTGGAGAGACGGTCAACGCACTTGGCCGAAGAAACGACCTGGATAGATGAGGATGAGAGCAATCTCATCGAGTGTTTAAGGGAAGGGCTTGAAGAGGGCCTCTTAGAGATCGAAGAATTGGACCCAGCGCCGGAAGCTTGATGACTCTAAGGCTGAAGTCCAAGACCTTTTGATCGAAGTAAACTTGGGAACGGCTGAAGAACATAGGCCGGTTTACATTAGCGGCTTGATGGAACCATTGCTAAGAGCCGAGATTGAGTCACTTATGAAGGAGTTCAAGGATTGCTTTGCGTGGAATTACACTGAGATGCCCGGACTCGATCGCCAGCTAGTGGAACATTGTCTTCCGATCAAAGAAGAATTTAAGCCATTCCAACAACCACCCCGACGAATGTCTAAAGAAGTAGAACTTAGGGTGAAAGAAGAAATAGAAAAGCTTGTAGAAGCCAAGTTCAATCGGCCAGCAATTTATGCAAAGTGGCTTTCTAACATTGTTCCTGTAATAAAAAAGAATGGCAAAATAAGAGTTTGTGTTGACTTTCGCAATTTGAATCTTGCAACTCCTAAAGATGAATATCCTATGCCTATGGCGGATCTCCTTGTTGATGGAGCAGCCAAACATGAAATTTTGTCATTTATGGATGGTTACTCAGGTTACAATAAAATATACATAGCAGAGGACGACATCCATCAGACAACATTTAGGTGCCCGGGAGCAACCGGGTTATTCAAATGGGTGGTAATGCCTTTTGGCTTTAAGAACGCTGGGGCAACTTACCAGCGGGCCATGAACGCTATTTTTCATGACATGATCGGAAAAATTCTTGAAGTATATATCGATGATGTGGTTGTTAAATCGACCACTCGACCGGGTCACCTTGGAGACTTAAGAAAAGCCTTTGAGAGAATGAGGATGCACAATCTTAAGATGAATCCTCAAAAATGCGTTTTCGGCGTGTCGGCTGGAAACTTCTTAGGTTTCCTTGTCCATCAAAGGGGAATCGAAACAGATAAGAATAAAACCAAAGCTATCATCGATGCACCACCACCCAAAAATAAGAAGGAGTTTCAAAGCTTCCTTGGCCAGATAAATTTTCTTAGGAGATTTATTTCAAACTCGGTGGGAAAAATAGAACCATTTTCCCCACTTTTTAAGCTTAAGGGAGGGGAAAAGTTTATATGGGAAGAGCAACAACAAAAGGCTTTTCAAGCAATCAAGGATTACTTGACCTGGCCACCCGTGTTGATACTGCCCAGAAGAGGTAGGCGACTCAAGTTCTACATTTCGGCCTCTGAAAACTCGATCGGAAGTTTTTTGGCCCAAAATAATGAGGAAAAGAAGGAACAAGCCATCTATTACTCGAGTCGAATTTTAACGGTGATTGAAAGAAAGTATTCGCCTATCGAAAAGTTGTGTTTGGCCTTGTATTTCACGGCCACAAAATTAAGGCACTACATGTTACTTTCCGTAGTGTATATCATTTCCAAGACAGATCTTATTAAATACATGTTGTCTCAGCCTATCATTAGAGGCCGGATTGGAAAATGGACATATCTCGAGCTCAGTCAACTCGAGCTCAATCTCTCTCTTTTTGTCCATCAACTCCTGCCGACGAAGACACCGTTCTTGTTTCTTCTTGTACTTCTCCACTAATTCACCTCGAACAATCTGAATTTGAGCGGGAAGTCGTCGTCCTGCCTCAAGGCGACTAAAAATACCTAAGTATCGGTCTAAAGCAGACCGGAAAGCAAGCATCATCTGCTCAATCATAGTTGCGGTGGTAGACTCCAATGCACCAGCCTCAGCCAACTGCCTAAGAGATGTGTGAAGGCTCGTTTGGTAAGCCTCGCCAATCATGGCCCTAGGCTCCCGATCGAACAGATCTTGGAATATGGCATAGAGGTCAGGAGACTGAACACCAGTGGAAGCAGGTGTGCTGGAAGAGGCCGTGGGAACAGAGGTGGCAGCAAGGAGATCATTGACCCCCTTCCAAATATCATCACTCGAACATGCAAAACCCTACACCAGAGGGGGATAAGTTAGAATATGTGCTAACCAAGTAAAAAAAAAAAAACTATAGTTGTAAGAACTTTGAGTTCGACAAACTTACATCATGAGGTTGAGCAGATAGGTCGGAATCGATGATGGTGGAGGCATCATTCTGACCCGCGGCCACCTGAAAGGTAAAAAGGTTTTTTTTTAGAAACGTTTTGAGCAAGCGAAATTGAAAGTTGATAAGAAAAGAAAAACAAAAGCTCACCACGCGGCCAATAGGAATAGAGGATCCTACCTCGGAATGACCTGAGTGAGGCAAAGATGCCATCATAGGTTGGTCGCCATCGGCCTGAAAGGGAGCATCTCGATCAATAGTATAGTCCTATAATACAATATCAAAAAAAAAATATAAGGTGACAGAGCATAAGTATGAACAAAGGATAAAAGTACAAATATAAGACTTACCTCTGTATGGCCGGGAGAGCTAGCAGTATCAGTACGTAACTGGTGCATCAACAGTTATGGTCTCGGTGTGAGTAGGGACATGGCCCGATGTGCTCGTCTCCTCAATCGGAGCCTCATAAGAGGTAGAACTTAAACGAGCAGAAACTGAATCACTGGGCTCGCTACCTATCAAGGATAGTCAAGGGATGAACTAGTTGAACCCAAAAGAATTGAGATGGACTTCAAAGAAATAGCTCAGTCAACTTACCCGCGGGTCAGGCGAGGTGATAAACTGAACCGGCAGGCTGTCGTCAGGAGCAGATTCCATCACTACGGTAGTGTCCGTTTGGCCATGTTTGTTGGTCGGAGGAGTGGTTGTGACAGAAGAACTCGGGCTCTAAAAAAAAAATAAAAAAAAAGGTTATACTTAAATAAATAAAGAACGGCCAACAAACAAGCATACGCCAACAAAGTCAAGAAACAAACCTGGCAGACGGATTTCTTGGGTTGTTTGGTAGGAGCTTGGTCGGACAATTCCTCTTGATCGCTCACTTGATCTGCAAAGAGAAGACCAACCAAGGTTAGGAAAGCTTGATACCATGAATAGTGGAAAAATCAATAGACAAGAGACTGACCCTGGGCGGGAGCTTTGCGTTTAGTTGCCGCCATTTTGAATCTTCCTTTGGGTGGCGGAAGGATTGGAATACCCTTGATCGGCCGAGTACCTAGAGCAAGCAAAAGATTTAAAAATATATATATATATGGGTAAGTTGGCCTACCTTGGACTTCTTGTGATTCATGGTTGGCCTGGCCGGAATGGATATCATCTGTGGCTCCTCTTACTTTATCCGCTCCAACCCCATTATTCCCCCTTCTAGTAGAACCTATAAGGACAAGAAAACGGTTAGAATTGTCAACTAGATATAAGGGAAGAATAAGGGAAGAATAAGGGAAAATAGAAAAGTGGGGAGAATGCATACCCAAAGTTTGGTCCTCATTGGTTGCCTTGGAGGGCTTGGATTTGGTTGTTTTCTTGTAGTTGGCCGACACCGAGCAAGAGGCAAATACAATATCGGCCTTATCTTTGGCCGGGCTACTAAACCATGATTTTGTGAAGTCTACCCACCAAGAGGTAAACTCGGACGACGCACTGAAGTCAACATCTCGAAACGGCACTTCAAAGTTATCCAAAAGGCCATTGTTGTTGGAAATCAATCGGTCCATCTATCCATCACTGAGTTCAGCTCGCCAAACCTCATATAAGTTTGGGGAATATATGTTTGGTAACGGAATGGCTTGTCTAAAGCCAAATTGGCGGCCCACGGCCGGGGTCCAATAGAGCTCACCTCCACACGTGTAATTGGGCGGACTACCAAGGACAAATCCATAGTATAGATCACGCCCAAGTAAAATGCTAGTCTAAAGATCCTTGTGCTCACTTTTTCTTCTATCATCATTATACAAAGAATTTAGTGCAAGTTTGAGGAAGGGTGGGTAGCTCCAATCTAAACAAGTGGAGAAGTTGGCCTGTGAGAATGTGGATAAGTTGTAAAAGTAAGTGAAATACTCTTCCACCGTCCGCTTCTTAGTGGGTGTGAGTGGAAGTATGCTCTCACCTAGCACTCGGTTGGGCGAAAACTTGGTACCAAATGGGCGGGCCTCCGGGAAGTACACTTGAAGCCATAATTGAAACAACCATAAGGGGCCCGAAGTGTGGTAATCCAAGGTGGTCTCACCATGTGTTATCTTTTGAAGGCCCCGGTATAGATGAGCCAAAATTAATGGACCAAGGGCGATCGGGTCATCACCAACTAGGATCTCGGCTAGAGGTTGGAATTCCTTGGTCATGGTGCAAGAGGCCGGACAAAATATGTACTTATACAACCACACATGAAGGAAAGCTACATGTTATTCCATAGAGACTTCTCTGGATGATTTAGCATTTTCCTTGATAAAACCCACAAAGCTCAAGGAATTGTCAAGAGTAAATGCACATGTGGTCGAAAGGTTTTTAGCATGAATAATTTTACCATGAGGCCGGAATCCCGCAATGGCGGCCAAATCAAGTAAAGTAGGAGAAAGCATGCCAAATTGAAGTCGCATAGTATTAGAATAGGCCGACCAAAAACATAGAGCGGCCCCAATCAAGGAACGGTCACAATGAAATTCACCTTTGTAACAAAGGGTCAAGGGGTCGTGGAGACCACGTTGATGCCATTGATCTCTAAGAATGGGTTCAAGCCGCTCATACCATGTATTCCATGACATATTGGGAGAGCTAGACTCACTAGGTGGGTTGGTCATGCTAGAGCCCTTAGGGGGCACCTTGGCCGGTTTGTCAACCTTAGAGGGAGTTGGCCAATTTTTGAAAGGTTTACATTTCTCCCAATTTTTCCATTCAATCGGGCCTCTAAGCCACAATGGGTCATCCTCCCGGTAACTCTTAAGTACCTCATTGACAGGACCGCCCCCGGATTTCCACCCTGAAATCCGGAGAGGTCCTGCGGAATCCAAAATCAAGGAAAAATCCTACCGAAAATTCGGCAGAACCTCCCCTGAAAATGGTCTAACCCAAAATTTTATAACCTGTAAAAAAAAACACTTCTAAATTTTTTTCAACTTCCCTACCACAACCAAGTTGGGTCTCCGACCCGACATAAAGTTTACAAAATTTATAAGGTTACAACCAAATATCAGAACCAAACTACGACTTAAGGCTTAAAGGAAATCCTACACTATACAATGAGAAGATAAAGCCCGCCTCGACGCAACAATTATGATTGGCCGCCGCTTCCACCTGGGGAAAACATTAAAACACAAAAGAAGACTCACGGTGAGAAAGGCTCAGTGAGTGGATGAACGAGTCAAAAGATAACAAGGTTAATAAAGTAGAACATTTTATTAATATTCTCAATTTCACAAACACAATAGATTTCCCCCATTTTAAAATATGCTTTGAACTGATAGAAAGAATGACTAAAAATATTTTATCTAATAAAGTTTCTAGAATTATCGTTGGCCATATAAGTACCCATTTGACGGGCTCCACATTGATACCGTACAAGACCGTCGCACCAAGTGGACCGTCTACTTAACATTCCACCCACACCGTCGTAACGCCGTCATGCGAGTGGATTTCGGTGTCCCTTGTACCGTCGCAACGCCGTCATACAAGTGGACACACGGTGGCTCTTGTACCGTCGAATCGCCGTCGTACAATAAGCCAAAGTGTCGTACGTGCGCTTAGATTGCCCTTCCACCCACACCGTCGCAACGCCGTCATGCGAGTGGATTTAAGGTGTCCCTTGTACCATCAAATCGCCGTCATACAAGTGGACTTATAGTGGCCCGTGTACCGTCGAATCGCCGTCGTACAACAAGCCAAAATGTCGTACATGCACGTAGACTACCCTCAAAGGGCGAGGCATCCCGACACACGGCCCAAAGCCTATATGTGTGCCGTGATGGGTCCCAAAGACCTACTTAATAACAGGTGGATACTTGGACTGGCATTTAAACAGTTTGTTTAATTATTTGATAACCCTTAGATCAAAATAACAAATAATCTAATCCCTCTAGACTTTATTAATGCAAAACAGACCTTTCTCAATTCATTATTTCATTATTTAACTCAAAATTTCAAAAGTAATATAAAAACCATAAAACCCATAAACTTTGCAAGCAAAAGAAAATCCACTCACAATATTGGAGCCTAGTGTCGATCTCCGGATGAATCACCTCAAGTCTCGGGAGCGTCGCCTAGAACAACCAAGAATACGAAGCATAAATTAGACTTGTTACCGAACGGAAATTAGAGTGTGGGAGTGAACTTAAGTGTTCTTCTCTTGACTTCATTGGTCTCGTTTCAATTCACCCACTTATAACAGGAATTAAGAATCCTAAGGATTTAAAATTGTCCAACTTCTTAAGTTTTCTAATTCTAATAATCAAAATAACATTTCCTAGGGGCACAAATTGTCCATAACTACATTAATATCGTCAAATTTTCGAAATTCTCAAGGGGAACCCGAAATGGGACCTAATTCCCCAATTTCAATTCTCCAAATTACTCAAAATAAAGCACCAAAACACTGGGAATTGACAGCCCATACCTCAAGGAGGAATACCCACTTAAACCCTCGAAATTCGGTGGTGAAATCTGGCCGGAATTTGGAAGACAAGGCCAGCGGGTCTGGGGGTTTCTTGGGCTATTTTCGCGCGTGCAAGGGAATGGGCTGACTGAAGGAGCAGCTGAGGAAGATGGCCGGCATCAGTGGAGTGGGTCGGTGGCCGGAGTTGGGGGCTTTCAGGTCGGGCTGTGTGCAGAGAGAAGGGCGGCAGCTGGGGTTTGTTTCTGAGTGGGTACTGTACACGCGGAGCGGCTGGTTGCTGGAAGACTTCGATGGCGTCGGCGCCGGTGGAGAGAGGGTCGCCGGAGGCAGAGGCCGGTAAGGGGTGGCTGCGATGGTGAGAAGCAATGGCTGAGGTATGCGCAGGGGAGGGTGCGAAGAGAGAGAGGGAGAGAGAGAGAGTGAGTGAAAATCAGAAATGAGAGAATTGGGCTGATTTTTAAATTGTAGTATTTGGGCTTGAAATTACCAAATTGCCCCTTTCTAGAACATTCTCCATCTTTCCTACTAAAATTCCCAAATTGAACTTACGCGTTTAGAAACTCGAGTTCTAATTCACCCTCTCGAACTTAAAGGCCACAAATTGAATTAAAACACTCCTCTAAATACTAGAATTTCCTTCCAAAAATTTTTAATAAGGCCTGCCCATAAGATATATATTTTTTATTTATTTATTTGCAAGCAAAAGAGATAAGACTTGGGTTCGGATCGTTACACTCATTTATGTTGGTTGGTAAGGAAGTGACAAAGTAAGGGCCAAGAAAGCATTTACCGAAATTAGGAGCGATTGGAGCATAGAAGGCATCCATATAAGTCTTGCATTCATCAACAACTTTGTGGAGCTTTCTTGAGAATTCCTCCGAATCAAGAGAAGAATTTGGTGAAGCCATGATGATTGGCTACAAAGAAAGTACCAAGAAAATATCAAGAATACGCGGGAAAGTTTTAAACTTTGACAACAAAGTTTCTAAAAAAAAAAAAATGCCACCAAAATACATGAAATTGAAGAGAACAAGGTGGGAAAGTGAGACCAAAGATTCTCGAAGAAATCACCAAGAATTGCTCCCAATCAAGTCAAATCCAAAGCAAATTAAACCTATTATGAGGTTTTTCGAGGAAAAATTAGAAACTTTTTCTAGGAAGATGAAGAAGAAATGTAATTTTTAAATTACTTTAGTAAAGGTGATGATGTCACAAGAGGGCTTCTCCACCAATTGTTAATTGCCACACTATGTACCTACAAGAAGGAGAAATTCAAGAGAAGTGAAAATTTGAAATTCAAATACTTTGCAAACTTTGTGGCTTTCATAGCCAAAACCACAAACCTTGGGGGGGCAAATGTTTGGGCCATAAATTGGCATTTACCATGGCAAGATGATCGGAAAAGAGAATGGGTAAAATAGAGAAGTCGGCCTACATCTTTTAATTGAGTTTTCGGCAAGGAGGCTTAGGTGAGGAATAAAATCAAACACTTGGCGGGCGTTGTTGTCTTTGAACTAAGAAAGCTCAAAGGGGCTGCTATGGGGTCCCAAAATCACAAGTTGTAATAGAGAAAATATGTTTCTAGCATGGTTGTGTTGCTAGGGGGATGTGAGCAAAAATGACTAAAGCATGGGCTGCTGCATAAAGAACATGTAGGTGGTTGGTTTGCTTGGCGTAAGTGAGATAATATGATGAGTTTTTATGGCTGAGTTTGTCTCAATATATTCAAGGCCAGCAAATAATATATATATATATATATATTTGGTTAATCAAGTGGCTTTAGTGGAGATGGGCTTTGTTGTTGATTTGATATAAAGAAATCATTGAAGAAAAGAGGGCTGCAGTGATACCTGCGTGAAGTAAAGGAAAGAATGGCTGCAGTATGTGGTACTTCATGTTTTGAGGAGAGAGGGAGGAATGGTTAACCTGGTAAGTGCCAAAGCCAATTGGAAAAGGTTACCCGTGTGTGTGGAATTCACATATATATATATATGTGTATGTACAATGCAAAAGAAAGATGGCAGCAAGAAAGTGACAATGGATGTATGTAAATTGATATATATATATATATATATAGGATTGGCTGGGTGAATTGATTGAAGAGAGAGATTGATTGACGTTTTGAGTTTATATGTATATATATATATATATACTTTATATATAAAGCATGCCATTGAGTGACATTATTAATCACATTGCATGTATATATACATACAATTGAAAGAGTAAGTGGCGTGGCTTTTATGTATGCACTAATATATATTATACATATATATAATATACATACATATATATTATTATATATATGTATGGTTAGATATTTAGCTTAAAAGTATATGTGTGTGTATATATATATTATGCCTAGCCAAATACATATTTTTAAAGACCAAAAGTTGGTTTTATTTTTAAATGGGCCCAAACTATTTTTGAAAGAGAGACATGGAAGTTGGCCACCCAAAGCCTATAAATATTTTGTCCAGCCTCATTCTTCTTGTTTTATCCAGCCTCATTCTTCTTGTTTTGTCCGGCCTCCTTCTCCCTATTTTCTCCAGCCTCTCTCCTCTCCTTTTCTACTAAAATTTCTTCTAGGCTATCCAGGCTACTTCCACCTACAAAATATCCTATGATTGGTCTGGATTGCTTTTTTCCCATTATTTCCATCCACCCAACTACTCTATCATTTTTTACACCCAAATACCATCTACATAGCCCGGTCAACTTTATTTCCCTATTTTTTATGATTTAATCGCCCAATCTCTTTTCATGATTATTTTGCCCAAATATCAACTATGTTGATCACCCAACCTTGTGAGCATGATGAAAGTGATCAATTAAAATCTATTCGGGCTACCCCGCCCTTGGTTTCAAAAGTGTTGTTCGCCCACTACATGAGGCTAGGAGAAAATGCCTACAAGAGGCTGGGCGAAAATATTTTGTGAAGTGGCTTCAAAGGCCTAGAGGAGGCCGGATTTTGGCGAGGGATCATGAAAGTGGCTCGACTTGTGTGGGTGAAAAGCCAAAATATTTTATTGAGTGGCTCAATCCATTATGTCGTATCGAATAAAAGAGTAATTCCGGCCTATTGAGAGGCCGGGTCATCTCTTTCTCATGTTTTTATAAGATGAGTTGGCCCAACTAAATGCAGTTTGCTAGGCCATGTATAATTTCAAGCAAAGAGAAATAATTTCGGCCTAGTTTGAGGCCGGGTTATGTATTCAAAATAACGAAATCGGTCCAATCGAAGATAAAAATGGGCTGGGCAGTTTTATTATTGGGTATAAAAATAAAAAGAGGTGGTTCCAGCCTAGTTTTGAGGCTGGGTCGTTTCATTTTATTTTAATTTTTTTTAATTAAGTTTGGGTCTCAATATTTGGGCCGAATTTTTATTAAGCTTAAAACCTTAAAGAGTTTGATCGAGCTCGAAAGCTTCTTGATGAAATTTCTTAGCCAATAATGGCTCTACCCAAGTCACATAAGGATTTCTCATCCACCAAGAAGTTCTACTTAAGCTAGAATTCTGTCCAAGTAAAGACTTCAAATTTGGAAAGGATTCTCATCGACCATCAATGCTCAAGATCACGTGGTTATCAAAGAAGAATCTGGTCGAATCCTAATTTCAAGAGAGTTCAAATCCCATATGTACAAGGAGTCTAGGGGGAATTCCAGGCCAAGTAATGGCCCATTGATCCTAACCCGTATATATAAACGCATTCATAAGAGAGAAAAAGACATTCAACACACATCAATCAACTCACAAATTTCTCAAGCTTTCAAGAATCTCTCAAAGTTCTTTTGCTTTCGATTTTACTTAGGTTCTAGCGTTCAAGGCGCTTTTAGGTTTTCAATAGTTCTAGTTCACTAGGTTTGTAGCTCTGCCATCATCTTTCCCAAAGGCTTGTGGTATCGATTTAGTTTTGTTCTTTACTTTTCATGCAACTTTGCTTGTCTTGATTTCAACTTTAATGCAATTTTTCTTTCATTCGCCCTCAATCTAATGCCTACTATTTTCATTATTTCTTTGAATCTTGAAGTTAACTTGGTTGGTCAAGATAGTATTGAGTTTTATTATATTTTTGTTATCCATAGTTTCTTTGTTTTGCTTGGACACTTGCACCACTTTGTGCACGAGTTCGATCACGTAATTTTAAGGAGGCCAACTAGTGGGTCGGATTCTGTAACGACCCGACCCAAAGTTGACTTTTAAAACTAAGAGACTTTCGTCTTTGACCTTGGGTCCGTTTGATAGATCTCGAGCCTACGAGTTCGTAGACACGCGGCACGCGTCAATCAGAGCTACAGTTTGAAAGATACGAGCATTTGAAGGGAAGGGCAATTTTGTAATTTGGTAGGATTGGGTTTTAAATACCCAAAATCCAGAAATTTCTGGACATTCTCTCTCCTCTCTCCCCGATCCTCTCCCTCTCCCACGTGTCTCTCCCTCTCTCACTCTCGCCGATCTGCCACCGGCGCGTGGCGGCGCGTCCGGCGGCGGATGGGCTGGGTTTTCGGCCCACCAGCATCGCCGCCCTCTCCTCTCTCTACCCTTGGCCTCCGTTCAACCCAGAAAAGCCCCGAAAACCCGAAACCCAGCCTAGACCCGATTTGAGCCTCGCCGTCGATCTGACTGTTCCGGCGAGATTTGGGTGGCCGGACCCACTGGGTCTTGTTCGCCTCACCACGGTGAGTTCAGCCGTGGTGTCCTCCTGCTCCGATGATGCTCCACGACGGAGCAATGAGCTCGGGAAGCCAAGTCGGCCGCCAGCTTCCGCCGCCGTTTTCGGCCATTTCCGGTGAGATTTGGCCGTCGGTCAAGTTGTCAAAAATGATCCTCGAGGTATGGGCCTTCTTTCCCCCTTGTTATTGCGTGTCAATTTTGAGAATCTAAAGATTTGAAATTTTAGGGCTTGTACCCATTTCGGGTTTGCCTTGATTTGAGCCCACTTGAATGATTTCTGAGTTGTTTTTCATCCAATTGAAGTGCCTAGGTTGAATTTGGGTTGATTTTTAGTTGAAAAATCAGTTTCTTAGATTATGCCGCCGCAGCCACCGCTACCTCCGCCACTTGTGGCGGCGGGTCAGCGGCCGTATGTCTCTTTTTGCCCACATTGAACTTCTAGGAGATCATTGGAGGTTGTTTGGTGAGTTCTGTGAAATTTCTGTGTTGTATAAGCCGGGCAGCCACCGTGTGTGGTGGCGGCCGCCCGTTTTGGACGATTAAACGACCAATTGTGAATTATGTATATTTTTAAGTTGGTTGTCTGGTCTTAACAGGTACACGGGCTCGGGAAATCTCATTTCCGATGCCGTTATGCTGCCGGATTTGGTATCCGAGCAATGGCACTGTGAAGGGTATTTCGGTCTTTTACGTAGTTGAATTGTAAATGATACTTATCGGATTTTAATGTAGAGTACTATTATTGAATGGTCTGTTTTATGTGTTTGTTGCTTTATGTTAGGAAGGCTAAGGGTAGGATTTGAATCATGAGAATGAATTGATGCGGATCTGAGGTTAAGGAACTAATTTGGAATTTTAGAGTTTGTCCTGAGGATAATGGCTGAATTAGGAAAGAAATGTTTATTGTAGAAGTAAATAAATGATGATTAGGCGACTATTATACCGATTTGATCGAATCGAGTATTGAGAAAGTATTGGTATGATTTTGAGTGACAAACAAGTGGAGGGTCGTGAGTAGGAATCAGTCTCGGAAAGGTTTCGGGGTAGTTCGGAGTAAACAATGAGTGGATTTTGGTTATGATTGATTATTTATACAATGTTGTTTAAGACGTTGTGATTTGAGGAGAGACACCTCCTTTTGATGAGTGGGTTTGATAAGGAGAATTTAGAAAAGAATATTTAAAGGCTGCTGTGTAAATGCACGTGTTGACCGGTCGAGCCTGCCTGTGTAAAATGCACGGGATTGTGGCCAGGATACGAGCCTGCTCGTATGGAGAGACCCCTCCGTACGAGATTGTGGCCAGGATACGAGCCTGCTCGTTCGGAGAGACCCCTCCGTACGAGATTGTGGCCAGGATACGAGCCTGCTCGTATGGAGAGACCCCTCCGTACGAGATTGTGGCCAGGATACGAGCCTGCTCGTTCGGAGAGACCCCTCCGTACGAGATTGTGGCCAGGATACGAGCCTGCTCGTATGGAGAGACCCCTCCGTACGAGATTGTGGCCAGGATACGAGCCTGCTCGTTCGGAAAGACCTCTCCGTACGAGATTGTGGCCAGGATACGAGCCTGCTCGTATGGAGAGACCCCTCCGTACGAGATTGTGGCCAGGATACGAGCCTGCTCGTTCGGAGAGACCCCTCTGTACGAGATTGTGGCTAGGATACGAGTCTGCTCTTACAGAATGACCTCTATGTGCGAGATTATGGCTAGGATTTGAGCCTGCCCGAGTGCGGGATTGTGGCCAGGACATTTTCTACAGTACAGGTACGAGAATGATGTGAGTTTTAAGAATAAGTGTTTTGAAATATCAGATTTCAAGGATAAATTCAGTTCAGAGTTTGATTTACGGTTGAGGGGATGTAAAAATGGTTTTGAAAGAAGAGATTTTTGAAAGTAGTTATAAAGCTGGAGGATTTCCATGAAACGAAGTGTGTGAAATTAGATAGATGGTTGTTTGGTTGCTTGTATTGCATTTGTTTGCTAGGACTTAGTAAAGTCTAGGCTTGAATCGTGAGGACGGAAATGATAGTGTCTATGCGTTGAGGATATTAATTAGAATGTGAATGATTGAGGTTGAGGTTAATGGTTAATGATTAGGCAATTGATTGGTTGGAATGATTATTAATACTATTGGTGGGATTTTGATGTGAATTTGAGGAATTTGGTTCATCTTGTTGCTTGGATGATTGGTGATGGAACTATTATGCAATTGAATAATTATGGATTTTATTGTGGATTATTTATTGAGCATGGAATTGAAGAAATTATTGAGGACAATTATTATTATGTAATTTCACTCATACGAGCTTTAGTGAGCTTACCGGTTTTGTTGTATAACTCGGTACACCATGGATGCGGTGTAGGATTTGTGTTTTTCAGGATAAGCAGGTTGAGGAAGCAGTGGGGAGAAAACGAGACAGTGGGACCCAGAGAGATTTATTTAATTGTTCTTACTAAGTGGTTTGTTGAAATGTTTTTGATAGAATTATATTTACTTATGTTGTTGAGTATGGCTCAAAAGTAAGAGAAAGCAGATTTAACAGATCGATGTTCAGTATTTTCATGGGCTCGAGGTTGTGGGGCGTTTCAAGTGGTATCAGAGCAAGACCCGGCCGGAAGTGTGTGGATTGCAAGACCCAGGGACCAAGACCCTGAGTGGGCGGCTGCGCGAGGCAGTGGCGAGCCACCAGGTGAGGAGAAGTGAGTGATCCCACACTGCCCGGGTGAGGATTGGTAATGTTACAAAAGGTTTGAGAAACCACTTTGAGAAATAAAATGATTTTCGAGTGATTTTCGAAATGTATTTTATTTGAGCCATGAAAATATTTGAGAAAGTTTTGAGAAATAGCCCCTGCACTGTCATTGTCTCTCTGCTCCTCAGCAAGTTCAGGAAAGTTGGAAGTTTGAGACTTAGTATGAGGTTTGAAGATAGAAAAGTTGGAAGGTTTAGTAAGTTTATTAATAAGAGGTCAGAGGGTCAATCAGAGTGGCGCAGCGGAAGCATTGTGAGACTTAAACAAATCACGTTGACACGTGGTCAATAGAGGGATCAGCGAGGTTGATAGGAGGTACGAGTTTGGGCATCACTTGTCTGTTACGATATATGCTAAATTTCGAGGACGAAATTTTTGTAAGGGGGGAAGGTTGTAACGACCCGACCCAAAGTTGACTTTTAAAACTAAGAGACTTTCGTCTTTGACCTTGGGTCCGTTTGATAGATCTCGAGCCTACGAGTTCGTAGACACGCGGCACGCGTCAATCGGAGCTACAGTTTGAAAGATACGAGCATTTGAAGGGAAGGGCAATTTTGTAATTTGGTAGGATTGGGTTTTAAATACCCAAAATCCAGAAATTTCTGGACATTCTCTCTCCTCTCTCCCCGATCCTCTCCCTCTCCCACGTGTCTCTCCCTCTCTCACTCTCGCCGATCTGCCACCGGCGCGTGGCGGCGCGTCCGGCGGCGGATGGGCTGGGTTTTCGGCCCACCAGCATCGCCGCCCTCTCCTCTCTCTACCCTTGGCCTCCGTTCAACCCAGAAAAGCCCCGAAAACCCGAAACCCAGCCTAGACCCGATTTGAGCCTCGCCGTCGATCTGACTGTTCCGGCGAGATTTGGGTGGCCGGACCCACTGGGTCTTGTTCGCCTCACCACGGTGAGTTCAGCCGTGGTGTCCTCCTGCTCCGATGATGCTCCACGACGGAGCAATGAGCTCGGGAAGCCAAGTCGGCCGCCAGCTTCCGCCGCCGTTTTCGGCCATTTCCGGTGAGATTTGGCCGTCGGTCAAGTTGTCAAAAATGATCCTCGAGGTATGGGCCTTCTTTCCCCCTTGTTATTGCGTGTCAATTTTGAGAATCTAAAGATTTGAAATTTTAGGGCTTGTACCCATTTCGGGTTTGCCTTGATTTGAGCCCACTTGAATGATTTCTGAGTTGTTTTTCATCCAATTGAAGTGCCTAGGTTGAATTTGGGTTGATTTTTAGTTGAAAAATCAGTTTCTTAGATTATGCCGCCGCAGCCACCGCTACCTCCGCCACTTGTGGCGGCGGGTCAGCGGCCGTATGTCTCTTTTTGCCCACATTGAACTTCTAGGAGATCATTGGAGGTTGTTTGGTGAGTTCTGTGAAATTTCTGTGTTGTATAAGCCGGGCAGCCACCGTGTGTGGTGGCGGCCGCCCGTTTTGGACGATTAAACGACCAATTGTGAATTATGTATATTTTTAAGTTGGTTGTCTGGTCTTAACAGGTACACGGGCTCGGGAAATCTCATTTCCGATGCCGTTATGCTGCCGGATTTGGTATCCGAGCAATGGCACTGTGAAGGGTATTTCAGTCTTTTACGTAGTTGAATTGTAAATGATACTTATCGGATTTTAATGTAGAGTACTATTATTGAATGGTCTGTTTTATGTGTTTGTTGCTTTATGTTAGGAAGGCTAAGGGTAGGATTTGAATCATGAGAATGAATTGATGCGGATCTGAGGTTAAGGAACTAATTTGGAATTTTAGAGTTTGTCCTGAGGATAATGGCTGAATTAGGAAAGAAATGTTTATTGTAGAAGTAAATAAATGATGATTAGGCGACTATTATACCGATTTGATCGAATCGAGTATTGAGAAAGTATTGGTATTATTTGAGTGACAAACAAGTGGAGGGTCGTGAGTAGGAATCAGTCTCGGAAAGGTTTCGGGGTAGTTCGGAGTAAACAATGAGTGGATTTTGGTTATGATTGATTATTTATACAATGTTGTTTAAGACGTTGTGATTTGAGGAGAGACACCTCCTTTTGATGAGTGGGTTTGATAAGGAGAATTTAGAAAAGAATATTTAAAGGCTGCTGTGTAAATGCACGTGTTGACCGGTCGAGCCTGCCTGTGTAAAATGCACGGGATTGTGGCCAGGATACGAGCCTGCTCGTATGGAGAGACCCCTCCGTACGAGATTGTGGCCAGGATACGAGCCTGCTCGTTCGGAGAGACCCCTCCGTACGAGATTGTGGCCAGGATACGAGCCTGCTCGTATGGAGAGACCCCTCCGTACGAGATTGTGGCCAGGATACGAGCCTGCTCGTATGGAGAGACCCCTCCGTACGAGATTGTGGCCAGGATACGAGCCTGCTCGTTCGGAGAGACCCCTCTGTACGAGATTGTGGCTAGGATACGAGTCTGCTCTTACAGAATGACCTCTATGTGCGAGATTATGGCTAGGATTTGAGCCTGCCCGAGTGCGGGATTGTGGCCAGGACATTTTCTACAGTACAGGTACGAGAATGATGTGAGTTTTAAGAATAAGTGTTTTGAAATATCAGATTTCAAGGATAAATTCAGTTCAGAGTTTGATTTACGGTTGAGGGGATGTAAAAATGGTTTTGAAAGAAGAGATTTTTGAAAGTAGTTATAAAGCTGGAGGATTTCCATGAAACGAAGTGTGTGAAATTAGATAGATGGTTGTTTGGTTGCTTGTATTGCATTTGTTTGCTAGGACTTAGTAAAGTCTAGGCTTGAATCGTGAGGACGGAAATGATAGTGTCTATGCGTTGAGGATATTAATTAGAATGTGAATGATTGAGGTTGAGGTTAATGGTTAATGATTAGGCAATTGATTGGTTGGAATGATTATTAATACTATTGGTGGGATTTTGATGTGAATTTGAGGAATTTGGTTCATCTTGTTGCTTGGATGATTGGTGATGGAACTATTATGCAATTGAATAATTATGGATTTTATTGTGGATTATTTATTGAGCATGGAATTGAAGAAATTATTGAGGACAATTATTATTATGTAATTTCACTCATACGAGCTTTAGTGAGCTTACCGGTTTTGTTGTATAACTCGGTACACCATGGATGCGGTGTAGGATTTGTGTTTTTCAGGATAAGCAGGTTGAGGAAGCAGTGGGGAGAAAACGAGACAGTGGGACCCAGAGAGATTTATTTAATTGTTCTTACTAAGTGGTTTGTTGAAATGTTTTTGATAGAATTATATTTACTTATGTTGTTGAGTATGGCTCAAAAGTAAGAGAAAGCAGATTTAACAGATCGATGTTCAGTATTTTCATGGGCTCGAGGTTGTGGGGCGTTTCAGATTCCGATTCCGACTAGGCCTTTAAGAGCCTTGTCCCCGAGGCTAGAAAGAATCTAGGCCAAGAGTGGTTCCTAGCTTGGCCGATCAATCGCTTGATAAGAATTAATTTAGGCGCAGTTACTCAACCCAATCAATATCACATTCCGATCGAGCCTAAACTTGGCTTGACGGTGGCACGCCCCGCACTTACACGAAAACGGACCAAAGTGTTTCTTCTGGCCAACCTTGGCTAAAAAAGAGTGAACACTATTAAACTGTATGGTGGATACGTGATTTGTAATGAGCTTGAAATGTCATTACTTGTTTATTGTTGATGATGATGGTGATGTTTTACCACTAATTGAGTGTGGTTGTTTATCAGCTTTAATATTACTTCATGCTGAATTATGATGGTTGTTGTTACTATTTATGTGTGTGATAACTTGGATATTGATTACATGATTGGTATTGTAGGGTATTTTATATACCATACTATTAAGTGATGTTGTTTGTTTCTGTTTGCTTGTGGGCTGATTCACCCATACAGGCTTTATAGCTTACCAGGTTTGTTCTTTAACTCGGTGCACCATTCAACGGTGCAATGGTTTGTTTTGCAGAGTAGTTGAACTGTGGAAGTAGTGTGGAGGAGATGTGGCAATGGGCAATCTAGAAGTTGATTTCTCTTTTGTTTTTATGTAAAGAGTATCTTTGTATTTACTACAGCTCATTAACATTCGAAATTGTTTGTAGAGATTACGATTAATTTATGTAATCTTGGGGGTGGGTTTAATCTAAAGTATTTGGTTTCTTTTTACCCTGCTGCATAGTTTATCTCTGATCCAACTCAGTATTTTGTTTTAAATCTAAGCTTTACATTGATTGTTTGGTTCTAAAAATGGGTTATCAGAGCTTGGTAAAATCTTTCTAGAGTTGAATGGTCAATGTGGCACTGTCAAATCTTCTAGGCCGTGGTTTGGGGCGTCACACACACCATTTTCTGAATATGTTTCAACATTTAGATCTCATCTTCTTTCTTCCTATCTTTTTTTTTTGTTTCATATCCCACCTCTCTTCTTCGAGTAGGGGTGGGCCGAGCTAGGGCTGGGCGGGTCGTGGCAGGGCTGGGCGGGTCGTGGCGGGGCTGAGGCAGGGCGTGGCGGGGCTGGACGGGGCAGGGTTGGGTTGGGCAGGCCGAGGAGGAAGATAGAGAAGAGAGAGGAAGAGAGAGGGAGGAGTACGTCGACCACCGACGACGAGGGCAATGGCGAGGTGGTAGAAGACAGAGTTGGGGGCTGGGATGAATTTGGACATTCTTACTCCTGGGTTTTGTTAACAGATTGGATGAAAATTGGATTGGGTACTTAATAGACACAAAATAAAAGTTTAGGTACCTAATTAGGTTAAATAAAAGTTCAGGTATCAAGATGAGACAGGTTAAAATTTAGGTACTAAATTTGGAAAAATAATAAATAAAAAACTCTTATTTATTATTTTTACAAAATTAGGAAACACACTTCTAAGTGTTCCTGAATTTATTTGACTAGACTTTTGTTGTTGCTTAATTGAAGTTAGACCTTGATAAAATCTTTCTCACAACTAAATAAAATCTTCATAAAATCTTTATTTGTTTTTTAAAAAAGTATGAATTCAACAGAATGAAGACAATCATTGAGTTCTTTACAATATCGTAATTATTTGGCTTGACAACGCAAGGTATCTCGAGGAAAGTGACCAATGGTTGATAATGTTCGTGATCAACGAATTGAGGCGGCCACCAATAATAGAGATCAATCACCCCTAATATTTTTGATACGTAACTAATATTTATACACTTTTTTGGGTTCTTATTTAAAATAAGTTCATATATTGTTTACATGATTAAGTATCATTTTTTTTAGTATTCTTTAATTATAATCATTTAAGGATGAAAAAACAAAAGTAGAATTAAAAGTATATAATACTTAAGTGTAACAAATTGGATAGAATTACAAGTTGGCAATGAAGGCCCGAGTTCAAGAGTTTCGTCAAATCATGAAAATGAAGGTCAACTATTTCCTACAATGCGTGTGAACCAAATAACACATATACCACGTTAAAATATGAAAATCAATTTAATTGAACAGGTGGGGGATGAAGGCCCAAACACAAGAGTTTTATCCAATTCCAGCAACAACAATAAGTAAGCTTCTAGAAGACTTTTGACTCATATAAGACGGATGATACATTTGGGTACGTTGCGAATGACGGACAGGGATAATCTAAATTCTGCTCCTAAGGGTGAGATAATTGAATATTTATTTCTTACATCGTTTTTAGTTTGAACTACAATCTTTCACTTAAAATTAAAAGTGAATTATTTTAAAGTAGAAGTGCCTAATGAAGCAACGAATCGTAATGCAGGACAAGGCAGCAATAGTGTACCTCGAGTTCAACGTAGGCCAAGAGAGAGGATAAATCATAATTGTGCTAGAGATTATTGTGAGAGCATGGGAGTCCCATGATGCTAATTACCTATACCAATTAACCACATGTTCAAAGTGCCTTGCGCGATTATTTCATAATGAGATCTCTAGTATGTGTTATTGCAATGGAAAAGTTGTCTTGCCCTGCATAATCCAGGTATGGATCTCTCTTCACAATTATAGCTAAATATTATCAGCCATGTAAGAAATGTGCAAAGTAATTACGTATCCAACAAAAGACGAGGTTAGCCAATGAAATATTATCAGCCATGTTTAAGCAAGAAGCCTAAATACGAGATTAGCCAATAAAATCATATTTCTTGATTTTCAGATGTTAATTTAGAATCAATATTTATTTTTGTTAACTTTCTTAATGTTGTTGTGGTTTTTGTGTATAGGTTTATTAGAAGAAGATGACAGTATTCGACATGCAATTTTTGTGTGAGGCCTCTACAATGACGATGCTATCAACTTTACGAAGATTATTTGTCACAATTTTGGTATACTGTGAACCAACTAGCGTACAAATATTATGTGACGAATTTTATCCATTCTTGATTGAAGATTATCATTTTTCAAGAGACGTAAATGATGTGTTTTTCATCAACAGACTCTTACATGATTTAAGTGGACTATTAGAGCAGTTTAACAAGAGCATTTCACAATTTGATCTTCTCCAGATGACAAGTGATATCGAAACAAGCTCAGCGGTGCCAAGATGTATTCATGATGAAATGTTGATAAGCATTCCACAAAGAGACCTTGATGCAATTAAGAATCTAAATGACGACCGAAGGTTTGCATTCAACATAATAATGAGAGTAGTTGACCGTCATGAAAATTCAATATTCTTTGTGAATGGTCCAAGTGAAACCGGAAAAACTTACTTATATCGTGTATTGTTGGAAAACGTAAGGAGATTGGGTCTTATAACATTGACAACAACAACATCTGGAATAGGGGTTACGATATTGCCTGGTGAGAGGAAAACCATTCTAGATTCAAGATTCCACTAAACTCTGATGCATCATCAACATGTTCTATTAGTAAACAATCTGATCATGCATGCAAAATTGATACAAAGGACAGCGTCGATCATTTGGGATAAAGCCACAATGGTGCATCGTTATAACTACACTTGATTGAACTTTCAGAGATATATTAGATGTCGATTTACTATTTGGGGGAAAGATAATGATCTTTGGTGGAGATTTTCGACAAGTTCTTCCCGTAGTTACGAAAAGGACCAAAGCATAACTAATCCAAGCCAGTATGGTGAAAGCAACATTTTGGTCGCAAATAAAGATTCTAAAACTCAAATAAAATATGAGATCTAGAAATGATGACCACTTCGTGTTGGTGATAGGGAAGAACATATGGTCAAGGATGACATGATTAAAATACCAGGAAGTATGGTTGTACCGTGGGAAAGCGAACAATCCATTAATCAATTGATTGATGATGTTTTCCCTAATTTGGAAGATCATGTATATGATGGAAGGTACATGATGGAAAAAGCCTTAATAACTCCTACAAACGAAGTAGTTGACATGTTGAATGAAAAGATAATTGGTATCTTTTTAAGTATGGAAAAGACTTTGTATTCATTTGACAAGGTTGAGGACGACACAAAGAATTTGTATCAACCATAATTTTTAAATACAATAACGGTTGGGGGTTTGCCGCCACACAAATTGACGTTAAAGAGAGGTGCTCCAATCATGTTGATCCAAAATTGGGATTGTGTAATGGTACCAGATTATTGTGCCGTGATTCTTACCAAAACCTCATTGACGCTAAAATTCTAATTGGGCAATTTGCGGGAACTATAGTTTTTCTGTCAAGAATTTTTCTAAAGAATGCAGAGACTGATGGACTCCCATTCGAATTGACAAAGAAGCATTTTCCAGTCATATTGAGTTTCTCATTGACTATAAACAAATCTCAAGGGCAGTTATATGTGGCTTTATCGAGAGGATTTCAAGGTCAACAACTAAAGTTGAAGTAAAAATTAAAAGGCTCAATAGATGGTGAAAGTGGTATTTTAATCAGAAATGTGGTGTACAAAGAAGTTTTGCTCTAACCCAACAATGTATGACATGTCTAGTTCTCATAAGCAATGTAACCATAATTTAGAGTTATACCCTATATACTAAAATTGTTATACTCTATATACTTTATACACTATACCCTATTTACTAAAATTGGTATAGGCCCTAAACACTATACCATATACTCTATAGTATATGGTAGAGGTCCTAAACCCTATATACCATATACTATAGAGTATATGGTATAGGTCCTAAACCCTATATCCTAAAGTTTATTAAATACTCTATACACTATATAATAATTTTAGGTATACCCTATATACTAAAATTATTATACTCTAAATACTCTAAACACTATATCTAAACACTAAATCCTATACCCTATACTCTAAACCCTAAACCCTAAACCCTAAACTCTATTATAAGGTTATGGTAATAAAGCTTAAACTAATTTCAAACTAGTAATAAACTTATATAAAGTTACAAACTAGTCAGTAGTTACATAAACTAGTAGTATTTATATAAAGCTATATAAAGTTTAAAAGTTATAAGCTTAAAGCTACTAGTTAGTACTAGTAGTTGCTACATAGTAGTATATAAAATTATAAACTAAAATTATTAAACTCATATTATAGTTTATATTGTTTTAATACCCTAATGTCTCAAACAAAAAAAACCCATAATGTCTAAATTACAAAAATGAACCCAAACTTAAATCAGTTCATATTCATTTTCACGAGAATAAATTACTAAATACAAATACCGTAATATCTAAATTAGGAATGAAAATGAGTTGGGTTAGACCTATATCGGCCAAACAACCAACTCACCTAACAAATCATACATATTGGTTACATTCTAAAACCGACAATCGACCCACCCCACAAACAAACATTGGTTACATTCCAAAAATAACAATCGACCCACCCGACAAACAAATATTGGTTACATTCCAAAATTGACAACCGACCCAATGAGGTGGGTCGGTTGATAGTTCGGCAATCGAATTTGTTAGTTGAGGTCGGGTTTGGCCCGACTAGAATTTTTTTTCCCACATTCCTAATAAAGCTAAGTAATACTCAAATCAATACTTCACAACAAATTACAATCACAATTCAACAATTTCAATAGGCAAACAACTAAAAAACTCGCAAAACTTGCAACCACCAATAATTCAACAATTCACAATTCACTAAAGTTTATGTATCTACAAGACTGCAAGCCCCTAAATTCAAACACCCTGCCACCAGCAAAACTTGCAGCCACCAATACAAAAAACCAAGCCAACCTTGCAGCAGCAAAACACAAGAATCTCATCTTTGTTTCCTATTATAAAGGAATCTATAGCTACTATTATATAAATTTCAAGAGAAATATGCAAGGCTTAAATTTTCTAACTTGCTAATTTACTCGAAAGAAAAAGGAAGAAATGGGTTCAATTATGCTAATCCACTAGAAAAAATATATATTGAAAAAGTCATAAAAATGATCAAAATCGCTAAGTTATGTAGTTGCCTTTTAAAGTTTGTTTGTTTCGCAAATTTGGGGTTTCAGAATAGATATTAGTTTAATTTTCATATTTGGAAAGCACTCTATTGAGAATGTGTTACATTTTACATAAGTATTCGATATCCATGAAGGGGGAATTTGAAACCATTGGACCCTCTTGAGTTTGCTATGTTGAGAATGTGTTACATTTTACATAAGTATTTGATATCCATGAAGAGGGAATTTGAAACCATTGGAACCTCTTGGGTTTGCTATTCTCATACTTGAGAAAACATTTATTGTGGTTCTTATTACCAATCACCCTACTATAAATTAAAGAATAATTTATAAACATAATAAATACGAGTATTATTAGAAAACAAATTTTGATTCCTATTATTGTACAAACCAAACATTAGAGTTGTAATGATCTCCTAGTTACCATTCCAACCTTAATTTTCAAACACTTCATTGAGAATTTTTCACTCACATTCCCATTGGAATAAGCATGGGTACGATATTACCAAACAACCTATTCTACAAACCAAACGGGACAATAGGGTATGATGTTATTGGGCTGAAGATCAGAGAAGTAACGGGCCCAATATTAGTTAGGCTGGCTTTGAGCTCAAAAGTAATTTCCATTCTAACGGGCATGGACCTTTCTGAGTTTGGACTTAAGTTTGATGAGGTTTTCTCGAGCTGGGCCGATTGGGTTCAGGTCATCAAGACAAAAATCAAGGGCCCTCTCAAATCATTCCTGCAGCACAATCGAGCTTCTCAGACTCAGCCAACGTTTCCATCTTCACCATCACACACGCACTTTAATAATGGTGATCAGTGAGCACTGATCGAGTTCCTCCCTCACAGACAGACACATCCCTCCCTAATTAGTTCTTTAACTTTCATACTTAAAAACGTTTTTGAAGTTGACGAAATTTACTGTTATTCATTTTGAATTGATAAATCTTTGTGTTTATATCATTGGTGTGATTTTCTTAAAATTAACTTAAATTGGTAATGTTAATTTATAACTTTTGTATGACACTCATTTCATATCAAATATGTTTGTGTTATTTAAATAAAAAGGAAAAAATTGTTCTAATAAGTTTTTTATTTTATTTTATTTTTTTATAATTTGAGGTGCAATTTTTGTTTTTCAAATGAATGTTTGTTGAGTAATTAATGTTTACATTTTTTGTGTGAAGGTAAATGGTATATAGAAGACCTGGACACAGACGTGGATATGGATATGGAGGTGGTGGTGGTGGTTTTGCTTTGCTAAGAAAGAACCGTTTGTGCTTTTTCCTGTGAGTTTGTATTTTTGTAGTTTTGGCTTAGCAATGTCTGGTCTTGTACACACAGTAACATACCCTAAATATCCCACCACAGGCGCATAGGGTCACTTCTTCATCTCCTCTATCTCTTCTTGGGTTTTAAGGCATTGAGCCCTACTGTACTTCTCGCCCTTAGAGACTGGTACATTACTGAAATTACATGAGGTCATGTCAAACCTCTTCAATACCTTTTCAATGTACCCTTTCTGAGACAATCCTAGTAAACCACGACGTCTATCTCTTTGAATAGCAATCCCCAAAACATAAGAGGCCTCACCAAGATCCTTCATATCAAAATTCTTAGACAAAAACTCTTTTGTTTCCTCCAAAAGTTTCAAAGAACTGCTGACAAGCAAGATGTCATCCACATAGAGTACTAAGATTATAAAACAACTCACATTGACCTTAAGATATATACACTCATCAAGAGGATTCTCGACAAAACCATAAGAGGTGACAACTTTGTCAAATTTCAGGTACCATTGACGAGATGCTTGTTTTAGTCCACAAAATGACTTTTTCAGTAGACACACCATGTGCTTCTTCCTCATTTCTACAAAATCCTGAGGTTGTACCATCACTACAACAAAATACCGGACAATGATGGTTCCAGACATAACCTTTTAACACTTTCATGCATTTTTCAAATGGATACATCCATCTATAACAAACCGGTCCACACAATCGAACCTCTCTAATAAGGTGCACGGTTAAATGGACCATTATATAAAAAAATAAAGGTGGTAAAAGCTTTTCCAGGAAACAGAAGGTGATAGCAAGATCAGATTGAATTTTATCCAACTTGGACACATCAACCACTTTGGTGAAGAGGGCATTAAAGAAGAAACACAACCTAGTAATAACATATCTCACATTCTGGGGCAAAACTGAACGGATGGCAATTGGTAGTAATTGTTGCATTAAGGTGTGGCAATCATGAGACTTAAGACTTAAAAGTTTAAGCTCTTCCATGGACACTAGGTTCCGTACATTTGAAGAGTAACCTTCTAGGACCTTGATACCTAAAATACACTTGCACATAGCTCTTTTCTCATCTTGAGACAGCGTATATGGAGCAGCAGGCATAAATGTCATTTTCTTCCCAATTTCTAGTGCCAAGTCTAATCTGACCCCCATTTCCACAAGATCTAATTGAGCAGTCACCCCATCTTTTGTCTTCCCTGAAATGTTTTGTAAAGTCCCAATGATACTATCGCACACGTTCTTCTCAATGTGCATTACATCGTGAGCATGCTTTATATAAGAATCTTCCAATACTCCAAGTCAAAGAAGATTGATCTCATCTTCCAACATGGAGCATGACTTTCACCACCTAAACTGCTCTTTTTCTGTTTCTTCCCAAAGATACAATTGATTTTCGATACTTTTTCTAAGATGTCCTCTCCACTTAGAGGTGTAGGAGCCTCACAATCATCCTATGGTTATTAAAAACTTTCATTTGTTTCCGATATGGGTGGTTGCGTGATAATAATCTTCTGTGGCCCTGAAAACTGATTTTCTTACCATGCTTCAGCCTAATAGAATCTATATTTTCTCCACATATCGAACATGCCTTATACCTTTTCATCGAGGCCCTAAACAAGTTACCATATACTAGAAAATCATTGATCGTTCATAGAAGTACGACCTTCAAAGTGAATGAGTTTTTTCTGAAACCATCGTACACTCCATTAATTCCATTTCACAATGCTCTCAAATTATCAACCAATAGTTCTTGATACACATCTATGTCATTTCCTGGCTGTTTAAGACCAGAAATCAACAAACTTAACATCATAAACTTCCTCTTCATGCACAACCACGGAGGAAGGTTGTAGGTCAATAAGATCATGGGCCAACAACTATATCGGCTACGGTCACTATGTGGATTTATCCCATCAGCCGAAAAGGGCAAGCCTTAGATTTCTAAGCTCCAAAGCAAAATCTAGCCACCTATGGTCAACCAACTTCCAAGCTGGAGAATCAGCTGGATGACGCATCATGTCGTCAGTCACTCTCTGATCGGTATGCCAAGTTAGGTTCTACAAAGTTTCACAAAATTTAAACATTCGTTTAAACCTTGTAATAGGTGGAAAGTACCACAACACTTTGGCTGACACCCCTTTCTTCTTAACTGCTTCCTTGTTTACCTTCCACCTAGAGATGTCACACTTGAGACACCTTGTTTCACCTTCGTACTCCTTTCTATATAAGATACACAATCATTCGAGCAAACATGTATCTTCACTTACTCCATTCCTAAAGCAGTCAATGTCTTCTTCGTCTCGTACATAGACAAGGGTAGTACATTACCATCTGGCAGCATATCGCCAAATGCAACCAAAAAATCAAAGAAGCAACTCTTAGTCATCTCATGCTTTTCCTTCAAGTTGAACAATCTGACTAATGTAGATAATTTGTTGTACTTATCACAATCAGCATATAAGGGTCTCTCTCCTTCCTCAATGAAACTCCTAAACTTATTCGGATCATGATCGAAATTATTCAATGCTTCTTCGCACATATCTACTGTTTCGTACCCAAGAAAACCATTGTATCTTTCCTCATCTCTAGTTTCACCATGCTATATCCACGTCGTATACCGTTGATCAAATCTATGAAAATACAAATGCTCCCTTACTACTGCAACAATATACTTACTCAAGTTGACACATCTCTAGCAAGGATAATGAATGTACTTATAATTGCCATTATTAGCTAATCCAAAACTCAAAAAATTATCAACTCCCACGACATGCTCCTTACTCCTTCTATATGCTTGAATCCATATTTTATCCATTGATCTAACTGATATCAACTTCACATAAAGAGATAGTAGATTCAATATAAAAGGTTCAAGATGCAAAATCTCAACCTATTAAGACAAAACCAGGTTATAAGTGTATTTTCCCTAACATGCAATCTAAAAAATTCACGAGTCACAAATTTTGAAGCATTTCTAACACACAAACATGCTATTGCCCTATTTTTCCTCACATGAAAACATGCAAACTAGAAAATTTTTAAGGTCCTAACACACAAACACACCATAACCCTATTTTTTTTAACCTGGAAACTAGCAATCAGCTATAGAGAAACACCTACAACAATCAGTTATAGAGAAAAGTTAAACCCCTCGTTATCATAATTATTCGGAGGGGATCCGAATGAATTGTTCGGAGGGGATCCAAATCCTCTCCTAACCTCCTTAATCTCTTAACCTAACTATAATTTAGTCTTTTAATTATAAAATGACAAGTGTCCCTTATAGATCCTATGGCCTATTATAATTTAGAGGGATTATAACTATTTTTTTTTTTAATAAGAAACGTGAATTTTACAATTTGTTTTGGCTGCCATATAGTCAACTATTCGCTGCCATACTTTTTATTTTCTTTGTAAGCTCTCTCCCCCTATCTCTCATATATATTTCCAAAGCTCTATGTTTTATCCTCACATTGCAGTTGCCCTTAATTGTATGAATGTTTGCAATGGAACTGGGTATCATAATAAAATTTTGACTTTTTTTTTTTCTACACCGTGACTTCGTCGATCTCTATCAATGTTTGGATGGTTTTCTTTTTCCTTTGCAAAGTTTATTGTTTGAGAAACAAAAAAAAAAAAATGGAAAATATCTCTCCTATAGACTAGAGTAACAAAAACTTTTTGAAGAATCACGTCATTAACTTTGATAAACCCAATAGACTATAGTTTATGAAGAATACCCATATTGCAAAATCGTCCACAACCCAGAAAAGCTTGCGATATCTGATGAGATGCTCACCTATTTCTCTATGATCCATTGGGTATTTGGGGCTAGTTATTGGGTCATGGCCTTAGCTTTGGTCTGTTAGCACAGCTATATGCAAATAATGAGTCTTTTAGGGGTCTAGAAGTTGCTGTTGCCACCTATGCTCTAGAGTATTCCATTTGCTAGTCTTATCGGACAGCTGTCCTTCCCTATCTTTATCTATATAGTATGGAGTCATCATTGTAAGGACCTAGGCAATTTTACAATGAGAATTATCTTAGTGGCTGATGTCCAGTAAACCATCTTTTTATTCCTCATTTCTTCTATATTTTATGCTATTTATCTTTATTTGACTGCTGTACCCATCATTGGTATCAGAGCCTAGACCATGGGTCCTCCCAAAAAGCTTACAGGTCCCCAGGAGCCAGCTGCGGTGGAGGTCGACTTGGACGTTCAAAAACAACACTTGAATACCAAATTGACTGCCCTCCAGGAGGCGATTTCTTCTTTAACTAGCCAAAATGATGATTTTAAGGCCACCATGAAAAATGAGTTTCTTCTTTTCCAGAAATCCTTCTTGGAAGAACTCCGTCAACTTAAAGTTGGTCCCAAATCGCCCATTCTTCCTACAAATCCCACCACTCTTCCTGTTTTCGGCACTCTCCCGACTCGCGTTCAGATCCCATCCACCTCCACTAGCCACACCGCCCCTACTGGCCTTGGTCACCTATCGTTCGACCCCTCAGCTCCTTCTCCCAGCCACACTCTCCCACCCTCCACCTTTCCACCTGCTGCTTCTGATCCTCCTCACTTCTTACCCACTCCTCACTTTCCACCTCCCGACCCATTTTCCCATAACACCGTTCCTACCCATCCTCCTCCTTTTTATGCATCTACTTCGATGCGGCCGTTAAAGCTTGATTTATCCCGTTTTGGGGGCGAAGACCCGTTGGCTTGGGTCGCTAATGCTGAACGATTTTTTCGTTTCCACCATGTTCCCGACGACCAAAAGGTCTCGATTGCCTCATTACATATGGACGGCGATGCTCTTGGTTGGATGAACTGGTTTGAGTCGCGTTACCCTTCTCATGACTGGCACAATTTCACTGCGATGCTCTATCAGCGTTTTGGGGCAAGAGATTCGTTGGATCTGAACGCTGCACTTGCCAAATCGGTTTAACTCGGCACGGTGGAGGAGTATGTTGGCGAGTTCCTCCGCCTGGCTTGCCGTGCCCCATTATGGTCTGATGATCTCTTATTGGGATGCTTTGTTGGTGGGCTCAAAGACGAGTTGCGGCATGAGGTCAAATCCTTTCGGCCCACTACGTTGCAATCTGCTATTGAGCTCGCCCGTATTCAGGAGGCTAAGGTGTCAGCCCAATCTTTTGGTAGGCGGGGATCTAACCGAGGCCAAATGGATCTGGTCGGGAGGCCTGCATTTGGTTCTTATTCACCCTTACCTACTGTGCGACCCATCATCACCCAACCCACTACACCTCGTGGACCACTTTCCACTTTACCAACAACCACCAGACCAACCTCATCTCCCGTTGCCTTACCATCAACCATTCGCTCTTCCCCTAACATTCCTCCTAGCAGTTCCTCCACTACTTCCTTGCGACGCCTCACCCCCGCCGAAATCCAAGACCGACGAACTCGCAACCTATGTTTCCACTGTGATGCACCGTATCGACCAGGTCATCGTTGCACCACCCTTCCCCAATTGTTATTGATTGAAGGTGGGGAAGATGATGGTGAGGAAGATGTTTTTCATGATGTCAGTGAACTGGTGCAAGAGGAATCGATCCCACTCGGAGACCCATCAATTTCGATTCATGTCTTGGCCGGGGGGCAAAGACCGCATACTATGCGCATGCTTGGCGCTATCAACGGTGTCCCGGTTAGTATCTTGGTCGATTCCGGGGCTAGTCATAATTTCTTGAACCCTGGGATTGCCAAACGAATTGGTTGTCCTATGACCCATGATACTGCGCTCCAAGTTCTGGTTGCTGACGGTGTAAGGCTAGCTACTAAGGGTATGGTTGAGGGGGTGGCCTTGACTATCCAAGCCCAGCAATTTTTCATGGATTTTTTTCTTCTGGCTGTGGCAGGGTGTGATGTGATTTTGGGAGCTTGTTGGTTAGCGACATTGGGGGACATTAAATGGAATTTTGACACTTTGTCTATGAGCTTCTTACATCGGGGTCAAATGTGTCGTCTTTTGGGGGAGGATGTTGGAGATACTGAACTCATTGCAGGGAATGCTATGCGCAGGGTTCTACATACTGAGAAATTTGGACTTATGGCTCAATTAATGTTAGTCTCTGATGATTCTTCTAGTGGGAATGATTTGTTATTAGACCCTCAACTTCAGTCATTATTAGCTGCCTATCCGGACTTGTTTGAAGTTCCTTCATCGCTTCCACCGCAAAGAGCTCATGATCACAAGATTCCTTTGCTTCCAGGTACCCTCCCTACTAACGTCCGACCCTATCGTTATCCTTATTTTCAAAAAACTGAGATTGAAAAAATTGTCCGAGAAATGTTGCAAAGTGGTGTCATTCGGCCCAGCTCCAGTCCTTTCTCTTCACCAGTGTTGTTAGTTCGAAAAAAAGATGGTAGCTGGAGGATGTGTGTTGATTATCGGTCCTTGAATGCCGCCACTATTAAGGACCGGTTTCCTATTCCGGTTATTGACGAGCTCATTGATGAACTTAGAGAAGCTATCATCTTTTCTAAATTGGACTTACGCTCGGGGTACCACCAGATTCGGATGCACGAGTCTGATGTCGAAAAAACAGCATTCAGAACGCATGATGGGCACTATGAATTTCTTGTAATGCCGTTCGGGCTCACCAACGCTCCCTCCACCTTTCAATCATTAATGAACGATATCTTTCGCCCCCTTTTGCGTCGATTTGTGTTGGTGTTTTTCGATGACATCTTAATTTACAGTAGTTCCATGACAGATCATTTACAGCATCTCACAGAGGTTTTCACTATTCTTAGACAACATAGCCTGAAGGTGAAGCGCAGTAAATGCCATTTTGGAACCTCTGCGGTCGAGTACTTAGGGCATGTCATATCAGCTCAAGGCCTGGCTGTCGACCCAACCAAAATTGACAGCATCAAAGATTGGCCTAAGCCTAGGACTTTGAAGGGGCTACGTGGTTTTTTGGGTCTCTCGGGCTATTACCGGAAATTTGTTAGGCATTATGGAATGATATCTCGACCCCTCACTGACATGTTGAAAAAGGGTCAATTCCTTTGGACTTCAGCATCTGAACATGCCTTTGATGCTTTAAAACTGGCTTTAACACATACTCCAGTTCTTGCCTTGCCAAATTTTTCTAAACCATTCTCTGTGGAATGTGATGCTTCAGGGGGAGGCTTAGGAGCTGTTCTCACACAGGATGGGCACCCCATTGCTTACCTAAGCAAAGCTCTATCTGGAAAAAATTTATCTCTCTCAGTCTATGACAAGGAGATGATGGCTATTGTATTCGCAGTGCAAAAATGGCGACCTTATTTATTGGGGCAGCCCTTCAAAATTGTTACCGATCATAAAGCCATTAGCTACTTTCTCAATCAACGGATCTCTACTCCCCATCAGCAACGGTGGTTGCTTAAATTACTTGGTTATAATTATACTGTGGAGTATAGGGCTGGCCCTCAAAACCAAGTACCAGATGCACTCTCTCGACGATCTGAACTCTTATCTCTCATGGGTTTGTCTACTCCCATTTTTGATGGCATTCAAGACATTCATAAGGCTTGTGAGGCTGATGTCGAATGTCGTACAATTATGAGTGCATTACAGAAGGGTTTGCCTTCGAAGAAGGGGTTTACTCTCAACAACAATTTATTGCTTTATAGAGGCAGAGTGTTTGTGCCATCATCACCTTGGCGGCAGAAGTTACTAATTGAATTCCATTCCTCCCCTGCCGCTGGCCACTCTGGTTTTTTGCGAACTTATAAACGTATCTCTCGTAATTTTCTTTGGCCGGGACTTCGCAAGGCTGTTAAGACATTTGTGGCTGAATGCTCTATATGCCAACGCCAGAATTATGAAGCCATTAATCCTCCAGGTTTACTCAATCCTTTACCAATTCCGATGGGTGCTTGGATGGATATCTCCATGGATTTCATAGAGGGACTACCTATGTCTGCTTCAAAAAATGTCATATTGGTGGTTGTTGATCGATTGACAAAGTATGGCCACTTCCTACCATTGACACATCCTTATACAGCAGCCCAAGTAGCAGACTTATTTGTCAAGGATGTGTTCCGCTTACATGGGATGCCTCGCTCCATCGTGAGTGATCGGGATCCGGTCTTCCTTAGTCTGTTTTGGGAAGCTTTCTTTGAAGCTCAGGGGACCTAGCTTTGCAGAAGTTCAGCCTACCATCCTCAGACATATGGTCAAACAGAGGTACTTAATCGTACATTGGAACACTATTTGAGATGTTTTGCAGGTGACAATCCTTCTGGATGGGTTAAGTGGCTCCCATGGGCCGAGTGGTGGTATAACACCACCTTCCAATCAGCCATTAAAATGACGCCATTTCAAGCCCTTTATGGTTATCAGCCACCTCTAATTACTGCATACCTCCCTGGTTCTACTAATGTTGATATGGTGGATTTGGCTTTGCAAGATCGTGATCAAGCATTAGATCTTTTGAAAACCAACTTGCAGGTTGCTCAAGCTCGTATGAAATCTTATGCTGATAAAAATCGTACTGAGCGCTCCTTTGAAGTTGGTGATTGGGTTTATCTTCGTCTGCAACCATACCGACAACAATCCTTAGGTCGCCGACACTGCCACAAGCTGTCCCCTCGTTTCTATGGCCCTTACCAGGTTCTTAACAAGGTTGGCACTGTTGCTTATAAGCTTGCTCTTCCTCCTAATTCTAAAGTCCACCCAGTGTTTCATGTTTCCTTACTAAAGAAGAAATTGGGTACGGCTGCTGAGGTGTCTACAGTTTTGCCTTCTCTTTCGGGTGACGGGCGGCTTCATTGGGTGCCAGAACAAATCTTACAGCGGGGGCTAGTAAAGCGGCGTAACTTGCCTGTTGTTCGTTTACTTATTAAATGGACTGGTCTCCCTGTTGAAGACGCCACTTGGGAAGATGCCGAAGATATCAGGAACCGTTTTCCCCACTTCTCCTTGGCCTGAGGACATGCCTTGTTTTTACGGAGGGGGAATTGATGAGATGCTCACCTCTTTCTCTATGATCCATTGGGTATTTGGGGCTAGTTATTGGGTCATGGCCTTAGCTTTGGTCTGTTAGCACAGCTATATGTAAATAATGAGTCTTTTAGGGGTCTAGAAGTTGCTGTTGCCACCTATGCTCTAGAGTATTCCATTTGCTAGTCTTATCGGACAGCTGTCCTTCCCTATCTTTATCTATATAGTATGGAGTCATCATTGTAAGGACCTAGGCAATTTTACAATGAGAATTATCTTAGTGGCTGATGTCCAGTAAACCATCTTTTTATTCCTCATTTCTTCTATATTTTATGCTATTTATCTTTATTTGACTGCTGTACCCATCAATATCATGGCTAATGGATTTTCCTCATTCACAAATTTGTCATAACAATTAATCTGATTTTTATTCTGGCTTGAAACTTTTAAATCTAATTTGAGAAGCTCTAATCTCATATAGTAGAAGGGAGAGGGGCCAGAGAAAACTAACAAAAAGATTTGAAGAGTAAACATAATAAAATATGACGTACAGTAATAAAGTGAGGCATTAAGTTCAACAAGGGATCACCATGGTTGCAGATCTCTGTCATGGCATGGAAAAAGATGGAGAAGGGTGGGGAAAATATTTCAAGGGGGCAAACTATTTTTCCTTCATATTTTTGTTTAATAAAATGGGATAATGGTATTATGTTAACAAAGACTTTTACAAATTGGAAAGATTAAAATGAAAAAAATAAAATACTCAAAATCATTTCAGCCATAGGATCTGTTATAAAATATTTGTAATATTATAATTAAATATTAGTTAGGTTAAGAGATTAGGGAGTTTAGGAGAGGATCGGGATCCATTCGGAGGAGTAAAGAAAATATAAGACTTAATTACTAAACAAATAAAAAGACCATGCATCTTTGGATTAAATAAATGGTCAAAATTTGTCTTAAGAGCAAAGGACAGCACACTTGCTAAAGGCAGAAAATCACGATCCATGATTCTTTTGGCTATGTGATAGAGAAAGTGTGGGTGTGTGGGACCGTGGGTGAGTGGAGAAAAACCAAATAAAAACTCTCTCATTCTCATTCTCATTCTTAATCTCTCTACTCTCTCTATCTCTATCTCTCTCTGTCTCTCTGTCTCTCTCTCATTCTCTTAACTCTCAAGAACTCTCACTCTCTGTCTCTCTTAGCTCGACACCATCACCACCGTGTCGCCACCATGGCCCCACCACTGTACCATCATCTTCTCCCCCTATTCCACCACCACGCCTCTCAGTCTCTTCAGTCTAGCTCCTATGTTCTCACTCTCTCTCATCTTCTCTCAACTCTCACTGACCTGCGCTGCCACCACGTCCACCGTGTTTCAGTCATCACCGCCTCCCAATTAGACTCGGGTAAGCTTAATTTCAACTTTATTTGACTTTTCTTCAGTTTAATTTCCACTTGCAATAATGAAGTTAGAGTTTTTTTTATTAATTTGGGGATTTTGATGTTGGTAGTTCAATTTGGGGAATTTGACTCAAAATCAAGCACTTAATGATTAATTTGGGAGGCGAAAACCCTAATCATGTAAGTACACTACATCAATTTGGGGAATTTTTCATTCAATTTCCTTTAAATTTCCCTTTTAATTTTTGGTTCCCTTCAATTGATGGCTATTAGTTTTAATTTGAATTTTTTTTTTGATAATTCTGTGTTTGGGGGACAAAAATAAGTGGAGTCGGGCCAAACAACCAACTGACCCGACCTTAACCGACCAGCAATAGTCAGGTCGGTTGTCAATTTTAGAAAATAACCAAAGTCGGTTGGTTGGGTGGGTTAGTTGTTTGGCCAATATGGCCCAACCCAACCCATTCCTAGCCCTATTAAATGACAGTGAATACTGAGTTTCTACCACACACACACACAGAGCCCTCCCTAAGGTTTAAAATATCGGTCATGAGCAAAATATCGAGACTCCAAAATAATGAAATATCGACGAAAATATCGATGTCGTTATTCATATCGGCCACTGTCCACAGATACCATAAATATTGGCTTCAAAACAAGTAATTTTTAAATAAAATTTTAGGAAATATTAAATCAATCATTAATGCATGTATTAAACATATAAGTGTCATAAATTAGGTTATATATGATAAGAATATGATATGTAAGGGATATAATACACATTAGTGTCAAGTTCGATCGGAAAGTAAAATTGAACTCTATAATAGATATTTAATATATAATTTCATTGATACCTGAGCTTATTGTAGTAGAAAAGTAGATGAGTGTCAATCTACATCCAGAAAGAGGTCCTATGGGGTTCAATAGTAGATGCGCGTTGATCTACATCCATACAATAGTCGTACCAAACCAAAATAGTTGGAACTATATGTATGAACATGTGATACATAAATCTCTTAAGAACTCCCTACTGTTCCACCAAAAATGGGATAGTTAGGATAAACTTAACTAGTTGGTGCATAATCAATCTGACCATATCCATAACCACCAAATTGTTCACGAATATTAGATTCACTTGAGTGAGTACTACGTTTGGTTCCTATACTCATGGAGTCAAAACTTGGGGAAAAGACTCCTCATCAGATGGATTAGTTGTTTGACCGCTTCTCCTTCAGTATTGTCTCTCAATAGCAGCAATGCCAGGACCAGCTTTTCTACTCCTATGATCCTCATCTTGAGTGGCATGAGTATAGTCACCCTCACAAGTAAATGGGCTCAATTGTCTAGCTATTGGGGACTCATCTTGTTCATCTCCATCCTCATCATCATCATCAGAAGAACTTTCTTGAGCATCTCTCATACTAGTATGAGCATCATCTATTAAGTCATGGGTTCCACTTTTGAGTCCTCTCATTTCCCTTTCAAAAGATGATGTATCTCCACTTACTTCTTCTGATATAATTCTTCTTACATCAATTCCTTCGGTGGCAGCATGTTATTTGTGGATCAAGGTTGCCTAAATCATCATCCAAGTAAGCTGGCATAATCCATGCACGAAGTGGATCATTATCATCATCACCCGGTTTGTGAGAGGAAATGGGCCGGGTTACCTGGTTACTGTACATAGGGGTCAGAGAGAGAGGGTTGACCGTTTCTTTTAAACTGAATGGACAACTATGATCAAATCACTTAATGAGGCCGAATGGTGGAGATTAAAACGGGCCTTCCTTGCGTGTGACACAAAGCATCGAAAGCTTCAGCACGCGCAGATGGATGCGTCTAAACGACGCCGTTTTGTGCTGCGTCAGTGCTAGTTGTCAGCGCATTAGCGCATTCTAGTGTCGCATCAGCTGCTTCAGCCAATCACTACATGCCACGTCGCGTCCAGTCAGCAGCTTTTCAATTTAATTTTTTTTTCCTATTTTTTTCTAATTTCTCCAACTTCGAAAATTCACCAAAAATAACTCGAGACTCCAAATAATTCTCCAAAAAATCATACGGACTCATATTGATGAGGACTAATTTTCTATAGCCTCAAAATAATCAAAACACTTTCATAAAAATTATGAAAATTCTTCATCTCATAATTTAATTATGAAAAATGAAAACAAATAAAATAATTGCCAAACTCTTGAATTTTTCTTTAAGAATTCACTTTCAATCAACTAAACTCCAAAACCACAACCAAAAGGTCCAAGTTAGTTAAAACAAAGTTAAGAAAAACTTGAATTCTTTTAAACAAACCTTAAGAACAAGGTTAGAGGCTTCAGTAACAAAATGAACATAAGACGAAATTCAAGGTGTTACAGCACCCAATCTTGCTCTCTCCTTCTAATCAGGGTCATTCAGCATTATTAAAGCCAATTGATCCGAGCCGTCCGTTTGAGGAGAGAGAACCGATCAACAAAGCTGGGTCTCTTTGACCCGCGTGTATTGTAGCTGGAGCGACCCAGCCCGTTTCGCCTCACAAAATGGATGACTTGCCGGTTTATGCATGACCCAATTCGACTTTTCTAGTGTTTTTGACACTTTTGAGCATCATATCCCACATTAGAAAATTAGAGAAACTTCTCACCCTCAAGTGCCTATAAATATAGACCCTTGCTCATTTGTGAGACCCTGTATTTTTTCAAAGATTTATTTTAAATATTTTGAGAATTTATTTAGAATTTAAAAAGGTTCTAATTTAATTTTTTATTTTTGTTTTAAAATTGGGCTTGACCCAAAAGTTGACTTTTAAAGTTAGTGGGCTTTCGTCTTTGACTTTCGGCACGTTGGATAGGTCTCGACTCCACGAGTTCGTAGACACGTAGCACACGTCGATTCGAGTTACGGTTTGAAAGTTACAAGCGTTTGAAGTGAGGGGTAATTTTGTAAATTTATTGAGATGGGTTTTAAAAACCCAAAATCACTCTCTCTCTCCTCATTCTCTCTCTCTCTCTCTCTCTCTCTCTCTCTCTCTCTCTCTCTCTCTCTCTCTCTCTCTCTCTCTCTCTCTCTCTCTCTCTCTCTCTCTCTCTCGCACCTCTCTCTGCGGGCACACACCCCTTATCAGCCATCATTGTTGGCCACCCCATCGACCTCGACCTTCAGCGAGCACCCCCAGACGCCGACCACCATTCCCCGGCCCTGATCTCTCTCTCTCTCTCTCTCTCTCTTCTCCTCTGCGCATGGCTTCACCACTGGAGGCAGTGGTCCGGCCACTTTCCCTGCGGTGTGGGACCATTGGCGTGATCCCCTTGGGCCGGTCGTCCCCCCCCCCCCCCCCGAGCTTCCTTTTGCCGGCTGATGCCCCCTGCGCGCAGAAACAACTCAGAAAAGCCAAGCTTAGCCACCGGCTTCCATCGTCGATTTCGGCTATTTCCGGCAAGTTTTGACCATCGACCCAGTTACAAGAATTGATCCTTAAGGTATGGGTAATCCTTCCCCTAAGGTGGGCGCGTCCAATTTTGAGAAATTTAAAATTCAATTTTAGGGTTTATGCCTATTTCAAATTTCTAAAATCGGACTTGAATTCGAGTTGTTTTTGTGCAATTGAAGGTTCTATTATGCAATTAGGATTAATTGGAGTTGATTTTGGGTATTTCCAGGTTTGTGTCGCCGTTGCCACCACCGGAACCACCACTTTTGGTGGCGAATTAATGATTGTTTGACCAGATTCCGCTCAATTGAGGTCCCAAGAACCTTTCTAGAAACTTTTGGTGAGTTTTTGTTGTTGTTTATGTGTTGTTTGGGGTTGGGCAGCCACCGTGTGTGGTGGTTACCGCTCGTTTCGGTCGTTGAACGACTATTTGTGAATTCTTTTGTATTTGATTTGGTTGTCTAGTCTTAACAGGTACACGGGCTCGGGAAATCTCATTCATGCCGCCGTTATGCTGCCGGATTTGATATCCAAGCAAAGGTGCCAAGAAGGGCATTTTGGTCTTTTCACGTGGTTGCACTGTGAGTGAAATTAGATAGATTGTTTTGTTGCTTTGCTTACGTGTATGTATTTGTTTGCTAGGACTTGGTAAAGTATAGGCTTGAATCCTTGAGAATAGAAATGATGGTGATTATGCTTTGAGGTTATTAAATTAAGACGTGAATGATTTGAGGTTGAAGTTAATAGTTGACGACGAAGCAATTGATTTGCAGAATGATTATTATTATTAGTGAAATTTATGTGAATTGAGGAATTATGACTATTTTGATGCTTGGATGATTGGTAATGAAATTATTATGTGATTGAGTAAATATTGGTTATTATTGGATTATTATTGAGTATGGAAATTGAAGAATTATTGAGGATATTTGTTTAAGTCATTTCACTCATATGAGCTTTCGAGCTTACCGGGTTTGTTGTATAACCCGGTACACCATGGATGTTATGTAGGGGTTGTGTTTTACAGGTTAAGCAGGCTAAGGAGGCAATAAGGAGAAATCGAGGCAGTGCGACCCACTTTGTTTTGTTTAAATGTTTTTATACAGAGGTTTTACATAAATGTTTTATGTGAAAGAAATTTATTTATTTATATTTATATACATGGCTCAAAGGAAAGAGAAAAAAGATTTAAAAGGTTGATGTTTCAGTGTTTTTATGGGCTCGAGGTTCGGGGCGTTACATTCTTATTTTCACTTGCACCACCAAGTGAAGTTAGAGTTACTCACTTTTTAGTTCTTTGGGAGTCTCTCTAAGAAGAGACATACCAAAAAAGAAAAAAATTCTCATAGTTTAAAAGTTTTCTTTTGGAGAACTTGCCAAGAAGGAGGAGTTCCTAAGAGTGGAGTCTAGCTTTGGAGGTCTACAACTAGATAAGCCTTTTATTTATTTTTTTCTTAGGCTTTAATATTAGGTTGCATGTTTAGATTAATTAAGTATGATTTATTTATTAATTAAGCATGCCTAGGTTTATTTTGGAGATTTAATTGCTTAATTTATTTTATTAATTAAACATGATTAGTTGTAATCTTAATTTGGAGATTAAATTGGATTTAAGCTATTGTTCGAGCTTAATTAATTAGTGGAATATTTTGAATAAATACTAATTAATTAAATACTTGTATAATACTTAGGTTAATTTGATTTTTTCTAACCTAAATTAATTTGTGGAATTGCTTTATACCAAGGCAATTAGTCAAGTGGGTTGACTTTAACTTGAAACTTAGAAACCCTAAAGAGTAAAGTTTAGTCTACTTAGGACTAGAGTCTTTAGGGGTGTATGACCTAAAAGGATTGATCATAACGAGATTGTGTTGAACTTAACTTTTGACTAAGTTGTTGTATTGTCGGACACTAGGAACACCAGTTACCAAATGATTTCTTTGTGACGTGACAAGAGGGCGATGGATTCGAGACAGATAGTGTAAGGACCCATATTTATATTTTTGTGTAATAGATATTTAAATTTTTAATAATTTTATTGTTTTAAATAAATAAATTTTGATTTTTAAGCTTGGGCTGAATATATTAGGATTAAAACTCATCTTCTTAAAAGCCCATAAGTCTTAGCCTATTTCCTCACAACCCAAAATCAAACCCAGCCAAAAATTGTTTAACGTTGCCTGCAAATCATCTTCCTGATCTTGCCTACTTCTCCTTCTTCTTATTAATTTCTCATCCTTATCATGTATAATCATGACCTTGTTCACAAAGCACTCTATTAAACTGATCGAGTAGGAAATGCTAGCAAGCATGAGGTGGGGAGCTATACTACTACAAAACACCTCATTTGTGGCGGACATTGCTAGCGGATTAGCTCCGTCTGCCAGAAATGGTCAAGAATTTTTGGCGAAACCTTTAACCCGCCAGGATAGCTTTGTTGTGGTGGATTAAACCGACATGATTAGTTTTTCCGTCGGATATAACCGCCAGGAATAGTTAAGAAAGTACAGCTAGAGGTCGAACTTAATCCCGTCAGATTAGACCGCCAGCATATACCTTTTTTTTAATTCTTTTTTAAATTTCTGGCAGTCTAAATTGCCAGAATTGCTTATAACCTAATAAAACTTTGCGTGCGCCGCTTCCCCCTCACACTTCTTCTTCCTCAATTCTTCTTCTTCGCTGTGCGCCGCGCAACTTCGTTGGTTGTTTTTTTTTTTTTTTTCTTCTCTTCCTACTCCTTTTCTATGCCGCTTCTTTCTTTACTGTTCTTCTTTTTTTTTTTCAACTTGTGTGTGTTTATTGGGTGCAAATTGGGTGTGGTAGCAGCTAGATTGATTTCAGTCTTTGGAACTCGATTTTATGTAGCATCTAGCTTGATTTTTCAGTTCAAGTTGTTTGGGCTTAAAATTTTCATTTCAAAATGTTTGTATTCAATCTTGTTTAATATTTTGATTTAAATTTAAATATGGTTTTTGTATTTTATTTTGCAGGCCAACCCAAGGGTGGTGCAGATCTGATTGTTTGATTTGGCAACAAGGTTTTTCTAATTTTGGTTGTTTTGGCATGTTTTAGTTTGTTCGGGGAGAGAGAAGAGAGTGAGAGGGAGAGTGAGAGAGAGAGAGAGAGAGAGAGAGAGAGAGAGAGAGAGAGAGAGAGAGATGGGGCTTGGTTGGGGGTTGCAGGAAGTTCTCACTTGGTGGCCGACGCAAGGAGGCAGAGGGAGGAGGGTTTGGGCTGCGGGGTTGCTGGGATATCAGCCCTTTATTTTTTGTTTCTTCATATGACATCATACTCTTACGAGTTATTGACCCTAACTTCTGACAACGTTCACAAGTTCTACAATAAGAATTAGTGTCTTTAAAAATAGTAGGCCAATAAAATCCACATTGCAAAATTTTGGCAGCGGTTTTCTTTACAGAAAAATGACCACCACATGCTTCACTATGACAGAAAGAAAGAACATCATGAATTTCATTATTCAGCACACATCGCCTAATTATTTGATCAGGGAAATATTTACACAAATAAGGATCATCCCAAAAGAAATTGCGTACCTCAACCAAAAACTTTTTTCTATCTTGTACACTTCAATTAGCCGGCAATTTACCTGTCACAAGAAAATTAACAATATTAGCAAACCAAGGTAATTCAGAAATAACAAAGAGTTGTTTATCATGAAAAAAATCATTAATAGGCATGGGCTCAGAAGCTTCATAAAAAAACCAATCATGACAAGTGGTCAGCCACCACATTCTCTACTCCCTTTTTGTCTTTGATGGTGATGTCAAACTCCTGGAGTAATAGAATCCACCTAATAAGTCTAGCCTTAGCATCCTTCTTTGAGAGAAGATATTTCAAAGCTGCATGGTCAGTGTAAACAACAATCGGTGATCCAACAAGATAAGAACGAAATTTATCCAGAGCAAACACTATAGCAAGTAGGGGTGGGCATATTAACCGCGGACCGTCAAAACCGGCCGAACTGCACCGTAAAAAAACCGCAAAAAACCGCGTTGACCAAAAAAAGTCAACACCGCCAAAAAAACCGAACCGCACCGCTTCTCTCCGGTTTCGGTTCCGGTTCTACACCTTATTTAACCGCATCGAACCGAACCGCACCGCATACTTGCAAAAAATATATTTTTTTATATTTTTATACACATATTGTCATATACACCATTTTATATTTTTTTTATATATATTTATACCATTTTTATATACTTTTTATACACTTTTTGTACACATTTTTGTACATTTTTATATACTTTTTAATTAGGATAAGTTTGCATCATTAAATAATTGGGCTTAGGCTTAAAAAACAAGTGTGAGGCCCCATTAGGCTCAGAACCGCGGTGAGAACCGCACCGCACCACATTCAAGATGGTTTGGTTTGGTTCGGTTTTTTTATTTTTTTCACGGTTTTAAGCACCGAACCGCACCGTCTATTCATGTCTGGCGCGGTGCACGGTTCCGAGAGAAAAGTGAGTCGAACCGCACCGCGCCCACCCCTAATAGCAAGAAGTTCATTTTCAGTTGTGGAATAATTTATTTAAGCATTTAAAGTCCTACTTGTATAGTGAATAACATATGGTTTCTTATCCCTTCTTTGCTCCAAAACAGCCCCAATAGCATAATCAGTAGCATCGATCACACATAATTTCAAAAGGCAAATTCCAGTCAAGTGATTGCATAATAGGAGCAAAAGTTAACAATCCAATCAACTTATCAAAAGACTCTTGGCAAGCATCAATCCATTCAAATTTAGTATCTTTCAACAAGAGATTACATAATGGTCTAGATATTGCACTAAAATTCTTAATAAATCTTCTATAAAAACCAGTATGGCCCAAAAATGATCTGACATCTTTCACATTTTTTGGAGTGGGCAATTTAGCAATCAATTCAATTTTAGCTCTATCCACTTCAATTCCCCTAGATGAAACAATATGACCAAGAATAATTCCAGAAGAAACCATAAAATAACATTTTTCCCAATTTAAGACAAGGTTCTTTTTTTGGCATCGAATTAGAACTTTTTTGTAAATTAGACAAGCATTCATCAAAAGAATCACCAAAAATAGATATATCATCCATGAAAACTTCAAGAAAATGCTCAATCATATCACTAAAAATACTTATCATGCATCTTTGAAAAGTGGCAGGAGCATTACATAAACCAAAAGGCATCTTACGAAAAGTAAAGGTACCAAAAGGACATGTAAAAGTAGTTTTCTCTTGATCTTCCAAAACAATTTCTATTTGATAATAACCAGAATACCCATCCAAAAAGCTAGCAATAAAATTTATGACCAGCCACCCTTTCTAAAATTTGATCAATAAAAGGCAAGGGAAAATGGTCTTTCCTAGTCACAAAGTTAAGTTTCCTGTAGTCAATGCACATTCTCCAACTAGATACAACCCTAGTAGGAACTAACTCATTTTTATCATTTTTTACCACAGCAAGACTAGATTTCTTAGGAACGACTTGAGTAGGACTCACCCATTTACTTTCAAATATATGATAAATAATACCAGCACCCAATAGTTTCAACACTTCAGTTTTAACAACCTCTTTCATGTTTGGGTTTAACCTACGTTGTGGCTCCCTGCAAGTTTTAGCATCATCCTCTAAAAATATTTTATGTGTACAAAATAGAGGGCTAATTCCTTTAATATCAGCAATTGTCCAACCTATGGCAGATTTATGCTCTTTCAATAAATTAATTAACTTATCTTCTTGCAAAGAATTAAGTTCAGAAGAGATTACCACAAGAAAGGTATCATCTGAACCTAAAAATGCATGCTTAAGACCTTTGGGCAGTGGCTTTAGTTCGACTTTGGGTACCTACTCACTTGACGGTTTCGGCTGAACTTCAAGAGCCATAAGCTTTTCGAATTGAGGAGTCCATCCACTCACCTCAAGTACCTGTGAAGAATCAAGTAAAGAACTGATGTGAGCAATTTCAGAATTGTCAAGTTCATCTAAATAATTAGAATTCACTAAAAAAAACTCTAAAAGGTCAGACACACAGGTCTTCTCAAATTGTTCTTGCACAAAACTATCAATTAAATTAAAATCACCACATTCTTCCCCATCAGATGGTTTTCTACATACATTAAAAATATTAGCATCCAAAGTCATATTCCCAAAACTGAGTTACATCACCCCACTCCTACAACTAATTTGAGCATCACATGTAGCTAAGAATGGGTGACCTATTTGCTTGTCAGATTGCAAAACAGGTTGTGTATCCAAAACAATAAAATCAATAGGATAAATAAATTTATCTACTTGAACCAACACATCCTCAATCATCCCTCTTAGTACTTTTACAGAACAATCTGCAAGCCGTAACTTAACTGAAGTAGGCTTAAGCTCTCAAAGACCTAACTGCAAATATACTGAATATGACAATAAATTCACACTGGCACCCAAATCAAGTAAAGCACACTCAATAAAATTATGTCCAATCACGCAAGAAATAGTAGGGTTACCAGGGTCTTTATATTTAGGAAGGACCTTATATTGCAACAAAGCACTCACATGTTTAGTCAAAAATGCAGTTTTTTTCACACTATGCTTTCTTTTAAAAGTACACAAATCCTTCAAAAATTTAGCATAAGATGGAACTTGTTTAATAACATTCAACTATTTTTACCTGCTTAAAAATACCTAAAATTTTAGCATTTTGATTGACCTTTTTGGAAGAAACCAAAGCTTGGGGGAAAGGTGCAGGCAGCGGACAATCATCAGCAATTTCACTCAATTTTGAATTATCAAGTTCATTACTTTTCTTATTTTTTTCAGGTTCCTTTTTCAGAGGTGTATTATCAATTATATTACCACTTCTAAGAGTAATAAAATCAACATGCTCAACAATTTTACAAAAATTTACACCTTTTGGATTTCGTTTAGTATTAGAAGGAAATTTTCCTTTTTCATGCACAGCCAGAGAATTAGTCAAGTTAGAGATTTGGATTTTAATTTCTTTATTTTCTTCAATCAATTGACCAAACATAAAATCACACTTTTGATTTTGCTTTTGTTGCTCTTGTATGAAAGATTGAAGTACGTGTGTCACTTAATGAGGGTTTAGGAGGAAATGCATTAGGTGCAGAAAATTTTTGGTTAGGGATACTTACTTGAGGTTGAGAACGTTGATTGCTCCAACGAAAATTTGGATGAGTCCTTATTGCTAGATTGTACGTTTGAGAAAAATGAGAATATAGCTTTTGATAATTTCCCAAAGTAGCACATTGTTCTTCATAAGCTTCTTTCATCACTTGAAAAGTTGGACAATTTTGAATAGAATGACCAATCTCATAACAAACATCACAAACTTGATTATGCTGAGAATCGGTATGGTAAATAGATTGAGGCACATTAGACTTTTCCAATTCAAGGAGGCTACTTCGTTAGCCAAATCCTCATATTTTACTTTCAAATTATCTTCCTCTCGTAATTGATAAATTCATTTACTAGCAGGAGACGTAACATTCCTTGATTGGTCAGTGCTCTCAAATGGACTAGGTGTAGTCCATTGGTCGACTTTTTCAGCAATTTCATCAAGAAACTCTAAAGCCTCATTAGGGTCTTTTTGCCTAAAATTACCATTACACATAGACGTACTCAACAAATTGGCGATCTCGAGGAAGAAGTCTGTCACGCCCCAATCCTGAATAAAATCTAATAATTCGGAGTGAAGCGTGACTTACGTTCTAATCGCAGATTAATAAAATTATTTCTACAATTAAAACGTGAAAAAAAAATAATATAAAATAATTGAAGAAACTAAGTAAAGTGAAAATGAAAAATAGACTTTATTTAGCAAACTATTGTTCCAAGAGTACCATACTAGATGTTCATCTTCTTATATATTACAATGTGTTGATAAACAAACAAAACATAGTACTCCAGCAAATTCTCTAAATTTTCCTTGGGTATTCCACATCATCAGTCATATTTCCGTCACCTGCACGATCTATTAGGGTGTCAGCTTTTAAGGCTCAGTAGGGTATAGTGATCATTCATGGCCAGTTATCACATTTAATCAATGTCTCAGTAAAATAAAAGAAATACAGATAATGATTTCAATTATATGCAATGAAAATGTGTGTACTCACTCCTTTAACATTCTCGTTGACACATACCTAAGACAAACAGGCCTACACGTCCCATACCGTGCCTTAAGCTCAAATATTTTCAATATTATTAATTCCACTTTTTCTTCAATAATTCTTCCACAAATCATGAGATCACCAGGTACATCTCCCTTTTTCCATGATGTCTCTAATAAATCACGAGACCACCAAGTTCATCTCCCTCTCTTCTTGGTGTCTCAATTAATCATTTTCTTAACCTTGTTTATAATCACACTTTCCTTATGCACTTATGATTATGCATGTAAAGATAAACATTAATGCATATATAGAGAAATTAAATTGTACATGCATAATAATCCAACCTTACGCAATTTGAGTGTATCACAGACTTAGGAAATTTCACAGTGCACATACAAGATTAATAATAAAAGCTTCCTCTCAAATATAATGAACTTGATACATTTAATAAAGAAATACCATCACAAGTAAGAAAGATAAATTATCACAAAAAAAATCACACAACATAACACAAAGATTAATTGTAATATAGTCCAATCATTGGGGAAATAAAGACCCTACCTTAATATCTTGAGCACAAGTTCCTTCTTGGTACGTTCCTATGTGTTCGGGTCTAAAATGTTTAAAGAAATATAGTTTAGATATAATTTAATTTAATTTAAATTTATTTCACTCTTTTTTTAAGGGAGTGTAACTCACACTCTAACTTAGAGGTGTCGGATTGACACGAAACTTATATCAATGGACTCGTATCGAAAAATAGAGTTAGGAGGGTGAAATTGGGCGAAAACGGTCGCCGGAAACAGCCGCACGTGCCACCACACGCTGGTGGTGCGAGTGGGGTGGCTGGCCGGTCACTGTTCATCGTCTCTTTAAAACAGCCCATGTTTTCCAGATTTTCCAGTTTTTTTATCTCATTTTTTACTCGACTTTTGACTTATCAAACCTTCACCAAATTCAGCAAACTTAAAAGCTCTGCATCACCTCTTTACAACCATATAAAGAACATGAAAAACAGACGGTTAAAACTGAAGTTATAAGGCTCAAAAGGAGGCCATACGAACATGCAAATTTTCTGGAAAAATTTCTAGATTTTTCATTCTTCTTGGTTTTTCATTTTCTTTCGTTTCCAACCCTCAAAACATATTCCTATAGCTATAATAAGGTTATAAATGACCTATTTTTAGTTTAACAATATTAAACAAAGAGGTATAAACAAAAATTAAAAATAAAAGTTTCAAAAGAAAATTGCTAAGAACACCCATGGCTCCTTGAGCTCACCTTCCTTCATGTCCTTTGGAGTTAAAAAGAGACTAAAACTTGTGATTCCTTCCGTAAAAAGAAAAATCACAGAGACTAAAAGATGTTAGTTCAATTATTTAAACAAAGTCTAAACAACCAAGAAGGATGGAGTTTAACTTTGAACTCTAACCTTCTCAAGTTTCTTCCCTCCCCTTTTTGTCCCTTTCCAGTTCACTCACTCTCTCTCTCTCTCTCTCTCTCTCTCTCTCTCTCTCTCTCTCTCTCTCTCTCTCTCTCTTCTCTCTCTCTCTCTCTATCTATGTTTTTTTTTCTTTGTTGCTTCCTTAAGTGTGAGCTCTTCACACCAAAGCCCTTTATTTATAATCCAACTTGTTGGTTGGAGTAACAAATTGTTGGCTCAAATCTGGTTATGGTAATTGGCTCTCATCATTACCTCGAGGTGACTCATCCCTCTAAGATGAATCAAAACCATTGATCAAGACTTATGTGTCAAAGCTTATGTATATGTAATTAAGGGAATTGACGTTGGTATTATCTTCAAATCCATAAAAAAAAAAAAAAAAAAAAAAAAAATTTTTAGTTGGGCTCTTAATCACTTGTAAAACAATTGGGCTATAGCCCAAACATAGAAATTTAACCCAATTTTAAAGCCTATAAATATTATTATTATTTAACATTACAATCTACCCACCTAAAAAAAATTTCGTCCTCAAAATTTAGACGTACCTGTGTCAAAAATCTCTGGATAATTATTGCGCATGTCAGATTCTAATTCTTATGTAGCTTCTTCTACATTCCCATGTTGCCACAAAACCTTGACTAATGGAATGGTCTTCATGCGCAAAACCTGTTCTTTGTGATCGAGTATCTGAATTGGTCTATCTTCAAAAGATACTTGCTCATCAACGCTGAGTTCTCCCCAGTCCAAAACGTGTGCTGGATCCGGTTCATACTTTCGAAGCATAGATATATGAAAAACATTATGGATACTAAAGAGTTGGGGAGGTAATGCTAATCGATATGCTACCTCTCCAATCCGTTTGAGAATTTCAAACGGTCCGATAAATCTTGGAGCAAGTTTCCCAGATTTCCCAAACCTCTTGACTCCGCGTCATGTCGAGACTTTGAGAAAAACATGATCGCCGATGTTGTATTCTAGTGGCCTTCTTCGTCGGTCTGCATAATTCTTTTGCCGACTTTGTGCAGTAAGCAAGCGTTGTCTGATGATCTTTATCTTCTCTGTGGCTTCTTGAACCAAGTCCAGCCCTAACAAAATATCTTCTCCCACTTCAGCCCAACACAAAGGCAATCTACAAGGTCTTCCATAGAGTGCTTCATAGGGTGCCATCCCTATGCTAGACTGGTAGCTGTTGTTATAGGCAAATTCTGCTAGTGGTATGTGGTCTTCCCAGTTTCATTGAAAATCTAGTATGCATGCCTTCAACATGCCTTCCAAAATTTGGATAGTTCTCTCAGACTGTCCGTCAGTTTGGGGATGAAAAGTGCTACTGAGGTTCAGTTTCGTTCCAAGTGCATGTTATAAACTTCCCCATAATCGAGAAGTGAATTTAGAATCTCTGTCTGAAAAGATCAAAATTGAGATTCCGTGTAGTCTTACTATCTCCCTAATATATAGCTTTCCCAATATTTCGGTGGAATCAGTAGTTTTTACAGGTAGAAAATGAGCAGATTTGGTTAAACTATCTACAATAACCCATACAGCATCTCGTCCCTTTGACGATGGCGGTAGACCATCACGAAGTCCATTGTGATGTTATCCTATTTCCATTCAACTACAAGTAGTGGTTGGAGCATCCCTGCTGGTTTTTGGTGTTCTGCTTTCACCTGTTGGCACATAAGACACTTTGCAACATAAGTTGCTATTTCTTTTTTCATGCCCTTCCACCAGTATTGTCGCCGAAGATCGTGATACATCTTAGTGCTACCTGGATGGATGGTGTAGGTAGAGGAATGAGCTTCATGTAGTACTTCGTCTCGCAATTTCGGGACTTCAGGCATGTATATCCTTCCCAGGTATCTTACAACCATCTTTGGGAACGGTCTATTCTTTATTTTCATCTTCTGCGGCGAGCTTTTCACGTATGGATTTGCATAATGCATCTTCATGTTGCTTTTCAATGACTTTTTCCTTTAAGCTGGGTTGAGCAATTAAATTGCAAAGATAAGCATCATTGTTATTGGCGTCAACGTATAGATTATAATCACGAATGGCTTCTACAACCTTCCACTACTGAATCCTTAAGCTTCCCACCGTTCCCTGAGATTTTCTACTCAATGCGTCTGCGACTACGTTAGATTTTCCTGGGTGATAATGTAGTCCAAAGTCATAGTCTTCTAAATACTCCATCCATCTTCGTTGTCTCAAGTTAAGCTCCTTTTGCGAGAAAGGTACTTTAAACTTTTGTGATCGGAATAGAGTTCAAAGCGTTTGCCATATAAGTAATATCGTCATACCTTCAAAGCATGAATAATTGTTGCAAGCTCCAAATCGTGTGCAGGATAATTCTTTTCATGTGACTTTAGTTGTCGGGGAGGTATAGGCTATGACCTTGTCAGATTGCATTAAGACACCTCCTAATCCTTGTAAGGAAGCATCAGTGTATACTACATAGCCTACACCTCGCTCAGGAATGATTAGTACCGGAGCAGTGGTTAATCGCTTTTTCAGTTCCTGGAATAAATTCTCGCCCTCTTCGTCCCACTCGAACTTTGCCCCCTTACGTGTCAACTTTGTCATTGGGGCAGCTAGTCGGGATAAATCTTTTATGAATCTTCTGTAGTAGCTGGCTAGCCCAAGGAAACTCCGTATTTCAGTGACATTTTTTGGTTGATTCCATTTCAACACTGCATCAACTTTGGAAGAATCTACTGATATACCTTCTTTAGAAATCACATGCCCTAAAAATTTTACCTCTGTTAGCCAAAACTCACATTTGCTAAACTTGGCATATAACTTGTGTTCTCTCAGCGTTTGTAAGACGTAATGCAAGTGTTGTTCATGCTCTTTTTTAGATGAGAAATAGACAAGGATGTCATCGATGAATACGATCACCAACCGATCCAAGTAAGGTCGAAAAATTTGGTCATCATATCTATGAAAGCTTCTGGTGCGTTTGTTAAGCCGAATGGCATCACCAATAATTCTTAATGCCCGTATTGAGTTCGAAAGGTTGTCTTTATCGAGTTCAAAAGGCTGTCTTTGGTACATCTTCCTCCTTGATACGAAGCTGGTGGTATCGAGATCGAAGGTCTATCTTGGAAAAGAAACAAGATCCTCTCAGTTGATCAAATAAATCATCGATCCTGGGCAGCGGGTATTTGTTCTTTATCGTGACTCTATTCAGCTGACGGTAGTCGATACACATCCTGAGAGATCCGTCTTTCTTCTTCACGAAAAAAGCTGGTGCACCCCATGGTGATGTGCTGGGACGAATGAACCCTTTTTCTTGCAATTCCTGAAGTTGAGTCTTCAGCTCCTTAAGCTTTGCCAGTGCCATTCGATGTGGAGGTATAGAGATAGGTGATGTGCTTGGATAAACTTCTATGGTGAACTCTATTTCTCTTTTAGGGGGTAATCCGGGCAAATCACCTGGAAATACATCTTTGTATTCTCGCACCACTAGGATGAATTCAATTTGCGGGCCATCTTCTTTTTCGATCTTGAGGTTAGCGATTAGGCTCATAAAGTCATCATCTTTTAAGTTAACAGTTAATCTAGGAAGGTGAGTTTCCCTATCCCCGTAAAATTTAAATGTTTGTCCATCCGATGTACTTACTGTTACCATTTTTCTCCTACAGTCGATAATAACTTAGTATTGTGTGAGCCAATCCATTCCGAGGATGATATCGTACTCCGACATGTCCATTATCATCAAATCAAAATATACTTTATGACTAGCTATTTCTATTATGCAAGTTTTACATATTCTATCGATTTTTCTAGCACCTCCTAATGGAGACCCAATTTTTAGTGGAAATTTCACGAATTCAAATTCTAACCCAAGGATGGATGCAGATGACTTTGAGATGAAAGAATGTGTAGCGCCAAAGTCAAACAATATTTTAGCCCAAGAATTAAATACTAGGAATGTACCTTCCACCATCTCTGGTTCTGTTGATTCTGTCTTTGCTCCCATAGCATACACTCTTGCCTGGGCAGGTTGTTCAGAACATTTTATACCGGGTGGAGGTTTAGGTCTTATTTGAGTAGGTTGTCTTCTGGGACGTGGTGGCTGTTGTATCATCGGTGGCCTCCATTAGTTCTGTTGTAGCGGGTACGAAGTACAGTACTGGAATTGAGGTGCGTGGGGAGCCTGGTATGTCTGCAATTGTGGACAGAATCATTGGGAATGCCCAGCTTGCCGGCAGTGGTAGCAAATTTTTGAGTCTCGGTACGTTTACCACATTTGATCTTGGTGGCGGAAGTTGAGAAGGTCCAAACCTTGGGCGCTTGCTGCTTGGTCCTCCACTTGCATTCTTATGAATCCAATTTTTCCTTGCTTCTGGAGTACTTCGTTCAGCTATAAGTGCTCGATCTACGACATCTGCATAAAGAGTTAATTTGCGGATATCCACTTTTTCTTCGATTGCAGGTCGAAAACCTTCCTCAAACCTTTTTGCTTTTGTAGCGTCATCAGGTATCATGTAAGGTGCAAAACGTGATAGTTCTTCAAATTTGGCTTGATAGTGGACCACAGTCATTTCCCTTTGGAGAAGGTACATGAATTCACGTGCTTTTGCTTCTCGTATAACCACTACAAGAAATTTGGGATTAGGCAACGGAATAATAGGCAACATCTTTAATTTCGTTGCCTATTACGTGAATAGGCAACAAATTTTTCTACATAGGCAACGACCATGTACTTGATCTTGGATAATTAATAGGCAACGAACTATATAGAATAGGCAACAATTTTTTGGTTGCTGATTATGAGAATAAGCAAGGAAAAAAGGGGGTTGCTTATAATTTGGCAGGAAAGAGGCGTGAAGTTTCACAACGACAAGGTCGTTGCCTATTGTTTTCAAGTGGTTGCCTATTCATTTTGCGGGAAATTTCGGCGCCATAATAAATATAAAATAGACAACGACTGTTATTGGTGTTGCCTATGTGTATATGATGGTTAATGTAACCTTTGGATTTATTATATTATGAAGCTTTATTGGAATTTTATATATGTTGAAATAATAACATTATTTATATTTATGAAAATTAATTAAAATAAATAATTGATAATTAAAAAAATAGTCGTTGCCAATTCAAAAACGGAATCACGCTGTGCACCTTAATAGGCAACGGTAACCATGTTGCCTTTTGAGGGAAGAGACAACGATAATATAGTTGCCAAGAAGATTAGCCAACGCCACGATCCTTGCACTTTACATTCTTGATATCATAGGCAACACTATAGAATTTCACTGCAATTATTAGCAACGACGACAACAGTGTTGTGTAATATAATATGCAATGCAACGACGATGATAAAATAGGCAACGTAGTGATCGTTGCGCAATATTCCACAAATTTGGTTTTTCAGATCACAATACGAAATAAAGTATTCGTTGCCAAATTAGCAACGACCGTCAAAATCGTTGCCTATAGTTATTGGCAAGGGTCCTAGGGCAACGCACATGGCAACGGTAAAAATTTGTTGCCAATAGTTTTAGGCAACAAATTTCTAATTTTAGACAACGACTTTCAATCATTGCCGAATGCCTATTTTCTTGTAGTGAACTCTAGGAAAATATTTTTCAAGGAATATCCTCTTAAACTCTTGTCAGGTCATATTTTCTGTGTCTTTCATCCCTTGAACTGATTCCCACCAATGATATGCATGTTCCTCAAGATAAGAACTGGCAATATATAGTTACTCGTAGTCCTTCTGGTACCCTATGATTCATCATACTTCTTTTAATTTGACGTAACCATTCTTCTGCTACTATTGGATCTGGTATACCCTTAAAGATAGGGGGTCGAGATTTTCGAAATTCTACTTGGATTCGCATGACTCGTTCCACTTCATCTTCTTCGTGGCGTCCTCGATTGCTTTCACGAATCGCATTTGCCATGTCTTGAATAGCGGGGATTACTCCATCGTTTCCATTCAACACGCGGTTCGCATCCTCTGCTTCTCCGGCCATCTTAATAGAATAAGAGTTAATGCTAGTTAGCATTTCTACAAATATAAAATAATTTCCAAACTTATTTACTGCAAATATATATATATATATAATCTATAACCACACCACAAAAAGAGTAAACAAAGGTATATTGTTTTTTTTAGACTTTGTCATCTTTTACAATTCCTACCCTCCATTTTCATTATCCTAGTATCTAAGTCAAAAATATTTCCAAAACATTCCCCAAAATATTTTCAGTTGCCAAAATCAACCCCCTTAAATACGGTCATTTTAAAGTTAATTTCTAGTGCTCTCCATCCTACTCGTCGTCAGAACTATCATCTGTGACTGGTGGTGGGGGTGTGTGGGGCTCGCCACAAGCTAACTCTGTAAAAATCTCTGACACAAGTGCCACTGCTACTATAGGTATTGCTTCCATAACCTGTTGTTCTGCATGTAAATTTTGTGCTACTGCTATCTCACGGGAAATCTCATCATCCATAGCCAACTCTAATGCCCCAACTAAAGCCCGAGCATGTCCTCTTACACTGTGTCGAACCATTTCCCTTTGAGATTTCGGTGCAAGGTGAGGAAACAAAATTAAGATATCTTTAATCTCATTAATCAGAAAGTTACAAGCATCCTGATTGACCGCTTCATCATATACCGCTTGGTTAAGAGGAGCTATCCCCTCAGGACCGATGCGATAACCCCCCATCTATCCATTCCTTCAATTACTTCCATAATGTCAACATAATTAATTTATCCACATGGTTAGTAGAACATAAACAAATAAATATTGAATGCAAACAGCAAACAAAAATCAATCATATACATACATATATTATTTCTTCTACCTTTACCTTTTAAATCGTAGATGAAATATAATCCTACTCAATTTGTCCAATTTCTCAAACCTATAAGCTCTGATACCAACTTCTCATGCCCCAATCCTGAATAAAATCTAATAACTCGAAGTGAAGTGTGACTTACGTTCTAATCGTAGATTAATAAAATTATTTCTACAATTAAAACGTGAAAAGAAAAGAAAAGAAAAGAAAATAATAAAAAATAGTTGAAGAAACTAAGTAAAGTGAAAATGAAAAATAGACTTTATTTAGCAAACTATTGTTCCAAGAGTACCATACTAGATATTCATCTTCTTATATATTACAATGTATTGATAAACAAACAAAACATAGTACTCCAGCTAATTCTCTAAACTTCCCTTGGGTATTCCATATCATCGGTCATATTTCTGTCACCTGCACAATCTATTAGGGTGTGAGCTTTTAAGGCTCAGTAGAGTATAGTGATCCCTCATGGCCAGTTATCACATTTAATCAATGTCTTAGTAAAAGAAAAGAAATACAGATAATGATTTCAATTATATGCAATGAGAATATGTGTACTCACTCCTTAACCCGTTGACACATACCCAAGACAAATAGGCCTACACGTCTCATACCGTGCATCTTTCCACTGTGGCCCCGAATGTCCCAAGTATGAGCCAACACCCGTCCGTTCCTTAAGCCCAAATATTTTGAATATTATTAATTCCAGTTTTTCTTCAATAATTCTTCCACAAATCATGAGATCACCAGGTACATCTCCATTTCTCCATGGTGTCTCTAATAAATCACGAGACCACCAAGTTCATCTTCCTCTCTTCTTGGTGTCTCAATTAATCATTTTCTTAACCTTGTTTATAATCACAATTTCTTTATGCACTTATGATTATGCATGTAAAGATAAACATTAATGCATGTATAGAGAAATTAAATTGTACATGCATAATAATTCAACCTTACGCAATTTGAGTGTATCACAGACTTAGAAAATTTCACAGTGCACACACAAGATTAATAATAAAAGCTTCCTCTCAAATATAATGAACTTGATACATTTAATAAAGAAATACCATCACAAGTAATAAAGATAAATTATCACAAAAAAATCACACAACATGACACAAGGATTAATTGTAATATAGTCCAATCATTGGGGAAATAAAGACCCTACCTTAATTTCTTGAGCACAGGTTTCTTCTTGGTCCGTTCCTATGTGCTCGGGTCTAAAACGTTTAAAGAAATATAGTTTAGATATAATTTAATTAAATTTAAATTTATTTCACTCTCTTTTTAAGGGAGTGTAACTCACATTCTAACTTAGAGGTGTCGGATTGACGCGAAACTTATATCAATGGACTCGTATCGAAAAATAGAGTTGGAAGGGTGAAATTAGGCAAAAACGGTGGTCGAAAACAGCCGCATGCGCCACCACACGTCGGCGGTGCGAGTGGGTGGCTGGCCGGTCACTGTTCATCGTCTCTTTAAAACAGCCCATGTTTTCCAGATTTTCCAGTTTTTTTATCTCATTTTTTACTTAACTTTTGACCTATCAAACCTTCACCAAATCGAGCAAACTTAAAAGCTCTACATCACCTCTTTACAATCATATAAAGAACATGAAAAACGGACGGTTAAAACTCAAGTTATAAGGCTCGAAAGGAGGTCATACGAACATGCAAATTTTCAGGATAAATTTCCAGATTTTTCATTTTTCTTGGTTTTTCATTTTTCTTTCGTTTTCAACCCTCAAAACCTATTCCTATGGCTATAATATGGTTATAAATGACCTATTTTTAGTTTAACAATATTAAACAAAATTTAAAAATAAAAGTTTCAAAAGAAAATTGCTAAGAACACTCATGGTTCCTTGAGCTCACCTTCCTTCCTGTCCTTTGAAGTTAAAAAGAGGCTAAAACTTGTGATTCCTACAGTAAAATGAAAAATCACAGAGACTAAAAGATGTTAGTTCAATTATTTAAGCAAAGTCTAAACAAACAAGAAGGATGGAGTTTAACTTTGAACTCTAACCTTCTCAAGTTTCTTCCCTCCCCTTTCTGTCCCTTTTCCAGTTCACTTTCTCTTCTCTCTCTCTCTCTCTCTCTCTCTCTCTCTCTCTCTCTCTCTCTCTGTTTTTTTTCTTCGTTGCTTCGTTAAGTGTGAGCTCTTCACACCAAAGCCCTTTATAATCCAACTTTGTTAGTTGGAGTAACAAATTGTTGGCTCAAATCTGGTTATGGTAATTGGCTTTCATCATTGCCTAGAGGTGACTCATCCCTCTAAAAAGAATCAAAACCATTGATCAAGGCTAGGGGTGTGATTTGGATTGGAAAATCCGAATCCGACCGATTCCTATCCGAAAATTTTCATTTTTATTCCGAATCCGAAAATGCCGAATCCGAAAATGCCGAAATCCGAAAATTCCGAAAAAAATTGGATTGGAATTGGAATGTTTATGTAAATTCCGATTCCGATCCGAATTCCGATCCAAAAAATTCCGAAATGTTCCGAAGGCATTCCGATCCAATATTTCCGAAATTATGCCAATTTATTCCATATTATATATTTTATCATTTATTTAGTATGATACATATAACATATATTTTTAAAAAGATGACTAATACTATATATTAATATAAACATATGTATATTATAAATATATGTGTATCATAATAACATAAATGGTAAGTTGGTAACACAAACACCCACATTTTTCTGTACATGTAATTACTATTTTTTTTTATTAGGGAGGGGAATTGAAGATATGAGGCAATTCTACAGTTGTTCCGACTGGAATATCCCACCAATTGTAATTACTAATTACTAAATATTTAAGCTTATTATATTCAAAATTTCAAACATGATATATATATATTATTTGAGTAACATGTATTTATATACACATATATATATGAGTAACATGTATTTATATACACATATATATATATGTGTGTGTGTGTGAGTAACATGTATCTACTAGTGACATTTATTCTAACAATGTTGGATGAGCTCTAAAGATTAATCCCCTACCTCTAAGATATGTGCTATTAAGCCTATTATACATTCATAGTGACATTTATTTCTCTTATATATTATGTATGTTATAATATATAATATATACCATTAAACATACACAATATATATATCATACATAATTTATTTCTCTTATAACATACATAATGTAGCAATGAAAACCTTGCTAGATTGCATCTTTTTTTTTTCCCTTCTTTTCTAGAATTTTTTTTATGGTAATGGTATGGGATGGTATGGTTCTAAATGTTATTTAAATTAATATTTTGAATTTTCTTTTTTAAATTGGACATATATTTTAATTACATTTTAATATAAATATTGAAATGCATCATAATCTATTGTCTTTTAATTTTTTTTGTTTGTTAATTTCATCATTATTCTAAAAAAAAATCCGAACATGTTCTAAAAAATATTATGAAAATGTGAAAATTCCGATTTTTTATTCGAAAATTTCAAATGTTTATCCGAAAGTTCCGAAAATGTTATATTCCGAAAAATCCGAAAATTCCGAATCGGAATGAGATGTTGAAATTCCGATTTTTTGGAATGGAAATTGGAACATAAATTCCATTCCAAAATTTTTTGGATTGGAATTGGAACACCCTATTTCCGATCCGATCCGGCCGAAACACACCCCTAATCAAGGCTTATGTGTCAAAGCTTATGTATATGTAATTAAGGGAATGGACGTTGGTATTATCTTCAAATCCATAAAAAAAAAAAAAAAAAAAAAAATTTAGTTGGGCTTTTAATCTCTTGTAAAACAATTGGGCTAAAGCCCAAACTTAGAAATTTAACCCAATTTTAAAGCCCATAAATATTATTATTATTATTTTTTTTTTTTTTTAACATTACAAAGTCCCTCATAGATATAATTGGCAAGACACCAACTTTCATAGACATGATCTGGGTACATACTCAAAAGTTCTTTAAATCTTTCCAAAGTTTGATATAATGACTCATTTTCCGTTTGACAAAAATTTGAGAATTTTTTTTTTTAAAGCCATTGTCTTATGATTAGGAAAATATTTTTGAAAAAATGTTTCAGTCATCTCAACCTAGCCCTATAGACCCTATAGACCTAGCCCTCAAAGAATATAGCCAACTTTTTGCTTTGTCTTTCAAAGAGAATGGAAAAAATTTCAACTTTATATGATCAATTACATTAGCTCTGTTATTATAAAATGTAGTGATGGCCTCTTCAAACTCCCTAACATGCACATAAGGATCTTCATTTTTCATACCATGAAAAATAGGAAGAAGTTGAATCATACCAGGTTTAAAATCAAAATTTGGCATATTAGGTGGAAACATGATGCATGAAGGTGTAGACGCACGAGTTGGATGCAAATATGTCTATAAAGTTCTAACTGGTGGGTCTTCCTCATTACGATTGACCATCTGTCGATTATTATTATTGTTGTTCCCATCATTATTGTTACCATGGTTATCATTATTTTCATTGGTATCAACCATAGTGTCAGACTGTTCAGAACTATCAGATAATGACGACGAACTAGAAGATTTAAAAAGATTTCCAGTCAAAGTTTCAGATCCATGCTTTTTAGCAAATCTTCCTAATTTATCTCTATACCACATGTGATTTCAAAACCATAAACAAAAACAAAAACAAAAAAATAAAATAAAATAAAAGGATGAGATGGAAAGAGTAAACCTGGTTCTCAAGAAAACTCTGTGCTCTTTGTCAAGCTACTCCCCGGCAACGGCGCCAAAAATTGCTTACAAAACCCAAGTGCAGGTGTTGCGTAGCAGAATAAACTCAGAAGTCGAGTGTCAAATCCACAGAGAGTAGTAAAAAGTTCACAGAATTTGCTAAAGAACTTAAATAAGTGACAGAAAAATTAATCAAGCTTTGAGTCGTAAGAAAAATTCAATAATAAGGAAGCACCCAGGCATCGGGGTTCCACCTTCAACTTGCCTATGCAATTTCATTAATTTGATTCATAGTTTTACTCAACCAAAGTGCAACTAGGGAATGCCATTGATCGGAAGATTTAACAATAATATTTTAAATTCAAATGAAACACAAGAATAAATTCTCAGTAAGATTATTCACACACAAAGCTCTTTAATTTCGTTTAGAAAGAATTTCAAACATAACATGTACCTATGGCAACAAACTATCAATAAATAATTTCATTGAAATTATCGCAAGTCTAATAATCTCTGATCTTAATCATAAAAGCATGGATGATTTTACAAACAATAGGAAAAACATGATTGAACCTATGAATAATATCAAACACCCATCAATCAATTAAACAGAGAAAAAATAAAACTGAAATTGAATAACCCATAGCAAGAATTTGACATTGAAGCTCAAAATTGAATCAAACTAACAAAATCACATAATAAATTGAAGGTTTTCCCCCCTAGCCTTAGCTAGGGAGATTAGTTCTCTATAACAAAAGAAATAAAACCCTAGAAAAATAAAAGAGAATTGGAAGAGAAGAGTGAATAGAATGAGTTGAATCCCTGGGCTCCTCCTTTTTAAATAGGCTCTCAGCAAGACTCCTTGTGCATAGGAAAGCTCAGTCGCCCCTTGAAAGCCTATCTCAACTAGGAGACCTGGAGATGCGATTTCCAGAGAAGAACCACGCTGCTTCTTTCCTTTTGCAATTATTTATTGTTATACTTTCTATGGCCCACATAAATTCTCTCACTAAGAAACATTCACAAGTTGAAAACAATAAGCAAGGGCCCACCATCTTTCTTTCCTTTAGTTTCCTTCACGTGATGGTCTAATGACAACATTAAGGGCTTTGATTTTTCATAAATCATAAAACTCTGGCGGTAGCATTCATATTTGAAGTGCGAATAAAGATATTGTTGACATTTGTTATCAAAAAATAACAAACCGTATAATTTAATATATTTAAAATTTTCAAGTAATAGAAAGAAAAGCCCCCTTTTTACTTGGGACTTAATCGAGTGTGGAGTTGGAAACTTCCTATTTGCCAATAGAAATGTTGGCCTACTTCCACACCGGATATATTGTATAACCCTTTTAGTGTTTTGATAGAACATAATAGAACATTCATATTACCCTCCGAAAGAAATAGAACTTTAAAATGAATTATTTTGATTCAACCATCTTTTTTTCGACCTGCCTACTTTAATTGTATATTTTGAATATCAACTAATCACATAATACCCCAATTATTTTTATCTCTTTTGTGCTATTCAAGAATAGTAACCGATTCAATAAATCTATTCTATGGAGTACGGAATCAATATATTTTTGACTCTATTATAGTATTCGGTTATTGGGAGAGAAGGGATTTCATAATTGGATTGGGGTTTTGAATAAGACGACCTTTTAATTTTTAATTTTTTTTTCTTTTTCATATTGAAAAAGTAATAAGAATGAGAGGTGTTAAGCTTTTTCTCATCCTGGTGTCGAGCTATTTTTTCGCAGGACCTCCCCTATAGTATCGTCACCGCAGTAGAGTTTGGTCAAGGTACTGCTGCGGGATAGGCTGTAGAAGGGATCGCGAGACAACTAGAAGCGGAGGGAAAAATACGAGGTACTTTATTGCTTAGCCTGGCTTTTATGGAAGCTTTAACAATTTACGAGCCATACTTGGCATTCAGGTATCCACTTCAAAGAAAATTTGTCTAAAATTACCTATAGATGGTAGAGGTCGAATTATTGATGTGAGATGGATTCAAAAAAAGGGAGGTTCTAGTTATAATCCGGAAATGATTCGTGTATATATTTCACAAAACAGGCCAAAACTCATCTTTCTTGAAAAATGAAAGAAAAGCCCCCTTTTTACTTTTTATAAGTTTAAAAAGCATGTTTTGTACATAAGCAAAACATTAACGGATTAATCCTTCTACTTAACATTATATTACTTTTTCTCCTCGTACATGTATCTATCCCTTCCGTCTTTTTGATAAACAAAGATATTGTTGACATTTGTTATCAATTAATATTGCTTAATTATGGTTCAATTATAAAGCACCAACTTCTTGTAAATCATGTACCCAGCATATCCTTCACCTCAAATCTAGATATTGACTTCTCCATTTATTTGTCTGCATTCACCAAATAAGTCATAATTAAATTAAATTTAACAAATAAAAGTGCACAAAGTATATACTTAACAATAGTAAATATTTCACTTTTGAGCTATTATCAGGTCCCCGCTTCGCACAAGCACACGTAGCCTCGTATTGGCTTGGCTAAGCTCCCAATAATATACATATCAATTCTTCTAGAAGGTTTAGGGATTTAAACTCAAGGTCACGTACTACGCTACCCGAACTCTCAGACCAATCATATAAATATAACATAGTTTAATAATTTAAAAACACAAAACACACAAGAGTTCATAGTTAGGAATGTAAGATAAATCTTCCAACCTGGAATCCAATGCTCTTCACCTATTCTTTTTCATAGCCTATACATCCTCATCCGTCTCGAATCCATCGTCATCTTGTCACGTCACAAAGAAATCATTCGGTAACTGGTGTTCTAGTGTCTAACAATACAACAACTTAGTCCAAAGTTAAGTTCAACACAAACTCGTTATGACCCATTCTTTTAGGTCACACGTCTCTAAAGACTCTAGTTCTAAGTGGACTAAACTCTACTCTTAAGAGTTTCTAAGCTTCAAGTTAATTTTAAAGTCAAAATACTTGACTAATTGCCTTGGTTTAAAGCAATTCTACAAATTAATTTAGGTTAGAATAAATCAAACCTAAGTATTATCCAAGTATTTAATTAATTAGTATTTCTCCAAAATATTGCACTAATTAATTAAGCTCGAATAATAGCTTAAATCTGACTTAATCTCTAAATTAAGGTTACAACTAATCATGCTTAATTAACCAAATAAATTAAGCAATTAAATCTCCAAAATAAACCTAGGCATGTTAAATTACTAAATAAATCCTATTTCATTAATATAAGCATGCAACCTAATATTAAAGCCTAAGAAAAATAAATAAACCTGAAAGGTAAAATAAAAGCCTTACTCGAATGTAGACCTCCAAAGTTAGACTCTACTCTTAAGGACTACTCCTCTTAGGAAAGCTCTCTAAAAGAAAAATTTTAAACTATGAAAATTTTTTTCCCTTTTGGTATGTCTCCTCTTAGAGAGACTCCCAAAGAACCAAGGGGTTCAAGTAAAAATGAGATACAAAGGTCTCTATTTATAGGCACAAGGGGGTGAGAAGTTTCTCTAATTCTCCAATGTGGGATAAGATGCTCAAAAGTGTGAAAAACACACACAAAACTCGAATTGGGTCCCAAATACTCGATGGGTCGCCCAAATTGTGAGAGGAAACGGATCTGGGTCGCCCATTACTGTGCACGTGGGTTAGTGAGGGCTGATCGGTTGCTCATGTGCAACGGGCAGCCACGATCGTGAGCCGTTAATGATGCTGAACGGTCATGATTAGATCGTGGGTTTGGCTTTCGTGTGACGCAGCGTGCGCAAGTTTCTATGCACTTGCTTTGTCAGCGCTGTGTTAGCGCCTTAAGGCCAATCAGCGCTCCCCATGTCGCCATTTGTCAACCCAATCAATGCCACATCAGCCACTCTTTTTAATTTCCTAATTTCCTATTTTGTTTCTAATTTCTCTAACTTCGGAAATTTATTAGAAATAACTGGGACTCCAAATAATTCCCCGAAAAATTTACGGACTCGTAACGATGAGTAGTAATTTCCAATAGCCCCAAAAATTATGAAAAATCATCTTCTCATAATTTAATTCTAAAAAATGAAAACAAATAAAATAATCACCAAACTCTTGAATTTCCTTTTTCAAGAACTCACTTTCTCACAACTAAACCCCAAAACCATGACCAAAGGTCCAAGTTAGTTAAAACAAAGTTAAGGAAAATTTTAATTTTTTTAAACAAACCTTAAGAAAAAGGTTAGAAACTTAAGTAACAAAATTAACATAAACAAAAAATTTAGGGTGTTATAGATATCTTGAGAGATTAATGCTTGATTATAACATTAATATCTTGGAATATTCAAGGTGGGTATATCTTTTACATATCCGAAGTTCAGGGTGTGACACCCTACAATTAATCCCTATAAGAGTCCCTTCTAATTTTGAAGGGTCAGTACAATTGCCCCTTTAGTGCTTGATAGTTTACTTATTATCATTATTATTATTTTCTTATTTATTTTTAACTATCAGTTACACTGTTAGTTTAATTCTACAAGTAATCGTTTGTACACTCTGTAACTTTGCTTTACTAACTCGGGCTTGAATGCTGGATTGTACTAGAATGCTATTAACATATATGTATTTCCGTCCATTACTAGCCCATCAAGTAGACCTATCAATTTCATAACCTATCAATTAAGTGGCCAAAAAAAAAAAAGTAGACCTATCAATTATGATAATAATTATATGTATTATTATTATTATATTTCATTTACTAATATTTGATTATTATCACTGTTGTTATACACACATATATATATATATATATATTGGCCTATTACAAAGGTGAGGTACCAAGTTGAAAAAGGAGTTTGACCAAAAATAAAAGTTGAAAAACGAGTCTAACTTGAGGCACTAAAATGTAATTAACCTATTATCGGAACCGTTCACTTTTTAGATCACATATTATAGATCATTTATGCAAAAAACTAACTCAATCAAAAATAGTTTGGTTATATAAATGTTGTCAATTAAATAAAAAAAATCAATGGTTTGGTAAAAAAATTACTTTTTAATCAGAAATCGTCGATCTTTTCTACTCAATTGACAACAGTTATATAATCAAACGATTTTCGATTGATTTGATTTTTTGCAGAGATGATCTTTAATAGGTTATCTAAAAAGTGAACAGTTCCGATCATGCATCAGCATTGTCGAAATCAAAATTTGAGGAGGTGGGATGACCTTGGGGTACCCCCAAGGGTGACTCAAATACTGTCCCTTAATTTTTATTAAGATTTTTAGATAATAATATAAAAAACAACGAATTTTTTTCTTTTCTTCTTTTTTGTTATGTACAAAAATTAATTGCTCTATTTAGAGAAAATTAGAGTTTAGTTCTTTTAACATTTCTTATTTAGAAAAAGCCTAATGATTTTTTTTTTTTTCAAATAACTCTTTTTTTTTTAAAGTCCTTTTTACCATTGATTTGTCAAAGAAATATATTATTATTATTTTTTATTTTTTGAAGGTATAGGGTATGAGTTCACCTCATACTTTTCTAGGGTATAAAATAAGATTTCCGCCCAAAATCTCAGATTTAAATCCTAATATAAAGCAAGGGGCGATCTCGTAGTTCTTGGTCTGTGAAGATACGTTGTTAGGTGCTCCGTTTTATTTTTCCATTGAGGCCTAACCTAAACCTGTGCTCGAGAGATCCCTCTTACTAACTGGAATCAAAGAATTAGTAGATCTGTTCCGCCCAAAATGGGAATGGACTAAGGTTATGAACTTATAATCTATAATATGATGATCGAGCCATCGTTTATATATAGATGTAGGAAGATCTGTTTGGGAAGTAAGAAGCCCTTTGACATCTCTACATCTGCAAAGAATTCTCGGTGCGAAAACACAGAGATAAAAGGCTATCTTTGAATAGGAAAAAGAGCTAACTCCAAAAACCCGTCCTCAGTTCTGATTTGAGAAGAAGTCAGGGCTTGAGAAGAAGTAAAAATAGACTGTCAAATACTTGAAATTGACCACCAATGATTCGATACCTGGTATGTGTGAAAAAATTAAAATTAATAGATCAATATTATGTAATATAAAATTATTATAATATTATTACATTTTAGTTAAAATTTTTAAAATTATAAAGCTTAAATTGTTAAATTAAAGAATGAAAATTTCCTTTAAAAATATCGAACGCTACAATTACTACCAGTGAGTTCGAAAAGTTAATGACCAAATAGAAGACGACGTTCATACGTACATGAACGATAATGGTGGCGCAGCTTCTGGTGGGACCCATCCCCATCAGTGGCGGATGTGGCGGCCCCGGTGGTTTCTCTTCCAGTTTCAGTCATTTGTTTTCTGTACCGTGTAGAAGAAGAAGCAAAACCCGCTGTCGCCGCCGGTGGACCCCACAAGTAACGGCATCATCTCCATCTTCATCGTCGTCGTCGTCGTCATCATCATGGGCCATGATCAACGGCCAGCCGACCCACTACGCTGTGCTGGGTCTCACTCGCTTTGCCACCTCCGCCGATATCAAAAGGGCTTATCGCCTTCTCGCTCGTAAGGTACTCACTCCCACTAAGTGCCTTCTTCTTGCAATTTTTTTTTAATTATTTAAATAATTTTCTTGCAAGTTTTGGAATTTTGCACTTTGGAAATATTGAAAGTTGATTGAATTTGAGAAATAATAATGTATGGTTTTTCTGTTTAGTTGAAGTTGCTATTACCCAAATCAATAAATGCTTATGCAGTTGTTCTTATTGGAACTTATTTATATAAGCATGATTGGATGCTAATTAATTGATGTTTGGATGTATTACTTATAGAAATTAACTTTACTCTGTGATTCAAGAATAACTAAATGCATTCTAGTCAATATCAGGCCAAAAAGAAGTCCAAAAATAAAAGTGTACAAGTGATGGGTAAAGCTTAGGAAGCTGTTGCAGGAGTAATTGAGAATTTTTTATTTTTTTATTTTTTCTGAGATTCTTATAACGCGTGATTTCCTTAGATGCTTGCTGGGTGGTTTTTTTCAACTTACTAGTCCACGGTTGAAAAAATTGATGGATTGAACGAGACATTGATGATGCAGCTTAAGACATGGCAGTGACTCTTTTCTGCTTTGGTTTTATTTAGTTACCCAATATTGTCTTTTTCAAAGAGAACAGATCCCATATCTTGTTGGAGATGATGATGTATTGGAAGGATGGAGTCTTTAAGGGTTTATTAGAGCCTTTTTTAGAAGGTTAAAAGAGATATCAGGGTCAGTTGGTCATTAATTAATTGGTGTTTTGAACTTGCATGGTATATCAACCTTAGCTCTAATCTCTAGAGCTCAGCATGTTCACAATATACAGAGAATAATATGTTCGCAGAGGGTTCCCGTGGTGATTTAGCAATGATGAATTCAGTTGGATCAACTTGGGAGGTTGAAATACAGAGATGCATTTAGAAACTTTGGGAAGATTCGTAGTAGTACAATAATATGTTCCTTTTCTCCGGTGGTTGTGAAAATGATTGTTTTATTTATATTATATTTCATTTCATTTGGTAAATTTCACGTGGAGTTGTATACTGATGAGTGCCAGTATATATACATACCTGCACTCGCTGATTTGGTGGGATCAACGATGAGGTGTGAGGTATTGGTTCAGTTGGGATATTTCTTTTGTCTTTACTCCCAAACCTTGTATCAAGTTGCTCCCTGGGGTATGAACTCCCTTAACATTTAGGTCGTGTTTTGTTAATGAACATTGGAATGGAATGGAATTAAGATTTGAATATAATGGAATCTAAACAAGAATGGAATGTGGAGAGAGTTAGAGAGTAGATAAGAACAATTGAATCGGTAAGGAATGCATTTGGTACTATATTCCTCATCATTTTGGGGGAGTGGACATTCATTCCATAGGAATGTCCGTTTCATTCCATTGTTCCTTTAAATAAACCAAACACTACCTTATAGAATAGCATTAAAAATGAAAAAAAAAAATGGTCTTGTATACCATGTTACACACTTAAACCTATATGGAAGAAGGGGGAAAAAGAAGTGCAAGGCTTGTCTACGCATTGATTTGCTTATCAAACTTCTATCCACATGTGTGGGTAATTTTTTGGAGACTTTTAGCTTCATTACATAAACAAAGTGGTAAGAATAAGAATGGAATGTGGAGAGTTAGAGAATAGATAAGAATAATTGAAAAGTGGTAAGGAATGCAATTGGTACCTTATTACATTTTGGGGGAGTGGACATTCCATAGGAATGCACGTTTCATTCCATTGTTCTTTCAAAACCAAACACTACCTTATACAATAGCATTATAAATGAAAAAAAGGGTCTCGTGTACCATGTTACACCTATATGCAAGAAGGGGGAAAAAGAAGTGCGGGGCTTATGTACACATTATTTCTTTTGAATTTGTATCCACTTGTGTTGGTAATTTTTGGGAGACTTTCAGCTTCATTGCATAAAAAATGTGTATATGAAATGTAATACACATGTTTGTTGCGAAACATGTCTGTCAATTCTATGTGGTTTGTTGGCTTTGTGTGGTTAACAAAGTCCAATGGGTCACTGGTTCGACTTGTAGAGAGAAATTCTATCCTAATGATTCATCCCATGAATGCAAACTGTAGCACACGCATGCATGTGTAGGACAATCAATCATACACATATGACCCACACCCTCTCAAAAAAATTCTTTGTCATCTCCAATGTATGTAGTAGAACCATAATGTACGTCTAGTCAAAGCTGGCATGCTGTTAAGTGTGCTCATTCTGATTTGGTTGATTAAAACTGTTGCAAGGATATGTTCAACTTCCAAATTTCTTTGGCATTCATGTATTCTTTGTTCATTGTTGTATAAATTATTACTTATAATTATTGCAACGTATTATATAATGGGTTGCATGTGTGTGTTAGCATGTAATTTCCTTAGTTCCATGCTATATTTGTGTGGTTAGGAGGTTCCATTGAGATTGATTTTTTTAAAGCACTTACGAACTTTATAAGACAGGCTCTAGCAATTAATAACTTGCATATTCTTTCATTTATATTGCAGTATCATCCAGATGTTAGCAAGAATTCTCAAGCTGGAGAAGTGTTCAAGAGCATCCGTCATGCATATGAGGTGAGTACTAAGTAATCTATTCTTATTTGTAATCTATATTATATAGAAACCCTCTTTGTAACTGGACCTATGTGAAGTGTCCAATATACGCCATTCATTTTGAGGTTAACTTTAATAATAGGGTCAATTACACTTTGCACCCCTCAAGTATAGGTCATTTTTCACTTTGGTACCTGATGTTTAAAACGTATCAATGTGGAACCTAAAGTTTATGAAAATTGTAATGTGGCCCTTCAGTTAACTTTTTTGTTAGTTTTGACTATGTGGCATGTGTGGGACCCATTTATCCAAGGTAAAATATGCCACATGGACAAACAAAATAAACAAAAAAGAAATTAGAAAAAGGCAGCTAAACTATTATATATTTAAACAATTAAATAACATTAAAACTAAATATAAAAAATTATCTTGTTTATTCTCCCTCCTCCCTCCTAGTTCTCTCATCTTCTCCTATGGTAGATCTGTCTAGTTCTCACTCCTTCCTTGTCACCCAACTCACTTCTCACCCTCATCTTCTCCGAGTTATGAGTTCTAATTTCTAACCTTGTAACCTTGTAATTTCTAACCTGCTAATCATTTGTTGGGCTAAGTCAAGATTCCTTCTTACATTAGTATGGTGGATCCTAGAAAGGAAGAACGATTTTCGTCGTACAGTTGTGTTCGCCTTTGTGGAGGAAATTTTTGCCACTGTGCTAGTTGACCCCTTGCTCAAAGATGATGCAAAGATTGTCTCATACGTATTTGGGACTGGTTCGTGATAAGCTGGGTTTGGGTTGGGATTGAGTAGTGGACATATCTGCCTGGGGGGATGAGGAAAGGGAGGGAGAAGGGAGGATGGTATGGTCATTGTACACCTATTTTATTTCAACTTTCAATCAGTTTCTTTCTTTTACTCTTATCTTCTTTCTCTCAACCAATCCACTCACCTCCCCAACACTCTCTCTTCCCACCACCGACTCCGACCAGGCTTTCTATTTACTAATAAATGCTTTCATATGAATGCCAACTTAGGGGTCATTCGGTAATGTATTGCGGCACTAATGGTATTCATACTATGGATTCAAAATTGCACTTAGAGTTTGAATGCCAGATACAAAATTAAAATACAGACAATTGCTTGCTCTCTTTTCCTACAGGCTGCTGCTCTTATCTCAGAATTCTCTTCTTTCAATTCATCTCTTCAAGCTTTCAAGGCATTGATGTTGATGATTTTTATTCTAGAGTATTCTAGCTTGACGTGGAGCTTAGTAATTTAAAATAAAAAGACATTGACCTGGAGTATTGTTCTTATGTAGACTATTATAAGTAAATTAATTTTCAGTTGAAAAATTCATCTTATATATATAAGCACATATATAACACAAAGGAAAAGTTAGTGCTCAACGAAATTTCAATTTTATGATGAAAATCTAACCCAAAACTCTTTAGTTTGAGTCCTTAATTAAATTTTTTAAGAATAATATGTCAACTCATTCATAAGTTTGTTAAGAATAGTGTTTCAAATTTTATTGCTAAATGCATTATTATTATTATTATTTTATCAGTACCAGACACATTTTTACTGTGTTTTTTTTTAGAAAACTGGTTTAGAATTATACTGCCAGATGCATTCTCATATCTTGAAAGTGCAAATTTATTTTCTTGTTTTCATTTTCTGAAAATATTTTACGAAAATGATTTTGCATAACGTTACCAAACGGGCCCTTAGAAATCTCTTTTGATCTGTTGTGAAGATCATTCTATCTCTTAAACATCTATATTTCAATGGGCAGGGTTAAATTTTGTGCTTCAACCTGAGCAGTTCTTTTTTTCTTTTAGGAATTTACTAATAGCTGCTTCCATAAAAGTTACAATCCCATTTTTGTTGAGAAGACCATTTTGTCTCTGTTGCATTTGTGTTTTTCAATCTAGCTTGGTCCCCTTGTAAGTGGTTTAAATAGGGCCAAATTGGCACTTTTTCACTTGCATCCATGTGATTTCAATTTCGACAATCATACCCTTGTAGTTTCTAACGTGTGCAATCAAAGGAAAAAATCAATTTTCCGTTAATTATGTGAACACTGATCATCTCAAAAAGTCTAAAAAATACCCTTGCAGTTTTAAAAAAATAAGAACTGAAAATTCAAAAGTGTTCTCTATGAGAACACTGATCATCTCAGATCTGCTATGAACCCAGCTGCATTGGATCATGTAAAGAACTAGAATAGAGGTGTTATCTCAGATCTGCTATGAACCTGTTAACTTTCATTAAAAAAAAAAAGTAGAAAAAATTATATTTTGAAAGATATAGAAAAACTGCTCTAGAGAAGAACCTCATCTCGGATCCGAGATGAGGAGGCCCATCAGATGAAAGAGTGAGAAGTCTTGCTCTACTTTGCTCACCAGTAGCGATGCCACCAAAAATTTATCTGGGATCTATCTAGTTCTCAACTTTATTCTAATGCAATGACTTTGAAATTGGTTTCGGAATCTCCTCAATTGTTCATGGATTTGGAATTTGGGAAAAACTCTACGGGGAAACAGACATTGACCATCTGAGCGATGGAGGTATGGTGGTTGCAGCACAAGGAACTTCATTCTTTGTATTGTTGTAGCTACCTCTTCCCACTAATAAAAGCTATGCCTGGGTTAAGAGGACATATTCCTAGAAAAAACAAAGAAAAAAAAAATCAAAAGTGGATTATTGACTTAAAAGTTTCTTGCTTCTATTGTTGTGAATTTGGTAATGATAGAATTGCCTGTACTTTCCAAGAAGTGCATTTCCTTTGCCATAAACCTCTTTTTTCTTTTCTCATTTTCCCTTTTTGTTCATGTTTAGCAGACCCAATGACAGAATCTCGTCATGTTTTATACCTATTAACAGATACTATCTAATGAAGCAACCAGGACTCAATATGATCAAGAACTTAAATTTCAAGAAGATACTGGTAAGAAATATAGAGGAAAATGGAACTACAGTCCTGAATATGAAGATGGAGTGAGGGTCTATAAGTGGGCTGAACTGAGGCAGAAGATGCAACGTGAGAGACATTGGGAACGTTATAATGTTAATGAAGATAGCTCGTCATATGGTAAAACAGATGAAGTAGCTGAAGAAGGAGAGCCAGTGCAAGAGAGAGGTTCCTTCAGCGAAGTGCTTAGATCTGCCTTTGTATCTCTGTTTTTATTGCAGACCTTTGGATCCCGTTTATCTCTCACTTTTAGTAGCCTGATGGCCTTGTTTGACAGAAAGTTGGATGCTGGATACAAGATTGGTTATGTAATTGCATGGGTTTTGGGTGGGAGAGGTGGTGTCTTGCTCACTTTGTGCCTGTCATTTGCAAGTTGGGTTTGTGGAAAAACCAGCAGCAGTGTGGTTGCTCTGGTGGTTGTAGCCATGTGGATTGGCTCCAACCTTGCAAGATTTGCACCACTTCCACAAGGTGCTCTTCTTACGCTCCTGTACATGTCTATTAAGCTACACGTCGATTTGAACTAAAACCATCGCTGCTGCTTCGTCTCCAATGTAATGAGTATACATGCGTTCATCTTTTTATTTTTTCTTTTCCGGTTAAAAGAAAGGTGTTGTACATATATTGTATTGGATAAAATACAAGACAATGATGTAAACTTGTTCTCTGCTTAGGATGAAGATTGAAGATGAAAATTCATGTTCTTTTTTTAGACCAGGACTATGGAGCTTTGTGGACTAAATCTCCATTCTGTACCAGTATTTTATTTTATTTCAAAGTACAATTAGAAGAAAGGCCTTGTTTTGCTCAGCTGGCAGTTGTAATAGTTGACATAGGATTTCGTTTTGGGTATGTACAAATTTTCTTGAGACTTTTAATAGAAAAATGTCTTCTTCTTTTTTTCTGGGAAATACAAATTAACACTACTATATCTGTAGAATGGTAATTCACATTCTTCCTCTCTAAGCACACACAATCATCAACCCCATTCCCCATGAACAAAAATATAATAAATCAAGAAAATTTTCATTTTTTTGCAATACATCGTTGATTCAAAGAGTAAAAAATGGCAGACAATTCCTAACAACATTTTACTTTCTCTCCTTTCATCTCTATAAGATTCCTCCACAAGTATCTCCCGCTGGCCATGTCCACAAAAACCCAGAAGCCATTCTGAATCATCTGAAATCTAACCATACATGACGATTTCAAATCGAATTCTTGTTCTTGAGATGATGTATCGTTTTCTTCAGTAGGAGGATCCTGCAAGATGATGTCAGTTCCCGGAGAAGAACGAACCGTCCTCCATGCAAAATATCCTGCGAGAATGGCTGAAAAGAACACCAAAATGAACCTCAGAGGACACATTGCTTCCTTTGCAGGGCCAAAACAATGAAGGGTTTGTTTTTGTAAGGAAGATTGGGAAGCAAACAAAGACAGGCAAAAGAACCAAGGCCTTTTCTTTTGTAAGGCTGATATATATAATACATCAGTTTTCCTAAGGAATACACAAAACGCGTTGTTGGTAATACTTTTTCTTGTGTAAGTTGTTTTTTCCTATTCTGACTTGGTATGATATTATGATATTGTGTTTGTATATATAATTTTATATGTACGTATTGTTTGTTTTGCAATTACAATGTCAAAGGTTGTTGGGTAGGTTCGCCGGCTGCTCCTATTCCTGGTCAACGGTCATAATAGTCGTTTTTTCGGACATAGAGAGGTGCGCTCCACTACTATCTCAAAAGGAAAACACAAAATATGCACACACAAAAAAAAAAAAAAAAGAAGAAAAAAAAAAGCTCCTAAAAACAAAATAAAAAAGAAACAAGAGGAGAAGGAAAACAGAAGTGCTAGAGGAGTAGAGGGTGAGAGTTTTTCATTTATTCAATTATTTTAGTTCTGGCCATTGATTTTTTACTATAACATGACAAATGCACAATTTTTATTTTTTAAATAAACCATTCGAATTATGTAATAATATAAAAAATTGAGATTTGATAGACGAAATATTTTTTGTAGTATTTCTTTTTTTCTTTTGTTTGTAGTTAGTTTCTTTTAGTTATGGGCTGTGACGTCCAATTTACAAAAAAATTTAAGAGTAACTTTCAAATAATTGTACACGATAAATAAACAGTCTAATAAAAGAAAATACACACTCTGAATTTTCCTTATTCTATGTTGTTCTTTATATATCTTTTCTTTTAATTTTATAATACGTTATCAGCACTTGTAGTTTTTCGGTATTCCTTTCTTTTGATTCTCCAATATTGAATTAAAATAAATTTGTTTTCTGTTCATGTCTATATATTGCTTATGTCCATAGTCTCAATGTTGGGATTTTCCTTTCACGTGTTTACTAGTGATAATAGAGCAATATATATATATATGATCATCTATAATCTTATTGCATCTAATCTCGAGTTTGTGTTCTTGCTACATGTATTAACTATTATTATTATTACTATGCTTTATGTTTGTGTGCTTCAAGTGGACGTTTTTCCCTATATATTATCAAATATTAATTATTTTCCTAATATATGTGGCAGGCTCACATGAGATGATATGGTGGCGCCATATCATGTTTTATATATTGAGAAAAAAAAATTTTGAAAAAGAAAAAGTTTGAAATAAGTTACTTGGTTCTTTGAAAAACACATACTTGAGTGATGAGTATATTTAGATGGAATGAATTACATTTTTGTGTTTGAATCAAGACACATTGGATATTGATCGATTAACCCAAATCTTGTATTACCTTAGCCATAGTACTTGAGTGATAGGCTTCATCATCGAACAAATTATTATGGTGTTTATTCCACACCCAAAATGGGTCATGGCTCACAATGTTAACAAATGAGGAATAAAACAAAAGGCATTGATGAGTGTTTTGCTTTATGCATGAATTGGTTTCTGAAATTAATTCACGTAAAATGAAATTAATTCTTAGCAACCTCTTTGCTCGTCAAATTGGCCCCACTGGCTTTTGTTTCTCAAATCTGTCTTTATTTTCATTTGTCTAGCTTTTCAAGCTGCTTTTAGTTATATTTCTTTATGTTTAATCTAATTTCCTTGTATTTGGGTATTTTAAGAACACCTCTTGGTCTTTGCATTTATTTTAAGGAAAATGCTTAGGTCCTCAAGTTTGAGGACCAATTTTGTCTTCATGACTAATTAAATTAGTCCATAATGAGATCTACCATCTTCTCTCTTATAATGAACCCTCTTATGAGCTTATTTGATTAACCATGAGGACAAGGTTGGTCCTCAAATTTGAGGACCCAAGCATTGCTCTTATTTTAATGTCATTTTCCATTAAGCTCTTTTTCAAATTCATGTAGTCCTTTTATTTATTTATTGTTATTCATTCTCAAAGTCATAGGCTATTTAAGAAAGAAAAGAACCTTGATAAGATTTTTGCCGCTAGTTTGTTTTCTATCGCTCAATCATTTGTTAAAAGTTAGATTTAATTTAGCGCATTTAATTTAATTTCTAATTTTCACATTTTATTTTATATTTTTCTAATTGGCTACTCCAAGCCGATTGGTGGCACGCCAGCACCCATTCCAAAAGTCTGAAACCTCCTTGCCAGACCCACAGCAAGGTGATGTTGCATAGATCTCGGCCCTCCACGTGGCCATTACAATTTTTTGTGCATCAACATATGGATTAGCCAAAATCTACTCTTTTGACCAAAAAAAGAAAAAAGCCAAAATGTACTCTCTTCCTATGGGGTAGTCGATCTAAAGTTCTAAACTGAATGAGTCGTTCACACCAAAAAATAAAAAAAATAAATAAATTAACAACAGAATGGGTGTCATTTGGGCCTTGGCTTTCCCTCCTCAAGGGAGGTGGATGTGTACGGACGACCCACGGTTTTTAGTAGAAAGCCCACAACACTTGCCATTCAGGAGTCCTTTTAATTCATGGGCCGGATAGAGGAACTATTCAATGATGGATCCCAAAATTGATCCTGGTAGGGATGTGGCTTGTTTGGAAAAATAAGGTCTAATTGCTATATTTAAAGATAAATTCATAACAATTTAATACTATTAAATACATAAATTTAATGCATACTCATAACATAAATTCTAAACAAACATATAATAGAGTTTAGAAATACTTTAATATTAGATCGAAGCTACCTAGTATTGGATACTATATCCCTAAAATGAGGATAATGGATGGCCTACTTGACAAATGTGTAATTTAATTAAGTCCCCTAGTTTAGCGAGAAAAATGAATTTTGGAGGCTAAAGCATGCAACGTCATATTTTAGAAGGCATATTAAAACTATAAATATCCCCAAATTTATTTCAAATTCTAGATACCAAATAATATGAGATATAATATGTCAGTATTTTACTTAAAAGTAATGTTATTCCACCTCCCTTTCTTATTTGCCCCACCCACGAATTAATAAAATTTTAAATAATAAATTTATTCTTTATAAAATTACCTAAAAGGACAATGATTTGGAGGAAAAGAAAAATTTATTCTTTAATGGTATAATTAATTATCTGTGAGTGAAGGTTGTGGAGTGTGGTATTCTTTGTTCGTACCAGAGGTTTTGTTGTTAAGAGATATGAAGATATATGGTGATGGTGATTGTAGTTCAAACAAAAATAGAGTGGTACTCTTCCCACCCATCAATTCTATTTTCCCACCCTTTTTTTGTAAAAAAAAAAAATAATTACAATTTAAGCTCTTAATAAAATTACTAAAAGGGACAGGCTAAAAAAATAAAGAAAACTCAAGCTGTCATGTTTGACTGCCATGGCAACCCATCTTCCATGGCATTGCAGCACTCCTACGCCCTTCTCAATTATCTCAAAAATTGGCTATGTATTTTAGAACCATAATATCTTAAATGTATGGATTAAAATTGCAATTAACAAAAAAAAAACAAGGATTAAAGTTGCGATATTCATTATCAAAATTTTGCACATACATAAATTTTCCCAGCATAGTTAGAATACTTGATTCTTCATCAAACTAAGCACAACGAGTGTTCTTAATCTCCATATTATTATCCAACCCAATTAGAATATATATATATATATATATATATAAGATGAAATGGACGAACACAAGTTTTTCAATAAAAGATGAAATGATTGTAATGATAATCGAATGACTAAATGATTTCTGATTTGGTTGATTTTTTGCAAGATTAATCTTTAAATGGAGACCTAAAATATGAACGGTTTGGATTATGAAATTATATTGTGTAGTAGGCCCAAAATGATGGTTAGTATTGTATTATCTTACTAACTAGTTAGCTTTAGAGCATTTTTGTATATATATATATATATATATATACTAGCTCTTTCTATTGCGGCTCTTTCTATTTTGACAAGTGTAATCAGTTTAATAGATAACGGAAGTAAATTTGGAAAAATTAATTAAGGAGAGAGAGGTGGCAAAATAATTCTCATAGTCGGGAAAGTTTGGGAAATAGATAACCGATCATTAGATTTAAGCCAAAATTATCTCAGCCATTCGAACCTGGAGATAATTCAAAAACCGTTATGTCTTATCATATAGATATATATATATATACGTACATACATATATATATTGATATGACAAATAAGTGATGATTAGTATAAGAAAATAATTTATACTTTTTAGGGGCTGCTAACTAGGATTATAGATTAGAACTTCGTTAATTGGTCATCTGTGCAAAACTCGTGCATATTTTTTTGCTGCTGTCGTGTCAGCTTTTTATTCTTTGTTTTTCTAGGTTTAGGATTAGTGTTAGCTAGGTTGGGGGAAGAAGGAAAAGGAAGGAGAAATGGTAGGGGCAGTTTTGGAAAAATGGGGGTGAGATGAGTAGATTAAAAAATTTTAAAATTCAATGGAGGGTGTGGAAATAAGGTGGGTTGGAAAATAAGATTGAGGGGTGGAAATAGTGCCACTCCAAAAATATCATGGACTTTAGGGATTAAGGGTATTTTAGGTATATTGAGTTTATGACATGGGTGAGAAAATTAGAAGTAATATTTCTTTAAGATTTAGAGAGGGTAAAAAAATAAGATGAGTGAGAAAATAGAGATGAGGGGTGGGAATAGTAATACTCTTACTTAATTACTAAAAACAATAAATTTAAAATGAGTCCATATATGAATAAGTAATTGTCGGTTAGCAAAAGATAAAAATAAAAATTGTCACATATGTCTTTAAAAGATAAATAAATAAATAAAAAGTTGTCACATAATTGTGATTAAATTTTGAATTTTTTTTTTCTTTTGTGTCTCTAGCAATACTCTATCTATTAATATATGTTTTTGAGGTTACATTAGAAAAAATTGAACCCGAATCTAGCCTAATTCTAGCCTTTATCCCACTCATCTAATGCTATTTTAAATGATTAAAGTAGCATTCAAGAAAATTTGATTAAGCTATAGGTAGTTTCACTTTGAATGATTAAAGTAGCACTCGGAAATTCTGACGAAAAAAAGTAGCATTCAGAAAAAGTATGATTACAATAGAGAATGACATTTTTAGCTTTCTTCTTTAGTAAAATAGAATCCAAGTGCTACTCCAAATGGATGGAATCTATCTTGTACCCATAGTGGAGGTGGTAATTAAATTATAGTTTGTCGTAGACTCTGAGATGGATTTCCATCAAAGATTCGATCTCAATATTTTTGAGATTCTATTATCATCACCAACATTTCCTTGTCAAAATTTCAATTCAGTTCGCATTATGGGGGGAAAAAAATAAAGAAAAGGATAAAAAGAAAAGATAAAGTGGGAAACACTCTTTTTGGACCGAAACATTAGTTGGCTTTATTCGATAAATATCAACTTGGTTAAGCAGGTTCTGACCCTGGAAACAATGGAATAGGGAAATGAATATATTCCCTAGTTTTGACCCCCCAAGTGATGGGAACTAAAACATCATATCTACGTTCTCTTCCAAAAAGTCATTGATCGAAATCTATTTTTCTTAATGATCTATTTTGTATTTAATTTGTTAATTTTATAAGATATCATAAATTAAAAAGGACCACTAAATGTATGAGATTTATTTCAATATAAGATCTAAGAACGATATCCTTATTTTCAAAGATATTTTCACAATTTAATTAAAACCTCGATTGCCACGAATAAGCCATACTGCATGTCCTATATATATATATATATATATATATATATATATATATGCAAATAAAATAGCCATTTGATTTTTTTTGTTGATTTGGATCATTTGATCACTTTAACTATGAATAAGTGATGTATCACTGAAACTATAATCCCAAGAAATAAAATCCAAATTTAAGTTGCGATAAATTTGTTCAGAAAATATAAGAAAACCTAAAAAACTAAAAACGCTTTTGTTTGCATGGTGGAGTGATATTATTGTTACCAGTATATTAAATTCTCTATTACATAAATGCGCCACAAGCTATAGCTTGCTAGCTAGCTACGCAGCCTACACTGCATGTAAGCAACAAGCTTCTTTGGAATTGAATATATAGATAGGGGGTAATGGTATAGGCCTTACTTAGTGGGTGGTATACAATGCATGTAATCTTCTTTTTCTTTTCTTTGTTTTTTTTATCTGTCTTGTTTTTATCTCTTTATCACTTTGAAAGCAACATGGGGGCTGTAGGGGTTTGGTGTAGTGGAATCCAACCTTTTGAGTTTTGACCCTTACCCTCCATTAATTGGCTCCACTCTCATTCAGTCATTCTTTTAAAGGAGAAAACAAAAGCATGCACTGCATTTCACTGCCTCATCCTAAATATATTCCTAATGCTTTATACCTACAGATCGAGTAAGAGCCATTTCAACATGTTGATCGATCTTTTTAATTACAAAAAAAAACCTCTTAATTTTATCTGTTCCACTAGGCAATTAAAATCTATGAAAGAAAAATACTTTTTAATCCAAGGAAAAAAAGAAGTACTCCTAACATAAAGGTTCGATCCGATAATCTCTTATTCCCACGTACGTCTGTGCGAGTGCATGTGCTATAGAGATATAATATTGCAGTTTAGTATGAATAAGGTTGTGGGCTAATTTGTTCAACGACCCTATTGTCTTGCTATGCGTATGAAATTAACATCAATCATCTTCCAATAAGAAACATAGGTCATCGACTTGGCTCACACAAACATCTTTGCTTGATACTTATAAGTTTCTGAAGTCGATGTTTATAATGTTTATAATATGTATACATCATATTGCACTGTGATCCAATTGGCAGATGGATGCAGCCAATTAACAATACCATCAATTGCAATATGAAAGTGACTGATCTCTCATTTGTCGTGGTTATGTGTAAATGTGTAATTATGTTATTGTTTAGCACATGCATACTCCACCCCTTCTTGCCCCCCTCCCCCTCCAGCCCTCCAAAACAAAGAGAGTGGAGTCATGAGAAGATTGGTTCTGAGTGCTAGCTAAGGTCTTGTCTGCCAGGTGAAAGATCATGTTAGCTTCACAAGCATCGGGTCTCTAATCAGTCCACGTAAGGATGACGATGAAGAGGTATGACCCAAAAGAAAATCTGAATAGTTATGGTTAGCTAAGATTACTGTAGTGAAAGCTGCCCTTTGATCGGTTCAGATTGATATCGGGGCTTTACTAAAATCAAACAATTAAAAATTTTCGGTATTTTTTTTATTTCGATCGGTATCTTTCGGTTTGGTATTTTTTTGGTTTGGTAATTTTTGATAAACTTTGGTTTTGGTTCGATTTCGGTAATTTTGGTATCTAATACTTTCGGTTCATTTTTCAATTTAGCTTCAATTTATTTTCAGTATATCTTCGGTTATTTTCGGTTTAATTATAATAAGATTAATTATGTACAAATATAAATTGTAATTTAATTAAATATGATGCATAACATATAATATTATTGCTATTAAAACTAGTAACTACCAATATTACTCATGCAAATATACACTAATAATATTAATATTTGTGTTTTAAACTTTTAAAGAATATATACTAGTACAGGTAATTTAATAATATATATTAATACCTATATATGTATATAATAGATAAAAGTATTAGCTTTACAGCCTTTACTTATGACATTATAAAAACCTTCTGGCTTTTATAGTGATTGGTACCAAAAGCAATTCCTGATTATAACTCGAGAATTCCTACAGGGCAAAATTGGCAACTAGAAGGCCTAATAACCCTTCAACTTCTAGTCACAACTCAGTTAAACTTGAACCCATTACTCCTTCAAGTCTAATCCCTTTTAGTCATTCTCCAGTCAATGTTTCCAACAGATTTACTATCATTGGTAATATCCGTCCTAACTACCAGTCCACCTTAGTATCCTAATATGATCTTCATCAATCAATCATCCAACCAGTCCCTCAACCCATTATCCATTACCAGGCAGCCACCTCTACCTATGTCCCAAAAGTCCTTGGCCATTCATTATTCTACATTGAACCCTGTTTTAACCATCTCAAGTCTCCAACTTTACTTGCAAAGGCATATTTTCCACCAATACTACATTTTGCTCCCAATCACCCTACCAAGTCATTAAAATATTATAGAGATATCCTTTTCACAACTGAGTCAATCCTAATTAAACCTATCAAGGATAAGAATGATCCAAATAAAATCCTTTATCATTCACTTTATATTAAAAAAATTCTCAGTCAACTTGATTGGGGTCCTCACCCTCATTCTCTCCGGTTTCTTGATAAAGAAGTCACATTTAGTTACTATGATTACATTGATGCTTGGTACAAAATTTTCCTGCATCAAACAGAAGATTTCAGCCATTCCTAGTTCATTAATTTTGATAAGAAATTCAAGGAAAAATTTCCCTTGTGGTTTCAAAAATGGTGGTCAACCCATGGACCTATTTTTAGTCTTCTACCTAATACTTTGCAAGATTCTGTAAAGTATTTCTCAACTGTTTATCAAGTCAATAAAGATGAGGCTAAAATCCCAACTCTCCTCCATTTTCTTTCAAAATACAAGGTCACTTAGATTCTCAAGTGGCACTATGAAATCAATTCTAACATAGTCACAAGACATTTTTCAATAAAATGGTGGGATAAGTTCAATCATGATCGCATTATCACCCAAGTCAATACTGAGTTTCCTCCAACAAAAACCCATCAACTGAAACCCATTGTTTCACAGTCATCGATCCATTTCTTCCCTCTCAATTGAAGGAAAGTCTAAATCCGAGTTAAAAGAACTTGCTAAACATATCATGCTCCAAGTTACTCAAATGGGAGGAGAAGAAGATGAAGTCAAAAAAGAAAATAATTCTCCAACCTCCTCTGAAGCCTCAATATCCAATGATGATAATAAGAAAGCTACTAGTCGAAAGAAGAAACACCTTTGGTCATATCCATACTACAGGGATGCTCAAGACCCTTATGACTTGAACAGCGACTAATTTCTGTTCACATGGACCTATTTTTAGTCTTCTGCCTAATACTTTGCAAGATTCTGTAAAATATTTCTCAACTGTTTATCAAGTCAATAAAGATGAGGCTAAAATCCCAACTCTCCTCCATTTTCATTCAAAATACAAGGTCCCTTGGATTCTCAAGTGGTACTATGAAATCAATTCTGACATAGTCACAAGACATTTTTCAATAAAATGGTGGGATAAGTTCAATCATGATTGCATTATCACCCAAGTCAACACTGAGTTTATATATATATATATACGGATAAATATGAATACTATGTATTATGTATTACTTACCTAACAATGAGGTTCTTATTTTTCTTAAAATGATAACCTTTACTTTATTAGAGATCGAACGACTTTATATCTTAACCCACACTTTTGATAATATTAATATGATAACATTATACATTTATATTTTCTTATAGTTATTTATAATATTAGTAGTTTAATATTTATGGTACTACTGACATAATAGTATTATTGTCACACCCCGAACCCTGGGTATGCAACAGAGGCACCTACCTTGAAGGCCCCAAGAGATTAATACCACTAAATCAAGTATTAATCCCCCAAGATACTTAAGGCGGGTTAAGCCTTTTGAGTTTAGTACGGGTTGGATCAAAGATAATAAATAGCAAAAAAAACATGTAAAGTAAAAATAAGACTTCTTTATAAAACCAACCCTCAAGGTTACAGTAGTTCATTGCAACCTTGAAGAATTAAATAAATTCGAAATACATAACAAGTATAAAATAAAGATTTCAAAGCTACGCAAACGTATAATCAAAGTAAATAACTCAAAACCATCTCTAATCAATGGAGGAAAAATCAATAAAACATACTCGACACGAGATATTAATTAAATAACAACACCAATTGAATCCAGAAAGTTGACAAGTCTCAAGATGCTGCTGTGCTCGACCCACGTCTAAGTTTGTCTCTTTATCATGCTCATACCTATAAAAACATTCAATAAACAAGAAACACAAAAATAATGTAGGCGATAAACATATCATACGATCATAGCTTCCCTTAGGAGACCCTGCTAGGTTTGAAAAGCATAAAACCTTTCCCAGTGAAAAAAATAGTGTAAATCCTTTTTCGTTGGATTCTTTAATTATCTAAAACAAGTTCTCCAAACATTTCTTTTGAAATCATTTTCAAAACATTTATGACTTGACTGTACAACAATATGATTATAAACATGCAAATCCATAACAAATCATTTACAGTAAGAGTGCCATAATTACAGAGGTAGGGATTTGAGAACCGTACCACCTGCCATTTGATCATTTTTGAGTACTGACTTCACACAAGCACACGTCTCATGTGATAACTTGGCTAAGCATCCCATAACCTTGACCGATCACTTCTAGAAGGTTTAGGGACTGCACCCAAGGTCACGTACAAACAACGCCATCCTTACTCTTAAACCAATCAACATAATCATAATAGCATGTCATAATAATTTAAAATTACACACACAAGAGTCCATACTCAGGAATGTATGATAAATCCCTCTACCTAGCTAGAAACCAATGCTCTTCACGTATTCTTTTACATAGTCTATGCATCCCCATCTGTCTCGAATCCATTGCCTTCTTGTCATGTCTCAAAGAAATCCTTCGATAACTAATGTTCATAGTGTCCGACAATACGACAACTTAGTCAAAAGTTAAGTTCAACACAATCTCGTTATGAGTGGACTAAGTGGACTAATCTCTACTCTTTAAGGTTTCTAGCTTTCAAGTTTTATCTTAAAGTCAAACCACTTGACTAATTGATTTAGTTCAAAGCAATTCCATAAATTAATTTAGGTTAGAATAAATCAAACTTAAGTATTATTCAAGTATTTAATTAATTAGTATTTTTCCAAAATATTCTACTGATTAATTAAGCTTGAATAATAGCTTAAATCCAACTTAATTTCTAAATTAAGGTTACAACTAATCATGCTTAATTAACCAAATAAATTAAGCAATTAAATCTCCAAAATAAACCTAGGCATACTTAATTAATAAATAAGCTCGAATAATAGCTTAAATCCAACTTAATCTCTACAATACAAACTTGCTAAACCTAACAAGTTATTAACCTTAAGTTAAATCTCCAAAATAAACTTAGGCATGCTTAATTAATAAATAAATTATACTTAATTAATCTAAGCATGCAACCTAATATTAAAACCTAAAAAAAATAAATAAAGCTGAAATAATAAAATACTTACTCGATTGTAGACCTCCAAAGCTAGATATATTGCACTTCTAGGGACTCCTCCTCCTTGGCAAGCTCTCCAAAGAAAACTTTTAAATTATGAGAATTTTTTTCTCTTTTAGTATATCTCTTCTTAGAGAGATTCTCAAAGAACCAAGGAGTGAGTAACTTTAACTTCACTTGGTGGTGCAAGTGGAAATGAGGTATAAGGGTCTTTATTTATAGGCACTTGAGGGTGAGAAGTTTCTCTAATTTGTCAATGTGGGATATGATGCACAAAAGTGTTAAAAACACATAAAAATTCGAATTGGGTTAAAATAACCCTGCCGGACTACCTATTTTGTGAGACAAAACGGATCCGGGTCGCTCCATTTCCAAAACATGCGATTCAACATGGATGGCTAGCTGGCTTGGACCAGGTCTTCATACGAAATCAACGACCACGATTAGATGACTTTAATGAGGTCCAGCAGCTAGGATTAAATTGCGGGCCTTGGTCCGATGTGGTGCAGCGCACCATGTCCTCCGTGCACTCACATGCATCAGCTGCTCTGGACCAATGGCAGCGCGCCACATGGGTTGCTGTCTGCCTAGTCAGCAACCTCTTTTAATTTATTTTGTTTTCCTATTTTATGTAATTTCTCCAATTTTGGAAATTCACCAAAAATAGATCGGAACTCAAAATAATTTCTCAAAAAATCCTATGGACTCGTTTCACTGAGTACTAATTTCCTATAGCCTCAAAATAGTTAAATTACTTCCAGAAAATTATGAAAAATCGTCATATCATAATTTAATTCTGAAAAATGAAAATAAATAAAATAATCACCAAACTCTTGAATTTCCTTTTCCAAAATTCACTTCTACACAACTATATCTCTAGAACCACAATCAAAAGTCTTGGTTAGTCAAAATAAAGTTAAGGAAAATTTCAATTCCTTTAAACAAATTTTAAGAACAAGGTTAGAAAGCTTAAGTAATAAAATTACCATAAGCCGAAAATTCAGGGTGTTACAATTATATAAGCATATATATAACTAATTTCGTTAATAATATGGATTCAGACTTTTACTTATTTAAGCATATATGTAGCACCTCGAATTTACGGCTTATGATAATTTTGTTACTTAAGTTTTTCAACCTTATTTTTAAAGTTTGTTTAAAGGAATTAGAGATTTTCTTAACTTGTTTTAACTAACTAAGACCTTTGATTGTAGTTCTAGAGTTTAGTTTTGTAGAAGTGAATTTTGGAAAAAAAAAAAAAATTCAAGAGTTTGGTAATTATTATGTTTATTTTTATTTTTCAGAATTAAATTATGAGAGGAGAATTTTTCTGGAAGTAATTTGACTATTTTAAAGTCATAAAAAATTAGTACTCAGTAAAACGACTCCGTAGGATTTTTCGGAGAATTTTTTGGAGTCCCAAGCTACTTTTGGTGAATTTACAAAGTTTGAATAAAAAAAATAAAACATAGGAAATAGAAGTGGATTGCTGATTAGGATTGATAGCAAGCCATGTGGTGCGCTACCGTTTGCCTAAACGCGTTGACAAGGCATTGACGCAGCGAGCATACATAAGGAACGGTAAATGATAGAATTTTAGCCACCTGCAAAACAGAGGTTAAAATACTACGTATATTAGCAATAGAACAAGGCTATTATTAGTATAGCAAAGGTAAATATATACGAGGTCATTCCCACGAGGACTGAAATCAATTGAAAAGATGCTCCAAGTACTGAACTTGTAAAACAAGAAAATTTTGAATTATGTTTTGAGATTATTCAAGAATTTAACAAAGTAAAATAAAAATACAAATTTAAAAAGAAGATTTAGAAGGATTATAAATTGGTAAAATCAAAGATATAAAGGCTAGGCTAGTCTTCGAATTGATTTCGATTGAGAATTGACTTCAAAAAGTAAACCCTAGACCTCAGTTTGGTCATAGGGGCATTTTGGTCAGTTTATTTTTCCCCTCCAAAACTCATATTTTTGGTTTCCGGTTCTCAAAGTTAGCCTCATATTCGTTATCGGATTTATGGAACCTTGTCTCCTTATACTCGGATGAAGTAAAAGACCGTCTCAATTTCTAACGAGAAACCAATCTCGAAATGTTGATCAAGTAGTTCTGATAGAGGTCAGAGTCCTTCTGACTCAATCTTGTTGTTGTTCCTTTTAAAGTTGAACTCGAATTGACCTTGAATTAATCGATCCCTTTTGTTCAGTGTTTGTTTGTATGGGTAATTCAGTCATTTTACCTAATCCTCAAGACAAGTTTGTTTTAGTTGGTTGATCTCGTGTGGTTGTGGTGCTGAGAAAGCAAGCTAGGGCTTTTCTTGAAACCAGGTAGGGAAGCTCCTACCCTTTGGCTTGTATTCCGTCGTTAAAAAGTATATATATATGTATAATAATACAGTCGTTAAAAAGTATATATATATATGTATAATAATACATATATTGTGTGAATGTGTGCTCGATCGGACAAAAAAATCTTGAACTGTTTAATCATAATTATTTTGTTGAGCACTTCGGTTAATATGCGAATTAATATTCTTTGAATATGTGGAATGAATTTTGTAATGTGTAGTGGAATCCATGTTTTAAATGTTATATGAGATGGATGTGATGACATTTCTTAATTTCCGGTTAGGCTCTATTTATTGAGCTTACTTCTGGATATATTGTTGATGGCCATTTGAATTGGCATTTGACTTGGTGTTGTTAAAGTCGTTTGGTTGAATTTCCCATTTTTATGTAATTTCCCAAAGTTGGGAAGTGATAAACATGATGGTTTCCTTTCTTTTTTTTATTTTTATTTGTAAGTGTTTAAAATGAATTGCTTAGCTAAAATGAATTCCTTTCTCACTTATTTATTGATCTTGTTGTAGTAATTAATTAGGAAATATAATTAAGATTAGCTAAATGTAGCTATTAAGTCATAAGTTTTAATTTGAATTAGGATTTAGAGCCTTCACCTAGATTAAGGCCGAATGTCTGCGCTTGCTAATTATTTAAAATGAATTAGGGCACACTTTAGCGACTTCACGTAATCTCATTTTTGGTTGTGTGTAACTTTAGAGCTTACACCTCACAAAATTGGATATCAAAATTGGATTAATTAATTACTTGATAATAACGCCGATTAATGTTTTGATTGACGTTTGTTGTTGTGTGCATATTCTACACATTCTTGAGTGGGAAAATCTCCAATATCGTATGGTCAAAGAAATGGTCAAGGGTTACACCTGGTACCGATTAATGTTTTCCTACCGGTATGGTCAAAGGGGAAATCTTGACTCTCTAGTATCTTAGATCAATTGAGGTGCATTTGATTAGATTAAGGGTGATGTTTCTTCATTGGAGATTGTGTCCATTTGATGGGCCTATTATGTTGAGATACATTTTGGTGGGCCGAGATACAGTTTGGTGGGCTGGTTAGGCCGAGATAAAGTTTAATGGGCCAATTACGCCGAGATACAGTTTGATGGGTTGGTTTGGCCGAGATACAATTTGTTTGGCCAGTTAGGCTGAGATACAATCTGATAGGCCGGTCTAGCTAAGATATAGTTTGGTGGGCTGTTTAGGCCGAGATATAGTTTGATAGACCATATATTTAGGTTAAGATATAGTTTGATGGGCTAGTTAGGCTGAGATTAAGGGGTCATGTAGTGGTTGACCTTGGGTTTCAATCTTCTAAACCTCCAGAGGCAGTTATACGGACAAGCGGTAAGCAGGTACAACTATGAATGGATACTCTCGCTTACAACCAAGAATGAATACTCTCGCCACCTTATTGAGGGGTGTTTATTAGTGGAGATTGTTGGTCTGTAATGTGATTGGTCGTTGGGTTTATATTCCTGGAGTGTGGTAACTCAGTGGACCCAATTAGGGTTGGTATATTGGTGCTTTGATGTAGGAACTTTGATTCTACCTCAGATAATCCATGTATGCCTTGCATTTGTGTGTGGATTGTGATTTGTTTTGAGGTGTCATTAATTGTCTATATCAATATATCTGATGATCGATGGTTATATATCAACATTGACTATTAATTTGTTATGTTGAATGTGTGATCACTTTTTTGTGGTTTGATAACTTCGGCGTTAATTTTGAAAACGAAGTTCCCAAGGTTGTTCATGACCGTGTGATTATGTGCAAGGTTTTACAAACACAAAACACTATTTTCATAAAAACTGAGTGATAACGTGAAAATCTGTCCGGGATGTGCATGGCACCTTACTGAGCGATGAACGTATGTGATGCACACTCACCCCTACGTACGCAGGTAAACTTGAGGAGGCAGTGTGGAGAGGACTTTGCAGTGGGCGCTCTAGAAGCTGAATGTTGTTTTTACTACCTTGTGATTTGATTTGTAAATTCTTCTTGTATTTACTACAACTCATTAATTAGCTTAAAATGTCTTTCGAGGCTGCATCTATTTATATGTAAGCTTGGGGATTGGTTTTTGTTTTAAAGGTCTGTTCAATTTAATTTAAATTGTCTTCCGGCCTATTTTCTAATGCTAATTTATCATCCAACCCGGTTTAAAATCAACAAATTTTTTTTTTTTTTTGGTAAACCCAACCAAACATCACCATGAGAGGTCTATTCCAGTACTAACTTTAAATCAAAGTTATATGGTCAACTAATCCAATCATCGATTAGTCTGAAGCAAGGGAAATTGGGTACGTACAGCAGTTGAAGGAGATTCTTTTGATCATTAAATTGTCGTGATTTGAAACAGTCATGCTTTGCTTTTGTTGATTGAGTTTGCCTTTGTTTTGCTACTTTTCAGCTAACGTCACCTGAAAAATCACTCTCTCCCTCTCTTTTACAATGTTACACGCGACATGCAAAGAGAAAGGCATCTGGATCATTTTGGCCTTTTATATGTAACCTCAAATCAGAGCAGAAGGTACAAATACAAATACCACCATGTAAATGTAATAAGATCGAGTAAAGGCAATACCAATTTGAGAGTTGCCATTGGCATATATATAGTACGTACTTTAATTATATGTAGTCCAACACCACCTTCTTGTACTTAAAAATCACTATAAGAAATTTTCAAATATGAGGGCTATGCAATGTGGGTATCGCGTTGGATTCACGTACCTCTACCTGCATTCGCCCTTTGCCTTTTCAATCACTTCCCATCTCCACTCTCTCTCAAATATATATTATATATGATTAACAATAATTAATGTACGTAGGAATGAAATATGAATGAATGGGAAGATGGTAGTGGAGCTGTTGTGTAGGAATCTAAGTGGTACTAAAATAATCAGACACTAGCTAGCTAGCAAGGCATCATATTCTTGATATTCATATATTCTTAATTAGCAGAAATATATGAGCATATATTTTGCTGAGTATAACTCCCACTCCCACTGTCGTGTCTTTATATATGCACATGCATGTATGTGCTCGCACAGAGAATATGGGATTCCATAGAGAATTGGATATATTCTACTTTTGTTGTTAATTCCCTTAATTCGTTTTTGCTCCATATATATACACATTCATATTCCTTCATTCTTCACACTTGAATTCAATTCCTACATACCTACTGACCTCTTCCATCCACCACAACATCCATCACAATTGAATTCAGTTGCCGCTGAATTATATTACTTGTGGGCTGACCTCTTCTCGATCTCCACATCTCTCTCTCTCTTAATTACTGTGAGTATATTTACATTTACATTAATTTCTTAGTTCATGGGGAGGTCTAGCTGGATGTACACTAATCTCACAAAACTGTTGGCTATATATTCTGCATTTGATTTGGAAAATTTTGCTTACATGCATAATCAACATCTAGCTAGCTATGCTTAGCGCTGGCAATTTGGTAATGATAGATGTGGTTGTTGAATTGCCAATAAATTAATTAACATAATGTGTCCACTCACGTATGTAGTGTCCAAGGAGGAATATCCTGCCATCAATTTCATGCTTAATTTTCTTAATTAACACTTACTAATTACATGCAAAGTGAGCTAATCCAGAGTAGTACATGTGGTGTACATGATATATATGGACATGCACTATGCATGCATCTCTTTGTTGGTGACACTGTAACTGTTGGATATATAGTCCTCATCAGTGTCACCAATATTTAGCATCATTATCTATCCATATGGATGTAATTTAGTCAAATTATAACTACATATTACTATAATATTAGGTATACGTACTCGACTACTTTTACATCTCCGAGGTTTAAACTTTACTTAAAATACTTAATTTACAACTCGTCTCATACTTAATATTATTATACGTACCATTGAACTACCATCTAGATTTTTTGAAAAGTTTCCAAATTTATTTTGTCATAGTTATGATACATATATTTCAAATTAAATTGATATTTCACTTTTCTAAGGCCATTTCAGATTAACAACAATGACTGTCTTTTTACACGATGGATTTTGAACTTTATGACACATACAAGGGACATGTAAACTATATATGAAGCTATTACGTACAGAGAGATATATATTAATATAATTTCTCAAAATAAGAGAGGCGTTTTTGTAATTTCATTAAACTTGAGTAAAGATTACGTTGTATAATATATTTTCCATACCTTTCATGGTGTATGGACTACTACATGTGACAGAGAGTTGACGTATAAAAAAGATATACATACCTTTTTTAAAAGAAAAAGTAAAAATAAAGAAGTTGAGAAAGTGCCCAGAACTGACTCCCTTAAAGTATGAAAGGATAATAGAGACACATCACATGTGTGGTGAGAAGACATAGCCTATAATCAATCAAGAGACACATATATATATATATCATATATGTATGGTGTTTTATTATTATTTCTATTAAATCATTGGTGTGTTTTTCTTTTTACTACTTTATTTTATTTATTTATTTCTTTTTTGTTTCAAAAGGTTATTCGTGAATCCCACCAAAGGGTAATCCTTAGAAAATATGCACCTAATTATATTTGTATATGCACGTAGCTATAGGAAATAGGCCAATAGCTAGCTGTCGTATATATGCACATTTTCAAAGGAAGTTGGGTTGGTTTTTGCTGTCTATATATATAGGAAGTTGGGTTGGTTTTGCTATATGGTTTCTTCTAATTCTTGATTCTTCTCTTCCCAAAAGTCTCGAAAGCTTTATAGCTGATTATTGATAAGGTAAGCTATATACTTTTGCCTATTTTATATGCAAAATTCCTAGCTAGCTAGCTAAAATCTTTTCTTTTTTAAAAATTAGTTGTTGTGTAAATATCAAAAGAACTTGTCACCACGTCACCACCTTGTTTATTGACCACACCCAAAAAATTAATTTAAATAATAAAAACGTACTAATTTAAATTAGACATCACTATGAATTACAATTTAATTATGTAATAATAATCAGTATCATAACACAAATGATTGTTAGCTTCTTCTTTTTTCAATAATTTGATAGACCTTTTTAGTTTATTTCTCAATTTAAGTTTTTGAGGTGTACATAGTAATTATTTTACATGAAAGTAGTAATAGAGACATCAACTATTATTTTAAATCCAACCTAACTATATCTATGGCAATGTTTTACTTGTTTAATAGTTAATTTGGCTTGAAGCCTTTTCTCTGCATACTTGATGAATACTGCACATTTTCTAATTGTTGTCTTTGATCAACTTTCTTGATCTGGGTTGTGATCATTTCTTTATTTTAGTTGCTATATATTGACTTTGACGAATTGGTTGTAGAGTGCAAATGAATTGATGTATTTTAATCTCCTCATGTAGGCTCTGAATTAATATATACTAGCTAGAGGCAAGGGGAGTAGTTCCTGTGTTTAGCTTCTGATCAGACACTACTAAATAATTACTTGCAGGAATAACAACAATGAATGCGTTAGTGGCAACCAACAGAAACTTTAAGCTGGCAGCTCGGCTTTTGGGATTGGACTCCAAGCTTGAGAAAAGTTTACTAATACCATTTAGGGAAATCAAGGTGATTATTTTTACATATACATAACCTCTCTTTCTATGTTCCCTCTCTTATGTGTAGCATCACTATTCACTTCACAATGTGGTTATGTATATAGCAGCATCCAAGAAGAACCAATTAAGAGGATTATTTCAGTTACAACCCCTGCATTTATATGCCTTGAGACTCATGACGTACTACAGCTCCACTTATTATTAGATATCCCATATCACCAGAATACAGTTGAGATATACAATGTATAAGCATTGGGCAATCTTCCCCTTACAAGCCAGTTTTTAAGGATTAGTTAGGCCCATGGGGCTTTAACACTGATAACATGCAATTGTCTGATGAAAACTCTGAGATCAACAATCTCTATTTTGGGTTTTAAACTTTCAGTTGGCCAGTCTAGGAGTTAGTTAAACCCACCATACCATTGTTAAATAAAACTATGATCACCCTTTTGACCAAAAAAAAAAACAAAACTATGATCACCCTGCTATGTATATGCTTATTTGAAGTCTTCCCATTGGTCTTGCACTTTGGTGATTTCTGTTTTAGGCAGTGGTATTCCATATGTACATGTACTCACTCCTTGACATCAGGCATCAATAGTTTTGAAAACTTGATTTAGTTGTTTGTAGGTCCTCAAGTTTATATATATTTTGCAAACTCTTTGAAGCCGGCCTAATTAGGATGTTGTGTCTAATCAATGGATCAATTGCTACTGCTATGTACCTCAGTGGTTTAATTTTGCTCCTTTCATTGCTTTTGAACTTATATATATTCTGCAGGTTGAGTGTACTATACCCAAAGATGATGGCAGCTTGGCTTCATATGTTGGGTTCAGGGTTCAACATGACAATGCTAGAGGCCCCATGAAGGGAGGAATCAGATATCACCCAGAGGTACTTTTTTTCTGTTCTGCTTGTAAGAATACTTCACTAGCTGTAGTTGTTAGCCTACATTGTTAATGTGCATGGTTGTATATGTGAAAAATGTAGGTTGACCCAGATGAGGTGAATGCTTTAGCACAGCTAATGACATGGAAGACAGCAGTAGCTAATATCCCATATGGTGGTGCCAAAGGAGGGATAGGATGTGATCCAGGCGAGCTAAGTGTTTCTGAACTCGAACGACTCACCAGAGTTTTCACCCAAAAGATACATGATCTTATTGGAATCCACACTGATGTTCCAGCACCAGATATGGGGACAGGTCCACAGGTTGACGTACACCACAAAATGATCTTTTAGCAATTTTACCAACTTAATTGAGTTTCACATTGATTTTGGACCGACTTTTAGCGACTTTCCCTTTTGGTGTTTAAACAGACCATGGCATGGATACTAGATGAGTACTCAAAATTTCATGGCTACTCACCTGCTGTAGTGACTGGAAAACCAACTGTAAGTATCTATATATACATATATACGCCTATGTAAAGGAATCTAGGCATCCATCCCAAAACCAATTGGTAATGAGAGTAGTAGCCTAAGACTTTTATAAACCACTATATATATCTATGCAAGGCCTCACATTTAAATGTAAATGTGAGATCTTCTCTCAACAATATGAATATGATGGTGAGCAAGTACCACATTCTGGTCATTGTCTCTTACTAAACTTAAATGGCAATCTTGTATAATGGATCAAATGACCATAAATCACACTGGTGCAAGAAAAGTTGTTTGTTTCTACTTTCTATTGTGTGGCAGTCCCTAAATTTAAGAAATAAAAACTATATAGGATCTTGGTGGATCACTGGGAAGAGATGCAGCAACTGGAAGAGGAGTACTTTTTGCAACAGAGGCTTTACTTAATGAGTATGGAAAGACCATCTCTGGACAACGGTTTGTTATACAGGTACTGCACAACACCTATTCTATATAACACTAGGCTTAATTAGGTTTAGGCCTCGTTTGATGCATAGGATTGGATTTGATAGGTTAAATGGCTAGATCCATGTATCTTCAAGGAAGAAGATGGACGGTGTTTTCTAACTTCAAGGAAAAAGATGGGAAGCATATGGATTAGCCATAAAGGAAGGCTTATCGATCCCATCATTAGGAGGGAACCTTATTCATCTTCTTCCCATCTTCTTCTTTATTCATGTTAGAAGTTTCTTCCTCAAATACATATGAATCTAGCCATTTAACCTATCCAATCCAATCCTATTCATTAAATGAGGCCTTAATGTAATAGCTAGCCCTGTGAAACTTGTAATTCATGGACTAGATTTCCAACAATTTAGGTACATCTCTAAATTGAATGATAATCTCAGGGTTTTGGGAATGTGGGCTCCTGGGCTGCCCAACTAATCCATGAGAAAGGTGGCAAAATTGTTGCAGTGAGTGACATTACTGGAGCCATTAAGGACAGCGAAGGACTTGACATTCCAAGCCTTCTCAATCATGTCAAGGAAAACAAGGGTGTCAAGGGGTTCCATGGTGGGGATCCAATAGATCCCAAGTCAATATTGGTTGAAGACTGTGACATTCTCATCCCAGCAGCCCTTGGAGGTGTCATCAACAGGTACTTAATTGAATACATCACATGAATGTTTTGAAAGCATAATGATCAAAAACCTGAAAATGGCTAACAAAAGTTGAATGTTGTTTTTGAATGAAGGGAAAATGCAAATGAAATCAAAGCCAAATTTATTATAGAAGCAGCTAATCATCCCACTGACCCGGAAGCTGATGAGGTTAGTGCTTAATTGTCCGATAATTAATTAGAGTTACTGAGACAGAAAAATTAAAACCATTAAGCTTTTTATATATAGTGATTGGCCTCTCTTAATTTGCAGATCTTGTCAAAGAAAGGTGTTGTTATTCTTCCTGATATATATGCAAACTCTGGAGGAGTCACTGTTAGTTACTTTGAGTGGGTTCAGGTATCATATAATATGTTTTCAGAATTAGATTTCCTTTCAATTAATTCTAAACAACATTATTTTAATTAGTAAGTTTGGTTTGGTGGGTGGTTTTGTGGTGCATTGCAACTTGCAGAACATCCAAGGTTTTTTGTGGGATGAAGAAAAGGTGAACAATGAGCTGAAGACTTACATGACCAAAGGGTTCAAAGATGTGAAGCAGATGTGCAAAACCCATAATTGTGACCTTCGGATGGGAGCCTTCACACTCGGAGTTAACCGAGTTGCAAGGGCTACTGTCCTCAGGGGATGGGAAGCCTAATGAATCACTTAATCTGCCACTTTGAATAAAGATGATGAGGGCTGTGATGATGAGACTCACTCCTACCTATTCATGTTTAGATAGTCATTTGGTATTCCTGTTGTTTTATGGGAATAACTTCATCAAAAGTTTGGTTAATTTTTTTGGTGTCATTATCTTTCCAGGTTTTATGAAATCTGTCTATTTCAATTCAATGAGCTCACCTGAGTGCCTGAGTTTAGGCCTCAGCAATAGCCGTTGGATTGAATCCGGGAATATAACTGAATCCAACGGTTTCTGATGGATAGGCACTCATCGGTGCCTAGCATGACTGGTTTGGTTTGTTTCATAGACAGAAATACTGGCTTACATTGAGTAATTAATGTCTACTTCTTCCCTTTGTGCTATTCTCATTTCAAGACATGCCTTTTTTGTGTTTTTGGAGTGATTATGCAATTAAAAATAAAGATGAAAAATAAATTATAGTTGGATTTCAAGTTCAGAAACAGCTTACTTATTGTTTCTGCTTAAGCACCAAATTGGCCAAGGGACTAGCTAGCAGTAGCCTAGCACTGCACTGGCAATTTGACAACACCAACCATAAAATTAACAATACACATCTTACTTGAGTTTATAATACCAAGTGAGATACTTTCAGTCTTATTATATTCAGCAAAGATTCATCATATTGATGACTATAAATCCTGCTAGTTTACAAACAAACAAGTAATTTTGTTTTTGAAAATCAAATCAATTTTATTTTTGAAAATGAAATGAAATTTATTTTTATTCCAGATAAACCAACAAGTAACAAATATTTTTGAAATAATACCTAAATAAATTGAAACCCTGTTTCAGAAGCAATTGGATCCCCATTACAACAATTTGCCTCAACCTATACACTTTTGTGGCACAGGACTAATGATCCACAAAAACACTTTATCTGGAAATCACTAGTTATTCAGATTTGAATTTTGACAAATAAGTAAGAGTATGCATATGCATTATGCAATGGAACCAACACCAATAAAAATTCTTTCAGAGGTATTCAGAACAAAGCTATGATCAATGAATTCCGAGTTAATACATATTAGGATTTGGAAACATAACAAATGCTACCACAATACCCTGCAACAAAAACTCCACTCTAACCATCCAGACATGGCTCATTTTCAAATATATATATTTTTTTATAAATTCAAAATAAATATCTATAGTTAACTCCACCCAAGTCTAGATTGCAGCTAGGATAAAAGTACAGTATGTAGTAAAATAAATAATTCATTAACCACATGTTGTCACGCCCCAATTCCGGGCCTAGAGGAATTGAGCTCGTAGCAGCCGGCGTATTTTCCAATCAATATGAGCTCAATTGCCACCTTTGACGCCTCAACTAATAGTTTACTAATCTACCTTCAGAAGAGGCGGGTAGGCAGAGTCATCTAGCGGAGTGTTTACCAAACAGATGAGCTCGTCGAAAGGTGTGTTTCAATTCCACTTATTATAATTAGGCCCGAGTTAATTATTAAATTATGGAAAAATTTTCTAAATAGGACACATACTTAAAGAACAAAGAGTGATTTGAAATGTTCGAATTGTATTATAAACCTTGATTAATGTATTACAGATGTAGTGATTATATATAGAGAGTATAAGAGTTCTACATAAACTATACAACCAGTCTGAATAAAAGATAACAAGTGAAGGAAATAAACACATGTGAGAAATTTTCGAAAGATCACATGGGATAAAAAACGGTTGGAGAGATTGTGTACTACCTAGACTAATGGGATGATGAAGAATTCAATCCAAAATTCAAACCAGCAGGCTCAGATAGAATTGGTTTATTACACCCCCGCAAGCTGAGAGGGCAGTCACACACACGAAGCTTGGAAGAAAGAGACCGAAAATGTGTTGAAGAGAAGCCCTTAGTGAAGATGTCTACGAGCTGATCCTCACTCCGCACAAAGGCCACCTTGAGTTCCTTACGAACAACCTTATCATGAACAAAGTGATAGTCAACTTCCAACTGCCTGGTCTTGGCATGAAAAACGGGATTGGAGGCTAGAGAGGTAGAAGAGACATTATCACACCAGATAGTTGGCCGATTAAGGAAAAGATGAAGATCATGATGAAGAGAGCGAAACCATGAGAGCTCAGTAGCAGTATACGCAAGTTGCCGATAGTTAGCCTCCGTGCTTGAGCGTAAAACGGTCCGATGAGTTTTGGAGCTCCAGGAAACGGGATTAGCACCCAAAAAGATACAAAAACCACTGGTGAAATACCTATGATCCGAGTCACCAGCATAATCTGCATCCGAGTAAGCAGTGAGGACTAGGGAGCTTGGTTGATAAAAAAGACCAAAATGAGGAGTGTGCTTCAGGTAACGCAATATGCACTTAACCGCTACCCAATGAGCATCTGTGGGAGCATGCATAAACTTGCAAACCTGGTTCACTACATAGGCCAAATCCGGACGAATGATTGTCAGGTACTGAAAAGCACCAACCACATTGCGATAAAAAGAAGGATTGGCCACAGGAGAACCATCATAAAAACTGAGATTGCGACCACTAACTGTTGGAGTAGCAATTGGCTTGGCATCCTAGAAGTTGGTGCGAACAAGCAAGTCACGCCCATACTTGGACTGAGTCAAGTACAGACCACCATCGGCATATGATGCATCAATGCCTAGAAAATAGTGAAGAGGCCCTAGATCCTTCATGGAGAACAACTTGCCCAAGTTGCAAATGAGAAGAGTAATGTGATGAGAACTATTTCATGTAATCAAAATGTCATCTACATAGATGAGTAAGATGAGAAAAACACCTCCCTGATTGAAAATAAACATTGAATAATCAAATTTGCTCTCAATAAAGCCCAAAGTTTCCAAGTAGTCTGCAAAGCATTAGAACCACACTCGGGGGGCTTGCTTCAAGCCATATAAAAAATGTTGCAGACAACAAACATAATCAGGATGCTGACTATCAAGAAAAACAAGGGGTTGTCTTATATACACCTCTTCAGTAAGATACCCATGCAGAAATGCATTTTGAACATCTAGCTGCCGTACATTTCAACTACAATGAATCGCCAAAGCTAAGACAAACCAAATGGTGGAATGTTTAAGTATCGGGCTGAAAGTTTCAGAGAAATCAAGATCCTCCTGCTAGTGAAAGCCATTTGCCACGAGGCGAGCTTTATAATTATAACGTTCGATCGAACCATCACCTTTCCGCTTTAACTTGAACACCTATTTGTTGGGAAGAATGTTCATACCTAGACGGGGAGGAACAAGAACCCAGTTTCCAGCCTGTTGGAGGGCGTTAAATTCAATGCACATAGTCATACGCCAATCTAAACTTTTAATAGATTCACTATAAGAAGATGGTTCCACATGATCAGAAAAGAAAACAACATGAGCATATTTAGAATTAGCCTTGACAATACCAGACTTGCCACGAGTAGTCATGGAATGAACATTCACTGAGCCATGCAATGGACATGCAATTGACACATTAGAGGAAAGAGTAGCAGTAGCAGTGGTATTGGATTCAGTGGTTATGGGCATAGATGGAATAAAAGAGGCTGGTGATTGGGTAGGCGGTAAACTAGGGGAAACACCTAAAGGGACGCCAGTAGACTGACTGGGGACAGGGGATTGATGACTTGGGGCAGGAGAGGGACTGGCGAGTGGTGTAGTTTGAATGGGAGAGTGAAGAGGCGAAGGACCTGCGAGAGTGGATGTGGCAGTGGGTCGGAGGGAACTGGGAGGCATACCTATAAGTGGAGTTGAAATAGATAAACAAGTAACAGTTAAAGGTTCACTTATAGTGGGGGACACTTGAAGAAGTGTAGTGGGTTGCTCCGAGAAAGGAAACTTGGCCTCATCAAACAACACGTGTGGCGAAAGATAGACTCGACCTATAGTTAAATCCAAACAACGGTAGCCATGATGATTAAAAGAGTAACTGAGAAAAACACAACATTTGGATCTTATATCTAATTTGTTTTTATTACAGGGACGTAAGTATGGAAAACAAGCACAACCAAATACTCGCATAAAAGAGTAATTTGGTTTTCGCTTGAACAATTTTTCATAAGGAAAGGAAAAATTTAATAATTTCGAAGGCATACGATTAACCAAATAAGTAGTTGTGGTAAAAGCTTCAAGCCAATATTGAGTAGGAGCACGAGCTTGGGCCATTAAAGTTAGACCAGTATCACAAAGGTGGCGGTGCTTGCGTTCTGCAAGATGGTTTTGTTCAGGATGTTTGGGGCAGGCAAAACGATGAATAATTCTATTTTTAGTTAAATATTCTTTAAAGGCCAATTTATTGTATTCACCACCCTCATTGGTTTGTAAAGCTTTGATTTTACATTCAAATTGATTTTCCGCATAAGTTCGAAATTGGACAAAGATAGATAAACCTCATGCTTATATTTCAAAGGGAAAATCCACGAATACCTTGAAAAATCATCAACAGAGAGTAAATAATATTTAAAACCTTGGATCGATGTATTAGAGGCAGACCATACATTAGAATGAATCAATTCTAAAGGTGCAAGAGAAAGAAAGTCTGAACTAGAAAAAGGTAATTTATGAATTTTTGCCAAAGGGCAATTATTACAAAAATGTTTAGACAAGCTACCCTCAACAGGGAGCAATTTTGCAAAAAGTCTATCTAAAATAGAAGAATCTGGATGTCCTAATCTAGAGTGCCAAATGTTGTAAAATTTTATTTACTCGCAAATATACGAGTCTAGTAGTATACTAACGAGGTCGAACTTCAATGAGTGATGCAAAACGATACATTAAGCTTAAACTTAAGTTAATTTAAAACTAACCTAGTTTGGAAATTTTGTTGGTTTGTGAAGCAACTTAAAATAAAATGCAACTAAAGTAAAAAGCAAATAAAGTAGATGAAAATATAATAAAGTAAAAAAAAGGTGCAATAATTTAAATATTAAATCTAGAAAAGAAAATAACAACTTTTTGGTTTTAGAAGCTAAACAATGGTATAAGAACCAAAGTTAGGGTTCCACACCACTTATGAACATATTAAATGAGATTTTTAGTAATTTTCCCAAAAAGGAGGGCACCCAAGAATCACTTGATGCCCTCTTACAAAGATAAATATGAATCAAGCACAAAAGTTAAAGATTTATATGGTAGATCTTGATTTTGCTTAGAAAATACAAACTTTAAGCAACTCAAGTGAATCAAAACTAAGGAACAACTAGAGTTCAAAAAAGTTTGTGTTTAAAAAAATTAACCATAAAGCTAAAATGTGGAAAGAGAATCTAATTACCCATAATATATGACATTATGGGTGAAAGATGATCTCTTTCTCATTTAATTATCAAAATCTAGAGTTTGTAGGATCTTAAACAAGGGGGAAATTAACATAAAGACCTCACTTAATAATGTTCATGGTGGTGCTTCCCCCTTACCACCCATGATCTTATATCTTAAATAAAAATAAATAAATAAATAAATAAGTATGTAATTTAAAGAATAATAAAATAAATAACACTACTAACAATAAAGTAAAGAACTACATAAAATAAAAGGCATAAAGTAAATAAAGGATGAGGAGAAGAGAGACGTAATATTAAAGTTCCATTAATTAAAAGTACAAGAAAATATATATTCTCTCTCAAGCATCATAGCCAAATGGCTTGAGAGAGAAATCCTAGGAGAATACTAGAAAAAGGCAAAAAAATTAAATTGTAGAGTAAAAAGATGTGGTAAAGGGGCTGAATGCTTCCTTATATAGGCAAAGCTTAGGGTAGAAAATATCAGAAGGGGGGACATGTGCAGCTTATGTAAGGCTGAGAGGATAGCTGGTGACAGCTATGTGAGATGAGGATCAGCACAAGAGGGCGCTGGAGAAGTCTGGAAGCAACTGGAAGATGGGACAAGTGTTGCAGTGTGGTTGGTTGAAAGAAGATTAATGAACCAAATTGCTGGGCGGAAGGAAAATAGTGGCGGCTGGCTTGGCTTGCAGGAATCGGCTCACATGGGAGATCGTGAGAGAAAAGAAGGTGGCTTGCGGCTGGAGAAGCGGCTCAAGACTTGGCTTAAGGAACCCGCTCACATGGAGCAGTATTGATTTGCGGAAGAGAAAAAGGAGGAAGGTTGCCCATGTGTCACCATCTAAATGGGTGATGGGTTGATTAATCAAAATGAAGAGAGAGAAGCTGTGTGCTAGGCGAAAGGAAAGGAAGAAATGGGCTGGGCTTCTTGGCGAGTGATTGTTCGGCTTCTAAGCCTTGGGCCAGGCGATATGGGCTTCTCCATTTTCCTTCTTTTCCTTCCATTTTGGGCCGGGCTTTTCTCTCATTTAATTCTTTTGGGCTTCTCTTCTCTTCAATCCTATAAAAATCAATAAAACTTAATTAATAGAAAACACATAAAATTTTTAAAATTAAATCTAGCCTAAAAATAATAAATGCAACATAATAAAATCTAAAAAATATGACAAACCAACAAACAACAAATATTTTTGACATAATACCTAAAGAAATTGAAACCCTGTTTCAGAAGCAATTAGATCCCCATTACAACAATTTGCCTCAACCTATACACTTTTGTGGCACAGGACTAATGATCCACAAAAACACTTTATCTGGAAATCACTAGTTATTCAGATTTGAATTTTGATAAATAAGTAAGAGCATGCATATGCATTATGTAATAGAACAAACAACAATAAAAAATTCTTTCAGAGGTATTCAGAACAAAGCTATGATCAATGAGTTCCGAGTTAATACGTATTAGGATTTTGAAACATAACAAATGCTACCACAATACCCTGCAACAAAAACTCCACTCCAACCATCCAGACACGGCTCATTTTCAAATTTTTTTTTATAAATTCAAAATAAATATCTATAGTTAACTCCACCCAAGTCCATATTGCAGCTAGGATAAAAGTACAGTATGTAGTAAAATAAATAATTCATTAACCACATGTTGTCACGCCCCAATTCCGGGCCTAGAGGAATTGAGGTCGTAGCAGCCGGCGTATTTTCTAATCAATATGAGCTCAATTGCCACCTTTGATGCCTCAACCTCATACCAATTGAAAAGCACAAGCCTAATAGTTTACTAATCTACCCTTAGAAGAGGCGGGTAGGCAGAGTCATCTAGCGGAGCGTTTACCAAACAGATGAGCTCGTCGAAAGGTGTGTTTCAATTCCATTTATTATAATTAGTCCGGAGTTAATTATTAAATTATGGGAAAATTTTCTAAATAGGACACATACTTAAAGAACAGAGAGTGATTTGAAATGTTTGAATTGTATTATAAACCTTGATTAATCTATTACAGACGTAATGATTATATATAGAGAGTATAAGAGTTCTACATAAACTATACAACCAGTCTGAATAAAAGATAACAAGTGAAGGAAAAAAACACATGTGATAAATATTCAAAAGATCACATGGGATCAAAAACGGTTGGAGAGATTGTGTAGTTCCTGGATTGATGGGATAATGAAGAATTCAATCCAGAATTCAAACCATTAGGCTCGGATAAAATTGGTTTATTACACCCCGCAAGCTGAGAGGGCAGTCACGAATACGAAGCTTGGAAGAAAGAGACCAAAAACGTGTTGAAGGGAAGCCCTTAGTGAAGATGTTTGCCAGCTGATCCTCACTCCGCACAAAGGCCACCTCGAGTTTCTTACGAACAACCTTATCACAAACAAAGTGATAGTCAACTTCCAAGTGTCGGGTCTTGGCATGAAAAACGGGATTGGAGGCAAGAGAGATAGAAGAGACATTATCACCCCAGATAGTTGGTTGATTAAGGAAAAGATGAAGATCACGATGCAGAGAGCGAAACCATGAGAGCTCAGCAGCAGTATACGCAAGTTGCCGATACTCAGCCTCCGTGCTTGAGAGTGAAACGGTTCGATGAGTTTTGGAGCTCCAGGAAACAGGATTAGCACCCAAAAAGATACAAAAACCACCAGTGGAATACCTATGATCCGGGTCACCAGCATAATCTGTATCCGAGTAAGCAGTGAGGAACAGGGAGCTTGGTTGATAAAAAAGACTAAAATGAGAAGTGTGCTTTAGGTAATGCAATATGCTCTTAATCGCTACCCAATGAGCATCTGTGGTAGCATGCATAAACTTGCAAACCTGGTTCACTACATAGGCCAAATTCGGGCGAGTGCTTGTCAGGTACTGCAAAGCACCAACCACATTGCGATAAAAGGAAGGATCGACCACAGGAGAACCATCATAAAAACTGAGATTGCGACCACTAACTGTTGGAGTAGCAATTGGCTTGGCATCCTGGAAGTTGGTGCGAATAAGCAAGTCACGCACATACTTGGACTGAGTCAAGTACAGACCACCATCGGCATATAATGCCTCAATGCCTAGAAAATAGTGAAGAGGCCCCAGATCCTTCATGGAGAACAACTTGCCCAAGTTGCAAATGAGAAGAGTAATGTGATGAGAACTATTTCCTGTAATCAAAATATCATCTACATAGATGTGTAAGATGAGAAAAACACCTCCTTGATTGAAAAAAAACATTGAATAATCAGATTTGCTCTCAATAAAGCCCAAAGTTTCTAATTAGTTTGCAAAGCATTGGAACCACACACAAGGGGCTTGCTTCAAGCCATATAAAAAACATTGCAGACCACAAACATAATCAGGATGCTGATTATCGATCAAGAAAACCAAGGGGTTGTCTCATATACACCTCTTCAGTAAGATACCCATGTAGAAATGCATTTTGAACATCTAGTTGCCGTACATTCCAACTACAATGAACCGCCAAAGCTAAGACAAACCAAATGGTGGAATGTTTAACTATCGGGCTGAAAGTTTCAAAGAAATCAAGACCCTTCTGCTGGTGAAATCCATTTGCCACAAGGCGAGCTTTATAATTATAACGTTCTATCGAACCATCAGCGTTCCACTTTAACTTGAACACCCATTTGTTAGGAAGAATGTTCATGCCTGGATGGGGATGAACAAGAACCCAGTTTCCAGCCTGCTGGAAGGCGTTAAATTTAGTGCACATATATAGCCATACGCCAATCTTAACTTTTAATAGCTTCACTGTAAGAAGATAGTTCCACATGATCAGAAAAGAAAGCAACATGAGCATATTTAGAATTAGCCTTGGCAATACGAGACTTGCCACGAGTAGTCATGGAATGAACATTCACTGAGCCATGCAGTAGACCTGCAATTGACACATTAGAGGAAAGAGTAGCAGTAGCAGTGCTATTGGATTCAGTGGTTACGGGCATAGATGGAATAGAAGAGGCTAGTGATTGGGTAGGCGGCAAACTAGTGGAAGCACCTAAAGGGACGCCAGTAGACTGACTGGGGACAGGGGATTGATGACTTGGGGCAGAAGAGGGAATGGCGAGTGGTGTACGTACTTTGAATGGTAGAGTGAAGAGGCGAGGGACTTGTGAGAGAGGATGTGACAGTGGGTCAGAGGGAACTGGGAGGCATACCTGTAAGTGGAGTTGAAATAGACAAACTAGTAACAGTTAAAGGTTCACTTACGATGGGGGACACTTGAAGAAGTGCAGTGGGTTGCTCCGAGAAAGGAAAGTTGGCCTCATCAAACAACACATGCTGCAAAAGATAGACTCGACATGTAGTTAAATCCAAACAACGGTAGCCATGATGATTTAAGGAGTAGCCGAGAAAAACACAACATTTGGATCTTATATCTAATTTGTTTTTATTATAGGGACGGAAGTATGGAAAACAAGCATAGCCAAATATTCGCATAAAAGAGTAATTTGGTTTTCACTTGAACAATTTTTCATAAGGAGAAGAAAAATTTAACAATTTCGAAGGCATACAATTAACTAAATAAGCAGCTGTGATAAAAGCTTCAAGCCAATATTGAGTGGGAGCACGAGCTTGGGCCATTAAAGTTAAACCAGTATCACAAAGGTGGCGGTGCTTGCGTTCTACAAGACTATTTTGTTCAGGATGTTTGGGGCAGGCAAAACGATGAATAATTCCATTTTTAGTTAAATATTCTTTAAAGGCCAATTTATTGTATTCACCACCCTCATCGGTTTGTAAAGCTTTGATTTTACATTCAAATTGATTTTCCACATAAGTTCGAATTTGGACAAACATATAATAAACCTCATGCTTATATTTCAAAGGGAAAATCCATGAATATCTTGAAAAATCATCAATAAATAATATTTAAAACTTTGGATAGATGTATTAGAGGCAGACTATACATCAGAATGAATCAATTCTAAAGGTGCAAGAGAAATAAAGTCTGAACTAGAAAAAGATAATTTATGAATTTTTCCCAAAGGGCAATTATTGCAAAAATTTTTAGACAAGCTACCCTCAACAGGGAGCAATTTATTTGCAAAAAGTCTATCTAAAATAGAAGAAGCCGGATGCCCTAATCTAGAGTGCCAAACAGAGGAGGGTACTCGGACTCCAACAAAACCAGAAAAAGAACGAGTGCTTGATGATGCCAGACTTGCCCCTACATGTATCGGATATAACCCAGCTTCACTCTTCCCTCGGAAAAGCGTCTTCCCCGTCGCCGAGTCCTTAATCAAAAAGAAATCAGGATAGAAGACAAAGAAACAATTATTGTTACAAGAGAATTGAGTAACAGATAATAGATTAGCAGAAGCAGTTGGGCAATGAAAAACAGTAGGCATACAAAATGGAGAGGAAGATAAGAAAAAATATGACGAATAGGGAGATAATTACCAATACCACCGATATCATCATTACCCTTGTACTCTTTGGGTTGTGTCAAATTGCCTAAGTCTGGGGTAATATGTGCATTAGCACCAGTGTCTATTATCTAGGTACCAGATGGTGCAAGACGAGTAGTAGAAGCCGCCATAAGACAGGTTCAGCTTAACTTCTGAGTGGGAACACGACCCTCATAAGACAGGTTCATCCTATTGTAGCAATCAATCGCACTGTGACCCATGCGATTGCACATCTACCAAGTAGGATTATTAGGATTGCCAGAAGAATTGGACGGAAGAGTGCCTAAAATGGAGGTATTTTTGGCAGTAGAGCCAAAAGAGTAACGGCCACCACCCCGTCGAGTAAAACCACGAGTTAGAGGGGCTGAAAAGCCATAGCCAGAGCCACGACCTTGACCGCGAGTATTAATGGCTGTCATAGCAGTGAGCTAGGGTGTTATCAATAGCTGGTTGTTGTTGCTCATTATAACGATACTCAGTTGTCAGAAGAAGTGCTTCAAGATCATCATAAGTAATGGGAGACTCTCAAGCCTGAATAGAACTAACTAAAGCCTCATAAGCAGGCCCAACATTGCTTAAAATGATGCTAATAAGATCAGTGTCTGGAACAAGATGTCCAACAAAACCAAGAGTGCCAGCAAGAGAAGTAATGCAGTCCAAGAATTTAGAAATGCTCAAATCACCACTTCTATTATGAATAAGCTCACTATAGAGCTGAAGAATGCGATTTTGATTGGAGGAGACAAACTGTCGTGAGAGGGATTCCCAAGCAGTTTGAGCAAAGGTATGAGAAACCATGGAGGAGAGCAACTTGTCAGAAATAGTAGAGATGATCCAACTAAGCACAAGTTGGTCTTCTTGAATCTAGGCTTCGTAGGCAGGATTCACCACATTGGTGATTTGCCCATTATCATTGCAAGTAAAGGCTTCAGGACAAGGAAAAGTGTCATCAACATAACGCATATAGTTGTGACACTTGAGGAAGGGCACCATCTGTGTACACTAGACTGGGTAGTTACCCTTATCAAGTTTGACAGAGACAGAATTGGTCACATTCACAACAGTCGGTGTGGAGGAGGAAGAGGCCATGGATGTGAATGAAGGAGAGGAAAGGTTGAGAGGGATCGGGAAAAATAAAATAAAATCTTCTAGTCGTTAGACTGATGCTCTGATACCATAAAGAACATAGAGTGATTTGAAATATGTTTGAATTGTATTATAAACCTTGATTAATGTATTACAGACGTAGTGATTATATATAAAGAGTACAAGAGTTCTACATAAGCTATACAACCAGTTTGAATAAAAGATAACAAGTGAAGGAAATAAACACATGTGAGAAATATTCAAAAGATCACATGGGATCAGAAACGGTTGGAGAGATTGTGCAGTTCCTGAATTGATGGGATGATGAAGAATTCAATCCAGAATTCAAACCATTAGGCTCGGACAGAATTGGGTTATTAATACTTTGGGGTCAATTCTATTTTAGGACACATATTTAAATTTGTATTGATGAAGGACACTAATTTAAAATTTGTATCAATGTAGGACGAACTGTTAGTTATGTTACTAACTCCATCCAAATGGAGGATAAATTAGTCTTTTCATATTAAATAAAATGTTAATTCTTAATTAAAAATAGTTAAACTAAAAACTAAAAAACAGTAAAACTAAAAACTAAAAAAGATTATAAATAAAAAAAATTCAAACTAACAATTAATTAAAAAGAAGTAAAACTAAAAAGTATTAAACTAATAACAAATAACCACAAAAAAAAAAAAGGGCAGTCGTGCAGGTCCAGATCGCACAACCCAACGGTGGCAGCCTATCTACTGGTGCAACCCCACCCTCCCCTTCTATATCTCTTTCTCTCTCAAAGAAGCCATTCATGTCCCAGAAGCTTCCTTTCCTTCTTTTTCAATGTTGGCCCATTTTCCTTTGAGCCCAAGTGCCCCCATGAATTAGTTTCACAGAGGTTTATTAATTGTTGCCGGCCTACCTCACTGCTTCGGCGGTGGGTTACAATACTGAAGAGAGAGAAAAGATGGAGACAGAGAGAGCAAGAGACATAGAGGGAGAAAGAGACAAAGGGAGAAGGGGAGAGAGAGAGAGAGAGAGAGAGAGAGAGAGAGAGAGAGAGAGAGGAATATAGGGAGAGATGGAGAGAGAGGGGGAGGGTGGGGCTGCCGCTGTCGAAGTTGGGTTGGGGCAGAGTGGGAGGAGTGATCTGCCATCTCCCTCTTTTTTTTTTTTTTTTTATTGTTATATTTTTACTCTACATTATAAGATTTTAAAACATAAAAATAAATCTTTTTTAAGTTATCCCTTAAAAAAAGTCATGTGACTAGCACATGGTATTTTTTTAACGGAAATTGTGAGAGAACTTACGATTCGTCCTACATTGATACAAATTCTAAATTAGTGTCCTCCATTAATACAAACCTAAATATGTGTCCAGAAATAAAATTGATCCCAAAGCATGTGTCTTATTTAGAAAATTTTCCCTTAAATTATTGATTCACAAATATAAGATAAATTGGTCAACTAAGGTCAAAGTTGGACAAATAGACAATCAAAACCAACTAGGGTTGACCCATCACACCCCCGAGTTAGTCTTGTTGTGCAAATCCTCTTGTGTAACAATACAACAATAGTTAATGAGCCCATGTGCAAACTCTAACAAAATAACAAGGATAAAGTAAAACTACTCGACATGGCACTCACTCGCTCATTAACGAACTACCTGGTAAAACTACTCGACATGGCACTCACTCGCTCATTAACGAACTACCCGATCGTCATTGAGGTGGGCGGTGTCTCATCATTGGAAAGAATCTCAATGATCACCATAACCATATTCCTGCATAGAAATTTGTGTAGGGGTGAGCATCACCAAACCATCGGATCCTTTGCTCGGCTCACCCAACTTAAAAGGCATGATCACACAAGTTTCTAGTTTTTTCTTAAATTACGTTGGCAGCCGATCAAACACAATCATACCCTCACACAGTAGGGTTCCACAATCACAACATCATACTCCAGAAATGATAACACAGATATGCACAGAATCATGCCATACAGGTATATACAATAGATTTGTCATCTTATTGTTTCAACATTTTATTCATGCATGGCAAAATCAATCGGCTTGTTCTGGTTTCTCCGTAGCACTTGACCATCATCCACGGCCATACCTACTCTTCGAAGATGAATAATGCTTTGGCAAAGCCTACAACTCTTTTATCTGTCTCCCACCCATGAATATTTATATAATGCATGCAACATAAATATCATGCAAGCATACCTTTGTCATCCTACAAGAGCAAAAATCACAACTTGTGATAAAATACATGTGGACCAACCTTAGCCGGCACTTCAGTACCCATTACTAGTCGGCCAAGTCAATTCCTAGTAGAAAGCTAGAACGCCCATATGCAACGCCAATGATAACTTCACGGTCGCACCTAGTATACTAAAATATTGCATGGTTGTGTTTCACAATACATCTAACTGTAATTATGGGGAGCCAAATGCTCAGTAGGCCCTACCAATAGTTTAGGGGATCGAAACCCAAGGTTAAAACCCTTAACCCTTCGTTCTTAAGCTAGTGACCCAAACACTTAATATTCATTAGTTCACAAATACTCAATGATATTGATGTCATGAATGAATGCACAGTTCTAATTGCATTAACTTATGCATATCCAAAACACAGAGGAATGCACATGCTCATCTTATAACAGCATTCAAGCATATATATAATCCATCAAATATTAAACCACAACATGGTTCTTGCATTATTTTATCCATCTAATCACAAGAATGTTAAGTAATACACCTAAATACATAAATTGCACAATTAATTATCCAAGTTACACAAATGAGGTTATTAGTCCATTTATCATATGTATGTATTACTCTAATTATAATACATGTTTCATTATGTAAGGGGCATCCGAGGTCATAGCAAGGGCAAGTTCACAAAAGGTCATAAGGTAAGTCCAACCAAAAGTCTACTTATTTTAACCAAAGCATCACAACTTTATCTTATCTAGGTGTTTAAGCCTCAAACCTAACCATTTATGCATTCTAAACCCTAACTAAGGTTTACAAACACGATACAAGTACACAAGTTGAGTAAAACCTCAGCATTCGAGTTCCATTACAAGTAGCAAGGCCATTTACATTAGGTTTAGTTATCAAGTTTAAGCTAAATCCACTTTATTTCACTAGGCAACAAGTGCACACTCTCTAAGCCATTGATTAAGCCATTATAAACCATTAAACAAGTTGCAAATGAAAATAAATTAATTAATAACATATATGAAGTGCAAATATAGAAGTAAGAAAGGTAAACTCTGAGAGGAATGCTAGAACCTAGCACTTTCCTCCCCCTTGATCACTTCAAAGGCTTTTCTCTCTAGGACCAATGATCTCAGTGGTCTCCCTAGGCACCGATTCAAGTTCATGCAACATGTAAAGTAAGTTGAAATCTTCAACATGTCACCATGGATAGAATTTCTCTTACAAGGTTATCAAATAGCAAATTCACATTCCGTAAGCATACAAGCGTGCACACATGCCTTTTATATCACTATAGCCATCCATAAGACAACATTTAACATTTAGGAATCAGATCTCACAGTAACAAGTTCAGCAAGGCAGTTGGCATATCAAACACATAAGCATTCCCACACCATTCAAACACATGTGCAAACAAGACCTTGATTTTATACTTTTCTAGAAAACTTAGTTTTTGGGTAAGCACTACTCCCCCTACCTAGTTGAGTAATTGCACCAAGACCAAAGGCTTCCCCAAGTAGCAAGTCCTTGAGTTGAATCACATGCCACACAAGAAATTACAATAGAGATTCACAAGAGTCGTAGTTATGCAAGCAGACTTGTTTGACAAGTAAAAATTATTCTGAATCCTTATAGGCTTGCTATTTCATTCCCAAAATGGTTGAATCTTATGTACGGATTAAAGTGGGGTATCAAGGTCGACTCACTTTGTTGATATAAGAGTGGAAGGTAAAACAATTTTGTTTTTCTAAGACTTTGTGGTCCTCACTCACTAATTTGGTTCTAAGGGTTTAGTAAAAATAAAAAGGAAATTTGGGAAGAAATTCCACATACCACCATCTCGGTATTATGTGTTTCCAAATAAAATTGACATTACCGTCCTCATATTCCACCCTGGAACCCAAAGTGATCATATGGGGTCCAACACCGATAAGATGTCGGGTCTGCTAACCTCAATCACCCTTGTGATATTTATTTCAAAGCCCATCTACATGGATAATTCTACCGAAAATTCAACAGCACCTTCACTGTAAATTAAACAATTTCACCTATTCATAAATCAAATAATATATGCTTCTAATATTGTAACAACCAACCCCAACTACAACCCAATAAGGGGTCTCAAACCCATACCAAGTTACACATAGTCTAGTTAGAGCATACTAAAGGGTTTACAATCGCCGATAATTTAAACAATAAAAGAGAACATTGATCCATTATACCAACAGGCTAGGGATAGGAAACTTGAATGCCTCGACGTGGTGTGATGAGTGTACATTTTGCATCATTTTATGATACTAATTCCCTAAGCTAGAGTGTTAGAACTCGATACTTTTGTGTCTGTTGTCTTGTTTTTGTGTTTTAGGGTCAAATAAAACATAAATAGAAAAAAAGAGCAAATGGAGCCGTTTTGGGACATTTCCTGGTCAAACTAGGAAAAAAGTAGAAAACCTAGTCAAATGAGGATTCCTAGTCACAAAAGGAAACATCAAGCCTAGAATCATCATTGTCAAGCTAGAAATAAGAAAACCTAATTGGAGCAGGAATTTCTAGTTGAACTAGGAAACCTAACCCTACTTGGGAAAGGAGATCTAATGATGCTAAGAGTCACCAGGGGCAATATGGTCATTATGAGAGGTGAACTGGACATGGAATCCTACATTTACAAGGAATCCTAGTGAGACTAGGAAACGTTGGTTAAAATCAACTTAATCAAGTCAAGGTTCCAGAAGTTTCTAGAAGGTATTGGACATCCATGGAATCAAATGGGATGAAGAAATGAAATCAAATCCAAGAGGGAGAGAGGGGCAAAATTAGAAGGTCAAAGTCAATGGTCAAGGGTTGACTATGTCATGTCATGAAGTCAATTGGGCTTTGGGCCTAGGTGAAGTCGAAATGCAAGAGAAGGCATAATGGCAGCTCATGTGCCAAAACCATGCAGCAAACCCTAAAGCCCAATGCACCAAGTCCTAGCAACAGCCCATGCGCAAGATAAGTGAACCCTAAGGCCCATGCCGTCTAGCCCATGTGTGTAAACCCTAGTCTATGCTGCACACCCTCTTTCCCTTGTCTCACAAGGAAGACCCCCTACCTATGTCGTCCAACCCATCTGTGGACACCCTAAGGCCCATCGGAACTGTTCATATTTTAGGGCATCATTCAAAGATCGCCCTTTCAAAAAATCAGCCAAATTGAAAACTGTTTGGCCAGTACATTACTGTCAACATAATTTACCCTTTATCTGACAAACTGTATTCGTCTGCATAGTTTGGATGATCAAACAATTACGGATTTTCATGTCTCGCTCGGGGGTGGAAATTCAAAATACCAAGCTGTTAGGATGAAACTGCTCTGGGTCAAATAAGTGGTAGGCCAAGCCACTTGTACTATTTTATGCAGAATATGTCCACCTCTTACATGATGAATTAGGGGTAACTCCTTGAGTAATGCCATTTTACTTCCTGTAGGCTTTCTCTTAGCCCATTAAAAGGAAGGGTTATTATGGACTTTTTCTAATTCAAAAGATTTGGAGGATAATTCTATGCATATTTCATTGGGTGCGAAATATAGAATTTATACAAATATATGTCACTAAAAGAGGTAAGAAAACAATATATATATATATATATACAAGAATGCTCTAAAACTAACTAGTTGTAGTAAGGTAATCACTAACTAGTTGTAGTAAGGTTGTATATATATTATATGAAGAATGTTCATGGTGGTTGGTGGAGGTAATCAAAATATGATTCAAAGATCTACTATCTATTCCCAGCAACCAAATCCTCTAATTTAAGAAAGATGTAAATTTTGCAGATAAGAATCCATATGGAAATTAATTACTTGCTATGAAAAGGAAATATTGTGAGGTGTATACAATGAGTTCTTGGTACATATAAAAGGAAAATGAAAGTAAAAAACAATGAAAGAAAGAGAGTAGATATACGAGCAGTCTTGTGAGAATTTGGGATTTGAAACCAATAATTGTGGTCTTTGAGAGTTTTGCTCCTATGGTTAATGGTATAGGGCTCTTTGTGTTTTTTGTTTTTCTTATTATAGATGCTGCGAGTGGGAAAATCCATCACCATAAGTTTGTGGTCTCTCTCTCTCTCTCTCTCTCTCTCTCTCTCTCTCTCTCTCTCTCTCTCTCTCTCTCTCTCTCTCTCTCTCTCTCTCTCTCTCTATATATATATATATACATATTATGTGTGTAATTTAATGTATTGACTTTGTTGTTGTAGGTGAAGTCATCTTCTTATACTCGACTATGTAGTACGAAAGACATCTTGACTGTGAATGGGCAATTCCCAGGGCCAACTTTGGAAGCTCATAGAGGAGATAAAATGGTTATTAAGGTCTATAACAAGGCAAATTACAATATCACTTTTCATTGGTGCGTGGCTTCCTTCGTTGCGTTGCCTTTATAGTATAGTCCATGATGTTCTCAATCTATTACATGATTAATTAAGTTTATGCTCGTTTAATTAAGGATATAATATTATTGAACAAGAGTAATATATATCTGTATGTTGGAAATTTATATTTTAGTTATTTGCAGGCATGGAGTTAGACAAGAAAGGAATCCATGGTCAGACGGACCTGAATATATCACACAATGCCCTATTCAGCCTGGAGACAAGTATGCTTACAACATTGAGTTGACTAGAGAAGAAGGAACAATATGGTGGCATGCACATAGTGGGTGGGCAAGAGCAACAATTCATGGAGCAATTTTTATTTATCCAAAGCCTGGATCTCCTTATCCCTTTCCTAAACCTTATGCAGAGGTCCCAATTATACTAGGTACGTACTTCTTTTTGTCAGAATAATAGGTACCTTCATTATTACTTAAGTTATTCATGTTAACAATTTTATTGTACAAAGTATCTTAAAAATGCGCTTTATATATAATCTTTTGGGATTAGCTCTAGTGGTGAGGGTGTGTGGAGTAATAAATTAGGATTAAGATATGTACAGGTTTCGATCTTCTCCAATATAAAAAGATAAGAAATAAATGAACCACGTAAAACCTTAGATTGTGAATGACTTCTTTTAGGCTTCCATTTGGAATTTAATTGAGATTTTAAATACAATGATTTTAGTAAGTTTTATAGTAAAATTATTTTTTTTTCTAAATCAAGTAAATTTTGCAAGGTATAAGTTAGCATAATACATAATAATTTGTATTTGTTTGGAAACAAATTAAATAAAAGAAATGTATGGATTTCAATTTTGAATTGATTCATTGTAGGTAGTCGACATTTCAAATTTGTAATATTACATTGCATACGCTGTGAAATTCAAATACATTGTATGTAATGTAGTGATTAAATTTAAATACATTGTATTTAAATTTTTATGATTACTCTAAACTAATTTTTTATTTTGGATTGGGATGTCCAATAAATATAACACCAATGTTCTTGTTGTATATTTAGGTGAGTGGTGGAAGAAAGATGTAATGGAGATACCAAGAAATGCAAATATAACAGGAGGAGAACCTATACTGTCAGATGCGTATACCATAAATGGGCAACCTGGCCATCTATATCCGTGCTCCAAGAAAGGTATATATATCAAAAGGACAAGGATCTCCTACCCATTTTCTCTACCATGCTTGGTACAAGGCTAAAATCTTAGCCATTGAACTCATCTTTCTCTCCCTTCTTTTTCTCTTTCTACTCTCTCTTCAATGGCTAAGATTTTAGCCTTGTACCAAGCATGGTAGAGAAAATGGGTAGGGGATCTTTGTCCTTCTTATTATATTTTCTAATTTGGTAATTGACACATATCAATATAATAGGAAAGATATGTGCCATAATTATGTGCCAATATTTTCTATTTCTTAACGTTTGGTAATCTTTCCTATTATATTTTCCATTTTTCAATAAAGCCAAATAATAAAAGAATATATATGGTAATTTTTACATTCTAGATTAACTATGGAATAGAAATACCACCTCCTTCATGGTATTTCTATTCCTATTTTTTTATGGAATTGGTTTACAGTAAACTAAGGTCAATTCCTTAGTTTTGTTTCCTTTACAGTCAATCAAACATCAAGTTTTCCTGGAATAGAATCAAATTCTCATTCCAAGTTTTGGATTACGGCCAAACAAACATAGCCTAAGGGTAAAGTTCAAGGATCATTGTTTGTCATTTGTGTTATATATATATATATATACCCACAACTTAATTGATAGACCTAGTATTGTACATCATCTTAATTAATTAATTAATTAATAAATGTTATAGGGACTTTTGAAATGGTAGTGGAGCATGGAAAAACCTATCTTCTTCGGATAATCAGTGCAGTTATGGATGAAGAGCTTTTCTTTGGCATAGCACACCACAAAATGATGTTAGTGGGAAAGGATGGATGCTACACAAAACAAATTGAAACATCTTACATCATGATAACCCCTGGCCAATCCATGGATGTTTTATTACATGCAAACCAACCTCCTAGTCCTAGTCTTTATGTCATGGCTGCAAGACCATATTCAAGTGCTGTAGGAGCTGGTTTCGATAAAACCATGACAACTGCTATTGTCAAGTATCGCAGCTCATACCATCATCATCATCATCATTCACCATTCATAAATCCTTATTATTATTTTCCAAATCTTCCTCCTTATAACAGAACACAAGCATCAAATGACTTCACCAAGAAAATTAGGAGCTTGGCAACAAAAGATCATCCAACCAAAGTCCCACTACAAGTAAAAACCCACTTGTTCTTCACCATTTCTGTAAACCTTCTTAATTGTAGTAATAAGCCATGCGCTGGTCCATTTGGGAGAAGATTTGCTGCAAGTGTGAACAACATAAGCTTTGTCGCCCCACCAATTGATATACTTGGAGCTTACTATTATAAAATCCCAGGAGTTTTCAGAAATGATTTTCCAAGAGACCCACCTAAGAAATTTAATTATACTGGTGATGGTCTTCCTGACAACTTTTTGACACCCACCTATGGCACAAAGGTGATGGTTTTGGAGTACAATGCAAGTGTTGAGTTGGTTTTGCAGGGAACCAATGTGTTAGCAAGTGATAACCATCCTGTGCATTTACATGGGTATAGCTTTTATGTGGTTGGCTGGGGAATTGGAAATTTTGACCCCATCAAGGACCCTTTAAGCTACAATCTTGTTGATCCTCCTGAGGAGACTACAGTTGGAGTTCCTAAGAATGGTTGGGTTGCTATCAGATTTAGAGCAGATAATCCAGGTAATTAATATTTTAACATTTCCTTAAATTATCTTGCATGGATCCATTCCCATAAATAGATCTAAATTAAATGAACCATTTGGTTTTAAGTTTATTAATTAGCATTGTAACTTTTTTAATTAGATTTTAACTAGAATTATTAATTTCATACATGTTCATAAAATTTACTTATAATTTAAATATTTGAGAAAGTAGGGGATTTCAAAGGTTGAAGAGAATAATGTTCTTTCAAATTCTTCATTTTCTTCTATATTTACATTCCATTAAGATAAGAACTGAATATTTCTAAAGTAAAATCTAAATCCCTTATTTTAAATCCTTACATCTATATCATCCCTCAGTTTTCTTTGTTTATCTTTTCTTTTTGTCATCATCTTCATATACATACATTTTGGCTATTATTTGGTATCCAAAATTTTCTAATTGTTATTATGATGCATGCAGGTGTATGGTTGATGCATTGTCACATAGAGCGTCATCAAACATGGGGAATGAGCATGGTATTCCTAGTAAAAAATGGTCATCGTCCTCAAAATAAAATTCTTCCACCTCCTAATGATTTGCCCACTTGTTGAGGGTAACTGATTCTTAACTGAATTTTATTTATGGTGCAACAAATATGAAAACAATTTCATATATTTTTGCGGTTATGAACACCTCCAAATAAACATAAGTTTTTGATGTTCATTATCCTATTGGTTTTCTGTTGCTAAGCAACAGTGAATCATTATATTATTGGTTCTTGTTTAATGTTATATGGATCAAATTAATTTTTCAACAAGCACTTTTGGGATCAAATAACTATTGGTCTAGTGTTATTTCTTTTCGAGTTGTTAAAACTGAAGGGAAATTTTATGGCTAGATACATTTATGTTACTAAACTTTTCCCTTAGCCCATATATAGAATCCTAGGTTAAATAACAATTGAAAAAAAAAACATAGCTAAGATGAGAGATTACCCTAGAAGACCACCTTAGGATGAACCCAAAGTTGCACACATCCATGGGGATGTCTTCATTCCATTTTCATCTTGTAATTTCAGCACCAATAATAGGATGACCGAACTTTGTTACTCATGGAACTCTAATCAAAGAATGAGACTCAAAATCTCACATGTGATTTCTCTAAAGAATATTATATAGTCCACACCAAGTGTGGGATAAGAAGATCTTGGCTACTAGATCGATCTTCATCTTTTCTAGATATGGCATCAAGGGTTTGAAAATGGAAGTTGGGTTTCACAACACCCTAACTTTCTCTCAAGCTTTCATGGAGGAAGAGAGAGAAGAGAGAAGATGTGAAACAAGGAGGCAAAGGGGGCTGAATTCCCCTCTTAGTTTCAGCCACCCTACAGTTTGAGTAAATGGGATGACTTGTTAAATCCAAGCCATTCCTTCTCTCCTCTTTCCCATCTTTCAATCTTTCTCATTCTTTTTTAATAAACAAAACTCATATTTGCATTATTGTCCTAAACTCTTTAATATTACGTAATTTGTCCCCATGTGATTGAAAGTCAAAAATCCTTTGACCAAGATGTCATCTCAACACTTAATCAGGTGATTAATACTTCGAGTACGTTAGGACTCATAATTAACTAATTAATCATTTATCGTTTCCATTAAGATAACATTAATTATTCTTCAATAATTAATGATTTAGGCTTGGGTCAATAAGCCTAAGCTTTGACTATCCAATCTTTTTCTCTAAGTAGATTAATTAATTGTTTAATTAATCCTACTTAAGAAAAGATTATGTCAAGTGACCACCCCAATTTAATCACTTGACTTTAGGTATTAATTGCCCTTACAATTAGTAACCAAGTCATTAGAGCTTAGTAGTCTGCATTAATATATCATAGTTAAGTGAGCTCATGCTAGAGCGCTAGCAATATTAAGATGGGTGACCCACTAGAAAGTGTTCAACTTCAAGTCTTGTGCAATATCAACTATCACAATATGCTCAAGTACATTTACATCCACCAACTATAGAGTCCATTTTAAGTTGGTTCACAAACTATAAAATATTTTAAATTTCTCTATTAATTATAGGATTCATTTTAAATTGGTTCACGAACTATAAAATATTTCAAATTTTCCCATTAATTGTAGGATTCATTTCAAGTTAGTCTACGAACTAACAAAAAACATACAAAATAGTTGACAAAACTGGGTTGACAAAAAAATCGGACCGAACCGGATTATTTATATATATTTATATATTTTTTATTTATTATATAAAAGTTATATAATTTGAATAAAAAATGTATAAGGTGTTTTTTGCCCATGCTAGGCTCAAACCCATGACCACTTCAAGATAGTAAAAGTGTGAATTCCCACTACACCACTTAGCCGCTTATGATATTCAAGTACATGCAATATATTTATAGGCATACTGATACTTGAAATATAATAATTTATAAAATTATAATTGGTATTCTGCACCATAACCTTATACCCTAAACCATAAACCTTACACCTTTTTTATTCAATATATATAACTTTTATATAATATAAAATATATAAATAATCCGGTTCGGTCCGGTTTTTTTGTCAACCCGATTTTGTCTATCATTTTGTATGTTTTTTGTTAGTTAATGGGGAAATTTGAAATGTTTTATAGTTTGTGGACCAACTTGAAATGAACCCTATAGTTAATGGGGAAATTTGAAATGTTTTATAGTTTGTGGACCAACTTGAAATAGACCCTATAGTTGATGGATGTAAATGTATTTGAGCCAAATATATATATGTGTGTGTGTGTGTGTGTGTGTGTGTGTGTGTGTGTGTGTGTGTGTGTGTGTTTGTGTGTGTGTGTGTATTGATCATCGACGTCATCTTTTCCTTTTCGTCTCCAAAAGTACTTTTTTGTGTATGGCATTTTAGGTTCCATTTTGATTTTGCAGTAAGATCACAATTAATCTAGAACTATTTCTAATTAATTTCTCTTTGGACTCTACAAACCATGTTGACACCTAGCCATAGTTCATGGACCCCCAAACCAAATAGAGTTAGCCTCATAACTCATTTAGTTTTGATTATAATACAGTATGGTCATTCACTCATCTATGTCCCAATTACATTCTGGGGTATGGAACTCATGTCAAATCCTATATCAAAATATAATCAATATTTGTGACTCTGATGCTCTGGCCAAAGACTTTGCGAGTCTTCCTTTCCAAGGGCATCTCACTCTTTACGGAAGTTGAAAGATTCTTTATCGCACATTCACATGCCTCCATATGTGTGTCAATGCACCCAACCTACATACACTACAAGAAAAAAGGGTTTGGAAGAGGAACGAAATTCGTCGCCCAAAGTAGAGTTTCGTCGCCCAAATGTTTGGGCGACGAAATGGGTTCGTCGAACGTTTGGACGCCCAAAATGTGACGCCCAAGAGTTTGGGCGACGAACTCATAAATTTCGTCGCCCAAAGACACCTGGGGCAACGGATTTTTTTCGTCTCCTAACACATAAAATTCGTCGCCCAAAGCATAGGGTTTGGGCGACGAACACACTTATTCCTCGCCCAAAGCATGTTTGGGCGACGAAATTATCCGTCGCCTAAACAAGATTTGGGAGAGGAATAACTAATTTCCTCGCTGGAACGTGCTTTGGGCGACGGACAAATTTCGTCGCCCAAAGAGGGTTTGGGCGACGAACACCCTTATTCCTCGCCCAAAGAAGGTTTAAGTGACGAACAATTTCGTCGCCCAAACAATCTTTGGGCGAGGAATAAGGGTGTTCGTCGCCCAAATCCTTTTTGGGCGACGAAATTTGTCCGTCACCCAACCATATTTTGGGCGAGGAACAAGGTTATTCGTCGCCTAAATATATTTGATTTAAAAAAAAATTTATTTAAATTATATATATGAATTTAATATTTTAAAAAAAAAAATCTTTATTCAAAAACTATATAAAACAAAATTAATAAATTTATATATCCAAAATATCCATACAAAGTATAAACAATTTAATTAATACATACATACAGATAACTAATGGCCCCCTAGGTCAGTAGCATCATCGACACCAGTGGAGGAGTCTGGCATGCACTGGTCAATGTTGGGCGGCAGCACAAACCCAGGTACAATCCTGGCCAACTGGCCAAACATCTGCTGCATCTACTACACCTTACTCGTCTGCTCCGCATATGCTGCTCTCAATTCTTCTAGTTGACCCTTCAACAGCTGCACTTCAGTGGTCAGGTTGACTAATTCTGCAGATGGCTAAGATGAAGACCCGGCGCTGAGATCACGAACCCGACCCGCTCCCATTCCGCGTATCTCCCTACCACGCCTAACACCCAGTGTCTCCGTCATAATACGAAGACCGGCATCGCGTTCAGGGACTGAGATCGACTCCAACGGAGTGTCCGGAGGGTACTGGCTAGCCACCTCCTCCAAATAACTCGCCTTTTTGGCGAGCATCTCAGCCTTCAAAATATTATACACAAGTTAGGAATTAGGAAATCAAATACAAATATTTAAATTTGTGAAATAAAACTAAAATATAAAAAACTAACGTGCTTCGCCTTGCCCTTGTCGTTGCCGGGTCGGACATAAACATCCCCGTAGTTGTCGACCTCCGGAAATTGCGAACCAGCCTGAAAAAGAATGTAATGTTGACAAAAACTCAAACAATACTAAGGAATATATATATATATTAAATTAAATAATAGCGCACCTGACGATACGACTCCACCCGGTATGAGAAGGGCATGGAACCACCATAATGATCAATCCTTGTGGGCGCTTTCCGGTTCTGAAGATTGGCATTCGACTTCCTCTGTTAAATATTAAGCAAATTGTAAATGCACATATTAGTGTATACCCAATAAAGGAATAACATAAGAAAAAATAATTTTGAAGTCCTAAAATGATATAACATACCAAAAATTCCGGACTCTGAAAATGAGTGCACAACCACTGCCACTGATCAAGCCGAGCTGCCATCTCCGGAGGAGGGCTGGCCAATGCCTCAGCTGCCGATCCAAACATATTATATTCTCTGTGCAGCTCGTGCTTCCATTGTGTGTAAACTTTTCTCAATAACTTCTCCATATACCTAGCTACATCCGGATCCTCCATTCGAATGTCAGAGTTTACCTGAAAAAAATGCAATTATCAAATTGTTAGAAATGATCAAATTAATCATTTTATATTAATCGAAATGTACTCACAGAAATGGAGCCCATAATGCTCCTCTTGATGGCGTCATCAACCTTTTCCCAACTGGGGAAAAGCATGGGGCATTCACCACGGATAATCGATCCGACAAAGGAAGCGAAAGTACTATGGACCTCCTTGCTCGATCGTAGGTGATCTTGCTCAAGAACGATTCGAATCCTCTCGTTCGTCATGCGAGTGATTCGCGACGCCTTCAACCCTCTACTTATCCTCCTCGTGGTTTTGGTACCTAAAAAAGCAAATATAACATATTAATTTCACAGTAATCTTATAACATCTAAATAAAATTAAACATAAACACAAGTGATGTGAAAACATTTTTCTTACTCTTTGATGATGAGGCAGTACGAGTGGATGATGCAACATTATCATATGCACAATAACGGTAACCACGTCGGGCCCTCCGTGCCGACTGAATCGCAGACCCAGTATTAGATGAGAGATCTGGGGGTATCACCGGGGTCGATTCGCCCTGGGCTATGAGGTCGGGCTGTACTGCAAGGGCGGGCTGGCCTGCAGGGGCGGACATGGATGCTGAACTGGACCTCCGAGATCCACCCCTGTTCGAGATCAAACTCATCTGCACAATTCAATAAATATTTATGTTAGTAAAAAAGAAAACTAAAGTAATAACTTACTAATCTGAATCATCATTATCACTTACTAATATGAATCACCATTATCAATTACTAATCTGAATCACCACTAGAAATACTCATTTCATCATCATCATCGATACCATCAACATCATCATCTTCATATTCATCTTCATCTTCATCTTCATCTTCATCTTCATCTTCATCTGCATCATCTTCATCATCATCGATGAAATCATTAACATCAATTCGGGGAAGTGGCCCAAGATCAATTGATAAGGCATCGATCTCAATTGGAGGAACGTCATGTATCTCGACTTGTTGTATGATAACATCATTGTTGTATGGATTGGGTATGGTCGAAGATGAATCCTCTTGATAGGCCACGTCATCCTGATTTTCTTTTTCCGGAATATCCCATATATTTCGATTCTGAATCATCTGAGCTACTTTCCAACCCACACCCGCCTTAGGGTCATCCAGATAACATACTGGTTTTGCCATTGTGGCAAGAATAAATGGATCATCCTCATACTATCGAGTGTTTGTATTCACAGATATTAAGTCGTAATCGAATTTAATACTATTGTTCCTATTCGGGTCTGTATTAAACCAATGACACTTAAATAACACAACTTGAAAGCGATGCGAGTACAAGACTTGATGTACACTCGTCAGCTTGCCGTAGAAATCAACCGTGCCAGTCTCTAAGTTCTCTACACAAACCCCGCTATTTTGAGTGCTCAAGATGGCATCTCGTTCTACAGTTAAAAACTTGACTCCATTCACATTACATCCGGAAAACGTTTCAACCCATTGAATATCACTCGCCAAACTCATTAACTTCTTGTATAACGGCGAATTATCATCAGTCAGCTTTTCCATCTGGTAAAAAAAGACAATGGAATTAATATATTACAAAAAATTTACAAACACATGAACGAACTGATCATTATTGTCAGTAATCACTTACATGTTCCTTAAACTATTTAGGAAACAATTCCCGATGCTTTTTCTGTACACGTTCCATGTCCCATCTTGGATAGTCGCGCTTCATTAGTTCCTCATGCTCAATGCGTAAAGAGTCAACTTCTTCGCAATTGTTGAGTATGAACCAATGAGCCACCTCCATATCGTGTTTCGAGAATTCAACAGCTGATTTAGGGGCTTCGCCAAATGGTCGTGTAATTTGAGAAAAGACAGAAAGTGTCTCATTTTTTTCACCACCGTCGTCGTTGCGTTGGGAGCGATTGAATGACGTCTCAACACTGCTGAGATACATTGCACAGTACGTGATGGATTCATTTGCAATGTATGCCTCTGCTATGGAGCCTTCGGGGCGTGCCCGGTTTCGGACGTACCTTTTGTAATTACCCAACATTCTGCAAATGTAATTACATAGTGAGAAAACTTTTATGAGTAACATAGAGCTGAACTTGGAGAATAGTAATGAAATAGTTTAGGAATTGTTACCTTTCTATTGGGTACATCCACCGATAATTGACTGGCCCAGCAAGAATTGCCTCTTGCGGTAAATGTATCATTAAATGAATCATTATATGAAAAAAGGCCGGTGGAAATATTTGTTCAAATTTGCATATGATGTACACAATCTCATCTTTCAATTTTGATATGTCCGACACGCGCAACGTCTTAGCGCAGATATGCTGAAAGAACCTCGACAACCCAACAATCGGTTCAACTACATCTTCGGGCAAAAACTTTCGAATACCCACCGGAAGCAGACTTGCAATAAAACATGACAATCATGACTTTTCAAGCCCTAAATTTTTCCAGACTCGATTTTCACATTTCGAGAGATATTGGCCGCGTATCCATCTGGAAATTTGACCAATGCAAGAAACTTTAAGAATTCTTTCTTATCCACAGGCTTCATGGTATAAAATGGATGTTTCTTTATCATTTTATCACCTTTCTTCGTTAACCACAAATGTTTCCTGATGCCCATTTCTTGCAAATCTTGTCGAGCCTTAATTGTGTCCTTTGATTTTCCCTCAATGCCCAAAATTGTCTCCACCAAACTTTCGCACACGTTCTTCTCAATATGCATTACATCGAGATTGTACCTGATTTTCAACTTGGACCAATACTCCAACTCGAAGAATATCGACTTGTTTGTCCAATTTAGATGGGTAGGTGACCTTGGCATATTTCGTTCTTTGTTAGAAGGATGTTTACCAATCCGGCCAAATTCTAAGTTATTCAACTGCCTCAAGATGTCATCACCAGATAATTCTTTAGGTTTCACGCCCATCTCCTTTTTTCCGTCAAAGGCCTCCTTACTGTGACGCCATTTATGATCCCCCGGCAACCATCTTCGGAGGCCCATATAACATACTTTACCACTGTGCCAAGCGGAAGTTATATCTTTATTACAAGTAGGACATGCCATATAACCCTTGGTGCTCCAGCCTGATAAATTCTCAGAAGCTGAGAAATCATTTATTGTCCACATGACTGCCGCACGCAAGGAAAACATTGTTTCGGTGGACTTATCATATGTCGGCACACCATTTTGCCACAATTCTTTTAGCTCATCAATCAACGGCCACAAATATACATCGATCTCCTTGCCAGGGGATTGCGGTCCTGGAATTAATAGCGTCATAATTGTGAATTCTTTTTTCATGCATTTCCAGGGAGGAAAATTATAAGGAACCACGACCACTGGCCAAGTGCTGTGAGATGTGCTCATATTTCCGAATGGATTAAATCCATCAGTAGCAAGTCCTAATCTGACATTTCGTGGATCTGCTGCAAAATCCGGATATATCTTGTCAAATTCTTTCCATGCGCTTCCGTCTGCAGGATATCTCATCACATCATCCTCAACCCGCTTATCTTTGTGCCACCTCATGTCACTTGCAGTATGTGTCGACATGTACAATCGTTGCAACCTTGGCTTAAGTGGGAAATAACGCAACACCTTTTGCGGAATCTGTTTCTTTCTCTCTACAGACTTGTTCTTATATCTCGGTTCATTGCACACAGGGCATTTATCCTTCCCTTGGTGTTCTTTGTAAAACAATACACAATCATTCTTGCATGCATGAATCTTTTCATATCCCAAACCGAGATCTTTCAACACCTTATTCGCAAGATAATGGGTTTCAGGTATATGATTGTTCTTTGGAAGGCATTCGTTTCAAAATCTTCATCAACTGATCATAACTTCAATTCGAATGTTGATTAAGTACTTTCCAATGCATTAACTCCACAACAGCAGTTAGCACTGAGAACTCTTCACAACCAGAGTACAATTCCCGCTGAGCTTGTTTCAACAATCTCTCGTACTTATCAAACTCTTCTCTTTGGACTTCGGGCAACCCATCATCTTGATCCATATTATCGCTCTCTGTATCATCCTGACTGACTTCGTGATCTAGCGATGCATATGGATAAGCATCGTTTATTATGCCCATCACTTGGTCATTATCATCAGCAACAGATTCAATAGGCTGCAGAATTGTTCGGGTCTCCGAGGAAGTCGAAGCATAAACTCTCGGTTCACCATGATAATACCATGTCGTATAGTTGTGTGACATCCCATATTTCACCAAATGAATTCTGACTTCACGCACTGTCTTCCATAAAGAGTTGTTACAATTCCGGCACGGACACCTTATATTATTCTGAGCATTGACATGTTCTTGTGCAACTTGGATAAATGACTCGATTCCATACAAATATTCATCACTAACACAATTCGTATTACGTATCCACTGTCGGTCCATGATGCCTGTTTCCATATTACACGACAATTAGAAAACGATGCGTCACCATTCTTCGTCTTCTTATGCCTCCGGTAAGGGCCCTATCCCATTCGAGAATGCACATATGTGTCGTGGTTGTTGGCTCACACGACGTAGTTTAGATCTGGGAAAATTTCGGCAGCATCTCCCTATGGTTCTCCAAGTGCACGACGTAGATATTTAAAACAAATATCTAGTATGCACTCGAAGAACACATAAGGAGATGTTGCCGAAATTTTCTCAGATCAAAACCACATCACATGAACCGCTAACCACAACACATAATTGTGCACTCACAAACTGTCCATGGGTAATTTGGACAATTCAAGAATCATATTGGAGCGCAGTCACGCCCAGCGCCCATGCGCGCGTCCAATAGACTCTCGAACGGGTCTAAGGTGAATTTAAATTTAGTGTACAAAGTTATCCACTGATAACTTCGCACGACTAGTTAAATGTACAAAGTTATCGATTGATAACTTCGCACAAGCGCTTCGTGCCACATAACCTCACCCAGTACTCGAGGAGTGCTGGACTACGTCATCGGAAATTTTGCAATTACAACTAAACTAAATGTAACATACAAACTAAACTATAATTAATCTAACAATATACATATAAGCATACAAACAAACTATTAAATTTTAGCATATAAAAACATACAAATTAATTAATCAATTTTATAATTAATTTTAACATACAAACTAATTCACTCAAAAATTTAATACAATTATATATGAAACATTAAATACTAAATCATACAAAAACTTAACTAAAAGATAGATTAAACACATACCTCACCAAAAATGCAATTATCCTTCACAACAAATGCAATACTATCCTTCCTTCATCAAAAAAATAAATCATTGTCAAATATGAGCCCAACATCAATCTAAATTCAGATTTCACAACCAAACCACTAAATTAAAAAAACCCACAACATTAACTAATTACCACTAAAATCAGAAATTTCACAACCAATTTATGCAAAATCCACAACAAGTACAAAATCCACAATATTATAAAACATAAAATACATAAAATACCATAAAAAACATAAAATACCAAAAAAAAAACATAAAATACCCATAAAAAACAAAAAATACCCCAAAAAAAAAAAACAAAATACTTGTGTGGGGGGGGGGGTGTTGAGTTGGTTTCGGCTTGGAGGGGGGGTTTTTGGGTGAGCTGGTTTCGGCTGGGGGGGGATGGGTTTCGGGGGAGGGTGGGTTTCGGCGAGGGTGGATTTTCAGGGGAGGGGGTTTTTGGGTTTCGGGGAAGGAGGGAGGAGGAGGAGGGAAGGGCGAGGCCGCCGGCGCGCTGAGAGGGAGTGAGAGCTGAGGGAAGGAGGAGTGCGCGCTGCGAGGGCGAGGGAGTGAGTGAGAGGGAGTGACTGAAGTGAACCCAGAAATGGGTTAAACTTAAAGACTTTGGGCGACGAACATGAATTCGTCGCCCAAAGTAACTTTAGGCGAGGAATTAACAAGTTCGTCGCCCAAAGATACTTGGGGCGACGGAATTAAGTTCGTCGCCCAAAGCTACATTTCGTCGCCCAAAGTTGAATTTTTTTATGAACCATGATCGTTCATACGTTCAAGCTCCAATACCAAACTTCTAGATCTCCAATTGACCTAATATTTTAGAGGAATGATCTTTGAGTGACAAACTAATAAATGAACGGTTCAAATCGTTAAAAACACAATCGACATATAAGGTTCTACATATAAATCAGTGGTTTTTGCACTTGAAGAATAAAATTATATCAACTCTTTCGTTAAAACCTTGTAGCTTCAATAATTGTGAAGACCACAACGTGATTATCACAATCAGAGCCATTCATCATATATGTTCATACTCAAAGATCAACCCTGAAAAAAATCGGCTCAATCGGAGTTCATTTACCCGTTCGATTATTATTATAAAAATCAAGATCGTTCATACATCCTAAATGCTAAACCTAACTTCTACATCTCCAATTGAGTTAATTTTTTGCATGGATGATCTTTGAGTGAGGCACTAAGGAATGATCGGTTCGGATCGTTAAAAACATAATACAAAAGTGATCTTCTACATACAAATACACTTGAAGAGTATAATTATATTAACTTTTGGGTAGAAATTTTGGCGATTCAACAATTTGTGAAGACTACAATGTGATTTCAACGATCGGAACCGTTCATTCTATTCGTTTATACTGGAAGATCATCCCTGCAAAAAATTGGCTAAATCGGAATTCATCTCATACTTCGATTCGTATTAGCAATTTCTTGATCGTTCATACATTTGAGCACCGTTACATAACTTTTACATCTCCAATAATCCTAATTTTTTGCAATGCTGATCTTTCAATGAAGAATTAAAAATTGAACGGTTCGGATCGTTGGAAACACGATCGCATTGTATGATTAACATACATATAATTGTACCCAAAAAAAAAAGGGAATGACCCTTTGGGCGACGAACAAATTCCTCGCCCAAACATATTTTGGGCGACGAACAGAATTTCGTCACCCAAAGAGCCTTTGGGCGAGGAATATGTATATTCCTCGCCCAAAATGAGTTTGGGCGACGAAATATTTTGTCACCCAAAAGTATGTTTGGGCGACAAATTTACGTTTTCCTCGCCCAAAGACACTTTAGGCGACGAACATGTATATTCCTCGCCCAATGTATTTCTCAATTAATTATTTGTCGCGTATGTTTAGGCGACGAGATGAGTTCGTCGCCCAAAGTAACTTTGGGCGAGGAACGTGTTATTCGTCGCCCAAACCTCCTTTGGGCGACGGACCTGTTCGTCGCCCAAACCTTTATGACATTGAGCGACAAATGTTATTGTTCGTCGCCCTAAATTTCTTTGGGCGACGAATATATGTTCGTCGCCCAAATATGTTTTTCTTGTAGTGATATGTAACCTGTGCTTAATTGCGTTGTTTCATTTTATGCAGTCAAAGTATATTGAACAAGCACACAAGACATCAGTGGCTTCTCAAGTCTAAAGACTAGTCAGTATCTATCATAACCTCAGAGACCCTTTTATGTCTTAAAGCTCCATGTAGGATTCTTTGCTGGGTCAAGTTCAGTGAACATTCCTCCAAGCACACGCCCACATACATGCTCTAGTGTCACCACACTATGGCATGAGACTCTTGATTAAGCAAGCCTATGTGCTTCTCTTGATTTACATTAGAATGTTAATGCCAGTTAACATTTTCTTCCTCGACTAGGAATGTTCAGGAATCTAATTATCTGATAACATGAGTCTCAATGGCTTCCTAGCTCATCATGTTTCCTCACTTAGATATTCATGAACGCATTCATTCACCTACATGATGATCCTAAAGTTTCTAGTGTAATGAACAATGTTTATGCCCTATTAATGTGCAGTTGAAATTAATTGAAATATCTCAGTCACTTCAACCAAACACCTTTGGTTAACCAATTTCCATTAGCTTTATGTAGAATTTCCAACAGTCTCCAACTTGCATTAAAACTAACTAGTTATACAAATACCCATGTATTCGTATCTAACATTTGATGCCTATTTAATTTTCACGCAAGTGTCAAGACTTAGGCAAATGGGATGTCAAGATTATCCATTAATATATATATAGGGTTTAGGGACTATTATATATATCTATGACATAAGAGAAAACGTACTTCATGTTTCTCCTATATATATTCCTTATACGGTTAAAAACATTATTCACTACACTGGAACTCTAGCACATATGCTTGCTTACTCTGGGTTGGTGAGTCTTGTGCCACATTGTAGGGACACTGGAGCAGGTATATGGGTGCGTGCTTAGAGACACGTGTTGTCGTTTTCTTAGAGCAAATTAATTAACACAAATACTTACCAAAGTTCTAAGTTTATTCGCAAGTGCACGAATCGCATGGTAGCAAAAGGTGCAAAGTACGAGGTCGATCCCACAAAGAATGAGTTTAGTATCAATAAACCAACTCAACATGACATATATATTAGAATACTAACTGATATAGGGATATAGGGGTTTTGATTTAGGTTGAAACGCACACAAACACACGCACTACACGACATTGTTAAGAATTCAGAATCCACCACATATTATAATATTAGAACTATTATGGTGACATGCAATTCAAAGTGAACACATACAATAAAGTTTTCCAGCCGGGAGGCTTTGATTATTGGACACTCGCCTAACTATTGTTTTCTTTATTCAAAAATTAAGAGCTTGATTATCACAACTTAGTTAACTCACGTGTTCTTAGATAACTTGATTATAGTCTACCTAAGTTGTTAACCATGCAAGAGTCATTAAGATTATATGAAAACGACAAACACATAGAGCATGATAGTATCTTGATTATCGATCTATATGACATCTATGAAACCTATTCATCAAAGATACCTCCTTCTTAGGATACCTCCTTGTTACCTACTGAATTGATTTGCTTGATTATCACCTCTCAATTTCATAACAACTACTAGATGCACATATAACCTAAGGTGATCAGTCAAAGGCGCAACACAAATAATATCAATTAAACTAGACAATAGAAGTTTATTGCATGCAAACATCACATTAAATCACATGGCTTTATTTCATTAACCATAAGTCCATATTGATCAAATAATAAAAGCTTCATCATTATCTTAACACTGCAAAACTAAATTCAAATCATGAACATAACATTAAAGAAACAAGATATATATATTGCCAATCCATTGTTGATTAACAAAACAACTACGAAGAAACAAAAAAAAACAAAAAAACAAAAGAAGAAGACAATAAGAAACACGGGTAGCTGTGGCAAGGCTTAAGGCACAAGCTAGGGTTCGGCAAAATCCTCTTCCCTTTTGTGTCACGCCTGTAACGCCCCAATCCTAGGGCCCAAAAATACACTGAAACCTTGTCCTTTAAACCTCTTTTCAAAGAATGAGTCATGCACTTAATATACTAAATAAATACGTTAAATAAATCAGAGTGTGAGCCCAAAACATTTATGTAAAATTCACTGCATAAAATCAATTAAATCAAATTAGAATAGATCTCACTGCCTCGTCTTCTCCTCACTGCCTTCTCAGCCTGCTTAACCTGCAAAACATCAACAACCACACTGTACCATATCCATGGTACACCGGGTCATTCAAAAAAATAACCCGGTAAGCTCACTAGAGCTCGTATGAGTGAAATGACTTAAACAATGATCCTCAAATAATTCTTCAATTTCCATACTTAATAATAATCCACAATAAGTATCCATAATTACTCAATCACATCACAAATTCATCAACAAATCATCCAAGCATCAAAATAAACAAAATTCCTCAAATTCACATCTTAAATCCCATCAATAAATAATAATCCTCATTCTGGCAAATCAATTACCTAAACGTCAACTATTAACCTCAATCTCGAATCATTCATATCCTAACTCATAACCTCAATGCATAATGCATTCATCAATTCCATCCTCAAGATTCAAGCCTAGACCTACCCAGTCCTAGTCAAATCAAGTCCTAGCAAACAAATGCACGCAAGAAATCCAACAAACAGTTAAACTAACTAATTTCACTCACGTCACTCTTTGAAATCCCCCTAATCTCACTCACGTCGCTCTTTGGAATCTCCCTAATCTCACTCACGTCGCTCTTTGAAAATTCTCATAATCTCACTCTTTGGAATCCCCCAGCTTAAAATTTATTTTCAAAATCTCTTCCTTCAAATTTATTTTTAAATCCCTTCAAACCGTAAATCAACTCTGAAAGTAACACAGTTCTCAAGCTGAAATCAATATTATCAACTGTATATAAATAATTTAGGCTAAAAACTTTCAACTCAAATAAACCTCGATATACTGAAAAAGCAATGAAACCGTACAACGAAGAAGTATCAAATCTGAACTGATTTAAAACACAAGGTCTTACTGAAATGTCATTTAAAATATTTACTTATGCAAATTCATTTCTCAAAGTACTCCACAACTGAAAAACTCACACCACACTAGTACCCGGGGAACTGCTGGTCATACACCGCCGAGTCATCTCTAGGCAAGTGCAGAGCAAATTTATACCTGCTGTGATGCTGGTCATACACCGCCGACTAGGCAAGTGCAGACCAAATTTATACCTGCTGTGATGCTGGTCATACACCGCCGACTAGGCAAGTGCAGAGCGAGTGCTGGTCGTACACTGCCAACTAGGCAAGTGCAGAGCGAGTGCTGGTCATACACCGCCGAGTCATCTCTAGGCGAGTGCAGAGCAAATATACACCTGCTGAAGGGGGTACTAATATGGCGGTTTGAAACCGCTTCTGTATACCTCAATCAACCACATCTCAAAATACTCCTTCAGATAAAAACTGAAATTTATTTCTTCAAAAAAATACACTTAAATAAATCATTTTCAAATTATAAAAACTGCTAGATTCAAATCATTTCCGAAGGACGAAAATTCAATAATAAAACTTCTCCAAAATAATGCCAAAAACCATTTCCAGAAACTATCCATACCCAATTAAATCAAGAAGATAGTTGAATTATAAAATGTGCAAAACATTTCGAAAACCAGAGATCTACTCATAGTCTACCCTGAGCTACACCGAAACCTTCTCCGAAATTAATTCCTACTCACGCCCCCTCACTTGTTTGTCATCCCTACTCACAGTCTACTGTATAATAATTGCTTAATCCTCACTTATATACCTCGACAACAAATATTTCTTCTCTAATCCAGCAATTATCGTCATTCCTTGATCCTCGAAAATAGTCATTCTCATCAAATCAGTGCTTAATCCCAGGGCAACTCTATAAATTCCCAACTAATTTCTTAGCCTCAAATCCTCGTCAATTCATTTTCCTAATTCAAATCCTACACCTAGTCTTCTCTAACGTAAAGCGGCAAATCCATAAAACAAACAATTCATCTACAGAACTCAATAGAATAACCAAATAAGTTTCACTCACAGTCTAACCACGCGAAATGACGAAAATGCCCTTCTTGGCTCCTTTGCTCGGATCTCAAATCCGGCAGCATAACGACATCGGGAATGCGATTTCCCGAGCCCGTGTACCACAAGCTTCGGGTGACTGGCCAGAGGCCAAAAATCAACAATTCCAGCCATCGGTGTGGCCAAACGCGACGGGACCCGCGGTGGTCCGTGGTGGTCAACCTGGGACGACGGCCAATTCTCGCCGGAAATGGCCGAAACTGGCCGGAGAAGACGATCGGACAACCATCTTCGATCCACCGCCGTTTGAGGTCATCGGAGCATGGGGTAACCACTGGGAGACTCGCCGTGGCCTGGGGAAGAGAACCCAGGTGGTCCGGCGCCGCAACTCCATCGGAAAACGCAGATCGCCGGTGAGGGGAGGCTCGGCTGTTCCGCGTCGTTCCTTCGTCGTGGGTGATCAGCCGAAAAAATGGAGGCCACTGGGAGAGAGAGAGGAGGGAGGCGAGCAGCATGGGCTAAAAACCCAGCCCAACCGCCGCCGGACGCGCCGCCACGCGCCGGTGGCAGGAACGGAGAGGGTGAGGGGCGAGAGAGGCAGACGCGCGGAGAGAGAGAGAGAGAGAGAGAGAGAGAGAGAGAGAGAGAGAGAGAGAGAGTGTGTGTGTGTCTGTTATAAAAATCTGAAATTTTTGGTTTTTAAACCACTTTCGTAAAAATTACAAATTTGCCCTTTACTTCAAAAGCTCCTAACTTTCAAACCATAACTCCAATCGATGCATGCCGCGTGTCTACGAACTCGTGGGATCGAGACCTTTCCAACGTGCCCAAAGTCCAAGGCGAAAGCCCACTAGTTTTAAAAGTCAACTTTTGGGTCAAACCCAATTTAAAACAAAAATTAAAAATTAACCCAAAACCTTTTTAAATTCCAAATAAATTCCCAAAATCCTTAAAATAAAATCGCAAAATATTTAAAATAACTCTTTGAAAAATACGGGGTCTTACACGCCTCCCTCTCTCTCTTCCTCTCTAAAATTCTGAAATTAAAACCACAAGGTGACAAGATTAAGTGTGTTCAGAGATGAGAGAATGAAGGCTTTATATAGAAGTGAGGAGGTGGAGAGGTTGCACTAATATTTCAATGTGGGACAAGTGCATTCCTTGCACCTTAAGACTTAGAAGTTTTGGCTAAGAATGGGCCTTGGGCTGATTTGGGCGTCACTTGATTTTCTGTTCACAGAACTGCTGCACTACCTCCACTAAAACCGCCATATCTTGAGCTAGACATCTCGGAATTAAGATCCGTAAAATTTTCTACGAAGGTAACATCTGTACCTTTCCAATCATATATGGCATGCTATCTAGTTCCATCTGTAGAGGTGCATACATGTTGTCGAAATTCATGCTCACATTTCTAGGGTTTTGACTTCCTTGCAAGTTAAAGATTCTTAGATTCACTTGTGCTGAATCTCCAAATATCATCCTTTCAAATTAAGATTTCAGCATAGAAAAAGTCTTCTAGGGCAAGGAATGGTAACATGGACTTAGTCTTTAGGCTCCTTGAATGTCAACTTGGGCCCCTTCCTTCTTTGCTTACTTAACTTGAGGCCTAATCACTTATAGAAGCTTCTAGAACCTTTGACTTGTGAGTTGAATTTGACCAACTTCTCCTAATCCAATCAGGATTTCCTGCTCCAACTAAGATTTCTCAATTCTGACCTCGGACAATGATGATTCCTCTTCTTCCAGCTTGGTTTTTCCTTGTGTGACTATAAATTCTCTTCTGACTAGGATTTCAGGGTTTTCTAGTTGAGAGAAGGGACCGTACTGTATTGTTGAATAGGTTCGAGGCTAAATTTGGTTTGGGGCCATGAACTGTAGTTGGGTGTCAACGTGATCTGTAAAGTCTAAAGCGCAATTAATTAGAAATAGTTCTAGAATAATTGTAATCCAACTGCCAGATCGAATAAGAACCTAAAGGGTCACACATATACAAATATGTGGGAGACCAAAAGAAAATTAAGGATGATATTGAGGATCAATTATTGATCGCAACTATCGTGACAGGTGTTATTGCCTAAGACTGGGAGTTGACACTTCCTAGTACACTTCCTAGTGGGTCACCCATCCTATTCCTAGTTTTGCTCTAGTGTGAGCTCACTTAATTGTGAGATACTAACGGAGACCTTTAAGCTCTAATGACTTAGTTACTAATTGATGAGGGCAATTAGTATACCCATAAGTCAAGTGATTAATTTGGATTGATCACTTGACATACTCTTTTCTTAAGTGTGATTAATTATCTAATTAATCTACTTAGAGAGTAAGATTGGAAAGTCAAAACTTGGGCTTCTTGACCAAGGCTAAATCATTAATTATTAGGAGAATAATTAATGTTATCTTAATTAGTAGAGTGATAAAAGTGGAAATGTGAAAACCATAAGAATGGGAATCACATGTGACTAAAATTAGACGGAAGAGAAGATAATATATTTTATGGAAAAAAGAATCTCATCCAATCTCATCAATGGATGAGATTGATTGGACCTTTAAGATCCATGGGTGAGGATGGTGATGTCATGCAAGTGATATCACCCATCACATGACTCCCTTAAGGGAGTGTGCGGCGTAGAGAAGGCTTAAGCATCTCTTGTGTTTTGTTCATTCCAACAACACTCTCATCTCTCCTCACCATCCTCTCAAAATCCTAGTTTCTATAAACTCTTATCTTCCTCCATTTGTGTGATCTTACAACTAATCCTTGTTGAGATTAAAGAATCATGCTCATAAGATGAGCCTAGGTCCATGATTCATAGTCACATAAATCTCATGGTTCCTTGTTCTTAGAGAAAGCCATTTTAGCTCACTTTGCTCTAGGATCCCATCGAGGGCATCTCTTAGTTTGTCAATCCTTTTGTGATCTTTCACTAGAGAGATAGGAACCAAGTTGGTGTTAAAAAGGGAGGAGGAAGATGGTCTTCTCACCTTGGCCAAAACCACAAAGGAGAGGAACCCCCACAAGTTGACACAAGGGTTAGCCCTTTTTGGTCTTCAAGGGTCAGTTATGCACCTCTCTCACTTAATCTTAATTTTACATGGTCTACACAAATATGATCTTGGTTTTACAAGAGAAGTTTTTTGAAACTTAGACTATGTGTTCCCTTCAGTCTAACCCAAACCTAACCGGACCGCACCCACCCCTATAGGTTGGAGTGGGACTGGGAGGGGTTTGAGTCTTTTTTGTTTTTGGTTTTTATTTGAATTTTATTATGTTTTAAATTATTAAAGTTTTAAAATAATATTTTATTAATTGCTTTTTTCATGTGGCATTGACATGTCAATGAAAAATGGGTCCACATGTGCCACATAAGCACCACGTAGGCAATTTTAACGAAAAACTTGACGAACTTGACAACAAGTGACATTTTAATACATGAGATGGAGTTTCGGGAGGCAAAGTGAGTCATATAAACTTCTAGGGGGCAAAGTGAGAAAAAACCTTATCTTTTTGGGAGCATTGGTGTGAATTAGCCAATTGAAAAACTTAAAAATGAAAAAAATTGATAGAAAAATCTGAAATTATTAAAGTTCCAAAGTCTCAATCCAAGCTTTTTGGCTTTTTGTTGCTCAATAATGAATACAATGTTCTTGATAATCTCTTTCCTCGATTTGTAGACTATTCGTCGACTATGTATCGACTATGTGTCGACCATTTATCAGATTTAAAACAACAAACTCATATCAAAACAACAAACCTAATTCTCATATCGGAACAACAATCTTCCCTTTTTTTTTTTACGTAGACCACGTAAAGTCTAATAATTAAAAAAATTTAGATGTGCAAGCGAAGCTGGTATTGACCTTTGCGGGCGAAGTCATTGCCATGCCCTCCCAAGTATACCTTCACGAACAACAATAACCCTCTATACCCATCATCATGAGCTTGTCTCTGTCTTTGGAATAAGAGGATTTGCAAAGCTAGGTTTGACTAACAAACCTAGCAAACCAAGAGAAACCTGAGAGGGAAAGTTGGGTGAGAGAGAGAGAGAGAGAGAGAGAGAGAGAGTTTATATTTCAGATATGGAACATCAAAGAAGAAGAGGATGTTGATGTGGGTGGGAGAGAGAAAAGCATTTTTGTCTGAAAATAGACCAAAGTTATAAAAGATAAAGATGGGAGGGAATTGGTAGAAAAGATATTGTTGTATTAAAAATGGCTATTTAATGAAATTTCTCAAAATATAAATGTTATTTTGAGCAAAAAAAAAAAATATATAAACCTTATTAAACATGCCTCAGTTTCCGCCTCACCCAATGACAGATTACCTCAGTTTCCGCTTCACTCCAAATCGAGTGACAGATTACCTCAGGTAGGGATGGCAAAATCTCGCCTCTGAAAATCCCCGTGGGGACCCACTCCGATTAAGTGGGAATACCATCCCCGTCCCCCCCCCCCATATACCCATTTAATAAAAATATTATATTTTAATTTATTATCTTAATTTTGTTGCATGTCTTTAAAATTTAATAATGTTCTCTTTATGATTTAGTGTTATTGTAATATAATATAATAAATTTTAATATATTTCATCTATTATATTATATATTTATATTAAATTGGTATGTTATTAATAAAAAAATATTTTTAAAAAAATAATAGGGCCCCGAATACCCCCGATGGGGACCTGATTACTTAGCGGGGCAAGTATGGTATTGACGCCCCGTTGCCATCCCTAGGCAAGACAATTAGACTAAGCTACTACTAGCCCAACCCAACCAGCTATTTATCTGGGCCCTGTTATTAAACATCTGTTAATTATTTTAACTGAAATTCCATTGGGTACCTATCACATACAAAATAATAGTTTGAAAACTCAATTGGTTAAATTAAAGTTCAGGTACCAACTTAGGAGATTGACCAAAATTTAGGTACCAAAAATGAAAAAAAACAAAACAAAACAAAACAAAATAAAAACCCAAAATCTTTAGGTAAACTTCTTTACTCTCATAGTCAGCCACGATGCTTAATGTTTCTACTAAAATGTAAAAGTAGTAATGGTCTGGGTCACTATATGGAGCAAAGAATTTACGGTTAGATATCGGTGAAATTCTACCGTAGGCAACAATGAAATGCCATGCTCCATGGTGGCCGAGTGAACATAACTGCCACTAAAATCACTTCATATAGTTTGAAGAACAATTACAGTTGATAAATAAGCACAGCACAGCTTGGCTGGCTGGTTGCAGTTACCAGGTGACTATTCTAGGGCATATGTTTTTGACAAACTGTTACCTCACCATCTGAGGTTGGATGAGAACACAATTCTTTTGTTTTTTTTTTTTTTTTTCCCAATTTCAATTGTATCATTTCTCTCTCTGTTACTTTTTACATTCATATAAGAAAATGAGGAAGATATTTTATGAGATGCTTGGCTTTTTCTCTAACTTGCAGGGAAAAGATTATCCAGCTACTCAAAGATCCAACTGTAAAAAGCTCTCTCAAAAATTTGACCAACATTTTTCAGGTATAAAACCACATATACACGACACAAATTAGCAAACAGTCCGGCCATAACAAATTGATGCGATATAGAGATTTTTGGACCATTTTTCCTGCCAAAAAGAAAACAAAAACACAAGATTAGCGGTCATCATATTGATGTAGGTGCAAAAGGAACAAAACAAGGCAGCAGAAGTGCAGTTTCTTATGCATAGGCATGAAACCAACAAATATGGTCAGAAAATCTTAAAAGGGACCAGCAATAATAGCACTCAATTCAAAATTCAAAAATAGATGATGGGGCATGAATACATCATCCATGGAGGTATGCAACTCAACTTTCAGAATCCAGATATTTCAACTCCAGCTAATAAAGTCTAGAACCAAATCAATGAGCAAGGGTCCTTGAGATACTTAAAATATAAAATAAAACTAACACGCGATAATGCTCATGCTCATCATACACAGATGATTTCCAAATTTCATTGAAAGAAGGATTGGGGCCAATATGCACTTGGGAATAATGGTAAACATGTTTCGTATTTACCTTTACATGGCTGCTTGGGAAGGCAGAGGTACGCAGAGTCTCTTGAGTTTCATCCATCAATTTACGTTTTGGTATGCTCAAAATGAAGGCTGCTTGATCACCAGTGGCAGCCATAGATGTTATCCTGTAGCCACTTTCCCATCTCCTGTGTATGCCTTCACTTGGGTATAAAAAATCAAGCTCCACAACCTTGTATTTTCAAGTCAAATATAAGAGGGAGAAATATGAGTTATCTTCAAAACAAGAAAGGTGGGAGGCTCACAAAAGCAACAAAATTTACACATTCGAGAATCTAAAAACTTTACTGTTAGTTATACCTGATCAGAAAATCCAGCATTCCTGGACATAACCACACCCCAGCGATTGCCAGCAGTCGTCATGGATGTCACATGGAAACCTTCCTTCCACTTCTTATTTATCCACTTGAAAGGAAAAGATTCGCTCACTTTGTATGACTGCTGGGTGTAAGGAGTACCTACATACAACACCATGGAGTACAAAAATAACTGCACAGCACAGTGGTCCACTTAAAGGAATAATACATGTTTCTCATTATCAATAATGGGACAATTAAAGTTCCATTTACCAGTACAACATGCAGAGGAGCAAAATTCGTGCACAAAAATGTATGCACCCTGACCCTTTTAATAGCCAAAAAGACACATTCTATTGTGCCCATTGTTATGCTAATGGAGCTAATTCTTCAAGACAGAATTATGCTGACAATGCTAGTTAAACTTACAAAAGGGCATCCTAGAACGAGAATGCTGCTAGAATAAATAAAATGGATAACAAAATTTACAAAAGAGCATCCTAGAATGAGAATGCTGCTTGAACAAAAAACTGAATATGAGAGATAAAAAAAAAAAAAGTCAAACACAACTCCAATATAGCACCAGTTGAAGACAACATCAGAGAAACAAGTAAATATTTCTTTGGCAAAATAAGAAGATAATCTACTGCACCATTGGCTACTTTCACCATGGTATAATCTATATTGAAAAGAAAAAAAAATTGAACAATAGATGCACAAAACTTTACCTGAGACACAAACTAAGAAAACAATTGTACACGAACATACAATCACTTTGACATGTACTACTAGACAACACACAATATTTAATGGTATCAATAAAAACAAACCTTTGGACATAACAACCAGGGAACTCCCATTAGCCGCACCAGCTATTGAACTAATATAGAAATTCTTTTCCCACTGTTCCATAATCCAATCCTGTCAAGAACCAAATAAAGTAAAAAAGTTATCAATACTTCAAGAAGTGCACACATTACTCATAGAAGATGCTGGAACACACTGCTAGCAGATGATAACCTTATGCAGGAAGACAGTTGACAGCTCATAAACCTGGGAAGAGAAACCTGTCCCTGCATCCATGATTAGAGCCCAAAGATTTTGTGCAGAGGCTACAGAGCTGATAAACAATCCATCTTCATTACCCTTGTCAACATGCTGGTGCAGTCTAGTGTCTGCCACATTGTAGTGATATCTACATTTCCAGTGAGATGCCACAGCATCATTATCAAGAAAGGTTCGAGAAGGCCAGATTCAAAACCCTTCAAAATCATTTAAGAGAAGTACATATATATCACCCTATAACTTATGTGTGCACTTGCACCCAAGCATCTTAACTTTTTCCATTTTGTCCATGTATTGTTTTTGTTATAATTTAAATACAGGGACAAAATATAAATTCTGACAAATTTTGAGGGCATGAAGTGTAGTTCATCCATTTAATGTACAAGTGAGAAGACATGTGACACCAGTTTTAAAGAACCATTAGAACCAGAGATAAAAAATATCAAAAAAATAAATAAATATGAGTGTCAATAATTATTAAGTAAAAAGATGAAGAATTAATTCAGGGTCGCAAGCTTAAAACTAATAGAATTTGAAGTCGTCTTCTATGTTCACCTTATATGTCATATTTGCCGATTTGCTCTTTCAAGGGAAATAAAGGCAACATAACAGTATTCTGTATAACAATGTATCATTGATTAAGCATTCATTCATGATTATGCAACACCTTAGAAACTAATATAGAATTACTGAGAGTAATAATGCTTTCCTACATGGTATATAGCATTGCATTTTTTCAATATAACAAATATCAAAAAATGGTTATTTAATTAAGTTTGTTCCAATAATAGAAGACCACCATCATTCTTCATTAGTTAGCTAATTTTCTTAAGCACAACTTCTGGTCAACACAATGAAAATTGTGCTAAATATTACATATACCCTTTTAGGAATTATAAAGAATCATGACAACTGTATAATAACCTTTGCAATGAAAATAAAAGATGTAAAATGCTTCAGCTCGTGGCATCTTTTTTAATGTTTTGTTATGACAATAAGAAGCATATACATATAATATATATATATATATATATACATCCAAATGAGAAACATAAGAAAGAGAAATGTATGAAAATTTCATGCACAATCACATATTATAGGATATCAAATTGAATGAATGTGTAATTCACCTTTGCTTCATTGGACGGCGTGCATTATACACTGAAATCCACTGTGTAGCAGGATTACCTAATCGCACTTTCTTCTTTGGTTGTTCATCTTCTTCCAAATTTATAGCTGTTCTTCCCCGCTTTTGTCCAACCTATTTATGCATTAGAGAACATTGAATAATAAAAAGTCAAAGCCGAAAATCTAAAAAAATAATAATAAGCAAAAGAAAAAGGGAAATGTATAATCAAAACCACCTTTAGAGCTCCATCAATTCTAATTGGTCGTAGCATGCATGGTTCAATCAAGCTTTCAAAGAAAGAAATCAACTTTGCATAATTTGGCTCTTCATCAAACTTCATATTTGTAACAGCTTCAAGAAACTGTCTGAATGGGGGAGGACAGTAGCAACACATAATCTCTGGGGAGGTGGCCATCTTTTTCTTACAAACAAGAAAACTCTTGTTATCCCCCTGTAATTTCAAGCAAAATAAAAAAAGAAGGTTATCAAGACTATATGAAAACCCAATACAAAAAGTTACAAGCAAATTTAAACAATAATTCCAACTCACCTGATACCCCTGCCAGGGTAACCTTCCTTTTATGAGAAATATTAATGTGTATGCCAATGACTCAAGATCATCTCTTCGACTTCCAGTCCGACCTAAATGTGCATGTACACTGGCATATCTTATTGTTCCCCTGCCAAAAGTAGTAATCCCAATATATAAAGGATGGCCAAATAAAAACTGAGCAACAAAAGACAAATGTCTTAGTATTACCAACCTGAATATGTCAGGCCTCTGATCATATTCAACATGCTGACCAGAGGATGCTTCCTTCCATCTAGATGCTGAAACAAAAATGTAAAAAATTACACTTGTATTATTAAAAAGTAACTATGGGGACAGGATTTGCTTCATATGGCTTTTGACTGAAACAAAAATATGGCATAACATGCAAAATGCACAAACAGTTTGTAGTTTTGTGGAAAACACAAAAGAGCAACATACCCAAACCAAGATCAATAAGATATAGCTTCTTCTCATCAGCTGTTCCAGGTTGACCAAGTAAAAAATTCTCGGGTTTTACATCTCCATGCACAAACCTAGTTTTGTGAGGAGGCAAATTCATGAAAACAATTATTAGTGCAACACAAGAGGGGCCCAAGGAGGATTCTAAAGTTGGTTATATGAAAGAGAATACGTCACAGCTTCCGATAAAACTTACCCTTTTAAGTGAAGCTTTTCGAGTATTGATATTGCCTCCATTGCAATGCACGCCACCATACTGGGTGACATCCTGTTGCAGACATAATAATGTAATAAAGGACCAAAAGAAAGAGTGATGCACTCAGGGGATGGGGCACAGATGAATGTACATTTGGTTGCAAGGAGTGTATGTTTGAGAGTGAGAGAGAGAGAGAGAGAGAGAGAATATCTTACGATTGGCCAAGGGAATTCCAAACATCCCAAAGACTGGGTCCAAGTATGTCCATGACCTTGAAATATACATAACATCCGTCAGACAATGTAAATAAGTTTGGAAATCCAATCTGATGGTAAGGAGCTCCAAATCAAATCTCACCAGAATGTAAAAATCTCCTTGGCGACCCTTGTAATGAACCCCAGGAATTCCATAACATCCATTTAGAGTACTGACAACATTAAAAATAAAAAAAGAAGCACATGAATCAGATGAAGGATTAACAATCAAAATAAATATAGATAAAATTTAAAGATTTATATATAACCTACTTGTAGAATATTCAGGAAAAAAGAATACAAAACTTACTTATAAACTTGCCACTCATAAGGAGGGCCGTAATTGCAACCTTTACTATTTCGGTGTTCGAACTTCAAAGCGACCTGCAAAAAGCATCTTAAAATATCATATATTTGTGATTCAGAAAATTGAAATCTGAACAAAGAGATTAAAACCTTTCAGTCATACCTCAATTGCATCAGGTCCAGTCCTATCAGTTCCACCACTAACCCTTCTGCCAACATAAACTTGGCCAAAACCACCTTTACCCAACTTCCTTTCTGTCTTGTACGCAGGTGAGTTACCCACTTGTACCTGCACCCAGCAACCGAAACATTTAATTTCTGTATGGACAACAAGACATGTATTGACCGGTAACTATCAGAATAACACTGATGGTACATTGGCTAACTGAGGCCACAAATCAATATGGACACAAAAATCTTCAAGTTCATTTAAAGAAAATGGCAGTCATCTAATTATATTTGAATTCACCCATTCCACGTCAATTGAAGAGCCAAAGTTGGGAACATGGAGTACTTTCGTAACACCAATAATCAGCTAAATAGAGTAACATCAACGGAGTAATTAGTCATAACAGCTGTCTCTAAATTCTAAAATTAGCAGTCACAAATCAGTGTGATTAAAATTTTATATCTAACACTTAAAGACAAAAATGGACCCAATCAAATGTAATAAGTACGGTCTATACCCTATCGGGAACAGGAGTCCCGCCTGCTTCCTCTTCAACTCCCACAATTTTTTCTGCGCTTCCACCACCCTCCATTGCAATATCCTTATCTGCTACAACTTCCAAACGGTTGTAATTGGGCTCTGCTGCTCCTAAAGCTGCAGCTTCAGGAAGAACCTGGCACGGTTCAGGGTCTAAATCTATCAACCTAATGCCCCGGCCTCTACCAGCTGCAGTCGGCCTTGTGGGTATTGCCGGTGAAGGCCCTTTTGCTACAGCATTACCACCTCTTCCCCTTCCTCCACCAGCTCTCCTCCGAGGTTTATTCTGGGCAGGCAGTTGACAATTTTCGGCTTGACCAATCGGTTGTTGTGATGATGGTTGAAGATCATCAAGCCGCTTTGATCTGCGCACTCCGCTTCGCAACTCTGGCATCCTCAACCCATGCAAATCACATTCCACCCGATAGACCCTTCAGATATTCTGCAACATAAATACCAGAAAAGAAATCATTAAAAATTCTTAAATGAACACAAGTTATGGTATTTTCTTTTTCAGTTAATGGAAAACAAGTTATTGTTACAAGCATAAAACTGAAACAATATCGTAAAAGGAAATCCCTTTGAGCAACCAGAATAGAAACGTTAAACCTACCTAGAGGCCTAAGCCAGACAATAAAAATGGTTGTATCATACTATACTATATTAGAAGATTTATATTATAAAAAAACTGCAACAAAGTCAGAAAATCAAACTACAGTAAAACACTGTATGAAGATTGCCTCAGTTGCTATCTATCGAGAAAAAGTGGCGTACCAAAAAAGCAAACATACAATCATTGGACATAATAATATACTTGAAAAGATCTAATTTTCAAAAACCTAGCAGCAAAGAAAACGTAAAATGTACCTAATAATACAGAATGAATCTATTCTGTTCATAATATATCTTTTCTTTCCATCTCTTAATCCGTCATTAACTTCAACAAAAACCACGCAGTTTCACCAGACTAACACTCAAAACAACGCTGATGATAAGTTTATAACCAAAAACAAATTCAGTTCTAAAAGAGAATCAAACAATTTCATCAACAATATGAATAAAATTCCAAATCGGATCGATTTCGAAGCAATCACCAATCCGATCATCCAAACAAAGTTGAAAACTTTGAATACAAATCGATCATCGAAGATTCAGAAGAAAAACAGCAGAGCAAGAAATCAACGAAATCACTCACCGATCGGTTGCTGAAAACCGAAAAAAGACGAGGATCGGAGGCTGAAACCGATTCAGATACGCACGAAGAAGACGATCGATTCCTTTGAGATCGTCTTGTTCTTCTTCTCAGTGAAAACAAAGCGACACACACACACACACATTTTCCTCTCTTATCAGAAGCTCACCAAAGATTTTCCTTTTTGTCTAATTTGTTTTAAGGTATTGAGAATTTCGAGTACTTATATAGGTGAACCCTGAGCCTGAGCCTGTCTAGTTACATTAAAAAAATATAAAAAATGTATTTATTTATTTATTTATTTATTTTTCTAATTTTTTTCTCACAGAAAAATAAAAAATAACATTTGGTGGTAGTGGTGGTGGTGGTGTGTTCTGGTTGTGATGTTGTGTTTTGTTGTGTCTTTCTCTCTCTAGAAACTCACTCTCTCTCTCTCTCTCTCTCTCTCTCTCTCTCTCTCTCTCTCTCTCTCTCTCTCTCTCTCTCTCTCTCTCTCTCTCTCTCTCTCTCTCTCTCTCTCTCTCTCTCTCTCTCTCTCTGTTTTTGTTGTTGTTGTCGTCTTTGTTTGTGACTTTGTGTTATATATTTATGTGTGTATTGCCCCTCACAATATGTATATGGGTTTGCATCTCTATCTCTCTATAAATGTGTGATGGTATGTGGTGTGGTGTTCAAAGACATGGAGGCATGCAAATGTGGCCTTGTAATAACCAAAAGAATATCTATCTCCCTTTTTATATTTCATAATATTATATGTGCATTTTCACTTCACCTTTTGTCAAATTACAAAATATAAATTTGTGATTGTGATTTTACACAAAACTCCTTAGTATGACCTAATGAGTTTCTTTTCTTTTTTTCTCATTTTTACCAACCTTATATATAAAAAAAAAAATTATAAAAAATTTGTAGAACCAACGTATTATGTGTATATTTCTTGCATGGTGTGCTAGGGTTTAGGTCATATATGATGTTTTGTCTATTACGTATTTAGTTAAATAATAAATAAAGATATACGCATAAGACGTATACGCTGATACCATACAAGTTTTTCTCTAAATACAAATTTTACAATATAAAAGTAATTTTTTTTTCTCAAATCCCTTAATAAATTGATTGGTTTAAATGGTAGCAAATTTAAGTATAATCTAATGATGATAAATATAGCACTATTAAAATTATAAAAACTAGGCATTTCTCATTCCATAGGCCAAGGTTAAAAAGTGATGATGATCGATCCATCAACATCAAGGGCATAAAAATCTATGAGTCAAATGTTTTGGTTATTGTATATTGACATGCTTTCATTCTCAAAATACTTTGAAAAGGTTTTACAAAACTTCTATAAAAATCTACAAAATAATAACAATAAAACAAATTATTTGATCTTTTCTGTACATATTAAACCTTTTCCTTCATGAAATGACGGTAATAATACTAAATAATTAATTTCTTGATTCCTACATCGTACTTCCTTTCCAACTACGATGTGATAAGATTTTGCAATTATATAATAAATAATTCAATTCAAAGCCTCACCCTTACTCATAACAAAGCTAACAACCATATTCTTTTATATTTGTAAATAGACAAAACTGTCAACATAAAAAAACGCAGAGTTTGAAACCTACCTTACATATTCTCTTTTAATATTCATGTAATTATTCGGTCTTAAATAGTGGTTGTAATTTGTAACCCATTATATTCAGGCCCAAAAACTTGTAACCCATAGTATTTCTTTGGCCAATTTGTCAAATGGTATGTATCTTTTATAAAAGAAAATTTAAGAAAAAATAAAGAAAAAAGAAAAACCAGTATGTATTCTACTGAAAATAAAGGGTTGGTGGCTTGCGGCAATTTTTGGAAGGTATAGTGAAAAAATGGTACCATTCTACCGTTATGGAATCCAAGCATTAAAAACACAATCAATCAAATCCGCGTATTCAAAATTAAAACCAAAAGCATAATAAAGATATTTTCTTGTATCAATAATGTCTTTGATAAGGAGATGATCACTTAAAATAAGGATATTAAATCCCAAAAAAATAAGGAGATCGATTACTTAAAATCAATGTTATTATTCTCACCCACATGTCTTAAAATTTAGAGTAAACTGTTTGTGGGAAAACCCACATCGACCCGAACAGCCAATCACAGCTCGACACGTGGCTGGTCAAACGTCCACCTCGGAGTTGACTCTCAGTGGTCAAGCTTTGACTTCCACGTCATCACTGATCAACACTTCCTCTACCAGCTCAGACCGGATCTCCACACCGCCCCTCCTTGTTCGGTCCGAGCCGAACCGATGATCTTCCATGGGGTCCAGTGTCCATCTTCCCACGATCATCCCGGCTCGGCTCGGCTCGGCACAAGAGATGGCTTCCTTCCGAGTTCTGGCGTCGACCAGTTAGGGCTCGGAAAGACTCCAATCTATAGACCGGCTCGGCCTGGATTCCCATGCCCGATCCGACCACATATGGGCTTCGTGTCTTCACATGGGAACATGTGTTCATATCGGCTCGGCTCGGCTCTCCGCCGCCATTCCCAGGAAGCTCACGCTGGGACGAACCGCCACACTTAAATGCACCTGACACCTTCTTCTGACAGATAGAATATCAGGCCTGCATTCATGAATGTTGGAGCAGTCTACCTGAGCCTTCCAACCTTGCATTTAATGGAGCATTCAATGCAGCATTGAATGCTGAGGAAGCAAGCAGCTGAGCATGCAACTAGGTCTGACCAGGTGCGTGGGTCTTTGGCAACCATTCATTCACATGCAGGTATCTTACTCATTAAGGTTTCCTTTGCTTATATATACCAAGTCATATGCACAAAATGGGGGATCTAGTAAGCTACTGATATACAAAAAAAAAACACTTGCATTCCCATCCAAAAAAGAGCCTACCCAACTTGCTGAGAATAACCCAGAACATTTGCCTTGTTCTTCCCATTCTCCCAAGTTCTTCCTTTGTTCTTCCTTACCCACCATCAAACATCACCACTGATTTCATCATCGGAGTGTGTTTGGCTGGTACCACACCGGTCCATCTCCTTTGATCTTGTTTTTGTCTGCAGGAAGATCTCAACCAGCATCCACTTCATCATCCAGCAAAGCACCTGATCAGCCAGATCAGCTTATCTAAGTTGTTGCATTTACCTTACGAGAATTTGCATCAACAGATTGGCGCCGTCTGTGGGAAGATCGACTTCAGCCGTTGTGTTCATCACCGCAAGCGCTAAGCTCTTCCTCAACACAAGTCATCATGACTACCATATTTCGGGACACCAGTTCTTCTTCAGGAGCGTCTCAGAATGATGAACAACATCAGCCTGAGACACCTGAGAAAACGAGGGGAGCACAACTCCCCAGGACACCAAAGTCCAAAGGTTCCTCCAAAATCCGAGCCGCTCACAAACTCCTTAAGGAGAGTCAGCGACACCTGGCCGCTGAGAATGCACTCCTGAAGCAGAATAACGAGCTGCTCGCAAAACAAGCCGAGCTGGCGGAGGAACTTGCACGCCATCGTGCTCAGCTCGAGAACAGTGGGGGATCGGGTTTCCGATCGCGCCGGACCCGAACCGAGCAGGAGGTCCTTTCACCGTCTCCTTCTCAGCAGAGCATTCCTGCCGAGCCGAACGACCAGACCGATCGGCAGGATTCTGATTACGTCTTCCCGGGCTTCGAAGATATGCCCCCGGCCGAACAGGCCGAATGCCTGAACGCCCACCGTCTTCTTCAGCAAAAACAGGCGGCTTTCGGGAAGCATGCCCCCAGGAATTCGGGCGGAAACCGTGCCGACCCGAATACAAACCGACGACCCCCGGCCCAATCAAGATTGGGGGCCAACAGTCCGGCCGGTTCAACTGAAACCAGGGGCCCGATTCGGAATAGACTCGGCCCTATCGCCAGCCAGGATCCTTCCCCATCAGGAGCTCACTCGGGGAGGCGATCAGTGAGCGACCGACTGGGATCTACCATGATCATGTCGGATCGACAACCGGCGAGCGAGAGGCTCACTCGTCAGCCGGTGAGCGAGAGACTCGGCAACCAGGCCGAGTGCTCGGGGGAGAATGTGGCCGAGCCGACCCCGCCCAATGTGGAAAATCTTGTTCGGACTTTGGTCCAGGACCAAATCCGAAGCGTCCACGACCGGCTCGGCCATGTCGAAATCTCCAGGGGATACACTGGTAGGGCCGACCACGGAGAGGAACTCCCCCTCCCGTACACCAGCAGAATCATGGATGCTGAGGTCTCCCGCGACACCAAGCCCCCCAAGATGGATCAGTATGACGGGACCAAGGACCCCTACGACCATCTCGACAGCTTCAGATACGCCATGGAGGCCCGCCAGGCATCTGAAGCCACGAAATGCAGGATCTTCCCTTCGACCTTGAAGGGCTCGGCTCGGGGTTGGTTCCGAACCCTCCAACCAAACTCCATCGACTCTTTCCCCGACCTCCGGAGGGCCTTCCTGGCGAGATATCGGGTTGTATCCGAACGACTCTACAACTTGAACGATATGTCGCTCATCAAACAGCAGGAAGGGGAGAGCCTCAAGGCCTATCTAATCCGCTTCAACATCGAATATACGAAGTGCGACGATTGCGACGATAGGTCAGCTAAGAATGCCCTCATGCAGGGTCTGCACGCCGGGGGACTCCGCTCCCACCTAATGAGGAATCCTCCCTCCACTTACGATGAGCTTTCTGCCGAAGCCACTAAGTGGGCACGGGCTGAGGAGTGGGACGCTCAGGTGGAGGCCCTGAATCCCAGGCCGACCTCGACCAAAAGGAAGGAGGGAGAGGTCGCAAGTCCCAAACCCCAGGTCCAACCCAAGAAGACCAGGACCGAGGAGCCACACCAACTTCTGGGCAAGGGACCCAAGTTTGTCCAGTACACGGAGTACACTCCCCTCAACGCCGGTCTGGAGACAATCTACTCCAAGGTCAAGGACCAACTCCCAGTCGCAAGGGAGATCAAGGGACCACCCCCAGACAAAATCAAGGAGGGCGTCTTCTGTAAATACCATTCCAATCACGGCCACGTCACGGGTGATTGCTACGCCCTCCGCGACGGGATTGAGACTCTTGCCCGAGCGGGTAAGATCAATCAATTCCTGGCCGGTGGACCTAGGGTGCCCAAGGCCGCGCCGAAGAAGCCCACCAACACCATCGAGGTCCAGGATGCTGCCATCGGATCAATCGGCGGGGGACCGACCTTCGTGGGAAGCTCTAACCGATCCCAGAAGGAGTATGTCAGGCAAGCGGCTCAAGCTCACGAGTCCCTGTCGATCCAGGCAGATCAGCCCAGCACTTCAAAAAGACAGCGGAAGGACTGGGCGCCGGTCACCTTTGAGCCGAACGAGGCAAACGAGATCATCTTCCCCCACTATGATCCGGTCGTCATAGTGGCTGAGGTGGCCGGAACAACCATCGCGCGTTCCTTCGTCGATGGAGGGAGCTCAGTCAACATCCTCTACCACTCTGCGTTCGCGCAGATGGGCATCGGCGAGGATAAGCTGGAGACCGATACACCTGCCTTGGTCGGGTTCGGGGGAGAAGTGGTTCAACCCCTCGGACACATCTACCTTCCCCTTTCGCTCGGGAAGGGGCCGATCAAGAAGACCTGCATGACGTACTTCATTGTCGTCAAGCGGCCGTCAGCCTACAACATCATTCTGGGCAGACCGGCTCTGGTCGACCTTGACTGCATCGTCCATTACGCCAACCTCCTCATCAAATGTCCGGTGGGCGACGACTGCATTGTCATCCAGGGAGACCAGTGCTCGGCTCGGTCATGCTACGCCGCTTCGATCAAGCAGAAGGGTCAGCTGCCGAACTCGCAGGAGCTTGACTCCATCGCCGATTCGGGCAGGTGGCCGAGGGCGGAGATATTCGACTTCACTTCCGAGCCGAGCTCAGATTCTCGGCCCCTCCCCGCCGAGGCTTGGGAAGAAGTGCCGATCTCGGCCGAGACACCGGATCGGCTCGTCCGAGTGGGGACTCAGATCAGCCCCGAGCAGCGCTCCGCCATAATTGACTTCCTCCGTGCCAACGCGGAAGTGTTCGCCTGGTCTTACGATGACATGCCAGGCATATCGTCTGACGTGGTCACCCACAGGCTGAATACTGACCCGGGATGCAAACCGGTCCGTCAGAAGAGGAGGTCATACGATCCGGTTCGATACGCCGCCATGGCTGAAGAGGTAACCAAGTTGCAAAACAACGGGTTCATCCGGGAGGTCAACTACCCCGACTGGCTCGCTAACGTGGTCATGGTGAAAAAGAACAACGGGAAGTGGAGGATGTGCGTGGACTTCACCGATCTGAACAGGGCTTGTCCCAAGGATAGTTTTCCCTTGCCCAGAATAGATCAGCTCGTCGATGCAACAGCAGGACATCAGCTCCTCAGTTTCATGGACGCCTACTCTGGATACAACCAGATCCTGATGCACAAGTCCGACCAGGAAGGCACATCTTTCATAACTGATCGCGGCATGTACTGCTACAAGGTCATGCCCTTCGGCCTCAAAAACGCCGGAGCCACCTATCAAAGGCTGGTCAACCACATGTTCAGATCTTCCATCGGCAAATCCGTAGAGGTTTACGTGGATGACATGCTGGTCAAGAGCGTCAAGGCGGACGATCACGTCAAGGACCTCTCAGACATGTTCGGAGTCCTAAAAGAATACCAGATGCGGCTGAACCCAGCCAAATGTGTCTTTGGGGTTCGGTCAGGCAAGTTCCTTGGCTACCTGGTCAGCCAACGAGGGATTGAGGCCAACCCGGAGAAGATCCAGGCCTTGATCAACATGAAGTCTCCAAGGACACGCAAGGAAATCCAGAGTCTGACTGGAAGAGTCGCCGCCCTGAACCGGTTCATCTCGAAGTCCACCGACCGGTGCCTCCCTTTCTTCAAAGCCTTAAGGGGAGCAGGGAAGAGCATAGAATGGACCCCCCAATGCGAGCGGGCCTTTCAAGATCTGAAAAGGCACATGGGGGAACCTCTCATCTTATCCAAACCAGAGGAAGGTGAGGAACTTTTTCTCTACCTCTCTGTCTCTGACTCGGCTCTCAGCTCAGTTCTAGTGAGAGAGGTCGGCGGTGTACAACACCCCGTCTTCTATACGAGCCGAGCCCTCGCCGATGCCGAGACCAGGTATCCAAAATTCGAGAAAATGGCTCTCGCCCTGGTTAGCTCGGCTCGGAAATTAAGGCCCTACTTCCAGGCTCATTCCATCGTTGTCTTGACGGACCAGCCGCTCAGACAAATCCTGGCAAAACCAGAAACTTCGGGTCGGCTCATCAAATGGTCAATCGAGCTCGGCGAGTTTGACATCATCTACCGTCCCAGGACGGCCATCAAAGGTCAGGCCATGTCGGACTTCATCTGTGAGTCGACCACCCCGACGGAGGATCCACCACGCACCGATGCTATGACAACAGCAGCCGATCCAAACACAATCGGCGAACGCGGCCAGGTTGATCTCCTCACCTGGACCCTCTATGTGGACGGATCTTCCAACGCCATGGGAAGCGGAGCCGGGCTTGTTCTGATCTCCCCAGAACAAGTTGTGATGGAGTATGCTCTTCGCTTCAGATTTCAAGCATCAAACAATGAGGCAGAGTATGAGGCACTCATCGCCGGGCTCAGATTGGCAAAGGAGCTCGGCGCGACCAAACTAAACATCTTCAGCGACTCTCAGCTAATCGTCAATCAGATTCTGGGAGGGTATGAGACTCGAGAGCCCAGCATGACTGCTTACCTCGAGAAGACTCGTATGCTACTTGGGAACTTCCACGAATACAAAATATCCCAAATCCCGAGGGCAGAAAATTGCAGGGCCGACGCCTTGGCACGCCTGGCCTCGGCCACAGACACCGGATCCGCCAGGCATGTTCCAGTCGAAATCCTGGACAGACCTAGCACCGCCGAAACCGAGGCCACAATTATGCAGACCGAGGCCGAGCCGAACTGGATGACGCCGATCATCAGCTACTTGGTCTCCGGGATCCTTCCCCCGGAGAGGGATAAAGCACGTCTCATCAAAACGAGGTCGGCTCGGTTCAGCATGATCGATGGTCAGCTCTACAAGAGGAGTTTCTCCCTACCTTACTTACGGTGTGTCACTCCCCAAGAAGGTCAGGATGTGCTGAGAGAAATCCACGAGGGGATATGCGGAAACCACTCTGGAGGAAGAGCCCTCGCCTACAAGACGATCAGACAGGGTTACTTCTGGCCAACACTGAACAAGGACGCAGATCATCTGTCTCGCGCTTGTATCAAATGCCAGCAATTTGCCGCGGTTCCCCATCAACCTCCCCAGTTGCTGACCTCCATATCCAGCCCCTGGCCGTTCGCGCAGTGGGGACTTGATCTGATCGGCCCTATGCCGAAGGCAAAAGGGCAAGTCACCATGGCAGTGGTAGCAGTCGACTACTTCACCAAATGGGCCGAGGCCGAGCCCCTAGCCAAAACCACAGCCGAACGGATGGAGACCTTCGTCTGGAAGAACATCATTTGCCGGTTCGGCATGCCGCACACCATCATTGCGGACAATGGCAAGCAGTTCGACTGCAAGAAATTCAGGAGTTTTTGTTCACGTCTGAACATCAACTTGCGCTTCACCGCGCCTTACCATCCGCAGTCGAACGGACAGGTCGAGGCCATCAACAAGATCATCAAGAAAACCCTCAAGACTAAACTAGATAATGCTAAGGGAAATTGGCCTGAACTCCTGCCAGAAGTACTTTGGTCCTACCGAACTTCCTATCGCAACTCGACGAAGGAAACACCCTATGCATTGGCGTTCGGAACTGACGCTGTTGTCCCGGTCGAAATGGGGACTCCTTCATTCCGGACCGGCACGTACAATCCCGAGACCAATGACGCCGGACTTCGGCTCGGTCTGGACGTGATCGAGGAGAGGCGAATCGACGCCAATCTCTGCCGAGCCGCCTACCAACAGAGGGTAGCCAAGTACTACAATCAAAGGGTCAGACCCAGAAGCTTCGGATTGGGCAATCTCGTCATGAAAAAGAATCCTCTTGCCATCAAGGAGAGCTCATTCGATCCGAACTGGACCGGACCATACAGAATCACGGGCATAGTCAAGCCCGGCACTTACAACCTGGCCACTCTGGCTGGTAAGCCTCTCAAGCATAGCTGGAACGCTGAACACTTGAAGACTTATTACCAGTAAAAATGTAGTTAGGGTCGGGGACTGTCCGACCTAACACCCATTCCAATCAATGAAAGGATAAACACATTTCTACTCATTTTCCTACTTATTTTTCGAAGCAAACACTGGGGACTCCACTCCTATACACTTCTAACAAAGAGGAAAGATCTAAGTGTTTCCTTCGAAAAAAATAGTAAACCCATGTGCCGAGCCGAAGTGCCATTTTCGGCCCGACGCTCGGTGCATTACAGACTCATCAGGTCTATAAACTCATGTGTCGAGCGGGCGCGCCATTTCCGGCCCGATGCTCGGCATATTACAGACTCATCAGGTCTATAAACTCATGTGTCGAGCGGGCGCGCCATTTCCGGCCCAATGCTCGGCATATTACAGACTCATCAGGTCTATAAACTCCCGTGCCGAGCTAGCGTGCCACTTTCGGCCCAATGCTCGGCATGGTACAGACTTATCAGGTCTATAAAAATCCCTGTCTGAGCCGAAGTGACTTCCTACAGTCCTAACGTTCAACAGGATATTTCTAAAAGAAAAATATACACTCCAACCAAAACTTTCATCGTGCATGCCGAGCCGATCTGAAAGGAGGTTTGAATATTTTTCTCCAAAAACTGCATTCCTAAATATCTCAATGGGTATGCCGAACCCATCCGGGATCACTAGGGTTGTTAAATTTTTACTTATCTTGGTTATGCTTATCAAGCTGATCCGAAGACAAGTTTTAATTTACCATTACCATTCATTTTCATTACGATCGGCATGCCGATCCGATCTTAAAATGCCTTGGTTTTTATTATGTCTTTCATTTTTATCATTTTCTTGTCCATGTGTTATTAGTTTTGTCTTTAGCTTAATTCCCGAGCCGAACTGACAACAACTTGTATCATAAAAAGAAAATGCTGATAAAATTAAACGAGATAAATCCAAAATATAATTTGTTCCAAAATTAGTCAAACCCGAGCCACACCTCGGCTCGGGAAGAAATATAAAAACAAGACAACATAAAAATTAAATAAAATCAGCCATCATGCAGATCCCTCGGCAGGGCCCTCCTGGATCGGCTCAGTAGACTCCTCAGGCGTCTCCTCGCCGAGCTGCACCACCTCAACCCCGCCGATCTGCATCTCATCATTGGGATCGGATTCGGGGACTGGGGGAATCGGGGTCGGCTCGTGTGCAGGCAGTGGAGGATCTTCCGGAGTCGGCTCGACTTCGGCGCGGACTTGGCGATCGGGAGAAGGAAGCTCATCCTGTTGACTTTCCTGGGTGTCTTCATCGTCATCGGACTCGCCAAGGAATGAGACATCCCAGTCCGGCCTCTTCGATTTGATCGCCTCCAAGAGCTCCTGATACCCATCAAAGTGGGCATCAGCCAGTGCCTGGGCGCTCGGCACTTCAGCTCGACGTCTGAGTTCGGCATTTTCGACCCTCCGTTCGGCAGCCTCGACGTCTCGCTGAAGATCGCCGACATAATGCCTCAAGTCCGCCACATTTTGCTCCGAGGAGGCAAGCTCCTTGCCGAGCCGACCGACCTCCTCCTCCTTCCTGGCCAGCCTGGATTGCAGACCCTCCGACCGTTCGCGCTCGGCATTGACCGTCCGCTCGGCCTCGGCCAACTTCTCTTTCAGCTCTACGACCCGTGCCCGAAACCTCTCCAGTTTCGCCTCGGCATCGACGGCGGCCTTAGCAGCTTCGAACTGCCTCATGGCGAGCTGCAAGAGAAACAAATTCATCATTAGTCCGAACCGAGCGAATAGACGAAATCCGAAGTAAAAGATACTTACCAACATGGCCTGGCGGGATGCGATCAGAGCCTGGTGGCTGAAGCCCGGCTCGCCGTGATCGGCCCACAGCCCCTCCTGCACCCTCGCGGTCATCACGCGCTTGAGGCCCATGACGAACGGCTCGAGGCCGGGGTCTACCTCCACCGCCTTCAGGGGCGCCGAACCGGATGCTCCGGCACCAGAACCGCCGGGCTCGGCCCGAGCCCTCTTCTCCACCGGGGCCTCAGCCTGGGGAGCCTTCCTCTTCTCTGCTTGCCGAACCGGTCTCGGCGCAGGAGATCTAGGCTGGGCTGCCGCTGGGGCAGGAGCCTGTACCGGCTCGGCAGGGGGCCGCCCCGCTGCTTTCTTCTGGACGCTCCGAGCCGCCCTCCTCCTAAGGCGAGTCTCCAATTCGGTGGGCGCCATTCCCTTCTCGGCTCGTGGATTCCACCTGGGCACAAACCAGGAGATCCCGCTCGATCGGATCTGAGTCTCCCCGAGCAGAAACTTGGTTGACAAATACTCTGCTGGTGAATCCCTGATCGTGGCGATCTGATCCTTAAGCTCGCCTCGGAGCTTGAACTTGCCCCAGCTAACTGCAAAGACGAAGCCAAAAAGAGTTAGACAAAGAAAAAATGCAATTATTAACAAGACGTAAACGAATTGTCCTCGGACCGGCCCCAAATTCCCAGTACCCACCTGGAATTCTAAAAGCTCTGGGGACCCGAGCCGAGGTGGTTCTGTTCGGATCGGCGAACTCCCAATCCCCAGAAACAAAGAAGTATCTTTTCTTCCATGTCTTCTGGGAGGAGGGATTCCCACCGAAAAGTGGCCCCGAGTACGCCTGGAGGTTGTAGAATCCGAGCTCGCTCTGCTTCGACCTCAACGCGTAATTGCAGAACAGGATATCTTTATCCGGCTCGCATTTGTGCACCTTGTGCCACAAAATGTGCATGGACAGGATGATCCTGTACACGTTGGGATTCAACTGATGTGGCGCCGCGCCGATCATGGCCAACCAGTCCTGCAGGAATGGATGCAGGGGAAGCCGAACCCCGTTCTCAAACATTTCCGGGTACATGGTTACCCATCCCTTAGGAGGTCGGCTCGGCTTCTCCCCTTCCATCGGCAGTCTCATCCGCACGGCCTCGGGAACAGAGTACCGAGCCCTCAGATCCTCGAGATGAAACTCGGTCATCTCGTTTTGGATCTGATCGGCCTTCCACGCCAACTCCTCGTAAAAGTCCGGGTCGATCGGACTCCCTGTCACTTGCCGAGCCGAGGTCGACGCGTCGTGACCCCTGTCCCTTTCACTTGGGCCCGAGGTTAACCTGCTCGGGACAGTCACGATCGGCTCGACGTCAAGGGGCTCCTCGTCGTCGCCCTCGGCCGCCTCTTGTTCCCGGTCGGAATTCGGCGCTTCGAGGTTTTCCCGATCCTCTCGGGCTCGGCGCTCCTCGCCTGGGTTGCGATGCAATGCCGAGATGACCTCGTCCAACTCTTCGGACAACCCATCCCAACTTGCCTGGCCCGCGGGAGGACTTCGGCTCTGATCGGCATCACTATCTCCATCAAACGCCTCCCCAGAGCCGAGCCGATCACTCGAATCGGATTCAGACATTGCTAAAACACCTTTTTTCCGTTTTTCTCTCACTTTTTGGATTGAAAAGTGTCTTTTTCAAGAACACTAAGAACAAACCCAGAAAAACCCGAAAAACACAAAAAACTCAAAAGTGGACAGAATCACTTACTGGTTTTGTCCGGCCAAATCCCTCCGCCCCAAACACCCTCGGAATCACCTCGCCTATCGCCGTGCCCGGTCGATGTTGGGATCGGACTACCACTCCAACGACGGTGAGAGAGAAGATTTCACGGTGAGAGAGAGAGTTTTTGCAGGAGAGAGAGTGAGCTTCAGGAAAATGAAAGGGAAGAGAGAGAGATTGCCAATTTATATCCTCATGCAGACCGATCTCAGCCCTTCATTTCTGGCGCTTCAAATGCCAGATCTTGACACCTGTCAAGCATTCAAAAATACCCATAATGAGGTGACCCTTACGTTCCCCCATGCAGAAATCAAACGTCCCTTCACCTGTCCCAGAGATTTTCTGACCAATCACAAGTCGTCATGTGCTCGGATCTTCGGGAACATGGGCTTGTAGGGTTCGGCTCGGACCAAGCGAACACGCCATCTTTGGGATTACACTTCAACTTCCAATCCACCACTGCCCGCTCGGATCGGAAGCTGGGGGACTCCTGTTTGTGGGAAAACCCACATCGACCCGAACAGCCAATCACAGCTCGACACGTGGCTGGTCAAACGTCCACCTCGGAGTTGACTCTCAGTGGTCAAGCTTTGACTTCCACGTCATCACTGATCAACACTTCCTCTACCAGCTCAGACCGGATCTCCACACCGCCCCTCCTTGTTCGGTCCGAGCCGAACCGATGATCTTCCATGGGGTCCAGTGTCCATCTTCCCACGATCATCCCGGCTCGGCTCGGCTCGGCACAAGAGATGGCTTCCTTCCGAGTTCTGGCGTCGACCAGTTAGGGCTCGGAAAGACTCCAATCTATAGACCGGCTCGGCCTGGATTCCCATGCCCGATCCGACCACATATGGGCTTCGTGTCTTCACATGGGAACATGTGTTCATATCGGCTCGGCTCGGCTCTCCGCCGCCATTCCCAGGAAGCTCACGCTGGGACGAACCGCCACACTTAAATGCACCTGACACCTTCTTCTGACAGATAGAATATCAGGCCTGCATTCATGAATGTTGGAGCAGTCTACCTGAGCCTTCCAACCTTGCATTTAATGGAGCATTCAATGCAGCATTGAATGCTGAGGAAGCAAGCAGCTGAGCATGCAACTAGGTCTGACCAGGTGCGTGGGTCTTTGGCAACCATTCATTCACATGCAGGTATCTTACTCATTAAGGTTTCCTTTGCTTATATATACCAAGTCATATGCACAAAATGGGGGATCTAGTAAGCTACTGATATACAAAAAAAAAACACTTGCATTCCCATCCAAAAAAGAGCCTACCCAACTTGCTGAGAATAACCCAGAACATTTGCCTTGTTCTTCCCATTCTCCCAAGTTCTTCCTTTGTTCTTCCTTACCCACCATCAAACATCACCACTGATTTCATCATCGGAGTGTGTTTGGCTGGTACCACACCGGTCCATCTCCTTTGATCTTGTTTTTGTCTGCAGGAAGATCTCAACCAGCATCCACTTCATCATCCAGCAAAGCACCTGATCAGCCAGATCAGCTTATCTAAGTTGTTGCATTTACCTTACGAGAATTTGCATCAACATAAACTATTTAAAACCCCCAAGTTTGAACTTGGTTATGTATAAACCTCCACCTTTAATAAAACTATTTTCTAACCCCCTATTGGACATTTAATCTCTCTCAAAACCCCCTAGTCAACTAATAGTTTGACCCATATTTTTTTAATATTCCAGTTTTACCCTTTTTTAGTCTTTCCCGTTGATTATAACACAATAGAGGGTCAGACTCACTCAGACTCTCTCTCTCTTCGAGTTCTGTACGTTCTCTCTCTCTCTCTCTCTTTCTCTCTCTCTCCCCGCGTGGCTGTCGCCGGTGCGTGCTCCGTCGTCCGGTGACGGTTGCCGGCGATACCGGTCCCGATCTTCTCGTCTCTCCTCCCTCTTCCTCCCCCTGTATTCCACTCGCCATGAAAGCTAGCGTCCACACCGGATCGGGTCTAAGCAGACTCGAGCTCCCCGCCGGAGATCTGCCAGTTCCGGCGACGACGAGGTACCGGACCGCCATGGATGGCTTCCTCTCGTCGTCCCGAGTCCACTGGTGCCATCAGAAGATTTGGACGACCCCTAGGCTCGCCGTTTCGAAGGAGAGAAGCCGGCGAATGAAATTCAATTTCAGTGTTTGATTTTAGTTTTAGTGAAATATTGAGTTTTAGCAAAAACTTCAATTCCAAAAAAAAAAAAAAAAAAAACTGTTTCACCAAAATACAGTTACAGTGACGTCAGCATGTGTCAGTATGCGTCAGCGCGCGTCAGTATGCGTCAGAAGGGTAATTTAGGATTATAAGTTTTAGGGGGTTTTGAAAAAGTTTCTAGATAGGTGGGGGTTTAGACAAATTTTTTTGGTGAGTAGGGTGTTTAAAATTAGGCACTATAAAATTTAGGGATTACTGTCATTTTGCTCCCCAGACTATTACACATGTATCAGTTTGCTCCCCAGACTTCTAATTTGGAAAATTAAGGACCCTGACTTTTTCAATTTTGCCAATTAAGGTTATTCCGTCAATTTATACATTTTTCATCTAAAATATCGAGATGATCAAGCAAAATTTAGCAAGAAATAAAAGAGGAAAAATGATGCATGAGGAAAAAATGATAAGATCTAATTGGAAGGGACCATTTTGCCCTCAAAGATTTGGATAAAAAATGTGTAAATTGACAAAAGAACCTCAATTGGCAAAATTGAAAAAGTCAGAGTCCTTAATTTTCCAAATTAGAAGTATGGGGAGCAAACCGATACAAGTATAATAATCGGGGGAGCAAAATGGTATTAATCCCTAAAATTTATCCTTAAACTCTCTACCACCGTAAACTCGCTAACTCTATAAAGAAAACAAAGAAATTCATAATACCCTACACCCACTTCTCTACCGTCATAAACTCGCTAACTCAATATTCATCTTTGCATCACTCACACTGTATAGCCTTCATTTTTCATAGATTTTTCGCAGTTGCTTTTGGTATATATGAACACCCAATGAATTGCTTACATGCATCTCATGTGATCTTTGTTTACTTTAAGATGCAAATCCTACTAATGAGCTATATGGATTCACCAATCTTGTTTGCAATGGACACAACATGTGAAGGAACAAATTCTTATTTGCAGCAACACCCAAACATATATCAATACAATTACATATAAGAATCAAATAGTCTCACGGCAATATGCCCAATCCCTAAACAACGTGGAAAAAATAATGAAATTTGTGATAAAATCCCTCCCAATATAAATAATAAATATTATCATACAAAATAATCAAACATTGTGATAGAATGACACACAAGGAAAAGTATGAGTTTGTAGGATGAATTTAAATTATGGGAGAAAGAATATATGGAGGAAGAGAGGAGTGATCAGAGTGTTTAAAGTTAATTCAATTTATGCTTTAGGGGTGCTTTAGGGATAATGGGAGGTGGGGAGATATGATTTAATGTTTTTTTTTATTGGGGTGTAATAATATAGGATAGGTGGGAAAATTAGACAGGAGGGTGGAAACAGTAGCCCTCCTTAAAATTTATCTCCTATCAATAATGCCCTTGATAATTGCTTGGAAACATTTAAAATGAAAATAAAAGCTTTTTAGTAATTATTGGAGAAAAAAAAATGTGTATGACAATAACACAAGTGAATAATAACCAATCCACTCATGTAGCACATGTATAATTGTAAAGGTATTATTTAGGGTTTAAGATTTTAGATATTAAATAGGGCTATTTACATAATACACGTTTATAATTTGAATAAATTAATCATACCGTCACGTGATGTTACTGTCATATAAAAACAAATTTCTTTATCATGAAGTTTGATTATATATTGAGCTAGTAGACTAAGCTTCTTAATTTGATCGTAGAACATTGTTTGTTTGCTAGGGTGAGAAACCATATTTGAGTGTTGCTCTTTATGAGCCTCACAGAAAGAGTTGATCCTCAAGGCTTAAGCCCTCAACTTGTAATGGGATTTATATTTCGAAATTCAAATAGATGAAAGAAAAGCGTAATTGGTATTTAGCTTAATTAGTTGTTGATCAAAACGAGTGGATCCATTTATTCCTTTTGTGCTTAAAGGATGCATTCAATTCCTTTTTGGCTCAAAGGATTCATTCATTCCTTAGCCGATGGGAGGCACAAAACAAGAGCTGAAAGGGTGGAAGAGCCATTTGTTTAAATTTGATCAACTTTTGCATTAAATTGGGTGTTAAAATTTGGAATAAGGAAGTCTTTGGATAACTTTTGCATTATTAAATACTAGCCTCTCCGCACTCTAGTTATTTTGGCATGAAACCATATTCATTCGACTTTTATTCCTGTGAGAGGTTTTTCTATTTAATTTTTTTCTCTCACATTTTCATGTTGAGATTCATGAAGAAAAGTAAGTTATTGTGATTTCCATGCACAATCACTCCTGTTGTTTTAGTTTTTTATTATTTTTTTTTGTTACTTCTGCTGACGTTTTTGTTTCTTTTCTTTATATAAATATGCTTCTGATCTTAAATTGTGTTTAGTGTATTATCATTTGTTAAACATTTCCTTTTATTTTTTTCATTATAGAATTTATTTTCTAATAAATTGGTTTTTTAGTTTTGGATGCTTACTAGATGTTGGTGGCTGAAGGATGATTTGTTTGATATTGGTGTTGTAGATAGAATTGAGAAATCATTTCAAAACAGTAAAATCTGCATTAGAATTTATATAAAAGATGAATCATTAGTAAAGAAAACCATATGATCGTTGATTTCTCTTTATTCTCTAGTTTGGAAAACACCTCCTCCCTACTCATAGTTGTTGTGGTTAAGACTTTCACTTTAGTGTTTTCCTCTTTACTTGAGTCTCTTTAATTACTTGTTAGAGTTTTTTTTTATTATACGTAAATCAAAACTACATTTTTACAATAGAAATTATTACTTATTTAAACCTCAAATATATTAGTATTCTACATTTTGTACAACAGTTGCATTGATAATGCCTTTTCACAGCATATATATCATAACTTCTTTCAAAGAAATTGCTCCATGTGTGGAGTGCGTGCCCTTCAGTTTTTGTTTTTTCCTTTCTTTTTTTATTTCCAAAAACTAAATAAAAAATCATAGTTTGTAATAATCTACTTTCCTTCAGTGTTCAACTAGAAAAACAATTGACATCTTCTACTCATGCATAAACAAAATTGACACCAATCATAGAAGAATCATCGTGCATGTCATGCAAAAGCCCTGCATCAACAACTGTGAAATTAGTACCAATCAATGCCAGCAACATCGTAGTTTCCACACAGTGCTCCAAATACAAATCGCCACTTGCTCACATCTACAATAAAACAACAAAATGAAACACAAAACTTTTCAACTCAATTTACCAAAATCCCAAAACAGAAATATCCAGTCAACATTCAAAGCAAAAATTACATGCCCTCTATGCACTTTCCTAGCCTAGTAAAAAGCCTTAATAATGAAATCTTCTTAAAATATCTTGTCATGACATATGCAGGATCGAGGGTTCCTCATTTATGTGCATTTCCAGCAACATAGAAACGATAGTGAAAGGAAAGCAAGAGGTAACAGAGTCAGATAAAGTAAGAAAATTAATAACAGAATATGTAGTTAGAGCAAAATATAATATTCCAAGATTATTAGGAATTGCATAGTTCAATTTCAATTACCAAATTTAAAGCCAATCCCATGACCTTTCTAATTTCAGACAAAAACTCCAAATTAGATGAAACCTAAGACAATCCCAGTTTGGTTGTTTTTGTAACTTATGAAAAAACCACTATCTCAATAGCTCTTCCAACCAATTACCAAAGAATTGAAATAATAGAAAATTAGGATTAAATACCAAATATCAATAGTTTTTCAGTAAAACAGCAAGACACTAATTTTTTTTAGTTTAGGTACTAACCTAGAGTAAGACATTTTGGATTAGATCACAAATTAGTTTGTTATATAGTTGTGACTGTTCGTGTGATTGAACTGTGACTGTTTTAAATTTATAAAAATTCAAAATTTTTAAGAGTTTAATACTTTTGATTTAGGTTTGGGGAATGAAGTCATATAACTCAATACTAAATATTAAAGTTTAAGCCTTGCAAATATTAAAAAAACAACAAATTAATAAAAAAGTTATGACTGTTAGACAGTCACAGCTTGATATAACCATGTTTTTTAAAATTGGTACATAAAATAAAATTTAGTACCTAAAGTAAAATGACATAAATGTTTTGGTAGTTAAAATGAAAAAACATTATAATTTGGTACCTAAAATCAACGGACCTTTGAAATAAATGAAACAAAATTTCACTGTCTGTTAACCAAATCCCCAACACATAAACAATGAAAATGGGTCATTCCTAATTTTCAATTTGCTTTCACTATATTTCTCAAAAAGTTAAAAGGGGGTCATTCTCATACCTCATGTTGCTGCAGACAGTAAATCATGAAAGTGATAGGAGGGTCATAACGTACTGCAAGGTCCAGAACAATGATCGTAGGAGAGCTTTACGCAGGCTTTTGGGTTATGTACAGAATACTGATTACATCACTAGCATCAACTTGATGTGTAAGAAGCAACTGCTCTTCCTTCATCTGCAATTGTAAACACCATGTCAAAACAACCTTGTCATGTACTAATATGTAATATTTCCCTTAGCAAAGAATATAATGTTTTAGTAGAACTTTAATATCAACATTCTTATTGTTTATGACCAGTTGAAAAAAAACAAATTGCGCCTAAAATCCATTACTTGTGACTTGCATAAGAGAGGGTGATATAACTAAATATAGAAATAACTTACGTAATAACAGCCAAAACCATTCCTCAATCTGCTCTTACATTTGTTATGTTTTATGATAAGAAACACATATACTGAAACCCACAGAATGAGGCTAAGAACAAAAAAATTTCACACAAAAATCAGAAAATAATAAATCTAAAGAAAGCACTGAAAGAAGAAAATGAGAGAGAGGAAAGAAAAAGTTTCGGTTAAGCATGACCCTCCCAGAAAGTTGATATAAGCCAATTTATAGTTTTCTTCCCATTTAAATTAGCAGAACCTTGTACTAAAAGAAGAAGAAAAGTTTATAAGCAACATAAAAAAATTTAAAACCACAAAGATATAGCTTCACAGAACCAAGATGCGACCTTATTCCTCCTAGCCTTTCTACATGCCAGCACAGGTGCCCAAAGCTTTTGTGAATGTGAAACGAAACCCACAAAGATGCCACCATACCCACAAAAATTTGGAACCTGAAATTAAAACCAAAACCCAAGTAAACTCAATTAAAACCTATTGAACCAAAAACCCAATCAAACAAATGTAACAAAAAAAAAAAAAGTAAGAACTCATAACATCGATAGCAAAATAGAAAAATTAAGTCGCTGATTATAAGAGTAGAAAGCAGTGAAGAAAAAAAGAAGCAATTTTTTCATGCTTAGGTCTTCTACTATGGGGAGACCCAAATTTTGTGACCCAAAACCCATTTTCGGTCTCAAATAGTGCTGAAACTCATTTCTCACTTTTTTGGTGCTGAGACCCATTTTTTGTCTCAGTATTTTATACCTATTTAAAATATGGCTCATATTGATTAAGTGATGTTTAATTTATAATTTAAAACTCAAATAATTATAAAAATTATACCATTAGTTTTATTTTAATGAGATCTTTAAAATAAGGTCAATATTGAATATATTTGGAACGACGATGACAATCTTAATACGAACGATGACAAATATTTAAAGGAAACCACACTAAAACAAATAAATACTAGAACAAGTACATGAAATTAACAACAACAACACCCAACAACAAATGAATATATCCACGACAATCTTCAGTGGTTCCCATAGGTGGAGTCGGGGGAATCACGTGGGTTCATGTAAACATTCTTATATCCTCCCAAAATGAGATATATGGTTTGGTCTCACAATCGGCATATGGTTGAATGCTTTTTCCGCAAGTGCATGAAATTACTAACCTTGGGTCTTTAGGTATTGAGAGTTTTAGGTCCCGCTTGATACAATAGTGGCACATTGGTCCTTTTCCTTCCTGATTGCACATACAGTATGTCAGTATTGCATTATTAGATCGTTTTGAAACCATTCCGTACATATATATACCTCACAGTTTGGATTGTAATCGTTCTAACCGTTGCAAATACACCTCAGGTTACTCATCAGGTCATTGGCGGGTTGCCTAGAGGAGGAAGTCATTTCTAACGATAGTGATGTGGATGTGTTGCCCTACTAGTTAAACCTTGGTATTTATAGTAGGGGAAAAGAGCATGATGACTTGCCCATTGGATTCCTTGATGGATTCACAGATACTCAAATCCCACATCTGAAGTAACAGTGTTGTGCATAGGATGAAGTGCGGAGTCAATGTATGGTCTTGTCATTCTTTGAGTGAATTATTACTCAGGCATGTGATGGTTGTGTCATGTCAAGTCAGCTAAAAGAAATCAATGCCTTTATTTCAATTCACGAACTGCAACCAAAAAACACAAACCTTCAAGGAAGATAATTAAACTCAAATTTGAAACATAAAGAAGCACACTTAAACGGCAAACACAGACAAGAAACAAACTTCGAAGATAAACAACGAAGATAAACCTAACATACGATAATGAGAACAACATTGATAGACCATGATTCCGAACTCAATGTCTTGGTGCAAGTGGTGGGTTCCCTTATCGGATCCAGATGTGCTCAATCAAATTGGCTTTTAGGGATTTGTTGACATTTCGATTCCTGAGTAAATTTCGACAAGCATTCATATCAGGTAATGATGATGGAGTGGGGCCGGTCAGACATGTTTCTACACCTTCGTATTCTTGTTCTGCCATTCTAGTGCTGACTTCTAGGTCTATTGGGTTATCCGTACTGGCATCCCTAGGGGGCTCATCCTCCACGATCATATTATGTAATATTATACACGCCTTCATGATTTACCCGAGGTCAATCGAATGCCAATAACAAGCAAAACGTTTTATAATCTGTCACGGGGCTTTTAGAATCCCAAACGACCTCTCCACATCCTTCTGGTATCCCTCTTATCGAGCAGCAAACAACTTGTGGTGGGGAAGAACAGGATTGTGCAACGAAGTAATAAGAGTTTACCATTGAGGGTAGATCTCGTCTGCAAGATAGTATGAGAGTGTATAGTCTATCTTATTCATAGTGAATCTCACCCTGTGGTACGAGGCAACGACTTCAAGGATAACAGTTGGGACACAATAATGAGCTTGCTCGGCCTTTGGGAAACTTTGTCATACCCAATGCATGCAATCCAAGCTACCAATCATACTTGGAAATCCTCTCCGGCTCCCTTTCGCAAAAGTTTTCTCATATCGGTCAGAGTATGCCTCCGGAGATACTCTGGTCTGAAGATATCAATGATAGCTCTCACGAACTTCTGGAATGATTGTCGTATAGTGGTTTAGCTAATGGTCAGCGACTCCGAGACCAAATCAAACAGAATGTCATATGCCATCAACCGCAGTGTCGTAGTCACCTTTTGATGAGGTGTGCAACCTACTCTACCAATGGCTTCAGGTTTTGGACGAAAATACTAATCATGGAGGCAACAGCTTCAAGAATCCTATTGAATAGCGGTTGGTACATGCGGTATCACCTGCGGAAAGTCACGGTGTCCTCGATTAGCGAGGGGATGAAGTAGTTGTCCATGAGACGTTCGTGGGTAGCTTCCCTATTCATGTGTATGTACCGGCGACTTGAAGACATACCGCCATGCCTTGGACGTTTGGCGACGACGGTATGACCCATGGACATGATCATCTGCCCCACCATCTCCCTTCCATCCTCTTCCCTATCCTAATCAGTATCAAAGTTCGAAAATGAGGAGGAGGATGAATACACGCACGTACAAAAGATTCATCTTAGTGTTTATGAAATGAGATATTATCCTGAAAAGAGATTAAGTATAACATGGTAAATATAGTATTATTTATAATGAAGCCACATGCATTTGAGATAAGGATTGAATAATCCACATTTATTTGCTTTATGATGGTGTAGTCATTTCATGCAGTCTGATTAAGTAGTCTTGTACAACAGTAGGCCGATTAAGCAGTAATAGTAGCATGCATCAATCTTATCAACTGTTGTATGAATAAATATTAAATTTGAGTCTTCCCGCAATAATGGTGGGAATCCAATGCTGGGTGGGAAATACAAACAAGATTAAGAAAGTTTCCCTTCAAATCTTGCCTAATCAAATATATGACTTAAACAAGATTAACATACAAAATACAAAATACAATTAAAGAGCAAACATAATACAAAGTCGAATTCTAATTGTTAGGCGGGTACCCCTGGTTTGACTGATTAAGGTTGGAAAGATCCGGGTAGTATCACTACAAGAAAAATGTCGATAGATATCAGTCGTGGACTGATATCTATTTGGGTAGCCGTCTGATATAGGGCGTCGTGATATCTAATGTATGGTATTTTAGATATCAGTTTTAAACTGATATGTAAACATTGTTTATTATATCATTTTTTATATTATTTCTGATATCTATAAAATCCGAATATCAATAGTTTTGATCAATACATATCATATTTGAGGTAGAATATAATATAAAATCATGATATCAATATCAGGTTTGAGGTAGAATATGATTTAAAATCTTGATATCAATATCAGGTATATGATAAAATCTGATATGTAATCTCGATATCAATATCAAGTATGAAACACACTCTGATATCTAAATATTGTTTATATATCAGGTCTGAGAGAGAATCTGATATCAAAATGGTATAACACTTCAGTTTTTAGACCAAAACTGATATTATTTATTATTTCAAGTTTTTTAAAAAAAATTGGAATTTATGATATATATTAGTTTTTTTTTCACCTAAAAAGGATATCAATGAATTAAATATACAATTGTGCCTGTAATTTGAAATGGCCTGAAATTTGTGCAAGTATAAAATCTTCCATTCCCATATATTTCATATTTTAAGCACCAATTAACATTCAACGTACCCAAAAAGGGATTACAATATAATATCCAACAAGTAGTTCTATAGTTAAGGAAATACATAAATAATTACTAAGGTATGACTGATTGTACTAATTTGAAGACACAAAAGCTGACAACTTCATCTAGCTAGTGGAGTAGAATCATTCACATCTTAAAGTTGTGTTGATTGAGACTAAATATACATAAGCTCTTCTCATGAACACTAGACCTGCAAAAGCATAATGCAATGGTCTTTAATATTATTGGCTAATATACTGAACAAATGGTCCAAGATTTAAAACAAAATCACAACAATACACACAAGGAAAGAATCTATATCCAATGTTGTACATAAAAAATAAAAAAGTTGATAGTGATGAATATATATATATATTAAGGTTTTGACAAGGTTAAAAATATCAAGAGTTGTTTACAACACAACCAAGAAAATATATGAACTATGATACTCATCTACAACTTTGACATACCCAATTCTTGAAGCTTTAGCAAAGTTACTAAGCCATTTAGCAAAGTTACTAAGCCATTTATAAACATTATAAAATCATAGACAAGCAAGACCAAATGGAATGGCAGGTACATTTAGAAATGGCTTCATATTCAGTAATAACTAGATAAGAAATAAATGAACAAAAATTATGTTATTTTTTTTATACAATTTACCATGAAACTCAAAGTAAAAAAAAAAAAAAAGAAGCAGAATGAGGTGAGGAAACAAGTATTAAAGTACTATAGTAGGACACCTAAGTAACTCATTTCTTTCTTCATGTTTTCAGTTTAATAGGAATGTAGTTTATACTGTTATCTTTACTAGTCATACAAAACTCTCACGTAATCTTCTCAAAGATTAATACTTAAACATTTTCTATTACCATCAGAACTTGTGTAAAGGCATAGCACTCATAAAAAAATGACTTAAAACCAATTAAGTCCCAAATTTCTTGATAAGCTACTTAGATACAGCCCAAAGGCCAAGATTTAACTCAAAACAACTACAAGCAACTGGAAATTAAAAGTATTATGGTAGTGAGAAGCTACAATGCCAAATTATTAGCCAAGTAACTCAAAACTCTCACAATATGAAGGAAAGGTAAACAACTTCCACATATAGTTACTTAAAACCCTTGTATGCCTTTGATTAAAATGACCAAAAAACCCTTTTGATGCTTATAACCTAGAACAGTCTCAAATAGAAATAGAAAATTAAAAAAACAAGTAGAGGGAAGTAAATTCTTCCATCACATAACTTCAGTATCTTAGTATGTCTCAGTAGAGGCAAGCATATAAGTAAAAATGCAAATATGCAATAAGTAATCTTGAAACTAGCACACACTATTGGTAAAATATAATTAGGTTACACAATGAACTATTAAAGCATATTTAATATGGTGTAACATAAAGTCTAAGGGACTGCATAATAGAAAAATAAGAAGCAATAGATTTGGGTCAAGAATGTTACTTGCTATTTTTAATTCATGGACAACATTAGGTGTGTCTTCGCACAAAGGCGGTTGGACTCTTAATTCAGTCAGCCTGACCTGCAAAACAACAATCAAGACAACCCAACCCATACACCAACAGAAGCTACAAACCAACTTCACAATTCTTGCATAAGAATAAAAACCAAACAAAACAAAGCCAAATGGTAGAATTCAATAGAACTAATTCTCTCACCTTGACTTTACATTCCTATTTTATATAAATATGCACTAGGCAGTCAAAATTGATTGGATACCACAATGATTTTCCACTATGATTAAAAATGAAATGCAAATCATGCAAAACAAAGTTTGCATGTCTAACAAATGTGAGTATGCTTGACTATACATGTAAACGTCCATACATACATAGATAAATAAACACATACATATACATATATATACAGCTGAAAAGATGAAATCTCACCACTGTGCATCTCAACTGTTTATATCTGATTAAACAGCTAAACAGTTGTTTAATCAGAATGTTTAATTTCAAATGAATGATTAACAATTAAATCTGAAATTGATCCATGTCAGGCCAAAATCAAGCAGTCCGATCAAAACAAGAACACTCCAAGACTAAAGCTCAATTTCGGCTTTGGATCCAAATGACTCAGAATTGAGAAATTACCTTATCGATTGGAGCACGAAGAGATGGATCAGTTAGCGATTGCTTCAGAGATTTGAGGTTGTTAAGCATCTCCTTCAGTTCCACCTCCATTGCCTCTCTCTCTCTCTCGCTCTCTGAAGCTTGATCTATTTTTCGAAAACAGTTTGTATTTTATTAATTAGTCCTAAAACTCAGCAAGTGTACTAAATAGAAAATCAGTGGAATCCAAATCCACCACAAAATCAAACACAAAACTGCTCTAAGCCACAGACCCATCCCAAAACCCAGCCATAACCACATTCAGACCCAAAATTGATGTGGGAAATTCTTAAAAATTAAAAAAATTAAAAGCTTAAAATCAAAGTACACCAAATAAATTTGAAACCCTAAATGAACAGAATTGAAAGACAGAAGAATTGAAGACAGAGAAGGATGGAAGACAGAGAATGCAGGGAAACCCACATACCTTTCAAACTGGAAGTCGACGCCGCAACCCTAAGCCTGAAATTTGGAGAAGCTTCTCTGGCGACCAACGACAGCCGCTGGTAGATCGAGCAGGAGTAGGGAGGCGTACTGCGTGCGAGTGTGTGACTCTGAAAATCAGTGGAATCCAAATCCACCACAAAATCAAACACAAAACTGCTCTAAGCCACAGACCCATCCCAAAACCCAGCCATAACCACATTCAGACCCAAAATTGATGTGGGGAATTCTTAGAAATTAAAAAAAATTAAAAGCTTAAAATCAAAGTACATCAAATAAATTTGAAACCCTAAATGAACAGAATTGGAAGACAGAAGAATTGAAGACAGAGAAGGATGGAAGACAGAGAATGCAGGGAAACCCACATACCTTTCGAACTGGAAGTCGACGCCGCAACCCTAAGCCTGAAATTTGGAGAAGCTTTTCTGGCGACCATCGACAGCCGCTGGTAGATCGAGCAGGAGTAGGGAGGCGTACTAGGTGCGAGTGTGCGACTTTAAGTGTGGGTGCGTTTGAGTGAGGTGTTGTGCCCGCGTGTGTGCTCCTAATTTTCCTTTTAGGTCAACTTTTTTTTTTTTGGGTCAAAGGTCAACTTATGTAGTTAAGATATCAGTTGACTTTTAATTAAACTGATATGTTAATAATATAAACAAAACAAAAACATTTTATATCAGGTTTGTTTAGGTGTGTTTGGGTGGCAGGAGGATATGTAAACTTATAATATCATTTCACTGTTTAGACTGATGTCTTTATAAATTTTAGAAAAAAGAAAAATATTATATATCAGTTGAAAAAGATCATGTGATTTCTAATAGAGTTTAGAAATCAGCTAAAAAATTATCTGATATTATAATTTTTATAATATCAGTCGATTTCAAATCTGATATAAAATGGGTGATATCTATTGACAGTTTTCTTGTAGTGTATCCAGATAGAGTGTACTCCGAGTTGTGGTTAGCGCGCATCTGCCTCTTTGCTATGACTCCAGCTATCTTTTGCTCCCAATACATCTGTTGCTCCTCATTCATCTTGGAGAGGTCTTGATATTTTGTTCTTCCCATTATAGCTGCCTCTCGATCCTCACCCTCTCTCTTGCTTCCTTTGCAGCTTCTCTTTCACTCTTTGCATGCTCTCTATCATTTCTCGTTTGTATGAAAATCCTTAAATTTTCATTATAATGATCAACTGCCTTAACCATATGAGCTTGGACGAGCTCAGCTGCCTTGGCTCACTTTAAATGGTTTCTTCCTAGTGGCCTTAGCCGTGAGGGACCTATTGGTTGAAATGGTGGTGAGTTTTCGTCTACATCAAGTGATATGGTCTGATCGACATTGTCATTCACGGGATCGTCGATGGTGGGAGTGTCGGTATCATCGGTGGCGGGGGTCTCAGGATCACTCAACCAGACCGGAGTATTCGCTGCATCGTACTTTGCACTTTCCTTTAATAGGTCCCAAACTTACACGAAAGGAAACTTGTTTTCAGTCTTGTTTCGAAAACCTTCAAGTGCTGCACAAACTACAATAACAAAATCAAATAAATATGCTTGATAAATAAACAAAACAAAAAATAATCATACAATTATATAAATATACTTGATAAATACACAATCATACAATTAAATACCAATAACTAAAAACTTACCACATTGGCATCATTTATACCACTTGCGCGCATTTGCTAGGCCTCCATCAACGAACCATAAAATTTGGTTCAATCACGCGCAATATCTTTGAATCGTGATTTAGCACCACCAACCTTACGTACAGTTTGACCCCCCAAGTTACACTTGAAAATTTCGTAAATTTCATCCCAAAGCACGGTGGTTCTTGACATGGCACCAAGACAACCGTCGGGAGTCCTATCTAGCCAAGCCTTCACTAGGGCTTCATCTTCAGCTATCTTCCACGCATTCTTATAGGAGCCATGACAAAGAAAATATATTTTTTGTGTAAATTTGGTAAAGAAAGGTTGATGTTTGTGATGAAAAGATATGAGTGTTGTATGGTATATATGGACCTATTTGAGAATATAGTTGTTAGAGAGTTTAGGAAATTTTTTGAAATTTTTTTTATTTTCATTGATTTTTTAATTATTTCTTAAAAAAATAAAAATGGTGCGGTCTAAGCCACTCATTTCAAACCAGCCTTTAATCCAGACCTCACATTACCAACGGTCATTTAATCTGGACTGTTGGTGAACATCACGCGAGGCAAGAGCAGGAGTCGACATGTAGGGACAGGTGGGGCCCATGCGTCAAACTGGTCGGCTCCACCCTCTCTCCTCATGTACCTGTCACGTGGGTGGGCCCAAAACGAATTTAGGTCTCACACATTTTGGGTTTCACTAAGATCCCTATATGGGTCACACTTTGGGTTTCATTGACTTTTGGGTTATATATTCCGGCCCATAGTGGTGTGTTGTGATCCATTTGTGACCCAAAATGGGTTTTGGGTCACATATTCCAGTTGCATAGTGGTAGGCCTTATAGTGGTTCTGCAAACTCACCGTTGCAAGCTTTTCTAAATGTGAAACAAAACTCACAAAGATGCAACCACCTGAAATTAAAACCAAAACCCAAGTAAATCCTTATTAAACCAAAAACCCAATCAAACAAATGTAATAAATAAAATAGTAAGAACCCATAATATCAATGCTCAAATGGCGGTGTTCTTATCTTGTAGCATAATAGAAAAAAATTGAAATTTAATTCGCAGACGATATGAGTGGAAAGCAGTGATGAAGAAAAGACACAAGTTTTTTATGATATTTATAGTGCTTCTACAAACTCATCGTTGTTGACTGATTTAGGAGCTGGGTGGGTAACTGTCACGTTCTGCTCTTTTGCGTAGTAGTGTGTATTGTATCTCTCCCATTTCTAGTTGGACTCTTTTGATACATTCATCCCATGTTCTTTTACAATTTGTTTTTTTTTTATATTCATTTTACTTTTTTACCCTTAAGGTAAGGGGATAGTTTGCTTTATATATACTAGCATCTCTGCACTTGCTAACGTGAGTGCGAATTGGCTTTTACTTTGCACATACACATAGTTGCCCAATTAATTGTTTATATAGATGCCAAATTAAATAAATTACCCAAATCAAGTTGGTTTTCTCTCCTAATAATAATAATAATAATACATCCATAGAAAAAAAAAAAAAAAAACCTATAATAGCTCAAATTATTTGTATAACAGAGCAATTACCTAAATTGCAAACGTGTCTGACGGAGCATTGACGAGGCGCAGGGGCGCAAGGGCACTAACTCACACGCGCACACTAAAGCTTGTGTACGCAACATCACACCGAATGGAGGCCCGTGTTTTAATCTGGGCCATTGAGCTTCATTAAACCAAACAGATCGTGGCCATCCATCGTTAAGAGACCGGTCACTATAGCAACCAGATCTCCCTTGACCCGCGCCTCTCCCAGCCGAGTGACTTGACCCATTTTGCCTCTACAAACGGGCGACCCGCCAATTTGTGTAAGACCCAATTCGATTTTTTTGTGTGTTTTTCACACTTTTGAGCATCCTATCCCACATTGTAGAATTAGAGAAACTTTTCACCCCCTTGTGCCTATAAATAGAGACCCTTATACTTCATTTTCACTTGCACCATCAAATGAAGTTAGAGTTACTCACTCTTTGGTTCTTTGGGAGTCTCTTTAAGAAGAGACATACCAAAAGAAAAGAAAATTCTCATAGTTTAAAAGTTTTCTTTTGAAGAGCTTGCTAAGGAGGAAGAGCTTTGAGGAGTAGAGTCTAACTTTGGAGGTCTACAACTGGGTAAGTCTTTTATTTATTTTTCTTAAGCTTTAATATTAGGTTGCATGCTTAGATTAATTAAATATGATTTATTTATTAATTAAGCATACCAAGGTTTATTTTGGAGATTTAATTGTTTAATTTATTTAGTTAATTAAGCATGATTAGTTGTAACCTTAATTTGGAGATTTAATTAAAGGTTATTAACTTGTAGAGATTAAATTAGATTTAAGCTATTATTCAGACTTGATTAATTAGTGAAATATTTAGAGAAATACTAATTAATTAAATATTTGGATCATACTTAGGTTTGATTTATTCTAACCTAAAGTAATTTGTAGAATTGCTTTAAAACAAGGCAATTAGTCAAGTGGTTTGACTTTAAAATTAACTTGAAACTTAGAAACTCTAAAGAGTGTAGTTTAGTCCACTTAGGACTAGAGTCTTTAGAGATGTGTGACCTAAAAGAATGAGTCGTAAAGAGATTGTGTTGAACTTAACTTTTGACTAAGTTGTCGTATTGTCGGACACTAGGAACACCAGTTACATAAAGATTTCTTTGTGACGTGACAAGAAGGCGATGAATTCAAGATGGATGGGGATGCATAGGCATTACCAAGGCACTCTCGATATGGTAGCTGTCTTTTGCAGCTGACATTATAGTTATACCTAATGTGTATCATTCATCTTATTTATTATTATTTATGGATTTTTATGCATGTTTACCATATTGATGTACAGTCAAGTCATAAATATTTTCTAAATGATTTCAAAGGAAAGGTTTCAAGAACTTATTTTAATGATTTGAGGATCCAACAGAAAATGATTTCCACTATGATTTACACTGAAAATGTTTTGTGGTTTTCAAACGAGCCAGAGTCTCCTGAGGGGAAGTTATGATCGTATGAGATGCTTACCCTACATTATTTTTGTGTTCCTTATTTATTGGATTTTTTTATAGATACGAGCATGGTAAAGAGACAAACTTGGACGATGGTCGAGCAAAACAGCATCTTGAGACTTGTCAACTTCCTGGATTCAATTGGTGTTGTTATTTAATTGCTATCTCGTGTCAAGTATGTTTTATTGATTTTTCTTCCATTGATTAAAGATGGCTTTAAGTTATGATTATACGTTTGCATAGCTTTGAAACCTTTATTCTATGATTGCTATGTATTTCGAATTTATGTAATTCTTCAAGGTTGCAATGAATTGCAGTAACCTTAGGGGTTGGTTTTATAAAGAAGTTTTATTTTTACTTCACAGGTTTTTCGCTATTTATTATCTCTGAACCAACCCGTACTAAACCCAAAAGGCTTAACCCGCCTTGAGCATCTTGGGGGATTAATACTTAATTTACTGGTATTAATATCTTGGGGCGTTCAAGGCGAATGCCATTGTTGGATATCTGGGGTTCGGGGTGTGACAGCTTATGGGTTTTTAGCTGTTTTTGTGGGCATGGCTGCAGCTGTTTTGTTGGTTAATGACATACATATAAATTGTAATAATTATCAAGCCTAAACTATTGGTATGATGTATGTAAGGTGTGACTAATGTGTTGGTTAATGGTTGAAGGCGGGGACAAATTTTTTTTTTTCCTATAATAGGGGTTATAAATTACGGACTGTAGTACTAATTGAATCAAAACAGTAATATATGGCAGATACTGAAATTGGATACCCTAATCACATTAAAACTATAAGAACCTTAAGAATTTGTAGACCCACATCAATACCTAAAAGACTAAATATATTTATTTATATAAATTTGTTGAATACAATTACAATGGCATGAGATTTAGACACACTTACCTTTTCTACGAAAGTACTTGATATTGTTGTCGATTTTGGGGTTTCTTCAGTTTGATCTGTAACTGGCGTTGTTGATTGTTGGTTTGTAGGAGGAGGAGAAGATTTCGGAATGAGAAATCGTGGTTTGAAGGGGAAGTTGAAGAGAAAGTTGAAGGGGGAGTGGGTTCTCTGAAACTGTTTTTTGCGGGGGTTGGTGGGAAGTTGTAAAGTTTTAGTCTGATATTTTTGCCACGCGTCTGTATTTGGGGCTTTGTGGGCTTCAGGCAGTTTTTGTAGGGTGCGGTTTATGTGGGCTTGGGTGCGGCTGGTGTGTTGATTAATGACATACATGTAAATTGTAATAATTATCAAGCCTAAACTGTTGGTAGGTTGTCTATAGGGTGTGGTTGATGTGTTGGTTAATGGCTGAGGGCGGGGACAAATTTTTTTTCCTATAATAGGGGATTATAAATTACTAAGTGTAGTACTAATTGAATCAAAATAGTAATATATGACAGATACTGAAATTGGATACCCTTATCACATTAAAACCCCTAAGAATTTACAAACCCGCATCAATACCCAGAAGACTAAATATATTTATTTGTATAAATTTGTTGGATACAATTACAATGGCATGAGATTTAGACACACTTACCTTTTCTGCGAAAATACTTGATGTTGTCAATTTTGGGGTTTCTCTAGTTTGATTTGTAACTGGTGTTATTGAATGTTGGTTTTTAGGAGCATAATGTTTCGGAATGAGAGATCGTGGTTTGTAGGGGAAGTTGAAGGTGGAGTGGGTTCTCTGAAACTGTTTTTTGCGGGGGTTTGTGGTAAGCTGTAAAGTTTCAGTCCGATATTTTTTGGCCATGTGTCTGTATTTGGGGCTTTTGGGCTTCTTGCGGTTTCTGTAGGGTGAACACAGTCCACCGCCTAATGGTGGCCCATCACCTTTCTAAAACAACCACTCACAAGAAACACACACACCAAACACACACACACACACACGTACACACCGCCGAACACCTCTTCAAAACTAACCAATAATAAGCTTTCCTCCTTTATGGAGGAAAGTTAGATTTTAAACCCAGCTAAAAAATAGAAGTGCTGGACTTCTCACGTCCAGCCAAGGAGTTGAATTTCGAGTTTCGAGGGTCCAAAAACATGGAATTTCGATATCGACAAGAATTGCTATCAAAATACCGAAATTTTAAATGAAACTTATGATTATTTCACATATTATCTATACATTGATAAAAAAATATTGAAGAAACTAAATTATATAATAGGTTTTATGTGATATAAGATAAATATAATGTGTGTCGGAGACAAATACTGTTAAATAAAAATTGTTCACTAATTAATAATTACATAAATTTTATTGAATACGCACTTCAATTTTATTTATATTACAACTTTTTATACTTTATATATTGCATCATGAATTACATAAGTAATCAATATCACATAGAGCTTCTATGAGGTTCAAAATGTTCATTGTCTTCTACAGAATAGGTGTACTGCAGAGCAGGTGTACTGCAAAGAACTCTATGATACTTATACAGAATAATTTTGCATGAAATTGTTAACATACCAACCATATGGATCAGGAGCTTATTTTTGGTTGATTTTGCCCATAGCCATACTTATTTGAAGAGTGTGCCGCTTTGGTGCCAATGAGTTACTATCAGATTCAATCAAATAAAGCAGATGTTGTTGTTTTTGTTGCAATAGTGTTGAGATGTATTCTTTCACTTCTGGTGGGACATTCTTGCATTATTGCACATTGCTTCCTGGATCCAGACCAATAAGGTGGTATTCAAGTCGGGTCACTTCAACACCCTTCATTACAAGGCCACAATATTTGCATATTGAACCTTGTTGACTACCCTGTAATGGATCTGCATGCACCCAAGCTGGATCATGTGCTCTCCCTCCATTAGCCATTGGATATATTCCTAATATTCTCAATAATTACATAATAATTAGTTATAATGAGACTTGCAGTGGCAAAATAATAAAATTCTTGAAGTAGCAAACAATACTAAATAAACTAAAAGAAATAATGTCCATTAAAAATTAATAACAAAAAAACATATACAACCAATTAACCAAGACATATTGGAATAAGCATTAAACATACGGGAAGTAGCAAGCTGACTTAGAAAAGTTGGGAAATTTGTGTGACTTGATCGAGCTTGAATCTCCTATGTTGGTGGTGTTCTTCTGCTATACTTGCTCTCTCTTTTGTTGGTGAGTTGGTGATGTTACCTCTCTCTCTCTCTCTCTCTCTCTCTCTCTCTCTCTCTCTCTTATTTTGAAGCTTTCACTAAGCCTCATTATTTGATGTGCCGTGTGTGGGAGATATAGACGAAAGAGTTCAAGGTGTTGTATGAGTGTGTTAGAGAATAATAGATACCCATATATCATGATTCATGACAAATATCTACCATGTGGTCCGTGCATGATTGAATTTGCATAAGATTTTGGAAATTTTATAACACAATAAATATAATGTATAACCAAAAGTTGACACAAAGCTATTGTAGATGGGATGGTAGGGCCTTTGTAGGTTGTTTGTTTCTTCTTTCGATATATCACGACAATTTTTGAAATATTTGAATTTTTCCCGAAAAATGCATGGAATCGTGCTAAACTTTCTTTAGCCCCAAATTCTAAAATTTTCGGCAAAATTTCCCCAAAAATTTTGAAATTTAACTCCTTGCGTTCAGCCACTTCATTCATTTTAATTTTTTTAACTAAATATATACATAATATAAATATAATTAAAATATAAATATAAATAAATAATAATATAAGTAAATATTATAAAAAAAAAGTAATTATTTTAACAAACACAATTTACTTTGTGTTAAAACTAGGTTATCACATGAGTATTGATGACTAATCGAAATCATTTCCATACTCAAACTCTTGACTTGTATGTTTTGGCTTCTTGATTCAGTTGGTGTACTTAGTCTCCAACACTTTCCGAATTCTTCCTTTAGTAGAATCTGTATTGATCTTGTAATTAATTTCTGAGTCTTCCTCCAAGTAAAGACTTACACTTGAATTTGGATATTGATTTTGGGCAGAATCTTAACTCAAGTGGGACTTGGTGGTGTATTGAAAACCTTCTATCACTTGGGTTGTGCTATTATTGGCTAGAGAATTTCAATCAAAAGATTTTTGGGCTCGATTGAACTCACTGGGGCTTTAAGCTTTAATTGATAAGAATCTGGCCCAAATCTTAAGGTCCAAAGCTTAATTAAAAATAAAAAAAAAAAAATAAAAAATGAAACGACTCGGCCTCAAAACTAAGCTTAAATCACTTCTTTTATTTTCCTTGCACGATAATAATCGTAATCTCAAAATAATAAAATAGCCCAGCCTATTATTATCTTCGATCGGGCAAATTTCGTGACTTAAAAATATAACCCAGCCTCAAAATAGGCCATAATTATTTCATTTGCTTGAATTAATAATATGGCCTCAAAAATTGCATTTAATTGGGCTGATACACTCCATTTGATGACGATTCCGATCGAAATCTATTTGAGCTAAAGTTTATCAAAAGAAATTTTAACAAATTCGATCGAAATTATTTCACTGAGATAGGCTGATATTTCTAAAAATTAATCAGGCTAAAGACAAAGACAATCGACTTTCTTTTGAATTAAATCGATCGAAATTTATCTTAATCAAGCCATTTGTCTCTTTTAAGATGTCGATCAGAATGTTTTGGTAACCAAGACATAATAAATTCAATCGGAATAATTTTTTATCAAGCCGATCGAAATTTATTCTGTCGGACAAAAATTGACAAGGTCAATCAAAATAATCTTATTGGGCCGCTCACTTCATGTACCCACCCGACAACTTATGTTATTTGGCCTTCTCTTTACTTGCACATTTCAATTGGACTCCGACCCACATTTTTTGTCTTAAAACCCAAATCTTGGCAGAACCCATATATGAGAATTGCTTCCGCCTGCCTACTTAAAATGAATTGCTAGGCTTGATTCATATATGTATTATGCATATATAAATCTCTACTGCAGCCCTCCGCCAACATCAACTTGTCTTTCTTCTTTTTACTTTGTTGACTTCCAAATTGTAAAACAACCCAGCCACGTAGCAACTAGCAAGTCACCTTTTCTATCTTGCTTCCTCTCTAGTCTCAACTCAACATCAGGCCATCCACGGTGAGAATGAGAATAAGACTTAGCCGATTTTTTTGGCTTGAAAAGTAATTTTTTGTCCTAAAAGTGTTAGTGATACGTGCTGAACCTGCAGTGGTGCTGAGAGTAATATTGTTGTACTTAATTAAATTAAGCTTAAGTTAAATTAAGTTATAATTTATAGTTTAAATATTTATAAAAATTATACCATTAGTTTTATTTTAAAAAGATTTTTAATATAAGGTCAATATTGACTATAATTAGATTTATAATTTTATTATCTAAATTATAAATTCTATATTTTGTCTCCACCAATGGTCTTTCAAGTTGTTTACTATTTTTTTACCGTTTGAAATGCATTAAAATGGTAATCACAACACAATTAATTATAAAGACTAAAACGAGTATATAAAATTAACGACGATAAACATATAAAGGAAATCACACTAAAATAACTAAAGACTATAACGAATACATAAAAATACAACAACACTCGACAACAAATAAATGATGATGAAACGACAAACACAAGCTTCATTGGTTCTTTGTAGTGGGCTTGGGCGAATCACGAATCACGGGGGTTTACATAAACATTCTTATATCTTTTCTGAGATGAGATATTTGGTTTGGACTCACAATCGGGATATGATTGAATGCCCTTCCCGCAAATGTACGACGCCGGACCTGGCTCTTTGGTACGGCGAGTTTAAGGTCTTTGCGAAGTTACAAGCCAACTATTATATATTTCCCAAAAACCCAGTCTCTCTCCCAGGCCGACAACTTACCATTCAATTCCTTCCTTTTCTTTTCTTCACCATCAAAACCCATCTCTACTCCATAGCCGACAACAGCCTCTGCATCTTTCTCTTTTAATTCAAACGTCACCCAACCAAATGCTAGTTGGGTTTTCTCAATCAAATATCAAAACAAGTTGCTGCCCAGCCACCTTTTCAATTATTTGAAATGCCGAGCCACCTTTTAAATTTGATTTCTGCAAACAGCTAGCTTAAAGCTCGAAGTTAGCCTCGCACCACCATTGACAAGTCGAGGTCGCGCAGTCGTTACGAACCCAGATCACTCGGCACGCTCCCACGTGTGCTCATCAGCCTTGGCACCCACCCCATTGCTCTGACCAATTTCAGCAGCCCAAGCTCCTTGCACCGATCGTCGGCGCTTCAATACGAAAAACCAATCGGCATGGCCTCTGTATACACAGCTTGGATTGATCATTTTGGGGTGTGTTTGATCAATTAGCATTCGGCCACCCTCACCCAAGCAGCAAGCACTACAACTGTTTGATGAAATGCTCCAACCAAGTGAATTGTCTCAAATGCCACCCAATGCTTAGGCAGCCCGATCAATAATGATGTCTTCACTTTAATACAAAAAAGTACTCCGGTTGGTGACAAATTTAAGCCCAAACAGTCTTCTGGTTTAAACAGATAAACGAAGAAGGAAATGAACGAGAAGGGAGTGACAGAGCGCATTCTCCATTTCAAAGCTCCCAAAATTAGGGACTGAACCTCATTGTACAATGAGGCATCTAGACCAAATTCGTGCCCAACTCATCAAAACCCCAAATCCCCAAGTCTTAAACCCTTTAATAGGATTCCTAACAAACTCTCACACTCCACAAAATGCCCTTTTCCTCTACAACCAAATGCTCCACCACCCAACTTCTCATAACCATTACACCTTCACTTATGCTCTCAAGGCATGTTCCTTCCTCCATGCACACCGTAAAGGCCTAGAAATCCATGCCCATGTCCTCAAATCTGGTCACTTTTCCGATACCTTCATCCAAAACTCGTTGCTTCACTTCTATGTAACCCAAACTGACCTTGTTTCCGCTACCCGGGTTTTCGATTCGATACCCTCCCGGGATGTCGTTTCCTGGACTTCCTTGATTTCGGGTCTTTCCAAGTGTGGCTGTGTGGAGGAAGCAATTCTAAAGTTTATGGCCATGGACGTTGAGCCCAATTCCACTACTCTTGTCATTGTTATGTCGGCTTGTTCTAGTTTAAGAGCTTTCAAGTTTGGTAGAGCTGTTCATGGCTATTGTATGAGGAATTTGCATGAAACTAATATGATTTTGGACAATGTAGTGTTGGATTTCTATTTGAGATGTGGGTTTTTGCTGAGTGCAAGATACCTGTTTGTAAATATGCCTAACAGAGATGTGGTTTCTTGGACTACCATGGTGGGTGGTTATGCACAAAGGGGTTTTTGTGGAGAGGCAGTGAGGCTTTTCCAACAACTTGTTCAAGGAGGGGAAGTTGAGCCTAATGAGGCTACCATTGTCAATGTGTTGTCGGCATGTTCTTCAATCGGTGCATTGAGTTTAGGTCAGTGGATGCATTCCTATATAAGTACCCGACGAGATCTCAGGGTGAATCTTAATGTGGGAAATGCCTTAATCAACATGTATGTCAAGTGTGGTGATGTGGGTACGGGGATTTCAATTTTCAAAGCCCTGAAATGCAAGGATATCATCTCATGGAGTACTATAATAAGCGGCATGGCCATGAATGGCAATGGCACACAGGCATTGCAGCTCTTTTCGCTTATGCTAGTCCATGGGGTTCTTCCCGATGATATAACCTTTCTTGGCTTGTTATCAGCATGCAGTCATGCAGGCCTGATTGATCAAGGGTTGATGTTATTCAATGCTATGAAAAATGTTTACCGGATTGTCCCTCAAATGCAGCATTACGCCTGTCTTGTTGATATGTATGGTCGAGCTGGGCTCTTGGAGGAAGCAGAGGGTTTCATTAACGAAATGCCAATAAAAGCAGATGGTCCTGTTTGGGGAGCGCTGCTTAATGCTTGCAAATCTCATGGGAATGAGAAGATGTTTGAGAGGATCAGGCATGGCCTCCTCAGCAGTGCAGGAATAAGCATTGGAACTTATGCTCTATTATCGAATACTTACGCTAATCATGATAGATGGGATGATGCTAATAAGGTTCGTGATGGAATGAGATCGTTGGGGTTGAAGAAACTGCGAGGATGTAGTTGGATTGAGGTTGATCCATCCATCTATACACAGGATGATCCCATACCTGATTGTCATACTTTGTAAAGTAGCTGCTACTTGTTTTGTCATTCCTTCGAACCGGAAATACAAATATTGAAAATACACATTCTTTAGACATGGAAAAACTGAATTTATGGATACCCTATGACCTAGAAGGGGTGAATAGCTTTGTACTCTATACCCAATTTTTTGACTATACCGACAAAGATCAACACAATAGTGATTGCTTGAGGACCTGAGGTACCCGGAAATTGATACTCAAGGATTTTGGATGGACCATTTGAAGCTTGTACCATTATTGAGATGCACAGCATTACAGCTTTAGAGCATTTGAGAGCTGCTATGTTGTTTCCTTGGACATTTCATGGTCCTGTGGGTCTCTGTTTATGAACAAACTGATGATTATAATCTGTAACTAAACTGTTGATTATAGACTGTAAGAAGACTAAACTGTTCATGGCCAAAAAAAAAAAAAAGACTAAACTGTTGATTATAGTCTGTAAGAAGACTGATTTGCAGCCACTCAAAGGCAGATACATCCGTGATAGCCTGATAGGTACATTTTTTTTTACTAGACAGTGGAATTGAAGATGAATCCAAACTGACGTTTTCATTTTCAGCTTTCTTTTTGTGTTAAAAGAGATTGAGTAAAAATATATAGAAGAAATGAAGGAAAATGAATGAAACAACAAAAACTCTGAACTAAGAAATGCCAGGCAACTAATGTTAATGTTTGAACTAAGAAAAGCCTGGCAACGTGCAAGTTTGCCATATTACTTTGTGTCTTAGTATCTCTTTGCATGCCCACAATTGGTTGGAAATAGGCATGTGATGTGTGATAACTGGATTGCTGCAGTAAGTCCATTAATCTGCAGTAAGTCCATTAATCTTGGGTATGTTTTTAACTCCAAAAGAAAAATCTTGTGACTTACTAATAACAGAACACCTCCATAGAAACTTTAGACTTGAGAGGAAAAAGTAAGTAAATCCGTGCTTTAACCACAATCAGCCTTTAGTACTGAGTTATAATACATCTTGAAACAAACACAATACCAAGGAGAAAATAGGCAAACCCAGAAACATATAATTAAATAATTAATATACAGAAAAAGAAGAGAAACTAATGGATTAAAAGATGGAAAAATTAATAATAATAATTGAGAAAGAAGACATGAAAGAGTGGAAGGTAGCTTCGAAAGTCAGGGAGATGAGGACGATTTTGGTACTAAAAGCAGGAGGTGAATGGTGGAGTGAGAAAAAAGGGGCCAGAGGAATTGAAATGTCCCTGTCTTAATTTCATGAGAATCAGAGCAAATTGCAATTGCCTATTGCCATATGCTCCAGAAAATGCAACACACATACAGTTTTCACAAAAGATGAGAATCAGAGCAAATTGCAATTGCCTATTGCCATATGCTCCAGAAAATGCAACACATACAGTTTTCACAAAAGACATGCAGTGCCAATTAATTCAAAGATATAAAATGAGAGCTTTCAATTCCCAACTGCAGTAGCCCCGGAACAAAACTAGCATACTTCCACACAAAGTACATAACAAGTGGGAACCAAATCAAACCAAACTTTCCATCATTCCATAAAGCCATTAAGTAAAATTAAGAAAAGGAAAAGGAATGTACCTCGAAAATGTGAGACTAATATGCTTTGATATACTTTATCAGCCACACAATTGTACTTCCTAATGCTTCACAAAGAAGAAAAAACTCACATGTTGGTCGATATAGAGCCACACTATCATCTAACACATCATGCACCCAAACTTTCCAGCACTCATGGCCAAGAGGCACATGATGGACCAATACAGTAGGATCCTTTGATGCAATTTCGCCAATTGCAACAACTTCGTTTGTCCCAAGCCAACTTAACAACTTGCACTTTGAATTCTCAGGATGATCAGAAGTTAGAACAGCTGCATTTTCCTTTTGTTTGCTTTGTTCTGTATGATTTGCGGAGTGTTGAACACGGGGATTTTTTTTTTCTGTTTCCTTTGTGATGTCTCATTAGCAGATGCTTGAACACTTTTGTTTTCTTTTTTTCTGAAACAATGTTTAAGACATAATTAAACAAAAGTTTAACACAAATCTAATATGAACAAAATGAAATAGCCATTGTGTTTATCCTCATTACTTATTCCCCCCTTTGTCTACTCAGCCATAAGATCTTGCATTTGGTTTTTCAAATCCTGCATCTCATTCTCCAATTTATTGAACTTATCACGCATATGTGTTTGACCTTCCACCTTTGAAATGGTTGCCCCAAATAAGCCCTCTTAATCTTCCTCGTGCGTTAGGACCAAGTACATTTGTAAGGGCATTATCTTTAATAGAGCATTTCTCCGAGTCTGGTGCTTTATATTTTTTTCACTTTTTGCTGAAAATATATAATTGCAAATATAAATAGAAAAATTTAAATTTAAACATAAACATTAAAATACACAGCAAATATTTTTTTACCACTATCTCTAGATCCTCAACTTCTTCATCCTCATCATTTTTCTTCATTTCGTAACCACGAATCCAGACATCAACCCTTGAAATTGCATCTGGTGTTTCACTTTCTTGTCGCTATAAAATAACAAGTATAGTCAACTAATGCTAATATTACTTTACACACTTTCTCACATGACAAAATTCATATGAAATTAAAAGTAATTTTACCAGTTCTTCCTCCAAACGAGCAAAGCTTTTACAGCTTGTCCTATGCACTAAAGTTTGTTTTGCCCTCATCTTTATGAGTCTTTCACAGTTTTCCTACTCGGCGGACCTCCATGTCCGATCCGACCCGATTTGGAGATCCTCTTAAGAATTAAGTGTTCATCCCTTCTTAGTTATCTCAGCTCGGTTCGGCTCGGCCCTTGGTAGCCATCTTCTCAGATCGCCAGATTATCGTCAGATGATGATTTTCGTGTCATACGTCGAGCCAGTCTAAACTAGCCCATCCATGCCCGATCCGAACATAGATGTTTTCTATACCCGCGTATATGATATCTATGATCGGTTCGGCTCGGATCCCACTGCCATTCTAGAAGATTGGAGTCAGGATGAACCGCCTCACTCGAATATCTCTGACATGGTTCTCTGACAGATGAGACTTCCCAGCTCACAGTTATGACTATTAGGGCATCCCACTTAATCTTCCATCTTTGCATTCAATGCAGCATTGAATGTAAAGGAGGTGGATAGCTGTGCATGTCACTATTCATGACCGAACGCGTGGCCTCTTCTCAACCCTTCACCCTCATGCAGGTAACTTACCCTTCACCATTTCCTTTGCCTATATAAGCTGACTTATATACACAAAAATTGGAATCATCTAATACACAACTTCACTCACCAAAAAGCCTATCAGAATATCCCCTACTTGCTGAGAATAAACCCAGGAGATCTTACCTTGTTCTTCCTCATTCTCCCAAGTTCATCACCTGTTCTTCCTTGTTCTTACACAAACACCTCCAAATACATATCACTGACTTCATCATCGAAGTGTATTTGGCTGGTACCACACCGGTCCATCTCTTTTGATCTTGTGTTCGTGCAGGAAGATCTAGGTTCAACATCCACTTCATCATCTAGCAGGGCTTCAGATCAGCCAGATCATCCTTTCTAAATTGTTGCATCTCTCTTACGAAAATTTGCATCAACAGATTGACGCCGTCTGTGGGAAGATCATCTTCAGCCATTGTGTTCATCCTCACAAGTGTTGAGCTTTTCCTTCAACAAATCCCTATCACAATCCCTACGTCATGACTACCATCTTTCGTGACAGTAGCTCTTCTTCAGGAGGATCCCAGGATAATCAGCAACATGAGCCTGAGACACCCGACAAAATGAGAAAAGCACATCTCGCCAAAATAGCCAAGTCTAAGGCCCCCCTGAAGATGAAGGCTGCTCACAAACTCCTCAGGGAAAACCAACGCCACTTAGCCGCTGAGAATACACTTTTCAAGCAAAACAATGAACTGCTCGCCAAACAAGCCGAGCAGGCTGAGGAGCTCGCGCGCCATCGCTCTCAGCTCGACGTCAGCGGAAGATCGGGCTTCCGGTCAAGATAAACCCGAATCGAACAGGAGGCTTTTTCACCGTCTTCTTCTCGGCAGAATACTCAGGCCGATGTGGACGACCACCCCGCTCGGCAGAGCACGGATTGCGTCTTTCCGGGCTTCGAGGACATGCTCCCGGCCGAACAATTGGAGTTCCTGAACGCCCACCGTCTTCTTCAGCAAAAGCAGGCGGCCTTCAGAAGATGCTCTCTCGAAATCTCGCGGGAAGACCGATTTGAACCAGCCGATGATCAGCGACCTTCAGTCCGATCTAGATTGGGGGCCGTTAATCCGGCCGGTTCGACTGAACCCAGGGTTCCAGCCAGAAGCAGGCTCGGCCCTGTCACTGACCACATTGCCAGGACCAGCCAAGATCCTTCCACGTCAGGAACACACTCGGGAAGACGATCCCCCAGGACCTTCCATGGTCATGTCTGACCGGCGTTCGACAGGCGAGAGGATCACTCGTCGGCCAATGAATGAGAGACTCGGTGACCGAACCGAGTGCTCAGCCGAGATTGCACCCAAGCCGACCACACCCAACGTGGAAAATCTTGTCCGAACTTTGGTCCAAAACCAAATTCGGAATGTCCATGATCGGCTCGGCCAAGTCGAAGTGTCCAGGGGGTACCTCGGCAGAACCGACCATGGGGAAGAACTCCTCCTCCTATATACCAGTAAGATCATGAATGCTGAGGTCTCTAGGGATACCAAACCTCCCAAGATGGATCAGTACGATGGGGCCAAGGACCCCTATGATCATCTCGACAGCTTCAGATATGCCATGGAAGTCCGCCAGGCATCTGAAGCCACGAAGTGCAGGATCTTCCCTTCAACCTTGAAGGGATCGGCGCGGGGATGGTTCTGAACTCTCCAACCGAACTCCATAGATTCCTTCTCAGACCTCAGAAGGGCCTTCCTAACGAGATATCGGGTTGTATCCGAACCGAGTGCTCAGCCGAGATTGCACCCGAGCCGACCACACCCAACGTGGAAAATCTTGTCCGAACTTTGGTCCAAAACCAAATTCGGAGTGTCCATGATCGGCTCGGCCAAGTCGAAGTGTCCAGGGGGTATCTCGGCAGAACCGACCATGGGGAAGAACTCCTCTTCCTATATACCAGTAGGATCATGAATGTTGAAGTCTCTAAGGATACCAAACCCCCCAAGATGGATCAGTACGATGGGGCCAAAGACCCCTATGATCATCTCGACAGCTTAAGATACGCCATGGAAGCCCGCCAGGCATCTGAAGCCACGAAGTGCAGGATCTTCCCTTCAACCTTGAAGGGATCGGCGCGGAGATGGTTCCGAACTCTCCAGCCGAACTCCATAGATTCCTTCTCAGACCTCAGAAGGGCCTTCCTAACGAGATATCGGGTTGTATCCGAACGACTCTATAACTTGAATGATATGTCGCTGATCAAACAACAGGAAGAGGAAAAGCCTCAAGACCTATCTGATCCGCTTCAACATTGAATACACGAAGTGCGATGACTGCGACGACTGCGACGACCGTTTAGCCAAGAACGCCCTCATGCAAGGTCTGCGCGTTGGGGGACTTCGCTCCCATCTGATGAAGAATCCCCCTTCCACCTATGATGAGCTTTCCACCGAAGCCACAAAGTGGGCGCGAGCAGAAGAGTGGGATGCTCAGGTGGAGGCCTAAATTCCAAGCTGACCTCGGTCAAGAGGAAGGAGGGAAATATCGCGAGCCCTATGCCTCAGGTCCAGACCAAAAAAGGCCGAACTGATGAGCTACGTCAACTTCTGAGCAAGGGGCCTAAACATATCCAATACACGGAGTACACCCCTCTCAATGCCAGTCTAGAAACCATCTTCTCCAAGATCAAGGATCAACTCCCGGCTGCCAGGGAAATCAAAGGTTCACCTCCGGATCAGATCAAGGAGGGCGTCTTCTGCAAGTACCACTCCAATCATGGTCACGTGACGAGCAACTGCTATGCTCTCCTCGATGGAATTGAGACTCTTACCCGGGCGGGTAAAATCAATCAATTCCTGACCGGCGATCCGAAAGTACCAAAGGCCGCTCTAAAGAAGCCCACCAAAGTGGCTGGAACCACCATCGCCCGCTCTTTCGTCGACAGAGGAAGTTCGGTCAACATCCTCTATCATTCTGCATTCGAGCAGATGGGGATCGGTGAAGACAAGTTGGAGACTGACACACCGACTCTGATCGGATTCGGGGGTGAAGTGGTTCGACCCCTTAGAGACATTTACCTCTCCCTTTCGCTTGGGAAAGGGCCGATCAAGAAGACTTGCATGACGTATTTCATCGTCCTCAAGCGACCGTCAGCTTACAACATCATCCTGGGAAGACCAGCTCTGGTCGATCTGGACTGCATCGTCCATTACGCCAATCTGCTCATCAAATGTCTGATGGGCGACAAATGCATAGTTATTCAAGGAGAGATGGGGATCGGTGAAGACAAGTTGGAGACTGACACACCGGCTCTGATCGGATTCGGGGGTGAAGTGGTCCGACCCCTTGGACACATTTACCTCTCCCTTTCGCTGGGGAAAGGGCCGAACAAGAAGACTTGCATGACGTATTTCATCGTCGTCAAGCGACCGTCAGCTTACAACATCATCCTGGGAAGACCAGCTCTGGTCGATCTGGACTGCATCGTCCATTACGCCAATCTGCTCATGAAATGTCCGATGGGCGATGAATGCATAGTTATTCAAGGAGACCAGTGTTCAGCTTTGTCATGCTACGCAACTTCTATAAAACAGCCAACTACCGAACTCTCAGCAACTTGACTCCATTGCCGATTCTGCAGATGGCCGAGGGCAGAAACATTCGATTTCACTGCCGAGCCGAACTCTGATGCCCGACCTCTCCCAGCCGAGACTTGGGAAGAAGTGCCGATCTCAAAGGATAGCCCGGATCGGCTCGTCCGAGTGGGGACTCAACTTACCCCAGTTCGGTACGCAGCCATGGCCGAAGAGGTGACCAAATTACAAAAGAACGGGTTCATCCGGGAAGTCGACTATCCCAATTGGCTCGTCAACGTGGTCATGGTAAAAAAGAACAATGGGAAGTGGAGGATGTGTGTGAATTTCACTGATCTGAACAAGGCGTGTCTCAAAGACAGTTTTCCCTTGCCCAGAATAGATCAACTGGTTGATGCGACGGCAGGACACAAGCTCCTCAGCTTCATGGACGCCTATTCTGGGTACAATCAGATCCTTATGCACAAACCTGATCAGGAGAACACATCCTTCATAACTGATCGCGACATGTACTGCTACAAGGTCATGCCCTTCGGTCTCAAAAACGCCAAGCCACCTACCAAAGGCTGGTCAACCACATGTTCAGATCATCCATAGACAAATCAGTGGAGGTCTATGTGGACGACATGCTGGTCAAAAGCATCAAGGTGGATGAACAAGTCAAGGACCTCTCAGACATGTTCGGAGTCCTGAAAGAATATCAAATGCGACTGAACCTAGCCAAATGTGTCTTTGGAGTTCGGTCAGGCAAATTCCTTGGCTACCTGGTCAGCCAACGGGGAATCGAGGCCAATCCGGAGAAGATCCAAGCCTTGATTGACATCAAGTCCCCAAAGACACGCAAGGAGATCCAGAGTCTGACTGGAAGAGTCGCTGCCCTGAACCGGTTCATATCAAAGTCGACGGACCGGTGCCTCCCCTTCTTCAAAGCTTTGAAGGGAGCAGGGAAGAGCATAGAATGGACCCCCAATGCGAGCAGGCCTTTCAAGATCTGAAGAGGCACATGGGGGAACCTCCCATCTTATCCAAACCCGAGGAAGGTGAAGAACTTTTTCTTTACCTATCCGTTTCTGACTCGGCACTCAGCTCGATTTTGGTAAGAGAGGTCGGCGGGGTACAACATCCGGTCTTCTACACGAGCCAAGCTCTCGTCGACGCCGAAACCAGATATCCCAAGTTCGAGAAAATGGCCCTCGCCCTGGTCAGCTCGGCTCGGAAACTAAGGCCGTACTTCCAGGCCCATTCAATCATCGTTTGACTGACCAACCACTCAGACAGATTCTGGCCAAACCCGAGACGTCGGGTCGGCTCATCAAATGGCCAATTGAGCTCGGCGAGTTTGACGTCACTTACCGTCCTAGAACGGCCATCAAGGGTCAAGCCATGTCAGACTTCATCTATGAATCTACAATCACAACGGAAGATCCGCTCGGCACAGCCATCATCCCCACCGCGTCTGATCCGAACCCGAACGGTGTTTGTACCCAAGCTGACCTCCTCACTTAGACCTTGTACGTGGACGGATCTTCCAATACTATGGGAAGCGGGGCCGGACTGGTTTTGATCTCTCTAGAACAAGTCGTAATGGAGTACGCTCTTCGCTTCAGATTTTAAGCCTCCAATAATGAAGCAGAATATGAGGCACTCATCGCCGGGCTCAGACTGGCAAGGAAGCTCGGAGCATCTGATTTGAACATCTTCAGTGACTCCCAACTCGTCGTCAACCAATTTTTGGGAGAATACGTGACTCGAGAACCAAACATGGCGGCCTATCTCGAGAAAACCCAGTCACTACTCAGGGAATTTCGAGAATACAAGGTATCCCAAATCTCGAGGGCAGAAAACTGCAGAACCGACGCCCTAGCACGTCTGGCCTCAGCCACAGATACCGGATCGGCCAGAAATGTCCCAGTCGAAATCCTGCACAGACCTAGCACCTCCGAAGAAGAGGCCGCCATCATGCAGACTGACACCCAGCCGAATTGGATGATGCCGATCACCGACTACTTGATCTCCGGGATTCTTTCCCCGAAAAAGGACAAGGCACGTCTCCTTAAAACGAGATCGGCTCGGTTCAGCATCATTAATGGCCAGCTCTACAAGAGGAGCTTCTCCCTACCCTACTTACGGTGCGTCACACCTCAAGAAGGTCAGGATGTGCTAAAGGAGATCCACCTAGGGATATGTGGGAACCACTCTGGAGGAAGAGCCATCGCCTACAAAACGATCAGACATGGTTACTTTTGGCCTACGTTGAACAAGAATGCAGATCATCTGTCTTGCACTTGTGTCAAATGCCAGCAGTTCGCCGTGGTCTCCCATCAGCCTCCTCAATTGCTGACCTCTATATCCAGTCCCTGGCCGTTCGCGCAGTGGGGACTGGATCTGATTGGCCCAATGCCGAAGGCAAAGGGGCAAGTCACGATAGTTGTAGTAACAGTCGACTACTTCACCAAATGGGCTGAAGCTGAACTCCTAGCTACCACTACAGCTGAACGGATGAAGACTTTTGTGTGGAAGAACATCATATGTTGGTTCGGCATCTGACACATCATCATCGCGGACAATGGCAAACAGTTCGACAGCAAAAAATTCAGGAGTTTTTGTTCATGTCTGAACATCAACTTGCGCTTCGCCGCACCTTACCATCTGCAATCAAACGGACAGGTCAAAGCAGTCAACAAGATCATCAAAAAAACCTTGAAGTCCAAACTTGATAATGCTAAGGGGGATTGGCCAGAACTCCTAGCAGAAGTGTTATGGTCCTACTGAATCTCCTACCGCATTTCTACAAAGGAAACACCCTAGGCATTGGCTTTCGGTGTCGATGTTGTTATTCCGGTCGAAATGGGGACTTCTTCATTCCAGACTGGCACATACAACTCAAAGGCGAATGACACCGGACTTCGGCTCGACCTGGACCTAATCGCTCGGCGTCAACCGCAGCTTGTGCAGCCTCGAACTGCCTAAAGGCAAGCTGCAAAAAACGAAAACAATCAGCCCAACCCGATCTGGAGATGACTTTGAAAGTTGAAAAATAAATAAACACTTACCACCATGGCCTGTCGGGATACGTTCAGGGCCTTGCTCCCGAAGCTCGATGCTTCCTTCCCAGCCTAAAGACCTTCCACGACCTTTGGCGTGACCACACACTTGAAACCCGTGACGAATGGCTCGATGGAGGGATCCACCTCTACCGTCTTCATTGGAGCCGAATCGGAGGCATTAACACTGGCACCCCCTGGTTCAATCCGAGCCCTTTTTTCCGTTCGGGCTTCAACCTGTGGGCCCTTCCTCTTCTCTCCATGCCGAGCCGACCTCAGCATGGAAGGTCCGGCTTGGGTCATGGCCCGAGCAGGCACTTAGGCTTGCTCGGCAGGGACCTGGGCTCCAGCTTTATTCTGGGCACTCCTCGTCGCCTTCTTCCTCAGCCTCGCCTCCAGCTCGGCAGGATTCATCTCTTTTTCTCTACGGGAGTTCCACTTCAGCGCGAACCAAGAGATCCTACTCGATCTTATCTGAGCTGAGCTGAGCAGGAATTTGGTGGACAGATACTCCGGTGGTTTTTCCCTTACCACGGCGATCTGATCTCCGAGCTTGCCCCGAAGTTTAAACTTGCCCCAGCTGACTGCAAAAAGAAAACAAAAGGAGTTAGCTTAAAAAAAAAATCATCATCATCATTATTAGCAAATAACCCATAAAGTCTAATCCGGATCGGCTCTCCCAAACACTGAGCGCCCACCTGAAATCCTAAAGGCTCTAGAGACTCGAGCCGGAGGGGGACTGATCGGATCGGCGAACTCCCAATCCCCAGAAACGAAGAAGTATCTCCTCTTCCAAGTCTTCTGAAATGAGGGATTCCCAGTGAACAGCGGCCCCGAATACGCTTGGAGGTTGTAGAAACCAAGCTCGGTCTTCTGTTTCGACCTCAGCGAGTAGAAGCAAATCAACAGGTCTTTGTCTGGTACACACTTGTGCACTTTGTGCCACAAGATGTGCATGGACAAGACGATCCTATACACGTTCAGATTGAGCTGGTGCAGCGCTGCGCCTATCATTACTAGCCAATCCTGCAAAAAAGGATGAAGGGGGAGCCGAACCCCATTTTCGAACATCTCCGGGTACATGGTCACCCATCCCTTAGGAGGTCGGCTTGGTTTCTCTCCCCTATTCGGCAATCTGGTCAAAACTGAATCGGGGATCTCGTACCTTCTCCTCAGATCCCCGAGATGAAATTCAGTCATTTCATTGGGGATTTGGTCAGCTTTCCACGCCAGCTCTTCGTAAAAATCCGGGTCAATCGAACACCCTTTCACATGCAAGCTGAACTCGAGGCATCGTGACCCCTTATCTCTTTCCTCTAACCCTGAGGTGAGCCTTATTGGAGCACTTGAGCTCGGCTCGACACCAATGTCTTCTTCTTCATCGTCCTCCTCATTCGCATGTTCGAATTCGTGAGCCGCTCCATCTTGCCCCCGATCCGAACTCATGCCTACTTGGGGATTTTCTTTATTCCCTCGAGGTCGGCGTTCCTCACCTGGGTTGCGCTCCAATTCCGAGCCGATCTCACCAAACTCTTCTAACAATTCGTCCCAATCAGCCTCACCACCTGGTGGACTTCGGCTCAACTCGGCATTACTATCGCCTTCGAAGGCCTCTCCCGAGCCGAGCCGACCGCTCGAGTCGGTTGTTGACATTATCACAAACACTTTTTTACTCTCTCTCTTGCTTTTTGAATCAAAAGGCGTCTTTTTCAAGAACGCTTAAGAACACACCCAGAAAACCCAAAAAACTCAGAAATGGAGAGAATCACTTACTGTTTTTTCTCCGGCCACACCATCCGCCTCTCACACACTCGGAACAGCCTTGCCTACGACCGTACTTGGTTGAAATCGTGACCGGACTGCTACCCAAAACACGAAGAGAGAGAGAGAGAGAAGGAGATTTCGGGGAGAGAAAAAAATGTGAGAGTTTGATTTCTGAAAAATGAGAAGTGAAGGGGAAGAGGAAGGAAGCAGACCTTTTATATCCCCATGCAAAATCAATCCCAGCCACCCAATTTTGGCGCTTCAAATGCTAGATCTTGCCACCTGTCTGTATTTAAAATACCTATAAATGAAGTGACCCTTACGTTCCCCCATTCAGACACAATCATGAACGGTTGTCCTTTCGCATTTTCCCAAGACACCTTGGTCAATCATGTATCCCTGTCTGTTCGGATTACTAGGAAGTCGGACCTGTCCAACTCGGCACATGGGCATCGGTTCTGCTCGGGACAAGTTATATATCGTCTTTTGCAGATTGTCTTTTTCAACTTCCAATTCATCACGGTCTGCTCGGATCGGAAGTTGGGGGACTTTTGTTTGTGTATAAATCAACGTGGATTTAACAACCAATCATGGATAGACACGTGGCTGGTCAGATCCAACTTCAGGCCTTGACTTTTCAACGGTCAACTTGGACCTCCACGTCACCATATCAGCTCGGCACATTTCCATTGCCAGTTCAGATCGGTTCATCTTGGCGGATCCTCCACATCTGATCCGACTCGATCTCAGAATCTTCTAAGAAACTGAGTGTTCATCTTCTTTTAGTTATCCCAGCTCGGTTCGGCTCGGCCCTTGGTGATCATCTTCTCAAACAAACGGACTACCGTCGAAAGATGATTGTCACATCATACGTCGAGCCTATCTGGACCAGTTCACCCATGTTCGATCTGAATGCAAATATGTTTTACATCTGCGTATACATACCTATGATCGGCTCGGCTCGGATCCCACAACCATTCTAGAAGGTTGGCATCAGGACGAACCGCCTTACCCGAATATCTCTGGCATGGCTCTCTGAGAGATGGGACATCCAAGCTCACAACCATGACTATTAGGGCATTCCACTTGATCTGACATCCTTGCATTGAATGCATCATTGAATGTAAAGGAGATGGGTAGCTGTGCATGCTACTATTCATGACCAAACGAGTGGCCTCCTTTCAACCATTCACCCTCATGCAGGTAACTTACCCTTCACAAATTTTTTTGCCTATATAAGCTGACTTATATGCACAAAAAAGAGGAAGTTGATAGCAGAACTTCATTCACAAAAAAGCCTATCAAAATACACCCAACTTGCTGAGAATAAACCAAGGAGATCTTACCTTGTTCTTCCTTATTCTCCCAAGTTCATCATCTGTTCTTCCTTGTTCTTTCACAAACACCCCCAAATAGACATCACTGACTTCATCATCGGAGCGTATTTGGCTGGTACCACACCGGTCCTTCTCCTTTGATCTTGTGTTCGTGCAGGAAGATCTCGAGTCAACATCCACTTCATCATCCAGCAGAGCTTCAAATTAGCCAGATCATCCTCCTTAAGTTGTTGCATCTATCTTACGGAAATTTGCATCAACATAAATGAAACCAATAGACCAATAATTGATGATTATATTTACCGGATCATCAATCATGTCTTCACAGTCATGTCTTACATAATCTTCATCGTCAAGGTTTAGGTCAAGTTGAGAGACATCTAATGGTGCAGATGGCGTGTAATCATTCTCATCAACATTCTCAAACTCATAAAAACCTCTTGGTGGTGCCTTTAGTACAACATACCAGTTGGACGTATCATTCTCTCTTGAGTAAAACACTTGTTTTGCTTGTGACACCAATATAAATGGATCTTTCTCAAATTGATGTTGCCCTTGGTGGACATTAACCAATGTAAAGTTTGAAGATTGTTGGATTAAGTTTATTGAAAAGTATAACCTTCATACAAACGAAGGGTTGCTTGGATTATATAATGAAAAGCAAAGATGGGTGCCTGAAATTTTGATGGATGCTTTTTAGGCAGGAATGTCTACTACACAGCGTAGTGAGAGCATGTATGTGTTCTTTGATGGGTATGTAAATTTAAAGACCACCTTAAAACAATTTGTGGAGCAATATGAGAATGCGTTACGAGATAAAGTGAAAAAAGAGAACCAAGCAGATTTTTGTTCTTTGAATTCTCAGATTCCATGTATCATTTGTTATCACATTGAAAAACAATATCACTACAAGTGCAAAATTCAAAGAGTTCAAGCAAAAGTTAATAGGTAAAATTTGTTGTGGACTATCGGGATATAGACAGAATGGTACAATTTTTTATTTTCTCGTGGATGAAGATGTAGTGGTTGGAGAAAACAATAGATGTGATTCTTTCATAGTCCATTTAAATGAGGCGGGTTGTGAAGTGAATTGCACTTGTCGACTATTTGAGTTTAGAGCAATATTATGTCGACATGCAATTGTGGTGCTAATTGACAAGAAATTTTTTTAAATTCCAGATAAATACATTTTAAGATGTTGGAGGAAAGATGTAAAGAAGTGTCATGGTAATGTGAAAATTAGTTATAATGATTGGAGTGCGAAGCCTGAAGCACAACAATTTGATAAGATGTGCAATTCATTTTATAAGATGACATACTTAGCAACTGCCAATGATGCTAAATGTAATATCGTGATGTGAATCATTCATGATTTGAAAATGGAGCTAACTTTGAGTGACGTTGTTTGTGAAAGTAATCCAAATGAAACTGATTTGACTGAAAAGACCACAAATGATGGTGAGTTTAATGGCATTTTAGAGAAGGGTTGCAACTAGGGCTGTCTATCGATTGGTTCGGATCAGTATTAGGACTTACCAAGTCAAAACCAAAAAATTCGGTATTTTTCGATTTTGGTATTTTTTCAGTTTCAATATTTTTCGGTTCGGTAATTTTTGGTAAACTTCCATTTTTGGTAATTTTGGTATCAGATACTTTCGGTTCATTTTCGATTTACTTCGGTATATCTTCGGTTCATTTTTGGTTTACTTCAGTATATCTTCAATTCATTTTCGGTTTAATTATAATAATACTAATTATTATATACCAATATAAATTAAAATTTAATCAAATATGATGCATAAAATATAATGTTTGATGAATATATATTTGCACGAGTAGTATTGGTAGTTTAGTATAATACTAGTATTAATTGTGATAATATTAATATTAGTAATAAAATTTACTAGTATAATTAGTTTAATAATATGTATTAGTACATATCCTATTAATTTAGTATGTATATATACCGATAAATTTGAGTAGATATATATATATATATATACATTACTTATCTAAAGAAGAGATTCTTATTTTCCTAAAAATAATAACATTTACTTTATTAGAGAATGACTCTATATCTTAACTCACACTTTTGATAATATTAAGAGAGACTTAGAGTTCAGTCTATTTTATGAGTTTTTCTTAGACTAAGACCGGTAGTGATTTAGGGTTTTTAATTAAGTCATTTTAGTTTTTTTCTTTGACGGCTTTATGTTAGATTTTAACTCCGAGATTTTGGGCGTTTTTAATTAAGTCATTTTAGTTTTTTTCTTTGACGGCTTTATGTTAGGTTTTAACTCTAAGAGTTTGGGCTCCGCCCAAAATCTCGGAGTTAAAACCTAACATGCAGCCTCTACAAAGTCTACTTTATACCCTAGGAGGGGAAAAACCCTTCAAATTGGGGGAAATACCCTTCAAATCAGAGAAGAACTTTATTATGAATTAAAAATATTTTCTTATAAATTATTATGAATTAAAAGGATTTTCTTATAAATTTTAAAACACCCTCAGTCTCCATAAAAACTGTTTTTTTAAAGGAGTTAAGCCTAATTATCTTTAATATTAATATGATAACATTATACAATTATATTTTTTTATAGTTGTTTAAGATATTAGAGTTTAATATTTATTGTACCACTAACATAATAGTATTATATAAGCATATATAACTAAATTTCAGTAATTTTTTTAGTTTTTTCGGTGATAATCGATTTGGTTTCTTTTAGTAATAATTTTCGGTAATCGGTCGGTTTACCAACTTTTTTTAATTTTTACCAAAACTAAACTAACTTTTTTCGGATATTTTTGGTTTCGGATTTTCGATTTTCGAATTGTGAAAATTGGTATATCAAACAAAAAAATTTCGGTCGGTAGCCAGTCAGTTCGGTAAAAACCAAACCAAAGGTAGCCCTAGTTGCAACATTCTAAATCCACATATAGTACGAAGTAAAGGTCATCCCCCATTCAAGTGAAAGCAATCCAAGATGGAGCAAGTTGTTCGGAAAAGAAATGAAAGAAAAAGCAAAAAAAAATCTAATGACCAGCCGATAGTAAAGGTTAAAATAAACTTAATTTTAATGATAAGTTTGTTCAATATTTTCTTATTTGATTGTTCTTATCATTGATATTTGTTTCATTATATCTTTAAGTATGATGAAAGAATAAAATATTCTGGTGATATTTCTAAGACACAAGTTGGCATTGTGCTTTAGGTATTAATAACTACCAAGTTTCTATTTATATTTAAGAGATAATTACATATTTGATCTATTTATTATTTCATAATTTTCGTGTTGCTCTACAAATATTTTTAAGTACCAATGAGTCAATGAAATTTTTAAGTGCCAAATGAGTCTATAATTAATTGAAGTTTACCACCTTAGTCAATTCAGTCAAAATACCCTCAAACGGACATCAATTTTGGTCATGTGAGAAGTACATGGAAGTGTAGAAGGAATAGGGTGAGACATGATATCATCGATTTGCCCCTCTACGTGCGCCCCACATGAAAAAACTTATTGCCTGCTTGAGGTATTTTGACGGAATAGATTAATATGGTAAATAATGTCAGTTAATTTGTGGACTCATTTGACACTTACAAAAATTTGTGGATCTAACACATAAATTATGAAATAATAATTGGACCAAACGTTTTGGACTGTAGGATGCAATCAATTTAGGACTGTAGGGGGTCGAGTTTAATTAACAGGGAAGGTTAATTAACTGAAGTTTGTTTGTGTGTTTTTTTTTTTCTTTAAAATAATTAATGATTTCTTAATGTAAATTAAAGATTTGATTAGCTTAAAAAAAGATGATGATATGGCATTTGGGAATTGGGATACATATTTGGGACCCCTAGCTTTTTATGATTGTACATGCTGTAAAGCCTGTAATAACTTAAACCCATGCGGGAGTGGATAAACCTCCAACTCTCTAAGACCGCCAAACTCAAAAAACCCAGAGAGACCGTGAGACATTAGACAATGGCAGCAGCTCCAGAGCTGTTTTCCTATTCCTACTCCTACACTTGCCCAACTCTCTCTAAAACCCTCTCTCTTCTCTCTCCCCCATTTCCCAAATCTAGGGGTCGGCAATGGGCCGGGCCGGGCTAGCCCGGCCCAAATTTTTCGGGTTCGGGCCGGGCTCGGGCTTGAATGATAGAAGCCCAATAGGGCTTTCGGGCCGGACCGGGCCGGGCTTGGGCTTTAATACACAAGCCCAAGGCCCGCCCATCGGGCTTTGGCTTGCGGGCTTGGAGGGTCGGGCCGGGCTAGGCCCAAATAGGCCCAAAACCTGTTTAGACACATATATATGTTAAAAAAAAAAATAGGATTTTGGCTATGTTGTGATTTGAACATGAGACCTCACATAACAAACTTCAACTCTCAACCAACTGAGCTGACCAGTTTATTTGTCAAGTTTGTGAATCATAACATATTTAATAGCTCTTTCGTTTTTTTACTTCAATAAATTATTAATATGCTTATTAAGTTATTCTATAATACTATTATGTTAGTAATAGTGTAATACCATAAATAATAAACTTTTAAAATTATATACAATATTACAACTATAATAAAACATAAATGTACATATGTTTTATTATATATTTTATTACATATTTTTATAAACAAACGATGCAATTGTGTTGTCAACGATCCGAACCGTTCAAATTTTAGTTCCTCACTCAAAGATAATTCGTGCAAAAAATTAGCTTAATCGGAGATGTAAAAGTGACATAATAGTGGTCGAATTAATGAACGATCATGGTTTTTCTAATGATGATCGAATGGGTAGATGAATGTCGATTTAGCCGATTTTTTGTACGGATGATCTTTGACTATGAACATAGAAAATGAACGGGTCAAATTGTTGAAATCACGTTGTGGTCTTCATAATTATGGAAACAACAAGGTTTCAACGGGAAAGTTATTAGAATTATACTCTTCAAGTGTATTTATATGTAGAAGTTCACATACCGATCGTGTTTTCAACGATCCGAATCGTTCAAGTTTTAGTTCCCCACTCAAAGAGAATTCTTGCAAAAAATTAGCTTAATCGGAGATGTAAAAGTGACATAACGGTGGTCGAATTAATGAACGATTGTGGTTTTTCTAATGATAATCGAATGGGTAGATGAATTCCGATATAGCCAATTTTTTGTAAGGATGATCTTTGACTATTAACATAAAAAATGAACGGCTAAGATTGTTAAAATCACGTTGTGGTCTTCACAATTATGGAAACGACAATGTTTCAACCGAAAAGTTATTAGAATTATATTCTTCAACTCTTCAAGTGTATTTATATGTAGAAACTCACATCTCGATCATGTTTTCAAGTTTCCAATGATCCGAACCGTTCATTTTTTAGTTTTTCACTCAAAGATCATCCATGCAAAAAATTAGTTCAATTGGAAATGTAGAAATTAGATAATGGTGGTCCAACTTATTAACGATCGTGGTTTTTCTAATGATAATCGAATGGGTAGATGAGTTCTGATTTTGCTGATTTTTTGTAAGGATGATCTTTGACTATGAATATAGAAAATGAACGGCTCAAATTGTTGAAATCACGTTGTGGTCTTCACAATTATGAAAAAAATAAGGTTTCAACGAGAAAGTTATTAGAATTATATTCTTCAACTCTTCAAGTGTATTTATATGTAAAAGTGACGTAACGATGGTCGAATTAATGAATGATCATGATTTTTCTAATGATAATCGAATGGGTAAATGAATTCTGATTTGGCCGATTTTTTGTAAGGATGATCTTTGACTATCAACATATAAAATGAACGGTTCAAATTATTAAATTAATGAACAATCATGGTTTAATAACTTTAATTATAGTTGTATTATAAAAGTTGTATATATACATATACATTTATGTTTTATTATAGTTGTAAATTTGTAATGTTGTATATAATTTTCAAAGTTTATTATTTATGGTATTATATAGTATAGTTTACACTTTACACTATTACTATTTACTAATATTATAGAATTATATAATAACTTAATAAGCATATTAATAATTTATTAGAGTAAACAAACGAAAAACCTATTAAATATGTTATGATTCACAAATTAAACAAATAAACTAGTCAGCTCAGTTGGTTGAGAGTTGAAATTTGTTCTATGAGGTCTCAAGTTCAATTCATAACATAGCCAAAATCCTATATTTTTTTTTATTGAAGATATTAAACGGGCTTTGGGCTTTGGGCCGGCCTAAGCGGGCCGGGCTTTGGGCGGGCCGTGGGCTTCAAGGGGATGGCTTAAGCCCAACCCAAGAAATTTTCGGGCCGGGCCGGGCCGGCCCAAATGTCGGGCAAAATCGGGCTTCGGGCCTTGGGCTATTTGGTGAGCCCTACCCAAATCTCTCTCCCCTCCAATTCTTCGCACTCCCTCCCTTTCCCTCCACACTTGTCTTCTTCCCACTCCTCCTCGCTTCCTCTCCCGCCTCTCCGCCAATGATTTTGACATTTCCGTAACGGATAACCAGCAAGAAGAAGAAGAAGAAGAAGAGGGAGAGCTTGTGGATGATGAGTTGGACGGAGGCGGCGACGATTCCTCCAACGTCCACGCCCTCGAAGAAGACGCTCGACTCGCTGTTCAAGAGTTCTCTTTCTCTTTGTCCCGCCAACTCAGAATCGGTGCGTTTTTTATCATTCTCTTCATTGTACTCTCCGTGTCTCTTTCTGCCTCTAATTTTCTCAGGCTTTGGTTTTGATGCTTGCCTAGTATTTTTGGAAATTCATAATGCAACTCAAATTAGGGGAGATAGCCGGTTTTAGTAATTTTATGCCAAACCCAGTTCATAGTTTGACCGAATTATTCTGAAATCTACTAACTTTTCCAAAAAAAAAAAAAAAAAAGGAGGCTGCCTTTAATTTTTCAATGGTTTTTTTTTAATGGGTTCACAAAATTCATTTAAAAAACGTTGGTTGAATTTTTGCCCATTTTATTAAGGCATTCTTGAAGAATAAGTTGTCAATGTGGCATTTGTCATTTGGTTGTGTATAATCACCATATATAACTTTCATCTGATGGTTTTAGAAGATGAGCAAACTGATCAAGAGCAAATTGGTCGAAAGCAGAGGAGCCAGAAAAGTACAATTAAAAGTGTGAGTAAGCGTCTTATCACAGTTACTTTCAAATTTTAGTGATGAGAAACTCATGAGAGTTCTGTCTGAGTACAGTGATATCTTGATAGGATTTCAGTGCAGTGTATAATGAGATGTTTGAACCAGAAAGCATAATGTTGTGCTTATTGAATACTGTGCTCGTTTTTGTTAATCTTTTTCTGCCACTAGGTATCATGAACAATTTGCCGGAGTGTGTAGAATTTGCATATATCAATTTTTTTATCTTATACTTCTGGAGCATTCGTAGTTTTATTCTTTCTTTTCCTTTTTTTTTTTTTTTTTTTCTTTTTGCTAAAGTATAATGTTGGTTTCTATAAAGCAATCAGACTGTTGTTTTCAAATAATGTAAGTTGGGGACTCTTTTTGTTGAAATGAAGAGAAAGCAGAGAACATCCATAGTCTCTAAACAATTCAAATTTCATTTTCAGATCCCTGATCATCTTCTTCCAAGGGTTGCGATTGTTGGAAGACCGAATGTTGGTAAATCAGCATTATTTAACCGTCTTGTCACGGTACTTAATCAGAATCTGGTCTTCTATTATTTAATTATCATTAAATTAATGAGGAATATATAATTTTGAGCTTTCACGTGTACTTGTCTCTATGTTTTTAACTCTGTAAGTGGACTTACATCTTCTTATGTTTTAATTTTTGTTATGTATTGCAGGGGAACAAGGCAATTGTAGTTGATGAACCTGGGGTTACTAGGGATCGCCTGTATGGTAGATCCTTTTGGGGGGACTATGAATTTATGGTGGTGGATACTGGTGGTGTTCTTACAGTTTCCAAGTCACAGGCCAATGTCATGGAAGAATTGGCTATTTCAACAACCATTGGTATGGATGGAATTCCACTTGCCTCCAGGGAGGCAGCTGTTGCCAGGATGCCCTCAATGATTGAGAAGCAAGCTACTGCAGCTGTTGAAGAATCATCTGTCATTATTTTCCTCGTTGATGGCCAGGTAGATTTTGTGATAAATACTTTTTGGACCATGTGCAATGTGCTTCTTTTGCTAGTTGATAAGTGTAAAGAAAATATGAGCTGCAATATGCTTATACATTATTGGTTATTTGAAGATGCAAATTTTGCAGTACATACTTACTACTTCCATATATTGTTTTTGTGGCCAAATAAAGATACATTAAAGCAAAAGCCCAAAGTGATTATACAATTGCGGAGAAGTCATTAAAAATATTATGTGAGCGCGAAAGTGATATGTACAATTTTTGGAGAGGCTATCAAGTGTAGTGTGGGGAAGCATCCTGGATTTGCTAGAATATCAAAAATAAGGCCTGCATGTAGCATCAAGAATGCATCGTAAACTTGCGAAGTCAGAAAGCACATGCTAAATATTAGTAATCTTAAACAAAATTGTATTATAGAAATTGTTAATTAGTACAGATAATACTGAATACACATGTTTTTTGATGATAAGGTGGAGGAAAGGTACTTTGGAACTTTTAGCTTCTCTTTGGATGTCTTTGTCAAGCATTTTGGAGATATTCTTTTTTGTTAAACCATCTCGAATGGGGGTAGTTTTGAATTGAATGTAATGTGTTTTTGCTTGAGGATGTACGTTTGATTATGATGGACTTGTCATGCTTGCTACTTTTAGTTTTACTTTACTTCCATTTTTTGTATTAATAATATATTTTTTTGTATAAAAAAATATTGAATACTCCCAGGAATAATTGAAGTTGTGAATCACTGTGCATAAGCTGGAGTAATGATTCCAAAAACTCCACAAAGCTTTGATTTCAATAGAGATAACAATTTTATTTTGATACTTATTTCCAATTTATTATAATGATGACCATTTTGTATGCATAATATGAGTTTATTAAATTATATATTTGAAGGCATTTATGTTAACATGTATTTTGGTGAAGCTTGTGATTTTGACCTTGAAAAAGAGCTTGGCTTTATGATGGTAAAGATAATACTAAGTAATATTGACAATGGTTAACAGGCAGGTCTAACTGCAGCTGATGAGGAAATTTCAGATTGGCTACGTAAGAACTACTCAGATAAGTACATCATTCTTGCAGTTAACAAGTGTGAATCTCCACGTAAAGGAATCATGCAAGCATCAGAATTTTGGTCCTTAGGGTGAGCTGAACTCTTTGCACCCCCCCCTTTTTTTTTTTCTTTGTAAATAAAACTTAAAATCACTTCACAAAAATTTTGAAAAAGGGTTCTGGTCTTCAGTCAGTAGCAATGTCTATCTATAAATCTAGTGAATTATCCATTCAATATACATTGTTGTGTTCAAGGCATAATGTACAAAGTATTAGATAGTAAATTCTTATTTCTATCGTACTATACCTATAGTGCAGGTTGTTGAGTTGTGCTTGGTGCAATGATGATAGCATTGTTATAGGCTCAACCTCATCATCCTCTCTATTGCATTGATTCCCTCTCCTGTAAGGCTAAACCTTCCATAATAGGACAAGTATGATCGTGGGTTTAGATTCTTTGATTTTGAGGTTCATTCTGAGTTTGTCTGTTTAGGTTTTTTTTTTTTTTTTTTTTTTTTTTTTTGAGAGGAAGCATAATGATTGTATTAATAAAAATGTAGAGTACAATCAAAATGGACACACACACACACACACACAATCACCTTGTTAGAAGACTCTCAAATGATGATTTGAGAGTCCATTGTCCAAATGCACTTTCAAACCGAGTGAGATTGGGAATGATTAGTGAGGTTTTGGAGTTTATAGAGAGATTGTGTAAGTTGGAGAGAGAGAAAGGATAAAGAGTTGGAGATCAGTGGGTTTAGAGAGGAAATCAATTGATAGTTTTAGTTTTATTTAGTCTCGCTTGTCTTTTTACGTAAGGGTAAAAGAGGTATTAAAAATTTCATTAAATGGGATTGAGAAAAAGGAGTCAAAATAGAGCCACCCTAAAAATATGTAAGTTAGTCAAAATAGAGCCACCCTAAAAATATGTAAGTTAGTTCAAGTTTAAGTTTTCGAAAGCTGATGCTTGGGAGAATATAATGCCTAGTTTCTTATTAGGGTTTGTTAGGTCTCAATATATGAAAATTTTATGCTTTTCATTTATGCTATTATTTGTAATTAACAAAATTGTAGTTGTTGACACACTTAAGTTTTGCATCTGGTGGACACATAAAAATGTAGTATATCTAATATTAATGTACAGAGCATGTTTTTTGGTTGATTGACTAGGTTTTCACCACTTCCTATATCTGCTATATCTGGGACTGGAACTGGAGAGCTTCTTGATCTTTTGTGTTCAGGGCTGAAAAAGATTGAGGTTTGTAATCTCAGAAATTTTATTCCTGGTATAACAGTCTTCCAATTTGACTGCCTTTTTTTTAATGCTGAAATTTGATTGACAATTGACTCAACTTTACCATCTCAAACTTACTTTTTAAGTAGTATTTTTTATCAAGATTCTCATTTTGAGCTTGTTAGTTAACTTTTCAGTTCAATTAGCATCCAATCATGCTTAATTGAAAAAGAAAAATTGGTGCTTCTGGTCATTCCTGAAACCCAAGAAAGCATGTTCGTGTCTTGTTCTAAGAATATTTTCATTTCTCTATGATATAATTTATTATGCATATATTATATGCAGGACCCAGAAGTTTATGATGAACAAGAAGATTATGTTCCTGCAATTGCCATTGTTGGCCGACCAAATGTTGGTAAAAGTAGCATTTTGAATGCATTGATTGGAGAGGACAGGACAATTGTTAGCCCAGTCAGTGGAACGACCCGTGATGCTATTGATATCGAATTTACTGGACCAGATGGACAGGTTTGATTGGTTTTCAATTTTCCGTTCTGCTATTTCACCTGTTGTTGACTGTTTTAACACAAAATGTTCTGCACAGATCTATTATGTGATCTGTGTAGTGAAAAACACCTTTCAGCCTTGTCTTAGATGTATTCTAGAGTTAAAACAGATATAGCAAACACACATATAATACCAGCAAAATAAGACACACGAGAAACACCAAGATTTGTTCTCGAGGTTCGGCGAACTTTGCCTACGTCCTCGTGTGATCCTTCGAGAATCACAGCTGCACTATGTATAGAATAAGAGTACAAGAACTTATTGAAACCCTAGACTACCCAACTCGCAGCCGCTCTCTTCTCTCTTGCACAAATAGCTCTCTTGTGTTTTTCCCTCTTGAAAAACCCTTCCCTTGAAGTCACTCACCCTTGAGTCTCTAACCCGAGTCTCCCTTTGAGTTTCTTCCCTAGAAGTCTCTAGCTATATCTTATTTTTATGAGACTTGCAGCAGCCTATTTATAGAGCATAGACTTACCACTTACAATATGGATTCCTAATCCTAATAGAATTAGGTAATCTACCTATTAGCTAATTCTATTCCCTTGTACACAAGGAAAACCCTTTAGAACTCCTTCCCACATTAGGAAAGTCTTGTGCAAGTCCTATTTGTCTTCCAAAATCGTACCCCACTAGGAAAACACCAAACTACCCCACTGCCCAGTCTCCCTACTGCTCTTGGCCAGATCTGTAGCTTCCTCCAGAAATTTCCGACGAGACAAAAACACAACAATCTCCACCTTGGCGAGTCGGAACCAAAGCCATGAATGTTGTACCTTCGAGATATTCTCTAGTCTTGAAGTAACCTCGAACAAACCTCCAAGAACCCCTTCACATTGGCAAAAAACCTATTGCCTCTATGCACCTTAAGTGAGAAGGTGCTCCACCTCAATCAACTAACTTTGAAGATTGAGCAAGCTCACCCCGAGCTTGTACCTTCGAATCTTAATTGCAGCCTCAAAATTCTCTTCGCCTTTTGTTCCATAAACCCATTCATAGCCAACGTTCTCCTTGGATTTAGGAACTAACTTCCAACTGAAGTTCCTTTGTAGAGACAACCTAGCACACCTCCGACGTTCCCATTCCTTGCTCTCACAAGCCCCCTTGAATGTAGCCGTATTTCCCTTACTAACACCATAGTAACCTCTGTCCTTTTCCCACCAAAACTTGTGAGTTAGCTTGATGGTACTTTTGGGCTTGGACTGCCTTGTGCTCTTTTTCTCCACCTGTTCTTGAACCTTTGTTGATTGTTGTTGCTGCCCAAACTCTTCAACCCTTGTGTTATGCTCCACCAGCTCAGAGTTGGCCTTCTCTTGAACTGGATTTACCTTCATAACCACCTTGGTTGCCTTCATGGTTGCATCTTCCTTAACAACAATCAAACCTTCCTCATCTTTATTGACTTCCCTTGCTGCATCCTTGAAGTCAATCTTTGATGAATAACTAACCAAGCAACAATCATGGTTTGTTGCTTCTTCTTCTTTAGCCGCAGCACTTATTTGACGAGACTCTTCCTTTGTGAGATGATGCCCTTGCTCTCCCTTGTTACAATGCTCCATGAGCTCAACATCCAAGCTCTCTTTGGTAGACGCAGCTGCTCCATCTATCACTGTAACCCCGGAAAGCTTGTAGAGATTATTAGATTGCACAACTCCCTTCAGGATCACACTTGATCCTTTTGAGACTTGGAGCTTCCCTGCTCTAGACTTGAATGCATACCCATTCTTCCCTAGAGTTCCAAGAGAGATAAGATTTCTCTTCAATGTAGGAATATATCGCACATTCCCAAGCAACCTAACAATTCCATCTTGCATCTTCACCTTGACTGTGCCAACGCCATGAACCTTGCACACAGAGTTATCTCCCAAAAAAACTTTGCCCTCACTAGATTCCTCATATGTATGAAACCACTCCTTGTTTGCACACATATGAAAACTACATCCGGAGTCCAAATACCAAGCATGTGGAGTAGAATTACCAGAAGATACCACCAAAAGCTCCCCATCGTCGACCACGACGTTACTTGAGTTTTCAGCCCTTTTCTTCTTCTTCTCCAGCCATATTTGGCAATCCCTTTTCCAGTGGTCTAATGAACCACACTCGAAGCAACCACCTTCTTCATCGGAATCATTGGACTTCCCCTTTTTGCTAGATCTGCCCCTCCTTTCCTTCCCTCGACTCTTCTCCTTGCCCTTAGCATAAAGGCCTTGTGATGACTGAGTGCCTTCGGTCAAATCATCTAACTTTGCATATGACTGAAGCGCTTGCACCACGTCATCAAGCTTTAGAGTCTCCTTTCCAAACATCAAAGTTGTTCGGAAGTGCTTGAAAGAAGATGGCAGAGATCTCAGCAAGATGATAGCCTTATCATCATCTTTGTAAACTTCTTCAACCTTGTCCAGATTAGCTATGCAATTTTGAAATTTGCATACATGATCCGCTACATCTCCACCTTCTTCTAGTCGAAGTCCGAAGAGTTCATCCTTTAAGAAGAGTTTATTAGACACCGTCTTGCCCATATAAACACTCTCTAACTTGTCCCATGCTTCTTTTGCTGTCATCGCCTCTGTGATGTGAGACCTCACGGATTTTGTGAGGTGGATCTCTATTGAACTCTTGGCCTTCTTGAGAACCTTGTTCCATGTTCCTTCTGACGTGGTTGTCGGCTTCTCACCAAGAAGTGCATCATCCAGATCTTGCTACACCAGCACGTTCTTCATCATCCGTTGCCAATCTGTAAAATCATCCTTGCCATCATATGGCTTCAAAGCAGGCCTTAAATCCCCTAAGTCCATGCTTCGACCTCCTCTAGACATCGCAGAAACCTTCTAGCCAACCTGGCTTTGATACCAATTGTAGTGAAAAACACCTTTCAGCCTTGTCTTAGATGTATTCTAGAGTTAAAACAGATATAGCAAACACACATATAATACCAGCAAAATAAGACACACGAGAAACACCAAGATTTGTTCTCGAGGTTCGGCGAACTTTGCCTACGTCCTCGTGTGATCCTTCGAGAATCACAGCTGCACTATGTATAGAATAAGAGTACAAGAACTTATTGAAACCCTAGACTACCCAACTCGCAGCCGCTCTCTTCTCTCTTGCACAAATAGCTCTCTTGTGTTTTTCCCTCTTGAAAAACCCTTCCCTTGAAGTCACTCACCCTTGAGTCTCTAACCCGAGTCTCCCTTTGAGCTTCTTCCCTAGAAGTCTCTAGCTATATCTTATTTTTATGAGACTTGCAGCAGCCTATTTATAGAGCATAGACTTACCACTTACAATATGGATTCCTAATCCTAATAGAATTAGGTAATCTACCTATTAGCTAATTCTATTCCCTTGTACACAAGGAAAACCCTTTAGAACTCCTTCCCACATTAGGAAAGTCTTGTGCAAGTCTTATTTGTCTTCCAAAATCGTACCCCACTAGGAAAACACCAAACTACCCCACTGCCCAGTCTCCCTACTGCTCTTGGCCAGATCTGTAGCTTCCTCCAGAAATTTCCGACGAGACAAAAACACAACAATCTGGACGGACGTAAGACTCAAAAAATAACACTTCAGTGATATATATATATATATATATATAGGTGTTTTTCACAATAATATTTATCTAACTCATTAAATGGAGTTTTTATATAAATTTCCTATATGTGGATTTCTTCCTTGGAATACCTAGAGATTTTCCAGTGAAATTGAAGATTATCAAAAGTTTGATGGCGAATTTTTATGTTGAGACTGTACCATGCTGTCTAGCCTAACCACCTCATTTACTTCAATTCAAGTACGATTATTTTTTTCTACTGCACCACGGAATTAGGGCTACAAATGAACCAATCTACTCAGCAGTGCTTGGCAATGCATGTGGGAGGATGAAATGTCAAAACGGGCTGGATTGGACTTGAGTTATTTTCTTATCCCCTGGTGCCTTGGATGTTTGACTTTGGAGTTTAGGCCACTCACAGCAAGGGCATAGTGTGGCTGTCGGATGTAGCATGCGTGTCAGTGTGTGGAAGCTTGATCAACAATGCTTTGACAGATATGTGGTATAGCTGGGTGGAACAAAATTAGGTTCTGATGCTAAATTTGTGTAGGAAAAATAGAGAAAAAGGAAGGCAGAAATAGAAAAAGGAATGAAAGAGAGGGAGAATAGAGGAGGGAAGAGGAGAAGAAAAAGAGGATTGTTTGGGGGTTCAACTTTCATTCATCGATAGTGAAGAAAACTACACCATGACCTATTTATTAGGCCAGTCCAAACAATCAATCCCCTTAATTAACTCTTTTTACACTGATTCCTTAATCAATGCCTTAAATTCCTTAATCAAAACCTAAATTTCCTAGTGAAATCTTTAATCAATTCAATATCCTATTTATCTCTTTAATCACATCCAATTCTCCAATTGCATCCCTAAATATTTGATCTCCATGATTCTTCACCAATATCATGAGGAACCAATTGTGGAATAGGAAAACACTAAGGAAGAAGTCATGTCACAAGGCTGTTAGGGAAATGTTCTCAACTGTTGATTTTAAAATTCCTTCAACTCCTGTGTCTCATTCAACCCAGCTTCTAACCAATCACACTCCTTTTCGCTCAACCCAATTGTATGAAAAGAAAGAATTCCTTGTTTCTGATCTTGCTACTTTCAATATTAGAAGAGAAATTGATTGAAGCTCCAAAGTTGCATGCTCATAAACATTTCAAAACTTGAGGTCTTCTTTTCAAAAAAAGAAGTCGAGGTTGTGTTTTCCCGACCAGCGACAAAAGTGGAAATCATAATTTTAGAGATTTGATTAGGGGTTTTAATTTGAGTTGATGTTGGATTGTCTAATATAATTTCCTCTTTCCGTCTGTTTCTAAGCTTTCAATTCTGTTTTATAAAGACCCATGGAAATTTTCTGATAATTTACATAGAAAGGTGAGCTAGGATGTAACTCTTTGTAGATCGACTTAAATTACAAAATATTGAAATCCTATTGATTCCCTATTGTTCTTCTCTTCCTATCTTCCTTTCCCTTCTCTTTCCCTTGCTTCCTGTTGGTTCTGCATCATTGAGTTTGGGAAGTTGCCCTTGAGCCGTCAAATATATTGAGAGCTCTATTGTATACTATCAACCTGAGCTTGAACAAGCAATGGTTTGTTGGCTGAACCATCAAGATACATGACAGCCGTATTCACCGACGCCTCCTTGGACTACGTCCGACAAGCCGCCCCATGTCCTAAAAGTCTTTGATCCATAGGTGCCAACGAATGCCTTTGGTTTCGGGGTTCGGGTTGGCTCATTTGCTCCCCTAAATGGGATACTATGCCTATTGTTGGTTTACATTCTTGAAATATGAGTAATCTGTTTATATTCTTCTTCTTTTTTCTTCTTTATAGTGCCTAATTCCCTCCCATATGTGAAGATAAAACCTTGTTGAAATAAAAATCTCAGATACTTATAGTGCAATTATTTTTTTTGCAGAAGTTCCGGCTTATTGATACTGCTGGAATCAGAAGAAGAGCAGTCGTTGCTTCATCAGGTAGTATGACGGAGGCTTTATCGGTAAATCGAGCATTTCGTGCCATTCGCCGTTCTGATGTTGTGGCTCTTGTCATTGAGGCCATGGCTTGTATCACAGAACAGGTACTTTTTCCATTGATTTTTTTTTTTGGCTGGAGTTATCATTTCTATATTGCTGTAAAGAACATGCCTACGCTTTTCTGCCTTAACGTATTTCAGTAGAAACAAACTAAGTTGGGTGTGGTTGAAACATATTTTAAAAAATAACGAATTATATATGTATATAAATGTGCTTCTATGTCTATATCATGACATGTATTTGATATTATATATATTAATCACATATAAGCTAAAAAAATTATTATTTTATAAGAAATGAAATTTCAATCAAATTGAGGTGGAGAAACTTCTTAAAATAAGTCATGATATAACTTCGTCAACATTTAGGTTACATGTTACCTCTTTAGCTTTGTACAGGAACACTTATCGATTTGCTGGAAATCGCACCATTTGTCTTATTCTTTAATAATTTTTTTTTTGAAAACTACAATGCAAATGGACATCATCCTCCCATAACCCTAGGCCCTAGCATGTCCTGGCAGACTTGAAAGGCAGTTTGATTCATTCAAACCTAGTTACTGGTCTATGATGTATATGAATAGAAATATATTTTCTATTGAACTTTTGGAAATTACGGTTCTCTTCAAATAATTAATGAGTTAAATTGACCTTTTTGTGTGCCTTGTTGGCAGCTGTTAGTTTTTGTTTTCCCTTTTAGGCTTTATAATCAGTTTGAACGAGCAAAAATTTTGGGATATGTAATCAGATATATTTGCCAGCTTTGCTTGTTTATTTTCAAAATTATGTGCTCTTTAGCAAGGGAAAATCTGTTTTTTCAAATGAAAATATAATTATAACATAGGATATACTTTACTGAAAAAGAAAAGCAAACAAAGTTGTAATTTTTTATAATGCTATCTTACCCAGGGGCAATGTTTTTTTGCTTAATCCTATATCTACTAATTTTTTGTCCAATTTTCATAATAGCTCTTCGATGCTAAAGAGATTTGGATTGCAACTATTTAGTTAATTAAATTCAGTTTATTACAGGAAGTAACTCATTCAAGACTAAGTGGTAGTGAAAACAGAACCATGTACCTTCTTTTTGTTTAAAGAATGTCTTCAAATCGTAGCTTTATAAATTATGTCAGTATATTTTTTTAGAGAATGGCATCACGGCTTTCTAATTAGATGAGATGTTTTCTTTCCACGAGTAGATTTCTTTTTAACTATAGTTTGTCTGCATGAATCTCCTAGGATTGCAGGATTGCTGAAAGGATAGAAAGAGAAGGGAAAGGTTGCCTGATAGTTGTAAACAAATGGGATACTATCTGTAGTAAATCAAGTGGTACAGGAAGCACTAGCTTTTAAATCACCACCAAGGACACGAGGTGGCAAAAGAGGGCGCATCTATTACTGCACTCAGGTACTTGTTTTATGCAGTGCAAACAGTGACCATGTTATGTTTTTTTTTTTTTTTTTTTTCGGGTGATTATATGTCTTGCATTCCTGTTGATTATAAATCTTTCAAAAGACACCCTTGTTTATTGTAACTTTTAGATGTTAATGTCATAAAATTTTGAGATTTATTTTTCTTATGAGAAAAAGCATGACTTTTTTAAGTTTTGGGTGATTCAGTCCTTTAAGCCCACTAATGCAGGAGCCAAGTTCAAAGTAGTTTAAATCAGTCCATCCAAGTTCCAAGCACCACATGAAGAGTCTTTTTATTTAATGAATGCAATTTACACATGAAGAGTTTCTTTATGTCACCTGTTCAAGGCATTAAGTGTTATGAGTTATGTCTCTTAGAATTCCTAGGCGTATTAATGTGGGTCTTATTGTTCATGTATCAATGACTATAAAAGGGCTGGTTTGTAACCTTTGAGAGAAGTTAATGGTGAAAGAAATCAGTTTTTTCTGCTTGTGTGTGAAGCACGAGTTGACTTGGAGTGATTCCAAGCCACCTTCGGTGAGATGCCAAAGGCCGGTGTGATGCCGGAATTTTTCTATTTTTTATTGGAGTATGCCAAAGGCCAGAGTGAATCCGGATCTCTATCTTCTCTTCCCTACTCTTACTATTGTCCTACATCACCCACTCTATGAACTACTTTCCGTGCATGCCTAACTTGAGGATAGCATCTGTTGTAAATTTGCATGTCACAAATTACATATCCAGTATTTTCTTATAAGGCGACCCACAGTTGTGTATTTACTTCATATCCATTTTGCAGGCTGCTATAAGGCCACCAACATTTGTGTTTTTTGTTAATGATGCAAAACTTTTCCCTGAGACTTACCGCCGTTATATGGAGAAGCAACTGCGGTCAGATGCAGGGTTTTCAGGTACTCCAATTCGGCTTCTATGGAGCAACAGAAGGAAATCAGAAAAAGATGAAGGTCAGTTCTGGTTTTGTTTGTTTTCCTTTTGGGAGGTGGAAGGGGTAGATCTTTTTGGTTTCATATGGTCTATCTGTGATCTGTCTGCCATTTTTGTTGACTTAAAGATGCGTATTCTCTTCTTTGGAAAAAACATTTGGACTTTAAGAACTTCAGAAAATAACCTGTAGCACATGCTTCCATCTATTTTGCACAAATATGCAAATGAGGATAACTTTATGGCCCTATTATACATAGATGCGTCTGCAAACTTACCTTCCCCCTCCCATTTTTGTGATGATCCCTCTTGAATCCTTGATTATGTTGTCTTGCCTACATGAGTTTTCTATGTTTTTGTGTTGTTTGAATGCCCAAGAAGACAATAATCAATTTGAAGGCTGTAAATCATATGTCCACAGGCAGAGCTGCAACAAGGACACAAGCAAATCTTGTGCCACGTGACAGAAAACTGGAATTAGCTACATGAAGTACATTGAATGTAGTGTTATCTCAGAACCGGCTAGGAGGGAGTCTATGTTGGCACAGCTTTGTGCGTGGGAGATACTAGTTATCAGATGCTGAAGTTAACCTTGCAAGGTGGTTGATGTGAAATTTCTCTGTTTTCATGCTTGTTGGTTGGAAGAATGCATAATTCTACTAACCCATCTTGCGCAAAAGGACTGGCATTGCATGTATATTCCCTGATTTTGATGTCTTCTTGTAAGTTGGGCCTTGGAATTTTACTTTAGAATCAATGTAAATATGATATGAAGATCAAGCAAATCTTTTTGATAATTACCACATGCTGTTTTATTATTATTATTTTTTAAGCGGCTTTTTTAATGACCTTAGATGCTTTTGCATTTTGGGCCCATATCAGAGTTAGATGCCACGTGTCGTCGTGGAATGGGCGGGAAATTATTTTGGGGTCAAACCCATTTTTGCCCCCAACCACTCAATGCCATGTCATTAAAAATGTTAGGTCGACTACGTCCAACGTGGCACTTAACAGTCCCTTTATCTTAATCCTTAACGGATTGACCATTTTATATGTTTTTTTTAGTTAATGGGGGAATTTGAAAAATTTTATAATTCGTGGACCAACTTGAAATGGACCATATAGTTGATGGATGTAAATGTACTTGAGCAAATAATATAACAAGAGGAATGCTAGTTGCCTAATCTTTTTATGCCTTCTTTATTCTCTTGTCAATTATGAAATATAGTATTAAAGATGGATGTGTTCATTATCTAGATCACCTTTTAAAGATTACCAACGCAAAAAATTAACTAAATTAGAAATCGTTTTGTGATTTAATTGTTACCAAATAAATACACAGTTTTGGTAACAGTAAGTTTATCGTCTTTTTATTTGATAATAGTTAGATGATCAAATGATTTTTTATTTAATTAATTTTTTTGCAAAAATAATCTTTAAAGGTGATCAAGAAGTTGCAGTGCAAAATTGGTAACAGAATAATGTAACTAGCATTTTTCTATAAACAAAGTTTGTCTGACGTAGGGTTAAATCTATTTGAAGTTATACATATTCGATATTTTCTTCGAGCTATTATGTTAAACAAAATTTACATTTTCAGTCGGACCAATGAAAATTTGTATTTGAAATCATTTACAAAATGTAGATAGGGAGTGTACAAAAAGTAAATGATGAATGCATTAAGAATTAGGATAAAAGAGGGAGTTGAAGGAAATGTCACTTCATTATTGTTGATGCAAAAATCCGTTTGGTGATAGAATCAACTTAAGATAGGTGAGCTGGTTGATAAGTAGGCCTTGTTGGAGAATTATTAGGATGAAAACTTGTGATGAACAAATCTTGCTGAATTGATGGTTGGTGTTGATGAGATCTTCCTGCATGAACAAAGGTCAAAGAAGATAGGACTGGTATAGTACCAACCAATTATGCTCCGATGATGAAGTCAATGAAGTATAGATGAAGGTGTTTGAGCAAGAACAAAAAAGAACAAATGATGAACTTGGGTGAATATGGAAGAAAGAAGTAAAATCTTTTGGGTTATTCTCAAGTGCTTGTATGTAATTGATAAGGTTTTTTGTAAACCCCTTCTTCATGCATATAAGATGGTTTATACCTACATAAAGATGAACAGAGGAGGAGATACCACGTTACCAGTCAGGAATAGTAGCATGCATAGATACCAAGCCCCTTTGCATTCAATGTTGTATTGAATGCAAGCATGGCTTTGTATGGTGGAATGCCCTAATAGTCATGGCTAGGAGCTAGGTTGTCAAATTTGACAGGATGTCATGTCAAGTGCACTTGAGTATGGCAGTTCATCCTAACTAGTTCTTTCAGAATAGCGATGGAATGACAAAGCTGAGCCGAACACATATGTCAATACCTCCATTTGTCATTGTGAAACCTTTGGGTGATTGGATTGGGAAGACTTTAGGGTGAACTGAGCTGAATTGATCATGTAAAGGCGCACATCTCCAAGTGTGAAATGGCTATGTTTGAAGAACCAAGTTTGATAGGACAGCACCTGGATCCGAGCCGAACCGAAGGTATCTAGAAAAGATGATCTCTTGAGTTTGATAGATTTTGATGTCTGTTCGGATCAGACAATGCAACTTGAAAGTCGGTGTTGATTCCAACGGTGCATACTATTGTATTGCTGAACTAGCATGATGACATGGATAGCTTGGTTTGACCAAGTTGACCATTTGAAAAGTCAGAACAGAAAATGGGGCCCGGTGTGCCACGTGTTGGATTGTGATTGGTTGTTGAATCCATGTGGATTTATCCACAAACAATTATATTCAACAAATCCTAACACAATGATTGATCCCCATATATATAGGCATACTGGAATGGAATTACCCTCTAACAAACCCTCTGAATTACAGATGAGGAAATTGTGAACAAAATGCTAGTAGCTAGCTGCATGAGGCAAGCCTCTCTTATTTTGTGTTAACATGAATGAATTGGAGCATCCAACCTAAAACCAATTGGCATGAGTGGAGAGACCAACACCTTATAAATCACTATACAAGGTTATAATTTTTTATTGTGAGACAACACTCTACATTCTTATAAGGGGCTTTTATTGGTACTCCCAAATTTTTTTCGATATCACCTAGGGGTGCCACTCGATCGGTTCAAATCAGTAATGATGCTTATCAAATATAAAACCAAAATTTTTCAGTTCTATTTTGGTTCCGGTGTCTTCGATTTTCGGTAATACTTTGATAATTTTTGTATTTATGGTATTAATTTTGGTACTTTTTTGTTAGAATCAATATCTCATTAAAACATGCCTTGTCAAACCTGATGAACTACTTCCTTCCGTGAAAAAAAAGAGTCCTAAACATTCTATATTAATAAAAACAAGTTTATGCACAAAAGCTCGGTTGTAAATTTTTAATGATGGTCTTAAAACAATAAGAAGGCTGATGGGTAGCCTTAAGGTGGTGCCAAAATAGGGTGCATTTTTCCAAAACTCAACTTTTTCTAGAATTTTAGTTTGGGCCTTCTTCTCCCCGCCAGTGGCAACGGTAGCTGGAGGCCTCTCCCTCTCTCGATTTTTCTTTTTCTTTCCCTTTTTCCCTTTCTTTTATCTCCTTATCCCTTTCTCGACCAACTTATATATTAGGATAGGGCTTTTATAAACACTTTTGATTTTTTGGGCTTAGAGGACTCTTTAAAGGGTTCCAGGAAATGAGTTTTTCCTCTTCTTCAATTATCAAATGGCAAATTTTTTGATTTCTCTCTTTCTTTCCCTTTCTCTCTTTCTTTTATCTCCTTATCCCTTTCTCGACCAACTTATATATTAGGATAGAGTTTTTATAGTGATATGGCTTTAGATGTTGATGTCATAAGGAATGTGTCAATTTCAACATATGAAAGTGAACTACCAACTAGAGAGCCAATTCCTCGTGATCCAATGCCTAATGTGCCAATTCCACATGCTCCTATTCCTACTAGTTACATTAATCCCAGTGATCATAGTCCTCGACCTCGTGCTCCTATTACAGACAAACGAAAAAGTGGTGAAAACTCAAAGTAAATATGAAATTTGGAGTGGGTGTTTGGTTTTTCACCTTAACATCAAATGATCTTTTAACACAATATTTCATTCTTATGCCTAAGTAATGATAGAGGGAAAAGCAAGGCCCCAAGAATGGGGAGGCTTGTTGAAGAAGATGATTTGAATTTCATAGACGTGCATTTGCATTATGAATCTCACTTTCATCCATTGAATGAAGAAGACAATAACAAATGACACATTTTTCGTAGACTGACTTCGAGAAATTTGGAAAATTAACTCAAATTTAAGTCAATTAAAGACTTTTAACATTTTTTAACACTCGAGGGATATTTTGCAAGATTAGTATTCAGAGTATGATTGAGTGCCACAAACAATATTGAGGCTATGTATTGCATTATAGACTAGATCATGTGTACAACTGTTACAAGAGTCTAAGATGGACTTAAACAAGTCATACATATCTAGCTAAGTCTAGTGATTATCAAAAACTATGTAAAGGGAGAATACAACACATGTTCTGCAAAGGATAGACACACGTGCTGCTATGAAGATGGAGTTAGACTAGAACTCTTAAGATGTTGTCTATCATGCCCCCACAAGCTGACATGATGATCTCGAACAAGAAGGTTAATTGGCAACTAAGTACTGGAAATGCTGAGAAGAAAGGCCTTTGGTAAAGATATCAGCCTTTTGATCATGAGATGAAACCACTACAAGAAAACCGAGCAATGGCAACCCACTTTTTACCAACTCTTTTGGACACTAACCAACCATTTAGAGTTGCGCAAGGGATTACCAACGCTGCAGCAACACTTGAGCCAAAGGATGTAGGGGTTGGGGTCCCTAAAAGGTTTCTGCACCGCCTGTTTTGGTAAGGTTGCTTGAGAACAGTGATTTGCTTTTATTATGCAACCATTACAAGTTAGTTTGAAAATTAGTTTGATTGTTATAACCAACCAATGTAGTTAGTCCCTTAATCCATTTCAAAAATATAATTCAATTTGCATTTCAAATATCTAGTGCTACCCTTTCAAAGGGTTGTTTAACTAAATAAATAATTAAAATTGAAATTTTCAGGTTTTTTTTTTTTGTTAAATGTATATGAAACTGCTGGATAGCAGTGGTTACCTAATACTATTGTTCCATATGATCTACATGTTCGTACCTCAAGTAAACCCGGTTTTTCAATTTACTATTGTTCCATATGATCTACATTGCATATATTCACACATCAAAGCTGTTTTAGCAACTGCTAACTCAAAATTAAACCAAAAGATACTTTATATATATATGTAAGATTACATTACATGATAAATTCCATAAGTGTGATCAGTTGTATAAAAAATACACTCAGTCAAACTAGCTTAAAAGAAGAGGCACAAAAAAGAAAAAGAAAACCTAGCTTAACAGAACCTTTACTTCCTTCCAACTTGACCCCCCTAAGTCACAAGCATGTGCATCCATATCTGCCAGCTTCCTACTGCCAACTACAATAAAAACAAAGCTAATTGGAAACCAATGCAATCCAAAGCAATGGGCAAGTCATATGCAAAACAATGAAACTTACGGGTAACAATGGCAGATTGATACTCACAAAGATGAAGACAATTAAAGGACCTATATAAACTTGTTCTTGCTTATCAATCATCTCATTTCCTGAAATAAGATGTACAATGCTAACAATAAACATCTAAAAAAAAGAGAAATCATAAAGAAAGTTGGACCATTACAAAGAACCACATGCAAAAGAACTGAGCATGATTTTGGGGCTTTTTCTCTTGTTCTCCTTTTCTTCTTTTCTACTACATCTTCTTTGGGATTAAGTCTCAAACAATGTTGAACAATTTAAATTCAGATACTCAGCCCAAAAAATTAACTTGAACATCTATATACTAAATAATGTCATTATGGAAACAAAAAGTCTGGTCATCGGGAGTGAGAGCAAACAGAGTTGATTGGAGGGACACAATTATGCACCAATTTAACAAAGAAACATCACATCATCATTAACCATGAGGTGAGCTACCAGAGAGTACTACTTGATCAAACCTTGATCCCATGGAATGTGAATTATGATAGTGATGACTCTATCAATCTTTATGCCTTACCAGTTATTGAATCAACTAGTTGACTCTAAAACACTTGCTATGTCACTATTATAATCCTTCATAATTTTGTATATTTACAGAATTTGAACAATGTGAAACTTAAGAGTAACCATGGCAGATTGGTACTCACAAAGATGAAGGCAATTAAAGGACCTATGTAAACTTGTTCTTGCTTATCAATCATGCCATATCCTGAAGTAAGATGTACAATGCTAACATTAAATGGAAACACAAAGCTGTACCTGCTAAAAAAGTCACCCAAGACAAGTAAAGTCATCCAAGCCACCACCAACAAGAGCATAGTGTGAAGCACAAAGCTGTACCTACTAAAAAAAAGAAGGAAAAAGATTATGGTAATCGGAAGGGGTAAAACCAGTTAAGAAAATCAAGAAAACATTTCAAGATGCAAAAAAAAAAAAAAAAAAAACAAATGATGGCATAATTACTTCAAGCTTTGCAGAATCTTGAATGTTGTTGACTTAGAATCTCGTTATCAACAAACCCTGTTGCCAAAGCAATTTTGGCTTCTTCTTTGCCTAACAAAAGAAGCATCAAACAATAAACATACTCTTATGTCATCCTCATCACAACATATATACCCAAAACTGAAATGAAATTCCTACTTCCTCTGCATATGCTTATCCCAAATAGAAATTAAAAACTGAAACCTTGCACAAATCATACCCCAAAACTGAAACCCAAAAATCAAAATAGAAATTTAAAAACTCAGGATAGGATTTCCTTACCTCAAGCAAGCACAATCAACAGCCTATACCAAAAATATAAAATTAACACATAAAAACTACACAGAAAACTAAAATAAAAACTGTTAAGTAAATAAAAGAATTGAGGAATAAGAAAACAACACCAAATATGGTGGTGACAGTAGGGCGGTGGGTCGCATTAGTGCCTGTAGAAACATTAAATGAAAATGAAAATTTTTATATTACAAACATAAATAATAGAAACCCAAAGAACTAAAAAAAAACAAAACACAAACCAGTATACATGCTCCTGTTGTTATAATATAACTGCAATAACTAATAAGTATATATGGATCTTAAAAAAAGTTATTTTTAAATGGATGGCACTCAATCTAGGAAAATATCATAACAAGAGAAATAAGAAGCAGCAAAAATGCTTACGCTGCCCATTGCACCCCATAGCTAGCAAATACTGAGGAAATGGGAGTCTCCGGATCTATGGCAGAAAAACATATTTACATCAAAATAAAAATTAAAAAGAGAACACCTAGTTTTTTTTATCTAACCATCAGACTCAAAACACGAACAGGGAACCCTTGTTAGGCAAATCAGTTTTGTTTTTTCCAGACCATCATAGACCACAAAAGCCCCAAAAACCCCAACTCTCTTAACCCTAAAATTGCAAAATCGATTTAAGTTTTGAAAACCCTAACCTGTCACAAGAAAGAACGCACCAAATAGAAGCTTCCTTCAAGCTCAGATCCACAATGCTCCAGCTTTGGAGTTCCATTTTTACGCTTCAGAGAGAGGGAGGGAGGGAAGGAGGGAGAGGGAGATAGAGAGAGGGAGAGAGAGGAGAGCGAGAGCGAGAGCGAGCGAGAGAGAGAACAGAGGGTTGAGGGTTTTGTTTGGCAGAAAGAGAGGTAGATCTGGAGATTTTTTTTTTTTTTGGGTCGGCGGCAAGTTTTAAAAATAAAATTACTAGCACCCCTTTAAAGGAAAAAATATCAACTCTTGAATTTGATACACAGAAATAACCTTCCCAAATATTTGTTTATTAATTTAGGGTTTCTCAACTTTTTTTTTTTATTATTAAAATCTTTGTAAAACTGATTGTGGATAATTTGTAAAATATTTAATGAAAGGGTTATTTCTCAAATTGATAATTTGGGCATATAATATGTTATCCAACTTATTTGAAATAGATGGTTTTGGGGTTGGATCTCTAAGTGTATTGGACAATGTGCCTCATTAACTATTAATTGTTGCTTTACAAAGCCTCTCTTATGCTGTTGGTGACTATAAGAGTGGATGATTTGACCTTTTTTTATACCAACTATATAAGCAACTATTTTTCTCTATACACCCTATGTCCCTTTTGTGTTAATAGTTGGTAACAATATTTAGAAACCCCGTAAGCCATCCTAACCCACATTAGTTAGTGTTTACAAACTAAAATGGGGGTGCTTTATGAAGTCAATGGCACAATAGTGTTTGTTGACCATAAATTTGAGCAATTGCAACCTACTAGAATTAACATACCCGATATCAACCTCTTTTCGAACAACCTTTTCACTCACATAATAGTAATCCACTTTGACATGTCTCTTGCAAGCATGGAAGACAAGATTAGAAGCAAGGGCCAAAGTACTAATGTTGTCACACCATAGTTTCGAACAAACCAAATGAATGTGTAAGTCATGTACGAAACAAAGAGCAAAACCAGGAGATAGCAGCGCTAATGTATGCGAGCTGCCTGTATTCAGCCTTTGTACTAAAACGGGGAAGCCCTCCTTGCTTCTTTGAACTCCAAGACACCAAGTTAGACCCAAGATAGATACAATAACCGCCAGTTGACCGGAGATCATCGGGATCACCGGCATATTCCGCATCAGCATAGGCTATGAGATGTAAAGAACTGGGTGTATATAAAATACTCATGCGTATGTGTGTTTTTCAAATAACGAAGAATTCGTTTAACTGCTGCCCAATGGTTGATGCATAAACTGACACACCTGATTAACAGAGAAGTCAATATCCAGATGAGTGAGAGTGAGATACTGGAGAGCCCCAACAGTACTACGATACTCAGTTGGATCAGCAAGAGGGTCACCATCATGGAGGCTAAGACGGTGCCCTCCCATTGTCGACGTGGACATTGGTTTGGCATCCAACATCTTTGTATGATGAAGCAAGTCAAAAATGTACTTAGATTGGGAAAGATGAAGCCCATGAGACGACCGGTTTGCTTCCATACCCAAGAAAAAGTGAAGAGGCCCAAGGTCTTTCATTGAAAATTGATGACCCAAATCCTATAGACATGAATGTGAGGATTATTATTGCCAGTAACAATTACATCATCCACATAAATCAATACATAAACGATGAAAGACCCATGTTTGTAAATGAACAGAGAAGAGTCAGCTTGGGAAGCCTGAAAACCCAAATTCTCTAGATGATGAGAGAAGCATTAGAACCAGGCCCGAGACGCCTGTTTAAGCCCATAAAGAGACCGCTATAATTTACATACAAAATTCGGATGTTGAGGGTCCACAAACCCATTGGATTGGCGCATAAACACTTCTTTTGATAAATAGCCATGCAAAAATGCATTTTGAACATCCAACTGCCGGATGGGCCAGTTGTGATGAACAAAAACGGCTAAGATAAACCGAATAGTATTTTGATTCACGACTGGGCTAAAAGTCTCCCTAAAATCCAAATCGAGTTGTTGATGAAACCCATTGGCAACCATTTGGGCCTTGTATCGTTCAATGGATCCGTTAAACTTCTTCTTTATATGGAAAACCCATTTATTTGGCAATATATTCATGGACTGATTTGGAGGGACAAAGGTCCATGTACCCGCACATTGAAGTGCATTAAATTCCTCCGCCATTGCCCGACGCCATTTTTCATCCTTGTTGGCCTGAGAAAAGCATGTGGGTTCAACAAGAGCATTAGTAAAATTAATATGTAAGCCATATTTGTATTAGGTTTTACGATACAATCCTTTCCTCGTGTCACCATAGAGTAAGTATTCAACGAACTCACGGAATGAGCGGGGGCTGAGACGTCTAATGGTAAAGGTGATGAGGCCTGCAAAGCATCACTAGTGGGAACCTACAAAGGAGAAAAGGGAATAATAGCAAGAGAAGAAGGAGATGGAGCAGGGAAATAAGTTACCACCGCAGGAGATGAATTAAGGGTAGAGGTGGACAGGGCCGGTGATGAAGTGTCAGACAAAAGCCCATCATTGTGCTGAGCCAAAGTGGAAGGAATGACAATAGGAGACGCAGAAGAAAGAAACTCCAGTAAAAAGAGATTTGGGGCAGGATCTGACTTGGAAAAGGACACCTCCGCAGAAGAAGTGTGATCGGTCTCTTGAAATAGAAATGTGGTTTCATCTAAGATAACATGGCGGGATAAAAAGACTTGACCTGTGACAAGATTAAGACATCTATATCCTTTTTGATTGAGGGAGTATCCTAAGAAAACACACCTAGCAGATTTTGGTTGCAACTTATTTGTATTATAACTTCTAAGATATGGAAAACAAGTGCAACCAAAAGTTTTGAAAAACTCATAATTAGGTGGTTTGGAAAATAATTTTTCATAAGGGGAGAGAGAAGACAACACACGAGTAGGAAGCTGATTAATTAAAAATAGTGCAGTGTAGAAAGCCTCGTCCCAATAAGACATGGGCATGGAGGCGTGAGTGAGCAATGTGAGGTCAGTTTCGATAATATGACGGTGCTTTTGTTCAGCAAGCCCGTTTTGCTTAGGATGATGTGGACAAGTATACCGATGATGAATCCCATGTTTGGATAAAAATGCTTGAAATACGTTATTGAGATATTCACCACCACCATCGGTTTGAAACTCCTTGATTTTTCTAAAAAATAAGTTTTCAACAAGATTTTTAAAAGTGACAAAAAAATTAAATACTTCAGATTTATGTTTCATCACATATAACCAAGAATAGTGAGAAAAATTGTCAACAAACAACACATAATAACGAAAACCAAAATTTGATAAATAAAGAGAATATCTAACATCCGTATGAATAAGTTCTAATGGATAATTTGAAACCTAGTATTTTTTCCAATCGAACATGAATGACAAATAGAAGACAACCGAGCACCGGAAATCGGTATTTTATTCCTAGAAACTATATGTTGCAAGGTTGGAAGGGATGGATGACCAAGCTGAGCATGGAAAACTTGTTCATTCACTCTTGCACCAAGAAAAACAACTGGAGCACCTAAAGACTTGAAGCTCGATTGGTTGGGAAAAGGGTAGAGACCGCTCTCACTCCGCCCTTGGAAAAGGATCCTCTCCGTTGCCAAATCATGTACACAAAAAGAGTCGGGAAAGAATGTGAAATAACAATAATTATCACGGGAGAATTGATTAACGGAAACCAAATTAGAAGAAGCATTGACACAAAGGAGAAGATTATTAAGATATAAAGGTTTAGATTTATGATGAAAAACATGATGACCAATATAATTAATATGCAGGCCTTGACCACCGAGAACACCACCAGTAGTGTCTGAGCCATGATATTCACGAGGATTAGTTAACTATGGGGTGACATGAGAATTGGCACCCGTATCGGCAACCCAAGGCAACGACACATGAGAATAGCAGCCATAGCAGAGAGTCGGACTATAGGAACACGACCTTCATAATAGCAGCCATAGCAGAGAGTCGGACTATAGGAACACGACCTTCATAGGCAGTGTTCATGCGGTTGTAACAATCAATGGCAGCATGACCTGCACGCCCACATATTTGGCAAAATACGACCATGACCACTATGAGAAGACGATATGCTGCCTCCAGAGGAAGTGGGAGAAGGCCTGAGTAGGCCTGAAGTGGAACTGGTGCTGCTAGAGAAGTGTTGTTGATGTCCACTGCCAGTAGGGAAAAATGGCTGTTCTCCACGACCAAAACTACATGAACCACCATTCTGACCAAAAACATCATTGTGATGATGAGAGAAGTGACCACGACCTCCCCCACGACCACGACCTCGATCCCAATAAGTACCGCGACCTCGAGAGACAGATGCAGCCATAGCTATAGCACCAATATCAATAGCAGGAAGATGAACATAAATTAACCTGCGTTCAACACTTAATAACAAGGCTTCAAGAGTATCTTAAGAAATAGGAGTCTCACGGGCCTAAGCTAATGCAATTGTGTTCTCATACAAATTACCAACGATTAAAACAATATCAGTCTCAGTTATTGGAGAGCCAGACAAAGCAAGTTGATCAACAAGAGTATTAATATGATCAAGATAATCTGTAATAGTAGAATCATCACAATGGGTACAAAGCAACTCACCACGCAATTCAATAACTCAATTTTGCGCACTGGAAGCAAAATGTTTAGCCAAAGAAGACCACACCTTGCGAGCAGTATTAAAACGAACCACAATAGCAAGCAAATGAGGTGTGATAGAGCTATTGATCTAGGAGAGAACCATCTGATCATTGCGCATCAAGGTTCATATGCCGGATTGACCTGGTCAGTGATTGTCCCAACAACATCTTTGATGAAAGCATCAAGAGGAGGAATAGTACCATCAACATATCCCATTAAATTCCGACTTCGAAGAATGGGCGTGAGTTGAGCAAGCCACAAAGGATAATTGTGGCAATCTAGTTTGACAGATAAAAGACGAGGAATAGACTGAGAAAATAATATTTTGGAATACAAAATTTCAAACTATCGAGAAATAAGCCACATTTTAAAAAAGGAGGGGTGTTCAAATTGAACAAAAAAAGATGCTAAGGGATCGTTCGTGTCCTTTATTTATTTATTTTTTTGCGAACTAGACCAATTGTCATTGTTCGACGATAACTTTGCAATGACAAAAGTAACAATTGTTGATATTAGGTGAATGTGACTCCATAAGGTTTTATGTTTGTTAACTTTATTTTTTTATTTTTATATGCTTATGTATGAAGAAGACCGAATGTATATGTATAAGCATTATTTTTATGCAATTTTTTTGTAGTTATTGTTGTATAGTGACAAATAGTCATTTAGAATATCATCGTGTTCGGTGGACCGGTATTGAATGGCCCCCGACTGAAAAAATCCTTAGATTCCATTAATGAATTAGAACAATACTAACAAAAAAAAATTTAGGAAAACATTCTAAAATTAATTGGAAAGTATCTCAAAAAAATTTGAAAAGAAAATTTTTAAGAGAAAAAAAAAACAAAAAGAGAAAATTGGATTCTAATAGGGTATATGTTATGTTATTATCAAATGGCTGTAAGATGGAGAAGTGTAACAAAAAAAAATGGTTACCAAAAGGACCAGGGAAATTTTCTGAAATAATGCAGTTAATTAAATGCTTGAATTACTTTTTTGATTCTCATCTCTAAAACTAATGTTTTTTTTTTTTTTTTACCTTATTCGCTTGTGAAAAGACTAAAGTAGTCTTGATATAAATACTTACCAAATGCCTAGAAACCTATTTCAGAATTTCCCTCTCCTTTCTTGTAAAGATCTAAGTTTTTGAAAGGGTTTTTTTTTATTTTTTTATTTTTTATGTTACTTTAAATTGTTAATTGTGTTAGTAATTTTTTTTTTGTTAGATTTTTTTAACAAAGGGTTATTTTTATTTTCTTTGGATTAATCAGTTAAAGTGGACGCACTTAATGTGCTGTGTGAGGGAGGAAGCAGAAGGTGTTAAACCACTGTTGCACCATTTCTTAAACCTCTCACTGAGTTCGTTTTTTACTAGTAAGCAATAAGCTTAGGGATAAGTGTGGATGGTTTGTGTTTGTGTGTGTGAGTTTTAAGGTTGGCTTGTGCTAGAATGTGGAAGACGTGGGTGAGAAGAATCAACTTATCAGCAGGCTACGAAGCAGCTGGTGGTGGTCTAGGAACCAGATGGTGGAAGTCTAGGAAGCAGGGGGTGGAAGGCTAGGTGAAGAGGAGGAAGACAGCAGTGTGGATAAGCTCACACCATGTTGCAGCTGTCATGCTGTTAGAAGAGATGGGAGAGTATAAAATTAGCAGTAGGAAGAACAGAAAACGAAGGAAGAAACCAGAGAGAAAGAGAGAAAGAGAGAAGGAAAGAAGGAATGAGGGGGAGAAGGAGAAAGAAAAGAAATGTAAGCTCTATGTTCTTGCGCCCTCTGTTTTTCTTTAGAATTTAATTTAATTCTGATTTTGGTGAGTTTCACTTAGTGATTAGAGAGATTGTTGTGACCAAAGAAATCTAGAAACTAAGTGGAGAACGGAAGTAATTTTCGGATGGGGTGTAGAGAATAATTTTCAGATTTTCAGATTTTTGGGTTTTTTATTTTAAATCCATTTGGTTGTGTTCCCTTTAATTTTAATTAAATTACAAGTTTTTATTTCTTCATTTATTAGTCTTATAAACTGTTTTGGAGTATTAATTAGAATCAAAGATATTTGAATTTGGATGAAGTATGAAAAATCTGGGATTTTTCTAGAAATTTTCACAGTTTTCGGGTGGCCTACTTTGAGGCCGCATATCTTAAGTTGTAGAGTTCCGTTTTGAGTTTTCTTTGTTTGGTTGTAAAGACGTGTTGCATAGCTTTAAATGAGTATAAGTTTGCTCAATTTGGTGGAATTTTGATAGGTCAAAAGTTAGGGTAAAGTTGAGAAATAATAAGGAAAAACTGAAAAATTGCAGAAAATTGGATAAGATGATGAACAGTGCTGCGACCGCCACCACTCGTACCACCGGCGCGTGGCGGCTCCAGTCGCAGGGGAAAGTCCCTCCCCACTGCATTTTTGATTCCGAGTCTGATAGTGGTCTCCGTTTTGTGATTTGAGACCCCTAACTTAGTGTTTTCACTACACACACTAGAATTAGAGAATGAGCGACTTTTATTCTGTAACTATTTTATTTTATTTTATTTTTAGAAAAGTGAGTTAGTTTAAAATGTTTAATTTATTTTCAAAATTATATTATGTTTTGTTTTGGCATTTGTATATCTGGGTTTAGGTTTGAGTGTGGTGTTAAAAATCCCAGAATAGTGACTTGAGCAAACTAAGTTGGAATCGAGGTAGGGAGTCTTGGGAAAACCTTTACGGCAATTGATTATATTAAATTTTGTGATCATTGAATTATGTTATTGATTAATGTATTATTTGATTTTATATGAGTGATATAATTGGAAGGTTTGTTTGCATAATAATCAGGAGATAAATGTTGAATTGTTTATGCATTATTTTCTGATTAATGCAAGTTTATGGTTTGAATTTCATGAGTTATTATTTTATATATCATGGAAAGAGGAAGGGTAATGACATGAGAAAAAGTCAGAAAGATTCATGTTAAGACAGGAATGATGGGAAATAAATAAATACTTTTGTGTAGTTGAATCTAGTCTTCGGGGTTCCAGGCTTCAGGTCAGCTCACCTGTGCACATATGGGGAGTGAAGCCCCTTCGATAAAAGGTCAATAAAATTATCATATTGGGTTTCGGAGTTGGAAACCGATAGGTAGACAAGATGACTAACAAAAGGGGAATTTTGGGGTTATTGGGAATACGAGAAGGATTGAAGTCATATTCATGCATCAACATTATTTTTATATCATGTTATAATTTAATTTGTTTAAAATTGTGACACTTAATTTAATTTAGTCAATTAACTGTTGTAAGGTTCATGTCCCTACTGAGCTATTGATGCTCACCCCTAAACAAATCTTGCAGGTGCTGAAGCGGATACCTAAACCTGTTTTGCATGCAAGATGTTTTCAAAATCTGTATGCTTACAAGTTTGTGTGTTTTATTATTATTTTGTTTAAATAAAGAACGAGAAGTTTGATGCTTGTAATGACTTTTGTAGAACTTAAGAGAGAACCAAGGTTATGTAATGCATGTTTGTTACTGTTTGAACTTATTATTAAGAATCCGACTTTGTTTTTACTATTTCATCATTTCTTAATTATATAAGTTTTTATTTATATAATTAGGACGTGATTCACATCTTAACCCGAGTTTAAAGTTAAATTCGGGTTGGGACATGACATTTCTTCTCCTCCCTTATCTCTCCCCAACTTACCATCTTTCTTATTCGTCAAACCCGTCAATCTGTAAGTACTAGTCCTAAACTGGGGCCAAGTAGCAAACATATCCAGAAGCTTCATCGGCATCAAAGACCCAAATTGTGAAGGTTTATTGTTGTTGTTCAACACTCACTCATCGTTGTTCGGAGCTCACTTGCCGATGTTCGCCTCTGTTTGGTCCTCTTGGACTTCTTGTTGGCTATGTCACAGGATGGTGTGTTTTTCGCACACAATACCTGCAAGCCCAAATGAGCTCTATCAATTTAGAACAAGGAAGTTGATGATGTTATTGCTCATGTAAGCATATTAGACATTCTGGGTCTATTTCGAAATATGTGGTCAATGACTCCATTCTTGCCTTCTCTATGCAATCTCCTTTTCTAGGGTTTTGTTCAAATATGGGTTTGTTGGGGTTAGATCTTTCTCATCAATTTTTTTTTTCTTTTAAAACCTCCTTGTGTTGCATTGATGTAAAAAATTAACACAATGAAATAACTTTTTGCTTTTGCTTTTGCTTTTGCTTTTGATTTGAGAGTTTCATCTTATTAGATTCGGTGATTTGGATATTTTTCGTGTTTATCTTTAAAGTTAAACATCAATGGAACTCAAATTAAGATATGAAATTTCGATTGTTGACACATGGTCGACAAATGGTTGCCACTTTAGATGGTGCTACAACTCAATTAAATGGTGCTGTAGCCAGTTCATCACGTTCATCTTCTCCAACTTGTTTTACATTTTTGTTAAATTCAATTGTCGATAGATCGACCACATGGTGACTTAAAGGGTGTTTTGCTCTAAAAACTAAAAAAAAAAAAAAAAAGCTTAGTTTTGGAGTTGAGGGTCAAAAAAGTAAAGCATACATTTGATTGGGTTATTTTACAAAATCTCATAAAGGACTAAATGTATTATCGATTGTTGCAACTTTTGAATTTATAAATGGTTTTAATTAATTTCACATTGCAATTAAGTTTTCAAATTGGATTATATATAATTAATGTTTGTAACTTGTCATTCAACCAAATGAAGGCAATTCAAACTGTCGATCATGGGTTTGTTTTTATTAATTTTGTTTTGAGCAACTTTGATTTAGATATGGCATAAGTGAGTGAGTTTTCGTGCATACATATATAGATTCTAAATTTGCTACTTAGCTTGTATATGGTCAAAATAGTGTACTTAATTTCATACTTAAAATTTCATTAGACCACCTATTGTTCACTAGTGATTTTGACCATGTATAGGTTCTGAATTTGTGACTTAGTCCCAAGATGTGATTACTTAGATATTGTTCTTGTAGGTGATCCTGATACGCAGATATTGGAAATCCATGATGGGGGTGCACTGATTGATGAGGTTTATAAGGGAGGTAGTGTGTGTTACTTGGATGATCTTAATGCATTCTTGTTGTTCTTTCTGGACCATATGAAAATAGGCAAGGAACTAGGTTATGAGGTGATCGAACACAAAGAAGGTTGAGCCATACAAACTTAACATTTACTATAGGGTTCCTGGAGTTAATGGGCCAGATGGTGCAGTGTATATTAGGTCTGATGCTAGAGTATTGTCACTAATTGGGGTTGTACCAGTCAATAGGGTTACTTTTATATATTTCACAAGCCCATATGCTCTTACTACTACTATTGAGAGTCGATCATCATAGGTGTGGCCTCACTTTTTGGTGACTCCGGCGGCGGATGACGGCAATCTCAATCGGATTCTTCTCCTCTCGTTGAGACCTTGTTATTGGTGTGGTTGCATGTCATCGATTGTGTTCGAATAAAAAAGCCCCAATTTGAAAACCCTAACCCCCGCCGTTGCCACCCTCGAATTTCGGCTACTTCGGCCACTCTTGGTTGAGGTTTTGGTATCAAAATCTCTTCCTCTTTTTGAGTTCGTTACATTTGTTGAATTAATTGTGTGATGCAGAAATTGATTTTGAAATCTCATGTTCAGGTCCACTTTGCCACCGCGAGCTCCGCTACTTGTGGCAGCAATGGGAGCATTGTTTACCCTCTGTCTGTTCCGTTAAGATCACATACATTGGTCCATTTGACAGGTTGTTACATTTTTTGTTTAATCTATGAGGTTTGATTTGATTAGATGTGAAAAACCCTAACTAAATAGTTTTGTCACCATAGAAACCACCACGCCTGGCCATCTTTGATTTATATACAGTTGTTATGTACTTAACTTAGTTATGGTAGATTGCTTGTACACTAAATTATCCTACCCGAAATTGACTTGTTTGCTAAACACAAAATCCAATTCATATTCTAGTTGAATGACTTTTCAACGAGGACCACTATATTTTGTGCAATAAACTCAATCTGGAAATAGGATCTCAATTTAGAACATAACTGGTCTTGAAAACAAGTTCTAAACCCTAGTTCAATCAAGAAGGGTATTTTGATCACTTTATAAATTTCCACCAAGCCTCGTGTCATCAACTTTTGAGTTGGTTTAACCTAATTCCTTGTATTCGGATTGGTAGAATTACTCTCGAAAGTAAACCCTAGACCCTCGGTTCAGGCTAGGGGTATTTTGGTATTTCACCATTCTCTTTTGAAATTCGTATAATTATCGTTTTAAAGTTTCGATCTCCGATAATCTAAGTTGACACTTGTTTGTTTATAAGGGATATTTGGTCAATTTATCAATTTTCGTGACACGTACGTTCTAGCGATTGATCTCACGTGGTGGCACTGCTAAGAAAGTTAACTAGGGTTTGCTCGGAATCCAGGTGGGTAAACCACACTGTTACTCGATTCATATATCTTGGCAAAGACGTGAATATAATTTCGTTATACAACATAATTGCATGTTTGATTTGGTTGTTGGATATATTGTGTGGTTTGGGTTTGCAATTGAATGATCTAATTATTGGTAACTTGTTGGTTACTTTGGTCAATATGTGAATTAACATGAAATTTTTTATTTTATAAAGATTTTGAAAATAATTCTGGTTTGAAAACCGGTGACCATATGTGAAGTAAGACCCGAGATGGGTGTAATATATGGCATAGTTTAATTGCTGGTTTTGCTTTATTGATTGAGCTAGTACATGAGTATAGTGTGAGATGTTTGAATCAGCGTTTGGGTTAACATTGTCTAAGTCATGTTATTGACCTAATTTATGTAATTTAATTACTCAATTCTAAAAATGATGAATGTGATGGTTATTTTACGTGCTCACTTATTTGTAAGAGTTTGAAATGAAAATTGCTTAAACCATAAAATAATTGGATTAAGGACTAGAGACTCCACTTGTTTGTATACTTGTCCCCTTAGCTATTAGGCTAAGATTTTCATAATAAAGCTAAGTGTTAGTAATTCACACTTAGTAATGGAATCAATTAATAAATAAAATTAAGCTAAGCTGGTATTAACTTTTAAGTTATTGGTTTTAAATTGAGAGAATTTCTTTTAGAGATTCCTCTTAGATACACTTGTGTGTGTGTGTGTGTGTGTGTGTGTGAGAGAGAGAACTTAAATACCTTTTGAACTCTGAAATTGGGATGCATAATGTACTTCTTTTTGGAGTATTTGGGATTTTAACACATTCACTACAGGCGTTGAGGTCTCATGTATTTTCAATGTAAGTATCTCTGATGCATATCTTGTTTTGGAGTGCAACATGTAAGAAGTATCAGATAAAAGCTCGTTTGAGTTAATTATATTAGGGGTTAGAGCCTTCACCTAATTTAATTAAAGGTAGTTTTTGTGTGCTTGCTAAATAATAAAAATGAATTAGGGCACACTTTAGAGAATTCATATAATTTCTTATTCGATTGTTATGTACCTTATTTCAAATAATTAGAGCTTATAACTGGATTAATTAATTATTTGGTTAAAACGACAAATGAGGTTTTGATAAACGGTTGTTCTGTATGCATTTCACACATCCTTGAATGGGAACATCTCTAGTACGGATGTAGTGGTGGAGAGTACGGTTTTCCTTTAGATCTACTCAACAGGGGATCCTTGACTCTTTAGTATGATGATATCAACTGGAATGTCTTGGAATTTTGGTGACAACCGTATGAGGTACTTACCAAAAATGGCTACTGTTGCTACCTGATTGAGTTTCCCTCAACAGTAGAGGTAGTTGGCCATTTGTGTGGTCGGTCAGTGGGGTTATTGCTAAATTTTCGTATCTCAATTAATATTGCAGGTATTATTATTTCACCTAGATTGCTCATGTACGCTTTGTATGAGTGCGTGGCTTGTAATGTGATTTAAAGTGCCCTGTTATTTCATTATGGCTATATTTGACTATAGTTAATTTCTCAATATTGCTTATGTTATATTATCTAGTATGTGGTTGTGCTTGAGTGAGTTATACTCATACGAGTGTTAAAGCTCACCGGGTTTTTCATGTAACCTGGTACACCATTCCACGATTAGGAGTTTATTTTGCAGAGTAGTCAAACTGTGGAGGCAACGTGCGGAGGATGTGGCAGTGAGCATCCCATAAGTTGAATTCTATCTTGTGATTTACTTTGTAATGATTATTTTTGTATTTATCTCGGCTCATTAATATTTAAAAATTTCTTTCAAGGTTACAGTTAATTTCTGTAATCTTGGGGGGTTGGGTTGGTTTTAAAATATTTGATTTAACAATCTTTTTATATTATGCTGCAAATTTATCTCTGATCCAACTCAGCATTAAAAATAAAACTTAGCCGTAACATTGATTATTTTGTTGTAGGAGTGAGTTACTAGAGGTTGGTAATTCCTTCTAGGGCTAAAATGGTTAATGTGTCGGTTGTTGTGTATCCAAATCTTCTAGGCCTTAGTTTGAGATGCTATGGTTTCCACTAATGATGTTGGGGAGATCCTAAATGATGGTGCCTTCTCTAATGAGCTGGAGAGCTTAAGTGAGTCATCTTCTAATAGTGAAAGTGAAGGTCAATGACTTAGAAGGAAGAGAAAGAAGAAACTCTCAAAGTTCAAGCAATTCAACAGACTTACTGATATGGAGAATCCAATTTTGGAACTAGGGAAGCAGTTTCCTAATAAAGAGTATGTGATTGACTTCATAAGAGAGTGGAGGATTAGACAAGGTAGGAACTTAAAGTTTGTTAGGAATGACAATATTAAGGTACGTGAATGCCCAATGTGTTGGCCGGGACTAAGAAATGTCTTTTTATGGTTTGTGCCAATCCATTGAGTTCAAGTTTCACTACATGGGCTCTAAAGAAATTGAGGTTGGAGCATGAATGTACAAGGATTGGACAGGTTAAACAAGCCAACTCTAAATGGATGGCAGAGAAATATGCTGATAAGCTTAGAGATGATCCCAAATGGTCATTGCCTGGCTTCCAAAATGAGGTAAGGAAGGAGTACAAGACTATGTTACCAAGAGTTAAGTGTACAAAGTAAGAGGAAAGCCCAAGTCATTAATGAAGGACATTATGTACACCAATATACTAGAATCATAGACTATGCTGATGAGTTATTGAAAACTAACAAGGAGAGCACAATTCAGATCGATCAGTACAAGAGCGGAAGGTGAAAAGGTGTATTTTCATAGGATGTACATTTGTTTGGTAGCTTTTAGGGAAGGGTTCTTAGCAAGGTGCAAGCCTATCATTAGGGTAGATATATGGATGCCACATTAAAGGCCTTATCCAAGACAAATTCTCACTGTAGTTGGGGCGGACCCTAATAATGTTGTTTCCAGTGGCATATGCTATAGAAAATAAAAACTCTTAGATGTGGTTTTTGGAATGACGAAAGGAAGATTTGAATATTCACTACTACAAAAAACATAATATACAACAAATTTTATCCGTTGTGTAAGTTGCCAAAATATCGTCGTCTAATCGACCGACGTCTATTGGGGTACCAATAGACAACGGGTAATATCCGTTGTCTTGTAAACATTAATACAATGGTTTTAATTTAAAACCGTTATATATACACCCTCAAAAACCAATGATTTAGGAGATACCGTTGTTGCATACTTATCTAAACATCGATTTTTATTTAAAAACCGATGTGTACTAATAGGCGAGACAACGGTTTCTATACCCTAATGCATGTATTTTACAACTGTTTTAAGTATAAACACGAGGTGAAATAGTCATTAAGAGAACGGTTTATGTATAATAACCGTTGTGTAAAATAACAATTTTAATTTGTTTTTGATGTATATAATGTTTTGGTACATCGTTTTTTATTGAAAACCATTGTAGGACGACACTTTAAACAACGGTTTTAACCATATAAACGTTGTGCAAGATAATAATTTCAATTTGATTTTGATGTATATAATGCTTTGGTACAACGGTTTCTGTTGAAAACCATTGTAGGACGACACTTAGTACAACTGGTTTTAACCATATAACCATTGTGTAAGATAATATTTCAATTTGATTTTGATGTATATAATGCTTTGGTACATTGGTTTTTATTGAAAACAATGCAATACAACACTTAGTTATAGTATACCAATGCATGCTCATGCTCAGAATTAAACCAAAAGATATTTCATAAATATAAGTAAGATTAGGTTTCATAAGTGTGATCAGTTGTACAAAAAATACATTCAGTCAAACTAGCTTAAAAGAAGAGGCAAAAAAAAAGAAAGAAAAAAACCTAGTTTAACATAACACATTTACTTCCTTCCAACTTGACCCCCCTAAGTCACAAGCATATGCATCCATATATGCCAGCTTCTTACTGCCAACTACAATCAAAACAAAACTAATAAGATACGTACCCATGCAATGCAAAGCAATATTAGGCAAGTCATATGCAAACTCTGAATAGAAGAATTGAAAACACTATTATAATCCTTGATAATTTTGTATATTTACACATCGATATCTTCTTGGGTATAAGTGTTGTCCTTCCTCCTCCCCATACCTTTTTAAGTAGCTCTAAGAAAACTAACAAAGTCCCTGTAAAAGAGCACAAGCACACACAAAGTCACATTTAGATAAACTTTAGAGAAATTTCAAAAAGATAAAAATATTCACTTATTTGGTCAAGTAAGAGAGTTTTGAAAGAAGGAAAATCCACTAACTTTTTGTATCTTGACCAAATATTGTTGGGTCTATACATTTTTTTCATTGTTGGGTTTCTCATTTGCAAATAAGTGAATATTTTTATCTTTTTGAAATTTCTGTAAATGATCACCACTACAAAGTCTGTGCACAAATCATGTTTGGTCCATTTTCCTAGTGCCCAACTTATTATTTGAATAATCATGCAAGCTTTAAAATTTCATTCTAATCCAGCATTCAATCCCACAAGAAATTAGAATACAAAGCTAGGCTTGAGGTCCGGACCTCACCTTTCAGGACCAGACCTCCAGTAAGATTGGATTTAGAAATTTAGGTTTGAGGTCCGAACCTCACCCTTGAGTACCGGACCTCCAGTAAGATTGGTGTTTGAGACCTAGGCTTGAGGTCCGGAGCTCTTCTTTGAGGACTGGACCTCTAGCGGCGAACTCAGTTTTCTGTCAACATGAAACTGAGCAACCAAGACTAAACAAAAGGAAACAACATTTTGAACAACCAAAATACTGATTCAACCATAAATTCCACCAAATATGGAAAAAGCAAAAATTTGAAAAAAAAAAAAAAAAAAGAAAAAAAAAAAGAGAAGAAGAGACTTACTTGCTAAAGAAGATCTTGTTAACTTGAATAAGGAGACCACGTACTACACTATGGTAGCTAAGTTTCTCTTCCAATCATCCGGAGAAGCCTGTCTGATCTTGTCTCAACCTTGACCTTTTCTCTCATAGTCAAACTTGCAGTTAAAAAAAGAAAAGTAACAATTAAGAAAAGTATTTTATGTTCGTCCCTTCAGCTTGGCAGTTTGGCTGTCAAGTGCAGTGCTAGTCCACTTCCGACTCTGAAATATACAACGCTATATGGACAGAGTAATGCACAATGACAATCATATAAACCCAAAACAATTGAAAATGAAAGTAATCACAACCAAATTCTACAAATACTAACAAAAACAATTATATAAGACAAAAACATCAAAATCTCAAAATTAGATTTTAGATTAAAAACACCCTAGTGCTCATTCGAAATTGTATCAATATTTAACATTAAAAGGGATCTGACCTGTGTTTGAGCCAAATCCAAATCTATATATGTGCAAGTGAACTGAAATAACTATATATACTCTGCTTGGAGGACCTAAAAAAAATTATATAATCTTATCACCCTTCAAAATTTTGATTGATTAAAAAATGCAAGAGATGTAAATGACGAAGTTGTGAAAAAATGACAATCACCTAACTAGAGTTTAAAGCATATATGGAACAAATTATTGAAACTAGAGTTCAATTTTTCCTTCTATCTAATTGTAAGTTCATCAGTTTTCATTTTCTTTCTACATGAATCCTCGAAGGAAACGCTACAATAATTATTAATTTGATCCAATACCTAGTCTAAACATATAAACCTATAAGCCTACACAATTAAGAGTGACAAACAAATTTATATTCATGTATAATCTATTCCAAAAGAAAAGCACCTTCAACATAAAGGAGAATTATAAATACATTATGACAGGAGAAGATAAAACATAAATTTTATTAGACCTTTGTTGTTGTCCTATCAAAAGCATGCATCATTTGGTACAATAAACACATACCAATTGATTGTGAATTTTCTGACTACAAGTTGTTGAAAGACCAGCTACAATAACCTTAGTATCAACCTCATCCTGTAAAGGAACCATGGTAAAATGAGTAAAGCAGTTAGACATATCATATAAGCATATATACATGCAAACATAAGGATAATGGACCTGTCTAAAATCCATTAGAGGATAGATCAAACATATCATATAGACATATCAATATCCATAACTACAGGGAAGAAATAAAATCAATCATGTTTTGGGTCAAAATCTTATCATGTACAACAATTTCATATGTGCAAACATATTACAAAGACTGTTACAACATTGAACCTTTCTGAAATCCATTAGAGGATAGATCCTCTGCTGACGCAAGAAAATTTCTAGCTGCAGCATTCACAAGTATGTCAGCCTACCAAAATGCTGGAAAGTTGATTTCACCATTCTTTTTGCATCTTCCTTCGGAACATCCCCCTCAAAGCCAACAACCTGAAACAAAGGAAACAAAGGAAACAAAAAAAGATAGAAAAACATAATATCTTGAGTTATATATATATATGTGTATATATATGGATCCTTCAAGAAAATTTAGTAAGCCAATATCAAACATGTTTAGAGTAGAAAGAAAAAATCATATATATGCTAATCTAATAGAATACGTTAAAAATATTCCAAGAGAAATAAATTATGGCTCACACACACACACACACACATATATATCATAAACTAACAGTTGTTACATACAACTTGTTTACTGCATTTCCAAAAATCAAACCAATGCCAAAAAAGATAGAACATGTAAAGCATTTTACCTTCCAGCCTCCTGTATATAAATAATATATTTTCATCCTTTGAGAACTGGACTTGAGAGAAGAATGATTTGGGTCATATATATATGAAGTTATGATCAAGGCCGGTCAAATGAAGGAAAAAGGAATGCTGACTTACATGTGTAATCCCACCTTCATGGCCATGTAATACATATAAGAATTTCATATTGTATTCTCTATATATTGCAGTAGTCTTGCTGTAAGAATCTATAGCTAGCATTCCAGTATGGGTTGGACAAAAGGTCATTGCAGACATTATTTATACATGTTCACAATAAACATGATGAGGGATGCACACTTGCAGTATTTCTTTTATTATATCATCAAAGCAGCTATTTAGAGAGCTAAACTAACAACATGTACCAGCATGGTCTTCTTTATTTCCTTGAAGTGTCGAATATTGTTCAAAAACCTTGTGAAGATATACAAACATTTTTTTTTCCAGAGAGGAGTTCTAATTGAAGACATAGAAACAAAAAGCAAAAAAAAAAAAAACCATAATAATTAAAGAAAACCCCAAATTACACACCCTAACACTAATTTTCAATAAATCTGAGGAAATACAGATAGAGAGAAAGGGGGAGAGGGAGAGGGAGAGGGAGAGAGAGAGAATATACCTTCAACCAACAACGAGCTTGGCTCTTCTCCAACTGGAACCCGACCAACAACGTCCACAACGAGCCTTAAATTTATTTTCTCCAACAACGAGCTTGGCTCTTCTCGTCGTTGGGCGTGATATTTCTGGATCTGGGTTTGAGCGACCCGAAGTGGCGGCCATCGTTCGACCCAACCTCGACCACGATTCGAGTAGTGCTGATGATGTCGCCGGCGGTGGAGAGAGAAGGAGAGAACTGATTTTGGATTTTGATGAGATCGAGAGAGAGATAGAAAGGTGCGATGGGAGCTATTTTGGTCTTCCAGATCTTATAAGATCTCATCCAGATCTTGTATAGATCCTTCTATGAGATCTAAGACTGAGAGAGAGAGAGAGAGAGAGAGAGAGAGAGAGTTGAGGTGAGATGGAGCTGGTGAGAAGAACCATGGCAACTCGGTGAAGTCAGAGGGATGTGTGTGTCTGAAGGGCTTTGACCTTCGCTGACTTAAGGCGCGATATGAATGTTTCATTAATTCATTAACGCGCGTCTCCGGTTTTTCCCAAATATGAACACCCGCAAATTCTTTATTTTTGTGTAACTTGTCCAACACAACGGTTTTTGTCTAATACTATTGTATTTAATAATTTAGAAAAATTCATAAGACCAAATACCATTGGATATTATACCTTCAGATAACGGTTTTTTAAAAACCGTTGTGTGGTAAATTAAGATAACGGAAAAAATACAAACCGTTATCTATTAACCATTGTCTATTTACATTATTGTAGTAGTGATTACAGATATTGCCCATGTGCATGGGTATGTGTTTATAAGTGACAAGTAGAAAGGGTTGGTTCCAACCATAGAGACCCTTTTGCCTAGTGTTGAACACATAATATGTGTGAGGCACATGCATATATAACAACTTCAAGCTAAAATATCTAGACCTTGCATTGAAGAACATCTTGTGGGCAGCAACAAGGGTTCCTTGTATGCCTTGGTGGAAAGCAGAGATGCAGAAAATGAGGATTCTATATGATAAAGCTTGGGGGTGGCTGAATGATAAACCTGCAAAGAATTGGTCTAGATCACACTTTGGGACACACACTAAGTGTGGTCTACTTTTGAACAATCTTTGTGAGAGTTTCAAATCTCCAATCTAAAATTGCAGAGACAACCCAATCTTAACCATGCTTGAGAGAATTAGGATTTGGTTGATACTGAGAATGACCAATAGGAAAGCAGCTTGCAAGAATTGGAAACATCCAATTGGTCTAAGGATTTTAAAGATTGTGGAGAAAAGGAAGTTGTCCATAGGTCTATTGATTCCAAGAATGTTAGGGCCAAGTATATGACGTGGAAGATATTATAGGGTTTCAATTTGGGGTTAATCTCAATGATTGGACTTGTAGTTGTAGAATCTGGATGTGAGTGAGATACCATGTGCACACGCTACTTGTTGCATTCTGATGAGAGAGGAAGATGTTTTGGACTTGTGCATGCATGTTACAAAAAAATGCCTACCTTAAGGCATATGATCTTATGATTTATCTCATGTGTGGAATGGATATGTAGGATGAAGGTGACAATGATAAATTTCTACCTTCTCCATTCAAGAAACAACCTGGAAGGCCTAAGAGAGTATAAGAACAAATGGGCCAGATGAAGTCCAAGTTCCTACAAACAATCCACCACCAAACCCATAATCCTTTACAACCAAACCCACCCAAGGTATTGAGAAGGCTATGGGTCACTATAAGGTGCAACAAGTGTGGCATTCAGGGGCACAATGCAAAGACTTGTACAAGGGTGATAGGCAACCAAGTATTGTACTTGTCATGTGTTTCATGAGTTTCACTTTCCTGAGTTTAGGTTATGACAAACTTGATAATTAATTTTGTATGGATGCAAATTGCACATGTTGAAGGGAGTGGGACAACCTTACATGAGCAATCTCAACAGGCCACAACCACAACCCCAGCTCTACTTCAAACTGCATATAGGTTATGGTTGACTACTTGTGTATAAACCAATTAACTTGCATAATGTTGACTACCTATGTATTGTTTGACAGTTAACAACAAGGAGGGGTAGATGAAGAGGTAGGGGCACAAGTGGAGGTAGAGCTAGAGGTGGAGGTAGAGGAACAAGTAGAGGTAGAGGCACAAATGGAGGTAGAGGAACAAGTATAGGTAGAGCCACAAGTGGAGGTATAGGTACAAGTAGGGGCAAAGGCTATGTGAAACTTGATGAGATTTCATTTTTGGATGATGATGGGAGTGTCTTTTGTGTATCATGATGGAAGCCCTGTGCACTTAGGATAGGTTTTGAGTAGTTGATAATGTTTTGATCAAATTGAAAGATTATGTTCCACATGACTTTTTTTGTGAATGTGTAATGTAGGGCTGCACTTAACATAGATTATGCTTAAATGTGTTGGACAACAGAAATGTCCAAACTGCAATGATGCTGAATTGTTGAATATACAATTAATGATTTTAAAGTTCATTTTATAACTCTTAATGATAAGTAAACACACCCAAAAGCTTGCAATGACAAATAGGTCCACTTTTTGACAAATAAATCACGTTATAATAGACTTCGTGTTTTTTGTGCTGAGTGCTCGACATGTTGTTTTTTTGTTTTGAAACTGATTAAACTGACACTGTCAAACAGTGGCAATTATTATCACTTTGAAATAGTGACAATTAGTAACAGTTATTTTTACGTTATTACACGCAGGTGGATGTGCCTTCATAAATAAGCTTGAATTTTGTGTTTTATGTTAGTTTCATTAGTTTTTGACATGTTTATGTAAAAAAAGACATAAGGTAGATCTATAATTATTATTTTTATGCATTTTCAAATAGACACTGTTGCACAGTGACAATTGCTGAGCACTCGGTGACTTCCGCGTCGCGCGCATTTCATTAAAGTGGGTCAGCCTGTCACCGGTTTTTTAAAGGTGAGTCGGCCTATCCTTCTATTTTATGAACTAGACTGTATAAAAAAAAAATAAAAAAACTTATATTCAATGTAGGCGGGTATATATTGAATATAGATATTTCAAACTGCTATTCTGCTACCAAGTGTGAATTTTTTTTTTTGGTCAAGCACCAAGTGTGATTCAAACACACCTCCTTCGTATATGATAACCTAATGGGATGTCAAGTCATGAATTTATTTCTGCTTTTCTTAGGCCTTTCAACCACCCCTCCCCCCCTCTCCTAAACCCAAGTGTACCGAAAAAACATGTCACTAAACAGCAAATAGAAGATTGATTAGATTATGGATTCTTTTTTGTGTAAAAAAAGAAAAGAAAATAAACTGCCTAAATGAACCGCATTAATTTAGTTCAATCAGTTAAATGTCCACACTTGTATCGCGTTAAATGAACACGTCATTTTTTTTTTTGGCCAGGAAATGAACATGTCATTTTAACAATAAGAAAACGATGTACACTGAATGCTGTGGAAGATCATTTGTTTCACAATATAAAGAATCAACTTAATCGAGCATGCATCATATCCACCAAGTTCTGTATAATTACATATGCACACTTCATGTTCACTTGCACTAACACGTTTTAATCAAAAGCACAAGGGAACGAGGGAAGAATCTCAAATGCATTACCCTTTTACCCTTTTTTTTTATAACTGAAATGCATTTCTTTTTCAGATCAAAGGTCCTGACTTTGAAACAAGGCTTCGCATATGAAAATTTATCTTCAAGACACTCGACAATCAATAGCAAGCGATAAAACCATTCACCAAATCCTTGTTGCTCCTAAGTATAACGCTTTTTTGGTTTGCTAATGCCCAATTGATTCCTTGCTGCATAAATACAAGGCATTCCTATGAATTGAGACTAGACCCTCATACCAGCAACTACTATTTGGGAAGGTCATCTTTATGAAAGGGTAACATTGATTAATTTACAAGGGATGAACAATGGAAAATAATTTGTACAGTGCCACCTGATTCGAGAGAAAACGCTGCTTACTTCTGATGGACTAAGCCAGCTATCTTTGGGTGCCCTTCACAAAATTCCTGATTGGTGAACATTTAAAATGTAATTGTAATTTCAGCATTGGCTTTTTCCTACTAAGCCTATGACATTTCCCCAACAATCACCACCCCTCCAGACTGCATTAACAAAAAATATTGAATTTTAGGTGAGAAGTTGATAAGTTTCAACATATCAATAGAAAATATTGACTTTAAGTATCACTTTTACCTTTCGCCGGCTGCTCGATCCAAGGGCCATTCATTATATTCAAGATGCTGCATGCTTCACTGTATTCCAGATCTGGTAGCAACTTTGGGGTAAGCAAGAAACACCTGATTAACGTTGACAGAAACCAATGCTTAAGTCACCTTTTAAAACTTTGAATGCATATGAGAAGCAGAATTTGCTTTGTGAACTACAGTGTTTAGGACAATATTCGAAAATGCTCATACCCTCTATTGGCTTGTCACTAACCTAAATTATGTACCATGTAAATTATTAGCTTGCCCCTCAACATTCTACTACATACAGCATAGACAGACCAGCTAAAAGAGAATTTGCACAATGGGACATTTGAAGGCTATGAGTTATTCCAACAACATTGACTACACTTGTTATCCTTGTCATGTACAGTGAACTACAATAACATTATTCCACAAGTAAGGTTGGTGATTATAGGACCAAATACTTCTACAAGAAGTTTCATTCTTGTACTCATTCTTATAATTGTTATTATGTACCTCTACCCTTCATGTTTATAAGTATTATGACAAACCCTAATTGGCAATGGTATGGACTATGGACTTGCTCACTCAGGCAAACATAATAATTTAACATTGCCTACATTAATGAAGATACATTATAATATACAAGTATTTCTAGTTTTTCAAGTAAAATAGTTGAGTATGAGAACAAAAAAGGCACCTTCTAAAACAGAGCAAAATAGAGACAGATAATTATCATAGGTTATGCATATCTACTCTTACTATGGTGTATTTGGTTGAGATGCTGCTCTTACTAACTGCAGGAACATCTTTCTTTCATTTATAGGATCCATCCCTGAGAAAATATCAAATGCAACAATGACTTATTCTGAGATACATGGAGCTTGATCTAACGGAAAAAATAAAAAAAATAAAAAATAAACACTCTTGTGTAACCAACCTTGATTTATCCCATCAACCACCCTAAATGGGCAGTTTGTAAGGTCTTGAAGAGAAACAAGATAAAGTATATTTGAAACTGAACACTCCTAGGAAATGGAAATTTCAAGGCACGGTAAGGCAAAACAGTTGTAGTCAAATCAAGAACTGAAGAATATAGTTAGTGTAATACCCCTCCAGATTGATGGTGGGCACTTAGAACTTGAAGCTGCCCTGCTTGTCTGATGGTCATAATGTAAAACAAAATAAAATTGTGAACATAATTATTCAGAAGCACAATTTCACATAACAAATCAAAACTATGAATACATAGCATTTAATGCAATAAGAGAAACCAGACACTTCACATTAACCTAAGACAGACTTTCAATTAAGCAATAATTGGTACTAAGTGTATCAAATTAATTGGATTGACAAAGAAAACCAAGCAGTTAGGAAGAGATCTAATTTACATTATCTCAAATTTGGTATTAGTCATGGTTCCGAATCCAATATAGCCTATTAAGGGATTGTGCACTAGATTTCCTTTCTTCTCTAAACCAATTTAATACCTCTCACAAGACAGTCAAGGCAGAAGTAATCCAATGAAAAAGACGTCTCTATACTAATGACTTTTCCAGCTATAAAATGGTAATCTACTATATCAGGTCATAAATTAAACTTCCAAACGCAAATAAGTAGTGCCATGAAAGTATATGTAAACAGGAACGAAAATGCAATCACCTGAACTTTACTTTTATAAGTATCCCAAATTGATCGAAGTCCATTTCATGCTCATCTGAGAGAAAAAGTTCCCATAAAAATGACATTTTCTAGAAAGTGCAATATTGAATTCTGGGGCAAGTAATGGCCCATTACCTCGTGGAAATTAGCTTTGATAAATAGCAGCCCTTCAAAAGTCAATGAAGCAACTTTGAATACCTTGACAAAGGATGGAACTGAGATGTACTTGGCTAGCAACCTTGAAAACATTTTGGTGCTGATGAAGAACAGCTATCATGTTTTCCTTGTAGGAACCCTGACATTAGTGCAAAAAGCATGGTCAGTATAATAAACACAAAAACAAATTGCATTCAGGAAACTTGCCCTATTATTATTTTTTGTTAAGGAAAAATGTCAATCCAGAAGGAAGAGGGGCAAAAAAATAACAAAAAAGCAGCTCCTAAAGGTTCCTACCAGAGCAGAAGCACCAAAGAATAGAGAAGTTCTTCAATTGTTGCAATTGTATGGCTGTCCAGATTTTGTTCTAGATACTCTTTAATTTAGATCACTTCAAAGCAAACTACACTATTAAAATGCATTCTTTGCACGTTGTCTAGCAGTTTGAAATGAAGGACACTTCACATGCACTCTTCTCCTTTACCTGCTAATTCAAATTTGTTGCCTAAATTAAGAACCAAGGAGAAAGTCATTTCAAACCGCATGAACTGCAGATATACAACCAACAAGCTCTATTTGTCTTGTTAACTGAACTAAACAATCATATATCTGTTTCGTCCAAGGGTGTGATTTGTCTCTGACAATAAACTCATATACAATGCCATTGACCTCAATTGAGCTGCAACCAGGAGTCTTCTCTACTCCTCTCTCCTTCATCATATTTTGCGCCTTCCCTGCCTCCTCCCACATATTTGATTCCCTATACATTTTTGCAAGAAAAATGTAAACTCCACTATCATGAGGGTCCAACTCGAGAAGCTTGGAAGCTGCTCTTTCTGCCATCAAAATATTTTTATGAATATAACAAGCAAAGAATAATGCACCCCACACCACAGCATCTGCCTTAATTGACATGCCATTGATAAGCTCTTCTGCTTCTTCCAAATGACCAGCCCTACCTAGAAGGTCCACCATGCAAGAGTAATGTTTAAGTATGGGACAAAGATTAAATTTAGTTTTCATTAAGGAAAAATATATACGACCCTCTTCAACCAAACCTCCATGACAACAAGCTGATAATACCCCAAGAAAGGTGATCTCATCTGGCATCAATCTTGTCTTTATCATCTCTGCAAAGTAAGATATGGCATCATGGGCATGTCCGTTAAGGGCTAAACCACAAATAATAGCTGTCCAAGTCAAAGTGTTTCTTCCTGGCATGTCCCAGAAAACCTTGAGAGCCTTGGTGATGTTCCCACATTTAGCATACATGTCAACAAGGGCAGTCCCCAAAGCAACATTCAAAAAAAGACCATATTTTTCAATATAATGGTGAATCCATATTCCAACATCCAGTGCTCCAAGTTGTGAGCATGCCGATAAGCAGCTAACCATGGTTATTTCATCAGGATTTATATTACTTGCTTGCATTTCATGAAACAGAGCCAAAGCCTCCTTGCTTTGTTTGGCTTGAACATAGCCACTTATCATTGCATTCCATGGCACAACATTCTTCTCTGGCATATCATACAAAAGCTTGCGAGCAATGTCCAAAAACCCAGATTTGGCATATCCCACTATCATTGTAGCCCATGAGACAATGGTTTTCTTGGTCATATTGTCAAATAGTGCTTGCGCTGCCTCAAGATTCCCACACTTCATATACATGTCCATAAGCGCATTAGCAAGAGGAACATTCAAACTTAGTCCGTTTTCTTCAATAAACCGATGAAATTCTCTCCCACGACTCAAATCCTCTAATTGGGCACAAGAAGAAACCATCCCAATTATTGTAACTTCATCTGGCTTAACTCCCTCCACCGCCATTTCTTGATAAATCCTTAATGCCTCGCACGCCAACCCACATCGAACATAACCATTAACCAAAGAATTCCAAGAAACCAAATCTCTCACAGAACTTTCATCAAACAGCTTACGTGCCGCCTTTAATTCTCTACATGAAACAAGCATATGAATCACCGCATTGTGAACAAACATATCCAAATATAAACCCAATTGCAACACATGCCCAAGAACCTCACGACCCATAACATTCAACGACAAATTAGCACAAACTTTCAACAATAATGGGTAAGTATAGTTATCCGGTCTCGACCTACCATTTCCCAACATTTTCTTATACAACACAAGCGCTTCTCTCGGATTAACACTCTCCGAATACCCTCTAATGACCACATTCCAAGAAAACACATTTGGGTTTTGCATATTGTACAAAATCTTAGTACCATAATCAAGATTTCGCGACTCGGAAAGCGCACAAAAGGTGATAAGGCGACTGGAAGCAAACCCATCTGAGATTAGCCCGGTAAGGGTCATTTGGGTTTGGATTTGCTTCAACTGGGACATGGATTTACATGTTTCTAATAGGGAGAGAAGTGGGTTTGTTTGAACAAATGTGTGGGTTGTGTTCCAATTGGTGGGTTTGTCTTTGTGGGGTGAGAGAGAGCGGGTGTGGAAGAGGGAAAGGAGAGAGGCTGAGACATGCTTAGCAACCAAGCGTGGAGGTCTGAGGTTGAACATCGAGAGGATGACCATTATATTTGAGTGTCGGCATCTGTGTGTAATAATGGTGGGAAATGCTGATAGGTAAATAAACCTGGCCAGTTGAACGTTTAACTCACGGCTCAAAATACAAAAATTTCACTAACAAAATAAAGGAGGCGTTAATAATCGAACCAGAAAGTATTATCCATATCCAAATAAAAATATTGGAAAATTTTAGCTAAAGACTCCAACTATATCTCAAACTTCTATTTAAGATATGAATTTCACTTTGTGTCAGTTGAAGACTGAAATTTTCATTTTGTGTCAGTTAAAGACTTTTTTTTTTTTTAGTTTTTATTTCAACTTTGGCCCGATGTTGAATTCATTAAATCTCCACCAAATTTAGAAAAATTATGTTAGGTTTAAAGATATATATCTCCTCTTTACAACCATATAAAGATTACCCAAATCGGACCTCTACAACTTCAGATAATTGGCCCCAAACTAGGATATCTGAAACTGTCCAATCAGACCTTTGGAAAAATATCTGAAAAATTGGATAATTTCGAGTATCCTAGTTTAAGGCCGATTATCTGGAGTTGTAGAGGTCCGATTTGGGTAATCTTTATATGAATGTAAGGAGGAGATACATATCTTTAAATTCAGCATAAATTTTCTAAATTTGGTGGATGTTTAATGTGTCCAACGTCGGGGCAAAGTTAAGATAAAAACTTAAAAAAAAAAAAAAAACAAAAAAAAAAAAACAAGGGCCTTAACTGACACAGACTCGAGTAAGCTTCACATCAACATTATTTGATTGTTCTTCAGTTTAATTGTCACTTCTTTAAGGTTTTATCATTTTAGGGTTTTTAATTAATTTGGGGATTTTGATACTAGCAGTTCAATTTGGGGAATTTGATAATGATTGGCTGTTTGCAATTTGTTGTTTCTTTGTGCATATTGGAATGGAATCATGGATTGTTATTTATTAATTATTATGTTTGGTTTGGTGTGATTTTGCGGAGGTGTTAGCATGCCAAACCTCCAAGGAAATCCTCCACCGACACCAACTACAACTACAAGTGCACCAAATGGTGAAACTACCATAGATATTATAATAGATATTAAAACCATTTGTAAAACAATTAATATCTATTATAAGTGGTGATTCGGTTCGGTTAAAACAAAAAATTTCAATATTGAAAACCAATACCAAACCGCTCACTTCGGTTTGGTTCGGTTAAAACCAATATGAAACCGCTCACTTCGGTTTTGTTCGGTTTGATAACTGACAAAAAAAACAAAACAAAAATCTAAATCAAACCAATTCGATTGGTTTGGTTGGTTCGAAACTCAATTTTTCGGTATTTTTGTGCACCCCTAGAAAGTACAATGGGTGAAGTCTACTGGTCCAAATAAGGATGTTAATTGGGGTCAAACAAATGGAGAAGCAGTTGAGTGGCTAAAGTCAGAAAATTTTGAAGCTAATATATACATATATACATATATATTAGCTTGTTTCAAGAAAGAAAAAAAAAAAAAAAAAGAGAAAGGAAGGAGTTGGGTGAAGTTGTTGCCCACAGTCCAGAGCCAAAAGTTGGTTAATATCTATATATATACAAGAATGCTCTAAAGCTAATTGGTTAACAAGTTAATACAAAGCTAACCACTCTATTAGGCCCACCGCACAATTTAATCTCAAAATTCGAACCATTTATCTTTTAGGCCCTACTTCAAGATCATCTCTATAAAAAATCTCCAAAATAAAAAATCATTTAGCCATTTGATTATTATAATAGCTATTTATATGCTTTTATCGAAAACAATGGTCGTTTATTTATTTGATCACAATTTGATTACTAAATGATTTTCGATTTAGTTGATTTTCTGCAATGATGATCTTTGAAGTATGGCCTAAAAAATGGACGGTTCAGATTATGAGATTAGTTATATGATAAGCCTAAAATCATGGTTAGCTTCGTATTAACTTGCTAACTAGCTAGTTTTAGAGCACTCCTCTATATATGTATATATATATATAGAGTAATGCTCTAAAGCTAACTGGTTAGCAAGTTCATACAAAACTAACCATACTTTTAGGACCACCACATAACTAATCTCATAATCTGAACCGTCAATTATTTAGGTCATACTTCAAAGATCATCATTACAAAAAATCAACTAAATCGGAAATCATTTAGTCATCTAATTGAGATCAATTAAATAGACTATCAGTGTTTTCGATAAAAGCATATAAATAGTTGTTGTTATAATCAAATGACTAAATTATTTCCGAATTTGGAGATTTTTTACAGGGATGATCTTTGAAGTATGGCCTAAAAAATAGAAGGTTTGGATTTTGAGATTACATTGTGCGGTGGGTCCAACATGGTGATTAGTTTTGTATTAACTTACTAACTAGTTAGTTTTAGAGCATTATTGTATATATATATATATATATATATATATAGGCTCATTCTATTGAGGTATACCTTAACTTATTTATGTTGAAGTATACTCTATTGGGGCTCACACGAGTCGTTTTGTGTCGATCCGAACCTTTCATTTCTATTGATAGTTCATCCTTGCAAAAAATTAGCTAAATCGGAAATCATTTGCCTATCTAACTTTGATCAAATAAATGGACGAACCAAATATTTTCAATAAAACCATCCATTTGTTTTATCAAAGTTAGATAGGCAAATGATTTCCGATTTGACTAATTTTTTGCAAGGATGATCTATCAATGAAGATGTAAAAAATGAATTGTTCGGATCGACACAAAACGACTCGTGTGGGCCCCAATAGGGTATACCTCAACATAAATAAGTTGAGGGATACCTCAATATAAGGAGCCTGTATTTATATATAGAGGAGTGCTTTAAAGCTAACAAGGTAATAAGATAATACGATGTTAACCATCATTTTTAGCCGACTATACAATATAATTTCATAATTCAAACCATTTAGTTTTTAGATTCCTATTCAAAGATTATCCTTGCAAAAAATTGGAAATCATTTAGTCAACTATTAGTAAGCTAATTGTGCTCATGTAAATGGAAAAACACAAGTTTTTCAATAAAACATGAAATGATTGTAATGATAATCAAATGATTAAATAATTTCTGATTTGGTTGATTTTTTGTAATAATGATCTTTGAAGTATGACCTAAATAATTGACGGTTCAGATTATGAGATTAGTTATGTGGTGGTCCTAAAAGTATGGTTAGTTTTGTATGAACTTGCTAACCAGTTAGCTTTAGAGCATTACTATATATATATATATATACATATATAGAGGAGTGCTCTAAAACTAGCTAGTTAGCAAGTTAATACGAAGCTAACCATGATTTTAGGCTTATCATATAACTAATCTCATAATCTGAACCGTCCATTTTTTAGGCCATACTTCAAAGATCATCATTGCAGAAAATCAACTAAATCGAAAATCATTTAGTTATCAAATTGTGATCAAATAAATAAACGACCATTGTTTTCGATAAAAGCATATAAATAGCTATTATAATAATCAAATGGCTAATATGAACATGTTTTCGTTGATAATCAAATGATTTCTGATTTGGTTGATATTTGAATGGAAATCTAAAATATAAACAGTTTGGATCATGAGATTACATTGTGTAGTGGGTCCAAGCATTTTACTAACTATTTAGCTCTAGAGCATTTTTGAGCATTTTATATATATATATAGAGGATAGGATCATGGCACAAGCATTTAGGCAAACACTTTAACAAATATTTTGAGCCTTTAGATCTTAGAAGATCCAAGGGTCAAAAATAAGACTAATGTATAAGGTATTTACTCATTAAATGACATGGCACATGATGTGGAATATAATTAATAAAAAATTGAAATAAGAAAAACTGAAGAAAAAAAAAAAGGCATAAATTCAATTTAGACACATAACTATAAGCTATTTCAACGGGGTCCATGAACTTTAAAATATTTCAAATATACACCCGATCTATTATTTAAATTGAAAAATGAATTTCTGTCCATTGATTCGTTGAAAGATCAGTTAAATGACAGCTTGGCTTTTGCTGATCGGGATTACTTGACGACGTGGCGCTATCTCAGCAAACATTTTCCGCCAAATGAGCGACACGGGCCCACAATTTAATAATAATAGAGAGAGTGAGAGTTTGTGGGCCCGTGCCAAGGGTTAGGTGGACCCGTGTCGCTCATTTCCCGCCAAATGAGCGACACATGTCCACCTAACCCCTGACACGGGTCCACAAAGTCATCATCTTTTTCTCGTTCGTTGAACACAAGTGAGAGATTTATATTCGAATTTGGGGGAAAAGTGATGTTTTTTGGAGACTAAATGGTCAGGAGAGCGTTCGACGAGCGGGAAAGTGGTGATGGGTGTGTGGGCCCGTGTCAAGTAGACATGTGTTGCTCATTTGGCGGGAAATGTATGCTGAGTTGGTGCTACGTCGCCAATTAATCCCCGTTAGCAAAGGCCAAGCTGACATTTAACTGATCTCTCAATAAATTGATGGACAGAATTTCATTTTTCAATTTACATAATAAATCAGATGTATGTTTGAAATATTTGAAAGTTCGTGGACCCCGTTGAAATAACATATATAGTTATGTGTCTAAATTGAATTTATACCAAAAAAAAAAGAGAGGGAGAAAGATAAATCAATCACACCCTCCCTCCCTCCCTCCCTCCCTCCCTACCTACCTATTACCCAGTATATCATCGTCGGTCCGTCATCGTCGCCGGTCATCATGACGTCGACGAAATCCAGATGGCATCTCCACCATCTAATGCTGAGAACACTTCCACGTTTTGTGACAGATTTTCTATCACTAAGAGGTGAGAAATATGGAGAAAAAACAGAGAAAAAAGGGGTTTGTGGGAGGAAGAAGAAGGGAGCGGGCGATCTATTGTTGTTATTTTGGTTTTGTTTTTTTAATAAGGCAACCAATTTGAGCATTTCAGGCGGAGAAAGGTGAAAAGTCCCAATTCCCATCAACCTCAGTAGGTCTCTCTAAACCTCAATCTCTCAATTTCTCAAATATTGTCTTCTAATTCAATAGCACGCCAATAACCAAAAACCAAACCAAACTAGAACACACCCCACGGCACAACCTCAGCCACAACCCACCCCTCCACCCTCTCATCTCTCTCTATATAACCTCCATCCCCCAATCTCCTCCTCACACCCCCACAACCACAAAACACACCCACTTGCCCAAATCCTCATCTACGTATCTCAGATTACACACAAAAGCGTGGATCTTAGTGCTTGTTACTGTGTTTTATGGGGTTGTTGCAGATATAGCTGAAAGATTGTTGCTGCTATGTTTTTCTAGTTTTTTTGACGTCATGGTGGCCGGCGACGGTGGCGGACCGACGATGATGTACTGGGTGAAAGGGAGGGAGGGAAGGTGGTGATCGATCTGTCTTTCTCTCTCCCTTTTTTTTTTTTTTTTAGTTTTTCTTATTCCACATCATGTGCCATGTCATTTAATCAGTAAATACCTTATACATTAGTCTTGTTTTTTACTCTTGGATCTTTTAAGATCTACAGGCTCAAAATATTTGTAAAGTGTTTGTCTAAATGCTTATCCTATGTATAGATATATCAGGCCTATTCCATTGAGGGATCTCTTAAATAAGTTTATTTAAGAGATTTCTTGTGGGGTTCACTCCATATTGTATTTTGAAGATTGGAACCGTCTATTTTATTGGTCTCCCTTTAAGGATCGTCTTTCAAAAAATTAGGTTAATCGGAACTATTTCACCGTTGATTAAATGATCACTATTTCAAATGTTTATCGAAAATATTTTGTTCGTCTATTTATTTGATCAAAGTTTGATACCTTTAATGGTTTCCGATTTGTCTAAATTTTTGCAAAGATGACATTTGAATATAGAATTAGAAAATAAACGGTTTAGATTGTTGAAATACTATATGGAGTGAGCCCATGAGAGATCCCTTAAATAAAATTGTTTGAGAGATCTCTCAATAGAAGGGGCATGTATATATATATATAAGCTTGTTTACTATTGGTAGTCTGAAAGCTCCTGGCCCTGATGGGTTACCTACTTCTTTCTTTCATCAATTTTGGGAGATTTGTAAGCAGGACATCTTTGATCTTGTTGTGAATTGTTTTGTCACAGCTACCTTTCCTACAGGGCTTAATAATACGCTTATTACTTTGGTTCCTAAAGTTCAGAGTCCAACTTCTGTTACTCAACTGCGACCTATTGGTCTTTGCAACACTCTTTACAAAGCTATCTCCAAGATAGTGGTATCTCAACTTAGGCCTATTATGGCCAAGCTTATTAGTCCTAATCAGGTGAGTTTTATCCCTGGTAGGTACTGACAACATAATTGTTGCCCAAGAGGTGTTGCATAAATTTAAGTTGACTAGAGGTTTGAAAGGTTATATGGCTTGGAAAATTGATCTCTCTAAGACCTATGATCGTATTAAATGGGGTTTCATTAGAGAAGTGTTGTGGGAGGTTGGTCTTAGAGGTACTTTTTTGGAGCTTCTTATGCAATGCATAACTTCCGTGAGATTCCAAGCTGTGATTAATGGTGAGGTTTCCCAAGCTTTCTTTCCTGCCTACGGGGTCAGACTGGATGATCCCTTATCTCAGTATATCTTTGTCTTATGCATGGAAAAGCTTTCTCATTTGATTGTGCATGAGGTTAATTCTTCAAATTGGCATCTTGTTAGTGTTTATCAGGGAGGTCCTCTTGTGTCTCATGTGTTTTTTGCTGATGATTTGATCTTATTTAGGGAGGCTTCTTTTGATCAAGCAATGGTGATGAAGCATTGTCTAGATGTTTTTTGTGACATCTCAGGTCAACAGGTTAACTTTGAGAAGTCTAACATTTGTATTTCCGCTAATACTAGAACTGCCTTGGCTGATGAACTTGCTTCCATTTGCTCCCCTATCACTGATTGTTTGGGAAAATACCTAGGTGTTCCACAGGTGGTTAAGGAGACTTATAATGAAGTTGTGGAGAAGGTTAGTAAGAGGCTTGCTGCTTGGAAGTGTCACACCTTTTCTCTTGCTAGTAGATTGACTCTTCTTCAAGCTGTTGTTGCTGCCATTCCTTTGTATACAATGCAAACTGTTCAGTTACCTGTGTTTATTTGTGATAATTTAGATAAGCTTAATAGAAATTTCCTTTGGGGGCACACTGTAGATAATTATAGAGTGCATTTGGTTAATTGGTTCACTGTTTGTAGGCCTAAGCAGCTGGGGAGCTTGGGCTAAAAAGATCCTTGTTTATGAATCAAGTTATGCTGGCTAAGTCTAGTTGGAGGTTGTTGCAGCATGAGAATGGGCATTGGGCTAATATCTTAAGAGGGAAGTATCTCTGACATTGTAATTTGATGGCTGCTAAAAACATACAGTATGCTAATTGTTCTTCTACTTGGAGGGGTGTGTTGTTTGGGGCTAAGCTTCTCTCTGCTGGCCTCAAATGGAGAGTTGGGAGTGGAGAGAAAATTCTTTTTTGGTTGGACAATTGGCTTGGGATTGGTGCGAATCAGTTCTCTATTATTGATCTTACTGAGGAGATGTTGCAGCTTAATGTGTGTGATTTTTTGGATGATAATGATTGGGATGTGGATTGTTTACATGAGTGTCTTCCTATTGATATTATTCAAAGGATTCTTTGTGTTCAGGTTAGGGCTGTGGGTAGTGGTGAGGATAAATGTATATGGAATTTCACTTCCAACAGCTCTTTCTCTATGAAAACTGCTTATTTGTCTTTTTTTTTTTTTTTTTTTTTTTTATAATGATGTTGCTCATTGGTATTGGTCTTTTATATGGAAATTTTCTCTCCCTCCTAAACTAAAGACTTTTCTTTGGGCTGTTTGCCATGGAAAGCTCATGACTAATGTCCAGAGAGTTAAAAGGAGATTTTCTTCCAACCTTTTTTGTCATAGATATGAGGGCCAGGAGGAACCTTTGGACCATCTTTTCTGAGATTGCTGCTCTTCTCAAGCCATTTGGAGTGCTTTGTATGTTCTTATTAGTATCCATGTGGCTTTGGATGGTCAATTTGGTGCTTGGGTAGCTGGTAATCTTAAATGTGGTTCTCTCAAAAATGGTATTTCTTGGCATCTGTTTTTTGTGTCTTCTCTTTGGATGATTTGGAAATGGAGGTGCAATCTGATTTTTATGTCAATTTTGTGATGCTTATTCAACCTAAAGTGTTGATTTTTCAATTTGCTAAGGGTTGGTTTTCTATTAATATGGTCTGTGGGGTTAAGCCTGCATGTCAGGTTGCATATTTGTCTTGGAAGCATCCTGCTTGTGGTATTTTGAAACTTAATACAGATGGTTGCAGGAGTGTTGACCTTGGTCTGAATGGTGCTATGGTTTGATTAGAAACTCGACTGGTAATTGGATAAGGGTTTCTCAGTCAATTTGGGTGTTGGGACAGTGTTTGAAGCTGAGCTTTAGGGCTTATATTGGGGTATTTACCTTGTGATGGATCTTCATTGTGCAGCTTTAGAGGTGGAGTGTGATTCAGCACTTGTGATGATGTTGGTTTCTAATCCTATTGTTCCAACTCATCCGTTCTTTAGTTTGATCAATAGTTGCAAGGTGCTACTTGGAAATTTTAAAAGGGCTGCAATCTGTCATGTTTTCCGTGAGCAAAATGCTGTTGCTGATTGCTTAGCTTCTCTTAGCAAGGAGCTTGGCTTGGGTATTCATTGGTTTGAGGAACTCCTGATGTGGTTTCTCCCTTTCTTGTTGTTGATGCTTCTCGCTCTGTTAGAACTACAGCTATTCTAGTCTAGGGTCTTTCTTTTCTTTTGGGCTTTGGCCTCCCTTGTACCAAAAAAATAAAAAGATTGGGCTGGGTGATTTCTACCTATGTCATCGGCCTAAATTGAGGCTATTTGTGTGAATGAGTTCTGCCAAGACTTTGTGTTTAGACAAGAAATGTCGGTCGAAGTCTGATCGAATTGTGAGACAATAAAGAAGGAAAAATTGAATAAGTCATCAGCCGAGTACATGGATATAGCGGCCAAGATATTTCGATCGACCACATCAATTTTAGTCCGGCCAAAGCAATCTAATTGACTTGGTAAAGATTTCTTCCTATTTAATTTATTTCAATCAGTGTCTTGGGTAGCAAATAAATTTTGATCAATTTTATTTGAAGAAATATCGGCCGACCTCATTGGATTTATTTCGATCAGTTTCGATCGGATTGGTTAAAATTCATCTTGATCAACTTTTGCTCAAATAAATTATAATCAACTTTTTGATTGGAATCGTTATGAAAGTAGAGGGAGTCGGCTCAATTTAATTTGATTTTTTAGGCGCTTTATTCATTATGAGTGAAAGAAATAATTTTGGCCTGATTTGAGGCCGGGTTATATATTTAAATCACAAAATTGGCCCGATCAAGGATAATAGAGGTCGGGAAATTTAATTATATTTATTATTGTCAAGAAAAATAAAGGAAGTGATTCCAACATAGTTTGGAGGCCGGGTCATTACTTTTTTTTTTTTAATTAATTAAGCTTTGGGTCTTAATATATGGGCCATATTTTATTAATTAAGCTTAAAGACCCGATGAATCTGATCGAGCGCAGAAGTTTCTTGATTCAAATTGCCAAGCCAATAATAGTTCAACCCAAGTGATAGAAGATTTTGAATTCACCCCCAAGTCCCACTCGAGCTAGGATTCTGCCCAAGACCATATCCAAATTTTAGTTAAAGTCTTTACTTGGACGGAAACTTAGAAATTAAATACAAGATCAATTCAAATCCTACCAAGGGAAGAATTTGGAAATTCTTGGGGATTAAATTTTTTGAGTAAATCAAGAAGCCAAGACATGCAAGTAAAGAGTGAAAATATAGGAAGAATTTTGATCAATCATCAATGCTAAAGATCACGTGATTAATAAGGAAGAATCAACCAAGAATCCGGTCGAATCCTGAATTCAAGAGAGTTGAATCTCATTCGAACTACGAGTCTAAAGAGAATTATGGGGCAAGTAATGGCCCATTGCCTAGTATTGTATCCTAACCCTTATAAATAGATGCATTCGAAAGAGAAAAAGGACACATAACGCACATAACGCTTACAGGCTCTCAAGTCTTAAAAATCACTCAAAGTTCTTTTGCTTTCAATTTTCCTTTGTTGCTTCTGTTTGAGGTGCTTTTAAGTTTCTCATATATAACTTTTAGTTTCAAGTTCACTAGGTTTGTAGGTCTGTCATCATCCTTCTAAAGGCTTGTGGTATTGATTTGATTTTCGTTCTTTGTTTTTCATGCAACTTCAATTGTTCTTATTTCGAGTTTAATGCAATTTTATTTCATTCGCTTTCAATCTAAATTCCTGCTGTATTCATTGTTGTCTTCAATCTTGAAATCAATTTGGTTGGTGAAGATCGCATTAAGTTTCATTATATTTTTGTTATTCATAGTTTCTTTATTTTATTTCGACAATTATGACACTATGTGCACGAATTCGATCACGTAATTCTTAGGAGGTCTACTTGCGATACAGACTCTGAATCTGACTAAGCCTATAAGAGCCTTGTCCCTGAGTCTGAAAAGAACCTAGGCCAAGAGCGATTAGCTTGGTGGCAAAACGTTTAATAGAATCAATTTTTAGGCACAATCGCTCAAATAACTACTTTCTCATTCCAATTGAGGCAAAACTTGGCTTGACAGTGGCACGCCTGTTGAGTGCTTAATTTACATCATTTTTTGCATACTAACTATCTCACTTAAAGTGCAAGAACTCGACATTTTTTGTGTGTTTTGGTTTATTTTTGTGTTTTATAGGTAAATAGGACGAAAGATGAAGAAAAAATCTAAAATGAGTTATTTTTGGACATTTTCTAGTCAAATTAGGAAATCCTAGTTGGACTAGGAAACCTAATCCTAGTTGAAGAATTAGTCTTAATTCTATTAGGAATCATGATGGGCAAAATGGTCAAAGTCAAATCCTAGTTAGAAGAGGAATCTCAATCCTAGTTGGTCAAAGTCAAAGGCAAAATGGTCAAAGTCTCACAAGGAATCCTAGTGGGACTAGAAAAGGAAAGTCAAAGTCAACATTCTAGTCAATAGTTAAAAGTTTTAGAAGCTTCTTAGAAGACTTGGAGTGCAAGAAAATCCAGAGGAGAGCAAAAAGCAAAGTCAGCCTTGCATTGGGCCTAATTGGGCGTGAATTCTACCTTTGGTGTGCAACATGGGCTTTGGACCATGAGTTTTGTATGTTATTTTAAGTCCATGAGGTTAAGTGACCAAAATCCCACATCTTAAATTTAGCAAAACCTCAATCTCAAGGTTCCCTATAAATAGACCTTCACCCCTCCTCATTCACTATTTTTCACGCCTTCCTTTCTATCAAACCCTAGCCTTCCCACACAAACAGCCCCCCTCCATCTAGACCTAGAATTGCCGAAACCCTGGAGAGGAAGAGCCCTAGTTTTGCCACAAGCTTCAAGCCTCCTTTCAAGTTCGAGCCGCCACCATTGTTGCTTTTCAAGGTTGTCGTGCTTCATCCATCCATCCTTCCATCGGTTTCTTTTAGTTCTTTAATTTATTATGTTTTCTTTTTCTTTTAGTTTAATTATGTGTAACTAAATCCCTAGCTAAGGCTAGGATGAAGCCCTAACTATGTTGTCTATTTTTATCATGAATTATTGAGTTCGTAATTGCAAGATGTGTTGATAATTAAATCTTTGATCTCCATTTTAATTGATTCTATTTGTATGTTATCTCTGACTAATCACCTTAAGTTGCATGCATCTAGATTTTGTTGTGGAATTTACGCAGGTGATAATCAAATTTCAATTGGTAACAAGTAGGTATCCTAAGAACATACTCATGAGAGAAGGGATCTTAGATGTTCATAACTTACACTAAGGGGAGTCCATTTTTGCTCACCACAAAAAGGTGGTTGTAACATCCCAACATGGGATTGCCACAGCGACACCCGTCTTAAGAGTTTCCGAGAATATAATACTCGTATCTTGAGCATTATAATCCCAAGATTTCTTAAAATGAGTTAAGTCCTTTGTTTGATAGAATACGGGTTGGATCAAAGTTAAATTGCACAAAAGATTTGATATAATTAAACACACTTCAAACTAGCTTATATTAAAAAGCCAACCCGTTAAGGTGACGAGTTCACAAAATACCTTAAACGATATTTTACAAAAGACCTCAACCAACACACTACAGATATTTGAGATATATTACAACTTAACGAAAAGAAAATGACAACAACAAAAGAAAAGGCTAAGGTTCCAATGATAGTAGCAAAAGAACATGGTGAAGGACCTAGAGACCTTGCGGAAGCCAACCAAGATTCAGGAGTGCCACGCCCAAACTGATCAATCAAGATCGTCAAACCCAGAAACAGCTGTAAGAAAGCAGGTAGGAGGTAAGCATCACATTCGTTTATAGCTTCCCTTCGGGAGACCCTAGCTAAGTTTGAAAATAGTATGTTAAAATAAACATATCAATATATGGTCAGAAGAGAAAAACAATTGGAAAAGATTCACCACAAACCAGCAACAATAATGATAGTTGAATTTCCACAATCTTTGAGTATGAACATGCAGTCTTTCGCAAACGTTTTGTGAGTACTCAATAATTGAAACTTATCTGATGATCAAACACATTAATGAACAACTACGCTTATCAAGCAAAAGTTTGGTACCGTAGCGAGAATAGTCATCTCTGATTAGTACCTCATAAGCTAGCCTCCCTATCGGACATTCAACTAGCTCGTCCGTACAAATTTCTTCCGGAAGTTTAGGAAATCGAACCCAAGGTAATAAAAATACAACTCCTTACTCTCAGATCATCAATAAGTTAATACACGAAAATCCATACGATTTGACAAGAAAAAACAATGCATTTTTGCACGCAACAATATTTATTATCATACATACACACAATAAAAGTCTCATAGACAGGGTGTGAGGATTCCCCCTACATAGAGTCCAAGCTTAACCTGATGGTGCGGTCCAACAACACCAATGTCCTGACTTCTTCTCTGGGTAACTGAAAAGTCCAAGTCCGACAATAATTCAGTCAAAAGTAATTTTGACAGAATTTCAGCATGACCTTTCCTTTCAGTCATGTTCCCAGAAAATTCCATAAACTAGTCTACTAAGATCAATCTCTGTATTTGCTGGATTTTTTATCTAACATGACCTCGTATCCCGAGGCGGACAGTCATGTCTGATTCTTTTGTTCAGGAACTAAGTAACGACTCAATTCCTAAACTCATATTTTGTTTTTACTCAAGTTCATTTTAATAAAGTCTTGGAAGTTGATAAGTTAATGCCCTACGATGTGCCCAGATAAGTACATGAGAGACTGAGGGATATCAAACCCAGTGTCCAATGCCCGTTTGCTCATGGACTTGCCTAGACAGCATATCGTTTGCCATTAATATATTTTCCTCAATCCATTATTAGGTTGATTACTGAACAAAAGTCAGGCAGCGTTTCGACTATAACTGAAATTTAAATAATTAGTAATTTAAATAAGTTAGGCAATTGGGTTACTTAGTTGAAGACTTCTCATGGGCAAAACCTCAGTACTACTTTGGTTTATTAATTTAAACATAACAAGAATCTAATTAACAGGAGAAAATTCAAACAACATTTCAACAGAACTTCGACTAGGTTTAAGGCCTTACCTTAGCCTTTGAAAATGAAAACGTAATTTATGTAGAGTATCGGCCTAGAAACCATCTAGAAAGGTCGGGCTCGGCATCATTATCGCGTGGTCGAAAACGGATCTCGAATCGGACGTCAGATGAAGAAATTATGATGGAAACAAGTTAAGAAGTTTCAGAAGAGAGAAATGAATAATTTTTAGAGAAAGAAAGAGACAAACTTTTTAGAGAGAGAAGCTCTCAAGGTGATGCTATGATTTGGAAATGAGAAATGGCTTCCTATTTATAGGCTTCAAGGTGGGTACACTTAGCAATTGTAGGTGGATCTACTTAGCACTTTAGTGGGTACAATGAGTAAAAGAGAAAATGGGTGGCAAATTGTGGGTGTGACACGTGTCCATAACTTGGCCATCACTCCATTTTCTTGCCAAGCACTCCTCTGTTGGATCAAACTTGATTAACGGTCGAGATTGTGATCTTTGTTTTCTATTTTGTTTTCTATTTAAATTTTGTCTTTTCTCTAATTTCTTCCAAAATTTATCAGAAATTATCTTGTAGTCGTCATTGTAATCTAAGAATAAGATGTCGTTCGTGGCATTCTATACTATCTCCCCATATTTTTAGTTTCTTCAACGATTTACATGTTTTCTCCAAATAATTGAAAATATCCTCGAAAGTGCTTGTTTACCCTATTTTCTTCAATTTCTCTAATTCCTCAAAATTACAATCTAACTTACGAAATTCTCTATAAATAATCCGGTCCTTGGATAATTATGATCTTAGTGTCATTGGGTTCGTCTTATCAAGTTCTTCAATACTAAGGTCTCAAACTGTTTTTGAAACGACAAAAACCTAGTTTAATAATTTCCAGAATACTTAGAAATGGTTTTCGTTAATTTCTAAAACTAATAAATAAATTACTAATAACCTTAAATAAATTCCAGAAAATCAGTAATGACTCCAAATAAATCTCAGAAATTTTCTATAGCCTTAAAATAAAATATAGGAAGATGCTAGAGCATTATAGTGGTGGTGAGCATTACCACCATGGTGGATGGGTGACACGTGTCACAAAAAGGTAATCACGTGTCACGTGTCACTCATCCACCATAGTGAGCAAAAATGATTCCACACTAAGGGTGGGTCTATGATCTATATATTTTTCAATATTCTCACATGTGCATAATGTCTCTCACATGGTTAGCATGCGCCTAGGGTATGCGATAATCAAGCTCTTAGGATACATGTGTAGTTAATTGGCTAATACGAGATAATCAATCTATTAATTTATGTCTTAGGGGAATGATTTCCACAAGTGTCCGATAATCAAGGCCTTATGTGTAGGCAAACTTTATCAACTTATTTTGTATTTTGATTGCTCATACCCATGGTGTTTTAGATAGTATGTTAGTGGTGGATTCCAATCTCTAGTGCTTTAAACTCATTGCTTTTATTCCAATTATTTAGGATTTGTGTTATTGTGGGACGAACCGTCAATTCCGTTACATTTTTTGTCCAAATGAGGAATAATTTGGTCATTTCATATTTTATTTAATTCAATTTCTAACTTAATAAATATTAAAACTAAAAAACTAAAAAGATTAATACTAAAAAAACTCAAATATTTAAAACTAATTTTTTTTAGAATTACAAAAGATTAAAACTAAACAAGGGGAGGTGATGGAGCGGCTTGTGTGGAGGGGAAGGGTTGGGAGGACTGGATGGGGAGGAGGGGGCTGGTGGGGTGAGGCTTGGTAGGAAAAGGGGTGCTGGGTTTTTTTTTTTTTTTTTTCAGTTTTTATCTATTAATTTTTTTTTCATAATATATAGGTGAATTGTCAAATTTGCCCCATAAAAATTGGTCATGTGCGTAGCACATGGGCTATTTTAAAAAGAATTCTTAACGGAGTTGAAGGATTGTATCACAATAACACAAACCATAAATATGTGTCTTACAATAACACAAATCCAAACATGTGTCCTAGAATAGAATTGACCCCAAAGTATGTGTCATTTTTGAAAAAATTTATCATCTCATGATTATTGGAAACACCAAGGAGAAAGTGGATGGCCTTGGTGGTTTCGTGAATTGTGGATGAATTGTTGTGACTGGTAGAAAAGTGAAAATAATAATATTAAAATATTTGGGGATAAGGGATGAACGGGTGTTGGCTCATATTATAAGGCATTCGGAGCCACAGTAGTAAAATGCATGGTATGGGACGTGCATGCTTGCTTGTCTTATGTATGAATCAACAGGAATAGATAAGGAGTGAGTACATGCATTATTCATCTTTGCACACATGTCATCTAACTGTAATTGTTTACTATTTTATTAAATATTGATTAATCGTAATAATTATCCATGAGGAACTAAAAGTTCCTACTGAGCTTTAAAGCTCACGCTGTTAACAGATATGGGCAAGTGTCAATCCCGAGGTGGAAACAAAAAAGTGAATATGCCAGAAATATCGTGCTTGCTATCTCGTTGTTATTATAAATAAATTAGTGTAATTCAATAAACAATTACTATGTAGCTCAAACCACATTTACTCAAATTGAAATTATAAGTTTATGTTTTCTTATTATGGAGAAAAGTTCAAATTTACAGGCCGGATTATATTAATTTATGCTAGCAGTTTATCACGTCGTGGTTGGAGAAATTTTATTCACTTCAATCAGGATGTGATTCGCACCTCAATCTAAGATATTTGAATATATTCCGAATTGGGGCGTGACACAAACATTCATTCAGCAACCGATGTGACCAAAATTGAATTGGTGCCAAAGAACCAGGATTCACACCTCAATCTAAATATTTGGATATATTATGAATTTGGTCCTTCTCTTTTATATCGTTTAGAATTTTAGCCAATTTTGAAATTTCGTCAAACACCAATATTTTCAATTTGGGGATATATTATGGGAAAATTTTAGCTAAAGGACTCCAACTATATATTATAGTTCAAGTCCTTTAGCTAAAATCTTTTCATATAATATCCATTTGTTTTTGACAAAAAAATTTTTAGGAGTTGAAAGACCATTTATGAATTTTCTAAAACTAATTTCAATTTCCATTTTCATGTTCATGTTCATTTCCTAGAGAAATTGAAACTCTCAAAATTTTAAGGTTTGAATTATTTGGGATTTCTTTAAATTCTTGTTTGAAAATCAAATTCTAAACTGCATACATAATTTTCGATCATTCTTGAATAAAACTCGAGAGTTTAAACAAGTCATTGGTTTCAATTTGAGAAAAAATTTCCTTTGGTATAGAATGTCCTAAGATTGCAAACGACATTGAATACAAGGACCAAATGCGATTTTGGGTTAAGAACACACTGACCAAAAATGTAGTTTACCCTTTTATTTGCCCTTTAGTTCATCTATGGTTAATATAACCCTAATCAATCATCGAGAATATGTATAGAAGAATTTGCCTCAAATTTTGCTCCATCCATACCTTGAGTAATATATTTCTTAAGAAATAAATATGATATCCCTATTTCTGTCAGAACTTCTCAAAGCTTCAAATACATAATACAATAAATAATTTTAACATTTGATTAGAAAGGGGATGATGGTGATGTCCAGACTGGATATGACATACATTTATGAAGAGAATGTACAATTACAACAAATGATGAGAATCAGGGTCAAAACTGTTCCACCAAATAAATTGGAAATTACCGAGTCTAGAATCATAGATACTTGGCTAACCAAGGTAGCTCCTTGCTGTCCTTCAGTGCAAATGCTACATCGTCACTGAAACGTAGCCCATACAAAATCATATGAAATCACAAATGGTCCAAACTTTTCTGATAGTAATGCAGCAACATGGAAGTGTGTGAATGATCAAACCAAAAGTTCACAGTAGCTTTCTGTTTTTTGGTTAAGGAGAATTCTATTAGAAATCAGCAGCTGCAGTTTTGGGAGAGAGGGATGAACCTATTGTGGTATACCACAATAAGTTTATTATATGCAAAATGCTCTCTTTGACCTATAAATCGACAACTGGTATGATATAACTAGTAAGATATGCAAATGGCGGACAACCAAGTCTAAACAGATGCTGCAAGGACTTGACACTTGAAAGGGAACAAACCTTGGAAAATTGAGCTGTAACTTCTGCAACCTATGCTTTGCTCCTGATTCACATAAGATTATTCTGCATTCACCCAGCTTACAACTGCCAAAACAGTAAAACCAAGAAACTATATTGATTTAGAACACTGTTGGTTTTACAGTAGGAAATCACAACTAAAGTAGGGGAAGAGTTAAGAAAGAAGAGAAGGGGAAGAGTAGAGAAGGGTCAAAACTCAAAAGCCAAACACAGTGCAGGCTTTCAGGGCCACAACACCCCCATTTAACAAGACAAAAATAATGAACAGAAAAGATCAACAAATTATATTTCTCCATATGTATATAGAAGTTAAATATTATTATAACATATGTACCCAATTTTTAATAGGGCGTCATGTCCAGGAAATGCTTCTCCGTTGCTTGTACAGAGACAGGAGATTGTCATTGCCAACTGCAATCCAAAATATAACTTCAATGAAAACACTATTACACACAACTGATTCTTAAACCTCCAGTACTAGAAGTAAACAGTGCAGGCATCAAGGAGACTGGTAAACCAAAATCAAAATACTCTGGTTTCTACTTGAGATGCACTATTGTGAGAGAGAATCATATTTTATTGGTCATTATGTCAATTGTCAAAGTTTTCTGCCTAAAAATTATCACCTTCTGTGTTAAATACTAAAATTTAAATACAAAGAATTCTGAATGCACCGGATAAAAAAGTAAATACACATATCATTCAGGGAAGCTTGAGAGGTTCACCTTTTCGAAAGTAGTTTCACCCATTCCTGTTTTATAGAGTTCATGCACCATAGCAGTCAAATAGATTTTGCTCAGTTTTGAACAAGTTTTCATCACCTGAAAAGGAAAAAGAAAGGGAAGATTCAACATTAATATATCTGTCAAAAAGGTTACAATTCTTTTCCATCTTCCAGATGCAACATAAATAATCAAAACTTCATTTCACCCAAACAGAACTGGAAATGACTGGAGCTAAAAACTTAATAAAGTAGTATTGAGTTAAATTCACAAATTCACAAAAAATAAAAATAAAAAATGAGAGAGAGAGAGAGAGAGAGAGAGAGAGAGAGAGAGACTTAAAACCAGCACCAGTAATTTAGTTTTTAATGATTTATGATAATTTTGGTCCTCTAAGCATTTTTTCACAAGCTAGGTTTCTTACAAGAGTGGCAGCTATATAAAGATTTAGAAAATGCCCTACTGCCACAATTTTCGCAGTGCAGGAGGATCAATTCTTAACAGCTACCATTTTCATCTTTTTTAGGCACCATTAAAAATGTGTGGCCATCTAGACCTCAGTATCTCATGTTAGGATAGCATATTATGTAATAGTCACTGTGTTATATAAGTCATTCAAGAGCATTGGTTCCCTCTTCTAAGAAGTAACTTAACATAATAATAACTGAAGTTTCAATTCTCAACAACAGACAAATAAGTATTTATTATCATAATAAGATATAATTTGACTCACTTGAATATGAGGTGCCTGGAACATTTCTTGTATGGCTGCTTCAACCTCTGCCATACCAACAAGTGTTTCTCCTACAAAGTGGATACATATAAATCCAGTAAGTTACAAGAACTGAGGCTTCAGGAACAAGAAACAACAATTCGAAACAAAAGAAGCACATAATTTTGAAGCTACATGAGATGTTGGTATTTTATCATACCAATGCAGCAACTTAGTATTAATTCAAAACTTTGGGTTACAAGAAAGAAGAAAAGTTAATCATTCTAATTCTTTGGTTTAAAGAAGAGTTTTCATTTTGTAAAGCAATGAGAAAGCTATTGATTTAACTGAACAGGCAGGTAGAAGGAATTCAAGTACAAATTGCGGGGTATATTGATGGAAAAAAATTACAAGTGTCAAACGGATCAGAGAAGATAGGTATTAGGTATAATAGATTACTGTTCCTGTGTAGCTTGAAATATCTATGGGGTATTAGGTATCAAAATTTAAATATTTGTAGACGAGGAATAATAAGCACTTGACTTGTATTTAGTTCTATCTGGTGATAAAACAAAAAATGGTGGAGATTTTCAGATAAAACGCTGCTTCATTAAAAAGGAAAATAAAAAACGAAGGAGAACCACAAAACAAACAAAAAAACAAAAGATGCTACATTTGGTATTCAAAGTAGATCTTCCATGAAACTAGCTCTAATTATTTGACAGCTGATCTTTTTTCCAATGAAAGGCAAAGTTAAATAGGAGCATAAAATTAAACAAATTTACAGAAAGTGGGTATACAAATTTTAGTTTAAAGCTTACTTTGGGAGAATTCATTCTGCATTTGTCAAGTAATCCAAAAATGTAAATTTCAATATGACAAAATTGAAATGAAAACAACTGAAAATACAACTCCTGTAAACTAAACTACAACGAACTTACTGTAAAATAACACATCAAAACAAATCAATCTTTAGACCGTGATGTAATAACAATGGGATTGGACATCAAAACGAAGTGTCAATATTCTGAGGAAGTTCCAATATGGGGATGGTGGAGGGGAGAGGCATGGCCAGAATTTCCTTCAAAAAGGGCTGGTATATTTCTAGAACCAAATAATTCAAACTTCAATGCACCACCGAACATCAAATATCACATGACTTTTTATCTAAAAATGACACAATTCAAGACCTCCAATACAACTAATTCAGATTTCTAACTCTTGTGCATAAATAGTTTACATATCTTCCAGTTCCCAGTTTCTAGTAATCAATGGAAGAGGCAATCTTCAAATAGAAAGATAATACTTGCAATAAGTAGTCTTTACTACCTCACTATGAAGTGATGATCATAGAAGTTTAAATAATCATACATTATCTCATGTTTTTTTTTTTTCTTATGCGGTCAGGCGAAACGGGAAACCAAGATTTAGTCCATCCTTACTTCCTTAGGACAAAATGAAGGCAATCAATCATAAGAAATATCTAAGAGATCGAGTTCGAAGGTGCCAAATATGATTGAACAGCAAGGTGCACATTCCATTTTTTGGCCAATTGCAAGACTGGTAGGAGAAGGCTTGGGGAAAAGAATGCTTAAACTGCATCAGTGTAGAAATAATAGAGTTGAGGACAACAGCAGAACGCTTCCTTTCACTTCTAAAAAACCACCAAAAATAAGCAGCATAACAAGGTTTCTCCACAATAACAAAGAGACATTGTCCTTTCCAAGCAGAAGCAGCCCAATAAATAAAAGAAGGCCAAAAAATATTCAACCATGGGACCCCACACTTACCAAGAACTTGCTTCCAAAGATGATCACTGAACAGACACCCACTGTTGCATGAGCATTCTTAATATGATTAACAGATATTTCTGTCTACTATATAATTCCAGCACTTATTACTTGCCAAACATGGTGATACAAATTTAAACGGTCATCCAAATCAAGTTTCCTAAAATTAAAGGGGTTGTGGCCTCATTCTTTTCTTTACAGCATTTTGTGAAGAAGTCAGTCTGGTAAATCAATGGTTGAAGTTTGTATACCTTCAGAAGCATTATTGGGAGCTGAGGTTAGTTTCTTTAATTGATAATCCATGATTTCTGCTGCACACCTGCATATCTCCAATGCACGACGGGCATCTCCTGAAATAGCTGCTACCTGAATACATGTTCAAATAATATAAAAGACTGAGCGTCCAGTGTGAGCATCCACTATGGCCAACCAATAAATAGGAAACAAAAATTGAAATTCATGATGAAAGAGATAAGATACAACTAACCTTTCTTGAAGCAAATTCTACAGCTTGTTTTTCAAATGCATTAATTCCTTTAAGGCGACTCGAGATGATTTCTTGAAGCTGCTGGTAATTATAGGGGCCAAAGCGAAGCCTTTGGATTCCCATACGACTTGAAATACACGGAAGCAACTTCTCTGGAAGATCCATGGTATTTGCTATGCCTGAATATATATTATCAAAGGAGTTAATGTTGAAGCCATCAACAATCTCATCGCCCTCATCATTGTTTCTACTAGAACCATTTTAATTTTTTCCTTTTCCCTTTTTTATGTATTCGAGTATCCCTTAATCTCATAAAAGAAACATCATTGTCTACTGAAGGAATGCAATCATCATTCAATAAGGAAAGGAGACCTACTAAAGATAAGAGTATACCTATTACAACTAATTTTGAGTGTGATTTAGTAGGCCAGTCAAGAATGTTGTATAGAACCTGAAACGAAGAGGGCACTACAAGTATGTAACTATGTATACTTAACAAATATTCATAGTAAAACTTGGAATAATTATAAAAATACATGACTGGAATAGTTGTTAACAAATATTCACATCACAAAATGTACAAGGTACCAACTGATAGGAGAAAAATGGTTACCGACTGGTTTCTAGTCACAAGAAGATCAAGTTCATCAATAAGAAGAATACAAGGCTTGTCATCCTCTTTGCCAATTTTCTTTCCATCAGAAAATCGCTCATTTAGCAAGTGAAGAGCCTTTTTCCAACCAACTCTGTACCCACTTAATGCTTCATATATAACCTGTGCAAACACAAGGTGTATTACAGGACAAAAAAGGCATGCCATCATGGTAAGCATAGAGCATTAATTAAATATAATTTTACCCGGTAGATATCTCTGGTGATGCCAACTTAAGACCATTTATCTCCACAAAACAGTAGGGTCTTATACTTCCTGCAGATATACAACCAACAAGCTCTATTTGTCTTGTTAACTGAACTAAACAATCATATATCTGTTTCGTCCAAGGGTGTGATTTGTCTCTGACAATAAACTCATATACAATGCCATTGACCTCAATTGAGCTGCAACCAGGAGTCTTCTCTACTCCTCTCTCCTTCATCATATTTTGCGCCTTCCCTGCCTCCTCCCACATATTTGATTCCCTATACATTTTTGCAAGCAAAATGTAAACTCCACTATCATGAGGGTCCAACTCGAGAAGCTTGGAAGCTGCTCTTTCTGCCATCAAAATATTTTTATGAATATAACAAGCAAAGAATAATGCACCCCACACCACAGCATCTGCCTTAATTGACATGCCATTGATAAGCTCTTCTGCTTCTTCCAAATGACCAGCCCTACCTAGAAGGTCCACCATGCAAGAGTAATGTTTAAGTATGGGACAAAGATTAAATTTAGTTTTCATTAAGGAAAAATATATACGACCCTCTTCAACCAAACCTCCATGACAACAAGCTGATAATACCCCAAGAAAGGTGATCTCATCTGGCATCAATCTTGTCTCTATCATCTCTGCAAAGTAAGATATGGCATCATGGGCATGTCCGTTAAGGGCTAAACCACAAATAATAGCTGTCCAAGTCAAAGTGTTTCTTCCTGGCATGTCCCAGAAAACCTTGAGAGCCTTGGTGATGTTCCCACATTTAGCATACATGTCAACAAGGGCAGTCCCCAAAGCAACATTCAAAAAAAGACCATATTTTTCAATATAATGGTGAATCCATATTCCAACATCCAGTGCTCCAAGTTGTGAGCATGCCGATAAGCAGCTAACCATGGTTATTTCATCAGGATTTATATTACTTGCTTGCATTTCATGAAACAGAGCCAAAGCCTCCTTGCTTTGTTTGGCTTGAACATAGCCACTTATCATTGCATTCCATGGCACAACATTCTTCTCTGGCATATCATACAAAAGCTTGCGAGCAATGTCCAAAAACCCAGATTTGGCATATCCCACTATCATTGTAGCCCATGAGACAATGGTTTTCTTGGTCATATTGTCAAATAGTGCTTGCGCTGCCTCAAGATTCCCACACTTCATATACATGTCCATAAGCGCATTAGCAAGAGGAACATTCAAACTTAGTCCGTTTTCTTCAATAAACCGATGAAATTCTCTCCCACGACTCAAATCCTCTAATTGGGCACAAGAAGAAACCATCCCAATTATTGTAACTTCATCTGGCTTAACTCCCTCCACCGCCATTTCTTGATAAATCCTTAATGCCTCGCACGCCAACCCACATCGAACATAACCATTAACCAAAGAATTCCAAGAAACCAAATCTCTCACAGAACTTTCATCAAACAGCTTACGTGCCGCCTTTAATTCTCTACATGAAACAAGCATATGAATCACCGCATTGTGAACAAACATATCCAAATATAAACCCAATTGCAACACATGCCCAAGAACCTCACGACCCATAACATTCAACGACAAATTAGCACAAACTTTCAACAATAATGGGTAAGTATAGTTATCCGGTCTCGACCTACCATTTCCCAACATTTTCTTATACAACACAAGCGCTTCTCTCGGATTAACACTCTCCGAATACCCTCTAATGACCACATTCCAAGAAAACACATTTGGGTTTTGCATATTGTACAAAATCTTAGTACCATAATCAAGATTTCGCGACTCGGAAAGCGCACAAAAGGTGATAAGGCGACTGGAAGCAAACCCATCTGAGATTAGCCCGGTAAGGGTCATTTGGGTTTGGATTTGCTTCAACTGGGACATGGATTTACATGTTTCTAATAGGGAGAGAAGTGGGTTTGTTTGAACAAATGTGTGGGTTGTGTTCCAATTGGTGGGTTTGTCTTTGTGGGGTGAGAGAGAGCGGGTGTGGAAGAGGGAAAGGAGAGAGGCTGAGACATGCTTAGCAACCAAGCGTGGAGGTCTGAGGTTGAACATCGAGAGGATGACCATTATATTTGAGTGTCGGCATCTGTGTGTAATAATGGTGGGAAATGCTGATAGGTAAATAAACCTGGCCAGTTGAACGTTTAACTCACGGCTCAAAATACAAAAATTTCACTAACAAAATAAAGGAGGCGTTAATAATCGAACCAGAAAGTATTATCCATATCCAAATAAAAATATTGGAAAATTTTAGCTAAAGACTCCAACTATATCTCAAACTTCTATTTAAGATATGAATTTCACTTTGTGTCAGTTGAAGACTGAAATTTTCATTTTGTGTCAGTTAAAGACTTTTTTTTTTTTTAGTTTTTATTTCAACTTTGGCCCGATGTTGAATTCATTAAATCTCCACCAAATTTAGAAAAATTATGTTAGGTTTAAAGATATATATCTCATCTTTACAACCATATAAAGATTACCCAAATCGGACCTCTACAACTTCAGATAATTGGCCCCAAACTAGGATATCTGAAACTGTCCAATCAGACCTTTGGAAAAATATCTGAAAAATTGGATAATTTCGAGTATCCTAGTTTAAGGCCGATTATCTGGAGTTGTAGAGGTCCGATTTGGGTAATCTTTATATGAATGTAAGGAGGAGATACATATCTTTAAATTCAGCATAAATTTTCTAAATTTGGTGGATGTTTAATGTGTCAACGTCGGGGCAAAGTTAAGATAAAAACTTAAAAAAAACAAAAAAAACAAAAAAAAAAAACAAGGGCCTTAACTGACACAGACTCGAGTAAGCTTCACATCAACATTATTTGATTGTTCTTCAGTTTAATTGTCACTTCTTTAAGGTTTTATCATTTTAGGGTTTTTAATTAATTTGGGGATTTTGATACTAGCAGTTCAATTTGGGGAATTTGATAATGATTGGCTGTTTGCAATTTGTTGTTTCTTTGTGCATATTGGAATGGAATCATGGATTGTTATTTATTAATTATTATGTTTGGTTTGGTGTGATTTTGCGGAGGTGTTAGCATGCCAAACCTCCAAGGAAATCCTCCACCGACACCAACTACAACTACAAGTGCACCAAATGGTGAAACTACCCATTCTTCAGTCCAAGCTTCCACCACCACCTAATCTGCAGGCTGCAGCCCAACCTTCCCTTCCAAATTTCCAATTACAATTTACAAGCACTCTTGTTTAGTTGTTTTGTGTAACTTTTCAATTTTAACTTATTAAGTTACTTAGTAATTAGAAATTTTAGTATTGCTCTCAAACATTATTTTTGGTGAATGCTTGAATCATTCAAGTTGATGGGTGACTTGGAAAATTACAACTTGCAGGTATTATTAGGCAATATTGCCTTAGTTATTAGGTTAATAACTTAATATATTGGTGCCTTGGTGGTTATGTTTAGAGTTTAGACCTTTACAAAACTGGAATTTCAATGTGAATAATTGCTTGGCAGCCTTGGCTGCTTGCAGTTTGCAACTTTTCATATTGTTCATTGTTCAAATTAAACTTTGCACTTTGCAGGAATGTTGGGAAAAAAAAAGTCGGGTCAACCATCCAACCGACCCAACATTACCCGACTAAGTCGGTTGCCAACCAAACCGACCCAACATTACTCGACTAAGTTGGTTGCCAACCAACAACCGACCCACTAAAGTCGGGCCGATAATGGTTTTGAAAAACCATCAATCTCAGTTGGTCGGTTGGGTCGGTTGTTTGGCTGATAATCAACTGACCCGACCCATTCCCACCCCTAATGCCATTCTTACATCACCTAATTGACTAATAAGCTGGAAATAAAGAAAATACATAAATGACATAAACCAAATATTGAAATATCCATCAAATAGTTGTATTGCGCAGGGCAACTCATCAATTACTTTTTAATAGTCGCGATGGGAGACCCTAGTAGTGACTGGATGATGGCTTAGATCGAGACAAGCGAGGTGAGATCGAAACTCGAAGAGAGAAAGAAAGTTTGAGGTTCTGGGGTGAGAGGGTGGCGAAAGGGCGGCGAGAAGGCGGCGAGAGAGTAGAGAGTGAGGTTTCTGGGTTTCTTATTTCCAACATTCGAGAGTGACTTACTGGTCTGTTTTTTGTGTTTTAGGTTTTAGTTTTTGGATTTTGGATTTTGGATTTTGGATTTTTTTTTTTTTTTTTTTTGAGAAATAGTTTTTGGAATATTTAGGGTATTAACTAGTTTAATTAAATACCTTATACTAAAACTATATACATTACATATGTTTGAATTTATATGTTTTTTATAATATATATATAAAGCATATAATTTAATAGATATATATATGTTTATAATTTATATAGATTTCATATAAAAACTAATTAAAAATACCTTATAGACTAAACCTATAAACTATATAAACTATATAAAGTTATAAACTATATACTATATAAACTATAAAATATAAAGTATATAAACTATAGGCTAAAGTTCAATTTAGACACTAAATAATAGGGGGTATTTCAACTGTATCCATCATCTATAAAATCATTCAAAAACATACCCCATCTAAAATCTAAATTGAAAAAATGAATTTTTCTTCCTGTTTTTCTTTTTTACCCCTCTTCACCTCCCACTCTCTCTTTCTTTGCCTTCTCTCCGGCCAACCCTCCCAACCCAGCCCCTCTCGACCCCACCCCCACCCCCACCCCCACCCCCACCACAACCTTCCCGACCCCAACTATAGCTCGTGGAGGGATGGCCAACACTAGGGGACCTACCGGTGGCCTAGGCCAGGCTGAGGTGCGCACAGGGAGGGAGTCGTGCGGGAGAGGAGAGGGAAGATAAGGATGTCTGGGGAAGAGAGAGGAGATGCGGGCTGATGGCTAGTGGTTCTGCACCTGTTGGGCTTGGCCGGAGTTGGCCTGGTCACGACCGAATTGTGCAAAGTCACACGAGAGAGAAGGGAGACACGGGGAAGAAGAAGAAAAATGAGAGAAGAGAGAGAGAGAGAGACTTAGGTAGGTGGAAGGGGAGGGTCCTGCGGGTTGTGGTGGGGGTGGGGGTGGGGGTGGGGGTGGGGTCGGGAGGGGTAGGGTTGGGAAGGTTCACCAGAGAGAGGGAAGAGAAAGAGAGTGGGAGGTGGAGAGGGGTAAAAAATGAAAAGAGAAAAGAAGGAGTTGAAATACCCCCTATAGTTGAGTGTCTAACATATAATAGGGCGTTAGGTTTTCATTATAATAGATATTAAAACCATTTGTAAAACAATTAATATCTATTATAAGTGGTGATTCGGTTCGGTTAAAACAAAAAATTTCAATATTGAAAACCAATACCAAACCGCTCACTTCGGTTTGGTTCGGTTAAAACCAATATTAAACCGCTCACTTCGGTTTTGTTCGGTTTGATAACTGACAAAAAAAACAAAACAAAAATCTAAATCAAACCAATTCGATTGGTTTGGTTGGTTCGAAACTCAATTTTTCGGTATTTTTGTGCACCCCTAGAAAGTACAATGGGTGAAGTCTACTGGTCCAAATAAGGATGTTAATTGGGGTCAAACAAATGGAGAAGCAGTTGAGTGGCTAAAGTCAGAAAATTTTGAAGCTAATATATACATATATACATATATATTAGCTTGTTTCAAGAAAGAAAAAAAAAAAAAAAAAAAAAGAGAAAGGAAGGAGTTGGGTGAAGTTGTTGCCCACAGTCCAGAGCCAAAAGTTGGTTAATATCTATATATATACAAGAATGCTCTAAAGCTAATTGGTTAACAAGTTAATACAAAGCTAACCACTCTATTAGGCCCACCGCACAATTTAATCTCAAAATTCGAACCATTTATCTTTTAGGCCCTACTTCAAGATCATCTCTATAAAAAATCTCCAAAATAAAAAATCATTTAGCCATTTGATTATTATAATAGCTATTTATATGCTTTTATCGAAAACAATGGTCGTTTATTTATTTGATCACAATTTGATTACTAAATGATTTTCGATTTAGTTGATTTTCTGCAATGATGATCTTTGAAGTATGGCCTAAAAAATGGACGGTTCAGATTATGAGATTAGTTATATGATAAGCCTAAAATCATGGTTAGCTTCGTATTAACTTGCTAACTAGCTAGTTTTAGAGCACTCCTTTATATATGTATATATATATATATATAGAGTAATGCTCTAAAGCTAACTGGTTAGCAAGTTCATACAAAACTAACCATACTTTTAGGACCACCACATAACTAATCTCATAATCTGAACCGTCAATTATTTAGGTCATACTTCAAAGATCATCATTACAAAAAATCAACTAAATCGGAAATCATTTAGTCATCTAATTGAGATCAATTAAATAGACTATCAGTGTTTTCGATAAAAGCATATAAATAGTTGTTGTTATAATCAAATGACTAAATGATTTCCGAATTTGGAGATTTTTTACAGGGATGATCTTTGAAGTATGGCCTAAAAAATAGAAGGTTTGGATTTTGAGATTACATTGTGCGGTGGGTCCAACATGGTGATTAGTTTTGTATTAACTTACTAACTAGTTAGTTTTAGAGCATTATTGTATATATATATATAGGCTCATTCTATTGAGGTATACCTTAACTTATTTATGTTGAAGTATACTCTATTGGGGCTCACACGAGTCGTTTTGTGTCGATCCGAACCTTTCATTTCTATTGATAGTTCATCCTTGCAAAAAATTAGCTAAATCGGAAATCATTTGCCTATCTAACTTTGATCAAATAAATGGACGAACCAAATATTTTCAATAAAACCATCCATTTGTTTTATCAAAGTTAGATAGGCAAATGATTTCCGATTTGACTAATTTTTTGCAAGGATGATCTATCAATGAAGATGTAAAAAATGAATTGTTCGGATCGACACAAAACGACTCGTGTGGGCCCCAATAGGGTATACCTCAACATAAATAAGTTGAGGGATACCTCAATATAAGGAGCCTGTATTTATATATAGAGGAGTGCTTTAAAGCTAACAAGGTAATAAGATAATACGATGTTAACCATCATTTTTAGCCGACTATACAATATAATTTCATAATTCAAACCATTTAGTTTTTAGATTCCTATTCAAAGATTATCCTTGCAAAAAATTGGAAATCATTTAGTCAACTATTAGTAAGCTAATTGTGCTCATGTAAATGGAAAAACACAAGTTTTTCAATAAAACATGAAATGATTGTAATGATAATCAAATGATTAAATGATTTCTGATTTGGTTGATTTTTTGTAATAATGATCTTTGAAGTATGACCTAAATAATTGACGGTTCAGATTATGAGATTAGTTATGTGGTGGTCCTAAAAGTATGGTTAGTTTTGTATGAACTTGCTAACCAGTTAGCTTTAGAGCATTACTATATATATATATATATACATATATAGAGGAGTGCTCTAAAACTAGCTAGTTAGCAAGTTAATACGAAGCTAACCATGATTTTAGGCTTATCATATAACTAATCTCATAATCTGAACCGTCCATTTTTTAGGCCATACTTCAAAGATCATCATTGCAGAAAATCAACTAAATCGAAAATCATTTAGTTATCAAATTGTGATCAAATAAATAAACGACCATTGTTTTCGATAAAAGCATATAAATAGCTATTATAATAATCAAATGGCTAATATGAACATGTTTTCGTTGATAATCAAATGATTTCTGATTTGGTTGATATTTGAATGGAAATCTAAAATATAAACAGTTTGGATCATGAGATTACATTGTGTAGTGGGTCCAAGCATTTTACTAACTATTTAGCTCTAGAGCATTTTTGAGCATTTTATATATATATATAGAGGATAGGATCATGGCACAAGCATTTAGGCAAACACTTTAACAAATATTTTGAGCCTTTAGATCTTAGAAGATCCAAGGGTCAAAAATAAGACTAATGTATAAGGTATTTACTCATTAAATGACATGGCACATGATGTGGAATATAATTAATAAAAAATTGAAATAAGAAAAACTGAAGAAAAAAAAAAAGGCATAAATTCAATTTAGACACATAACTATAAGCTATTTCAACGGGGTCCATGAACTTTAAAATATTTCAAATATACACCCGATCTATTATTTAAATTGAAAAATGAATTTCTGTCCATTGATTCGTTGAAAGATCAGTTAAATGACAGCTTGGCTTTTGCTGATCGGGATTACTTGACGACGTGGCGCTATCTCAGCAAACATTTTCCGCCAAATGAGCGACACGGGCCCACAATTTAATAATAATAGAGAGAGTGAGAGTTTGTGGGCCCGTGCCAAGGGTTAGGTGGACCCGTGTCGCTCATTTCCCGCCAAATGAGCGACACATGTCCACCTAACCCCTGACACGGATCCACAAAGTCATCATCTTTTTCTCGCTCGTTGAACACAAGTGAGAGATTTATATTCGAATTTGGGGGAAACGTGATGTTTTTTGGAGACTAAATGGTCAGGAGAGCGTTCGACGAGCGGGAAAGTGGTGATGGGTGTGTGGGCCCGTGTCAAGTAGACATGTGTTGCTCATTTGGCGGGAAATGTATGCTGAGTTGGTGCTACGTCGCCAATTAATCCCCGTTAGCAAAGGCCAAGCTGACATTTAACTGATCTCTCAATAAATTGATGGACAGAATTTCATTTTTCAATTTACATAATAAATCAGATGTATGTTTGAAATATTTGAAAGTTCGTGGACCCCGTTGAAATAACATATATAGTTATGTGTCTAAATTGAATTTATACCAAAAAAAAAAGAGAGGGAGAAAGATAAATCAATCACACCCTCCCTCCCTCCCTCCCTCCCTCCCTACCTACCTATTACCCAGTATATCATCGTCGGTCCGTCATCGTCGCCGGTCATCATGACGTCGACGAAATCCAGATGGCATCTCCACCATCTAATGCTGAGAACACTTCCACGTTTTGTGACAGATTTTCTATCACTAAGAGGTGAGAAATATGGAGAAAAAACAGAGAAAAAAGGGGTTTGTGGGAGGAAGAAGAAGGGAGCGGGCGATCTATTGTTGTTATTTTGGTTTTGTTTTTTTAATAAGGCAACCAATTTGAGCATTTCAGGCGAAGAAAGGTGAAAAGTCCCAATTCCCATCAACCTCAGTAGGTCTCTCTAAACCTCAATCTCTCAATTTCTCAAATATTGTCTTCTAATTCAATAGCACGCCAATAACCAAAAACCAAACCAAACTAGAACACACCCCACGGCACAACCTCAGCCACAACCCACCCCTCCACCCTCTCATCTCTCTCTATATAACCTCCATCCCCCAATCTCCTCCTCACACCCCCACAACCACAAAACACACCCACTTGCCCAAATCCTCATCTACGTATCTCAGATTACACACAAAAGCGTGGATCTTAGTGCTTGTTACTGTGTTTTATGGGGTTGTTGCAAATATAGCTGAAAGATTGTTGCTGCTATGTTTTTCTAGTTTTTTTGACGTCATGGTGGCCGGCGACAGTGGCGGACCGACGATGATGTACTGGGTGAAAGGGAGGGAGGGAAGGTGGTGATCGATCTGTCTTTCTCTCTCCCTTTTTTTTTTTTTTTTAGTTTTTCTTATTCCACATCATGTGCCATGTCATTTAATCAGTAAATACCTTATACATTAGTCTTGTTTTTTACTCTTGGATCTTTTAAGATCTACAGGCTCAAAATATTTGTAAAGTGTTTGTCTAAATGCTTATCCTATGTATAGATATATCAGGCCTATTCCATTGAGGGATCTCTTAAATAAGTTTATTTAAGAGATTTCTTGTGGGGTTCACTCCATATTGTATTTTGAAGATTGGAACCGTCTATTTTATTGGTCTCCCTTTAAGGATCGTCTTTCAAAAAATTAGGTTAATCGGAACTATTTGACCGTTGATTAAATGATCACTATTTCAAATGTTTATCGAAAATATTTTGTTCGTCTATTTATTTGATCAAAGTTTGATACCTTTAATGGTTTCCGATTTGTCTAAATTTTTGCAAAGATGACATTTGAATATAGAATTAGAAAATAAACGGTTTAGATTGTTGAAATACTATATGAAGTGAGCCCATGAGAGATCCCTTAAATAAAATTGTTTGAGAGATCTCTCAATAGAAGGGGCATGTATATATATATATAAGCTTGTTTACTATTGGTAGTCTGAAAGCTCCTGGCCCTGATGGGTTACCTACTTCTTTCTTTCATCAATTTTGGGAGATTTGTAAGCAGGACATCTTTGATCTTGTTGTGAATTGTTTTGTCACAGCTACCTTTCCTACAGGGCTTAATAATACGCTTATTACTTTGGTTCCTAAAGTTCAGAGTCCAACTTCTGTTACTCAACTGCGACCTATTGGTCTTTGCAACACTCTTTACAAAGCTATCTCCAAGATAGTGGTATCTCAACTTAGGCCTATTATGGCCAAGCTTATTAGTCCTAATCAGGTGAGTTTTATCCCTGGTAGGTACTGACAACATAATTGTTGCCCAAGAGGTGTTGCATAAATTTAAGTTGACTAGAGGTTTGAAAGGTTATATGGCTTGGAAAATTGATCTCTCTAAGACCTATGATCGTATTAAATGGGGTTTCATTAGAGAAGTGTTGTGGGAGGTTGGTCTTAGAGGTACTTTTTTGGAGCTTCTTATGCAATGCATAACTTCCGTGAGATTCCAAGCTGTGATTAATGGTGAGGTTTCCCAAGCTTTCTTTCCTGCCTACGGGGTCAGACTGGATGATCCCTTATCTCAGTATATCTTTGTCTTATGCATGGAAAAGCTTTCTCATTTGATTGTGCATGAGGTTAATTCTTCAAATTGGCATCTTGTTAGTGTTTATCAGGGAGGTCCTCTTGTGTCTCATGTGTTTTTTGCTGATGATTTGATCTTATTTAGGGAGGCTTCTTTTGATCAAGCAATGGTGATGAAGCATTGTCTAGATGTTTTTTGTGACATCTCAGGTCAACAGGTTAACTTTGAGAAGTCTAACATTTGTATTTCCGCTAATACTAGAACTGCCTTGGCTGATGAACTTGCTTCCATTTATGGCTCCCCTGTCACTGATTGTTTGGGAAAATACCTAGGTGTTCCACAGGTGGTTAAGGAGACTTATAATGAAGTTATGGAGAAGGTTAGTAAGAGGCTTGCTGCTTGGAAGTGTCACACCTTTTCTCTTGCTGGTAGATTGACTCTTCTTCAAGCTGTTGTTGCTGCCATTCCTTTGTATACAATGCAAACTGTTCAGTTACCTGTGTTTATTTGTGATAATTTAGATAAGCTTAATAGAAATTTCCTTTGGGGGCACACTGTAGACTTTTCTTTGGGCTGTTTGCCATGGAAAGCTCATGACTAATGTCCAGAGAGTTAAAAGGAGATTTTCTTCCAACCTTTTTTGTCATAGATATGAGGGCCAGGAGGAACCTTTGGACCATCTTTTCTGAGATTGCTGCTCTTCTCAAGCCATTTGGAGTGCTTTGTATGTTCTTATTAGTATCCATGTGGCTTTGGATGGTCAATTTGGTGCTTGGGTAGCTGGTAATCTTAAATGTGGTTCTCTCAAAAATGGTATTTCTTGGCATCTGTTTTTTGTGTCTTCTCTTTGGATGATTTGGAAATGGAGGTGCAATCTGATTTTTATGTCAATTTTGTGATGCTTATTCAACCTAAAGTGTTGATTTTTCAATTTGCTAAGGATTGGTTTTCTATTAATATGGTCTGTGGGGTTAAGCCTGCATGTCAGGTTGCATATTTGTCTTGGAAGCATCCTGCTTGTGGTATTTTGAAACTTAATACAGATGGTTGCAGGAGTGTTGACCTTGGTCTGAATGGTGCTATGGTTTGATTAGAAACTCGACTGGTAATTGGATAAGGGTTTCTCAGTCAATTTGGGTGTTGGGACAGTGTTTGAAGCTGAGCTTTAGGGCTTATATTGGGGTATTTACCTTGTGATGGATCTTCATTGTCAAGCTTTAGAGGTGGAGTGTGATTCAGCACTTGTGATGATGTTGGTTTCTAATCGTATTGTTCCAACTCATCCGTTCTTTAGTTTGATCAATAGTTGCAAGGTGCTACTTGGAAATTTTAAAAGGGCTGCAATCTGTCATGTTTTCCGTGAGCAAAATGATGTTGTTGATTGCTTAGCTTCTCTTAGCAAGGAGCTTGGCTTGGGTATTCATTGGTTTGAGGAACTCCTGATGTGGTTTCTCCCTTTCTTGTTGTTGATGCTTCTCGCTCTGTTAGAACTACAGCTATTCTAGTCTAGGGTCTTTCTTTTCTTTTGGGCTTTGGCCTCCCTTGTACCAAAAAAATAAAAAAATTGGGCTGGGTGATTTCTACCTATGTCATCGGCCTAAATTGAGGCTATTTGTGTGAATGAGTTCTGCCAAGACTTTGTGTTTAGACAAGAAATGTCGGTCGAAGTCTGATCGAATTGTGAGACAATAAAGAAGGAAAAATTGAATAAGTCATCAGCCGAGTACATGGATATAGCGGCCAAGATATTTCGATCGACCACATCAATTTTAGTCCGGCCAAAGCAATCTAATTGACTTGGTAAAGATTTCTTCCGATTGAATTTATTTCAATCAGTGTCTTGGGTAGCAAATAAATTTTGATCAATTTTATTTGAAGAAATATCGGCCGACCTCATTGGATTTATTTCGATCAGTTTCGATCGGATTGGTTAAAATTCATCTTGATCAACTTTTGCTCAAATAAATTATAATCAACTTTTTGATTGGAATCGTTATGAAAGTAGAGGGAGTCGGCTCAATTTAATTTGATTTTTTAGGCGCTTTATTCATTATGAGTGAAAGAAATAATTTTGGCCTGATTTGAGGCCAGGTTATATATTTAAATCACAAAATTGGCCCGATCAAGGATAATAGAGGTCGGGAAATTTAATTATATTTATTATTGTCAAGAAAAATAAAGGAAGTGATTCCAACATAGTTTGGAGGCCGGGTCATTACTTTTTTTTTTTTAATTAATTAAGCTTTGGGTCTTAATATATGGGCCATATTTTATTAATTAAGCTTAAAGACCCGATGAATCTGATCGAGCGCAGAAGTTTCTTGATTCAAATTGCCAAGCCAATAATAGTTCAACCCAAGTGATAGAAGATTTTGAATTCACCCCCAAGTCCCACTCGAGCTAGGATTCTGCCCAAGACCATATCCAAATTTTAGTTAAAGTCTTTACTTGGACGGAAACTTAGAAATTAAATACAAGATCAATTCAAATCCTACCAAGGGAAGAATTTGGAAATTCTTGGGGATTAAATTTTTTGAGTAAATCAAGAAGCCAAGACATGCAAGTAAAGAGTGAAAATATAGGAAGAATTTTGATCAATCATCAATGCTAAAGATCACGTGATTAATAAGGAAGAATCAACCAAGAATCCGGTCGAATCCTGAATTCAAGAGAGTTGAATCTCATTCGAACTACGAGTCTAAAGAGAATTATGGGGCAAGTAATGGCCCATTGCCTAGTATTGTATCCTAACCCTTATAAATAGATGCATTCGAAAGAGAAAAAGGACACATAACGCACATAACGCTTACAGGCTCTCAAGTCTTAAAATCACTCAAAGTTCTTTTGCTTTCAATTTTCCTTTGTTGCTTCTGTTTGAGGTGCTTTTAAGTTTCCCATATATAACTTTTAGTTTCAAGTTCACTAGGTTTGTAGGTCTGTCATCATCCTTCTAAAGGCTTGTGGTATTGATTTGATTTTCGTTCTTTGTTTTTCATGCAACTTCAATTGTTCTTATTTCGAGTTTAATGCAATTTTCTTTCATTCGCTTTCAATCTAAATTCCTGCTGTATTCATTGTTGTCTTCAATCTTGAAATCAATTTGGTTGGTGAAGATCGCATTAAGTTTCATTATATTTTTGTTATTCATAGTTTCTTTATTTTATTTCGACAATTATGACACTATGTGCACGAATTCGATCACGTAATTCTTAGGAGGTCTACTTGCGATACAGACTCTGAATCTGACTAAGCCTATAAGAGCCTTGTCCCTGAGGCTGAAAAGAACCTAGGCCAAGAGCGATTAGCTTGGTGGCAAAACGTTTAATAGAATCAATTTTTAGGCACAATCGCTCAAATAACTACTTTCTCATTCCAATTGAGGCAAAACTTGGCTTGACAGTGGCACGCCTGTTGAGTGCTTAATTTACATCATTTTTTGCATACTAACTGTCTCACTTAAAGTGCAAGAACTCGACATTTTTTGTGTGTTTTGGTTTATTTTTGTGTTTTATAGGTAAATAGGACGAAAGATGAAGAAAAAATCTAAAATGAGTTATTTTTGGACATTTTCTAGTCAAATTAGGAAATCCTAGTTGGACTAGGAAACCTAATCCTAGTTGAAGAATTAGTCTTAATTCTATTAGGAATCATGATGGGCAAAATGGTCAAAGTCAAATCCTAGTTGGAAGAGGAATCTCAATCCTAGTTGGTCAAAGTCAAAGGCAAAATGGTCAAAGTCTCACAAGGAATCCTAGTGGGACTAGAAAAGGAAAGTCAAAGTCAACATTCTAGTCAATAGTTAAAAGTTTTAGAAGCTTCTTAGAAGACTTGGAGTGCAAGAAAATCCAGAGGAGAGCAAAAAGCAAAGTCAGCCTTGCATTGGGCCTAATTGGGCGTGAATTCTACCTTTGGTGTGCAACATGGGCTTTGGACCATGAGTTTTGTATGTTATTTTAAGTCCATGAGGTTAAGTGACCAAAATCCCACATCTTAAATTTAGCAAAACCTCAATCTCAAGGTTCCCTATAAATAGACCTTCACCCCTCCTCATTCACTATTTTTCACGCCTTCCTTTCTATCAAACCCTAGCCTTCCCACACAAACAGCCCCCCTCCATCTAGACCTAGAATTGCCGAAACCCTAGAGAGGAAGAGCCCTAGTTTTGCCACAAGCTTCAAGCCTCCTTTCAAGTTCGAGCCGCCACCATTGTTGCTTTTCAAGGTTGTCGTGCTTCATCCATCCATCCTTCCATCGGTTTCTTTTAGTCCTTTAATTTATTATGTTTTCTTTTTCTTTTAGTTTAATTATGTGTAACTAAATCCCTAGCTAAGGCTAGGATGAAGCCCTAACTATGTTGTCTATTTTTATCATGAATTATTGAGTTCGTAATTGCAAGATGTGTTGATAATTAAATCTTTGATCTCCATTTTAATTGATTCTATTTGTATGTTATCTCTGACTAATCACCTTAAGTTGCATGCATCTAGATTTTGTTGTGGAATTTACGCAGGTGATAATCAAATTTCAATTGGTAACAAGTAGGTATCCTAAGAACATACTCATGAGAGAAGGGATCTTAGATGTTCATAACTTACACTAAGGGGAGTCCATTTTTGCTCACCACAAAAAGGTGGTTGTAACATCCCAACATGGGATTGCCACAGCGACACCCGTCTTAAGAGTTTCCGAGAATATAATACTCGTATCTTGAGCATTATAATCCCAAGATTTCTTAAAATGAGTTAAGTCCTTTGTTTGATAGAATACGGGTTGGATCAAAGTTAAATTGCACAAAAGATTTGATATAATTAAACACACTTCAAACTAGCTTATATTAAAAAGCCAACCCGTTAAGGTGACGAGTTCACAAAATACCTTAAACGATATTTTACAAAAGACCTCAACCAACACACTACAGATATTTGAGATATATTACAACTTAACGAAAAGAAAATGACAACAACAAAAGAAAAGGCTAAGGTTCCAATGATAGTAGCAAAAGAACATGGTGAAGGACCTAGAGACCTTGCGGAAGCCAACCAAGATTCAGGAGTGCCACGCCCAAACTGATCAATCAAGATCGTCAAACCCAGAAACAGCTGTAAGAAAGCAGGTAGGAGGTAAGCATCACATTCGTTTATAGCTTCCCTTCGGGAGACCCTAGCTAAGTTTGAAAATTGTATGTTAAAATAAACATATCAATATATGGTCAGAAGAGAAAAACAATTGGAAAAGATTCACCACAAACCAGCAACAATAATGATAGTTGAATTTCCACAATCTTTGAGTATGAACATGCAGTCTTTCGCAAACGTTTTGTGAGTACTCAATAATTGAAACTTATCTGATGATCGAACACATTAATGAACAACTACGCTTATCAAGCAAAAGTTTGGTACCGTAGCGAGAATAGTCATCTCTGATTAGTACCTCATAAGCTAGCCTCCCTATCGGACATTCGACTAGCTCGTCCGTACAAATTTCTTCCGAAAGTTTAGGAAATCGAACCCAAGGTAATAAAAATACAACTCCTTACTCTCAGATCATCAATAAGTTAATACACGAAAATCCATACGATTTGACAAGAAAAAACAATGCATTTTTGCACGCAACAATATTTATTATCATACATACACACAATAAAAGTCTCATAGACAGGGTGTGAGGATTCCCCCTACATAGAGTCCAAGCTTAACCTGATGGTGCGGTCCAACAACACCAATGTCCTGACTTCTTCTCTGGGTAACTGAAAAGTCCAAGTCCGACAATAATTCAGTCAAAAGTAATTTTGACAGAATTTCAGCATGACCTTTCCTTTCAGTCATGTTCCCAGAAAATTCCATAAACTAGTCTACTAAGATCAATCTCTGTATTTGCTGGATTTTTTATCTAACATGACCTCGCATCCCGAGGCGGACAGTCATGTCTGATTCTTTTGTTCAGGAACTAAGTAACGACTCAATTCCTAAACTCATATTTTGTTTTTACTCAAGTTCATTTTAATAAAGTCTTGGAAGTTGATAAGTTAATGCCCTACGATGTGCCCAGATAAGTACATGAGAGACTGAGGGATATCAAACCCAGTGTCCAATGCCCGTTTGCTCATGGACTTGCCTAGACAGCATATCGTTTGGCATTAATATATTTTCCTCAATCCATTATTAGGTTGATTACTGAACAAAAGTCAGGCAGCGTTTCGACTATAACTGAAATTTAAATAATTAGTAATTTAAATAAGTTAGGCAATTGGGTTACTTAGTTGAAGACTTCTCATGGGCAAAACCTCAGTACTACTTTGGTTTATTAATTTAAACATAACAAGAATCTAATTAACAGGAGAAAATTCAAACAACATTTCAACAGAACTTCGACTAGGTTTAAGGCCTTACCTTAGCCTTTGAAAATGAAAACGTAATTTATGTAGAGTATCGGCCTAGAAACCATCTAGAAAGGTCGGGCTCGGCATCATTATCGCGTGGTCGAAAACGGATCTCGAATCGGACGTCAGATGAAGAAATTATGATGGAAACAAGTTAAGAAGTTTCAGAAGAGAGAAATGAATAATTTTTAGAGAAAGAAAGAGACAAACTTTTTAGAGAGAGAAGCTCTCAAGGTGATGCTATGATTTGGAAATGAGAAATGGCTTCCTATTTATAGGCTTCAAGGTGGGTACACTTAGCAATTGTAGGTGGATCTACTTAGCACTTTAGTGGGTACAATGAGTAAAAGAGAAAATGGGTGGCAAATTGTGGGTGTGACACGTGTCCATAACTTGGCCATCACTCCATTTTCTTGCCAAGCACTCCTCTGTTGGATCAAACTTGATTAACGGTCGAGATTGTGATCTTTGTTTTCTATTTTGTTTTCTATTTAAATTTTGTCTTTTCTCTAATTTCTTCCAAAATTTATCAGAAATTATCTTGTAGTCGTCATTGTAATCTAAGAATAAGATGTCGTTCGTGGCATTCTATACCATCTCCCCATATTTTTAGTTTCTTCAACGATTTACATGTTTTCTCCAAATAATTGAAAATATCCTCGAAAGTGCTTGTTTACCCTATTTTCTTCAATTTCTCTAATTCCTCAAAATTACAATCTAACTTACGAAATTCTCTATAAATAATCCGGTCCTTGGATAATTATGATCTTAGTGTCATTGGGTTCGTCTTATCAAGTTCTTCAATACTAAGGTCTCAAACTGTTTTTGAAACGACAAAAACCTAGTTTAATAATTTCCAGAATACTTAGAAATGGTTTTCGTTAATTTCTAAAACTAATAAATAAATTACTAATAACCTTAAATAAATTCCAGAAAATCAGTAATGACTCCAAATAAATCTCAGAAATTTTCTATAGCCTTAAAATAAAATATAGGAAGATGCTAGAGCATTATAGTGGTGGTGAGCATTACCACCATGGTGGATGGGTGACACGTGTCACAAAAAGGTAATCACGTGTCACGTGTCACTCATCCACCATAGTGAGCAAAAATGATTCCACACTAAGGGTGGGTCTATGATCTATATATTTTTCAATATTCTCACATGTGCATAATGTCTCTCACATGGTTAGCATGCGCCTAGGGTATGCGATAATCAAGCTCTTAGGATACATGTGTAGTTAATTGGCTAATACGAGATAATCAATCTATTAATTTATGTCTTAGGGGAATGATTTCCACAAGTGTCCGATAATCAAGGCCTTATGTGTAGGCAAACTTTATCAACTTATTTTGTATTTTGATTGCTCATACCCATGGTGTTTTAGATAGTATGTTAGTGGTGGATTCCAATCTCTAGTGCTTTAAACTCATTGCTTTTATTCCAATTATTTAGGATTTGTGTTATTGTGGGACGAACCGTCAATTCCGTTACATTTTTTGTCCAAATGAGGAATAATTTGGTCATTTCATATTTTATTTAATTCAATTTCTAACTTAATAAATATTAAAACTAAAAAACTAAAAAGATTAATACTAAAAAAACTCAAATATTTAAAACTAATTTTTTTTAGAATTACAAAAGATTAAAACTAAACAAGGGGAGGTGATGGAGCGGCTTGTGTGGAGGGGAAGGGTTGGGAGGACTGGATGGGGAGGAGGGGGCTGGTGGGGTGAGGCTTGGTAGGAAAAGGGGTGCTGGGTTTTTTTTTTTTTTTTTTCAGTTTTTATCTATTAATTTTTTTTTCATAATATATAGGTGAATTGTCAAATTTGCCCCATAAAAATTGGTCATGTGCGTAGCACATGGGCTATTTTAAAAAGAATTCTTAACGGAGTTGAAGGATTGTATCACAATAACACAAACCATAAATATGTGTCTTACAATAACACAAATCCAAACATGTGTCCTAGAATAGAATTGACCCCAAAGTATGTGTCATTTTTGAAAAAATTTATCATCTCATGATTATTGGAAACACCAAGGAGAAAGTGGATGGCCTTGGTGGTTTCGTGAATTGTGGATGAATTGTTGTGACTGGTAGAAAAGTGAAAATAATAATATTAAAATATTTGGGGATAAGGGATGAACGGGTGTTGGCTCATATTATAAGGCATTCGGAGCCACAGTAGTAAAATGCATGGTATGGGACGTGCATGCTTGCTTGTCTTATGTATGAATCAACAGGAATAGATAAGGAGTGAGTACATGCATTATTCATCTTTGCACACATGTCATCTAACTGTAATTGTTTACTATTTTATTAAATATTGATTAATCGTAATAATTATCCATGAGGAACTAAAAGTTCCTACTGAGCTTTAAAGCTCACGCTGTTAACAGATATGGGCAAGTGTCAATCCCGAGGTGGAAACAAAAAAGTGAATATGCCAGAAATATCGTGCTTGCTATCTCGTTGTTATTATAAATAAATTAGTGTAATTCAATAAACAATTACTATGTAGCTCAAACCACATTTACTCAAATTGAAATTATAAGTTTATGTTTTCTTATTATGGAGAAAAGTTCAAATTTACAGGCCGGATTATATTAATTTATGCTAGCAGTTTATCACGTCGTGGTTGGAGAAATTTTATTCACTTCAATCAGGATGTGATTCGCACCTCAATCTAAGATATTTGAATATATTCCGAATTGGGGCGTGACACAAACATTCATTCAGCAACCGATGTGACCAAAATTGAATTGGTGCCAAAGAACCAGGATTCACACCTCAATCTAAATATTTGGATATATTATGAATTTGGTCCTTCTCTTTTATATCGTTTAGAATTTTAGCCAATTTTGAAATTTCGTCAAACACCAATATTTTCAATTTGGGGATATATTATGGGAAAATTTTAGCTAAAGGACTCCAACTATATATTATAGTTCAAGTCCTTTAGCTAAAATCTTTTCATATAATATCCATTTGTTTTTGACAAAAAAATTTTTAGGAGTTGAAAGACCATTTATGAATTTTCTAAAACTAATTTCAATTTCCATTTTCATGTTCATGTTCATTTCCTAGAGAAATTGAAACTCTCAAAATTTTAAGGTTTGAATTATTTGGGATTTCTTTAAATTCTTGTTTGAAAATCAAATTCTAAACTGCATACATAATTTTCGATCATTCTTGAATAAAACTCGAGAGTTTAAACAAGTCATTGGTTTCAATTTGAGAAAAAATTTCCTTTGGTATAGAATGTCCTAAGATTGCAAACGACATTGAATACAAGGACCAAATGCGATTTTGGGTTAAGAACACACTGACCAAAAATGTAGTTTACCCTTTTATTTGCCCTTTAGTTCATCTATGGTTAATATAACCCTAATCAATCATCGAGAATATGTATAGAAGAATTTGCCTCAAATTTTGCTCCATCCATACCTTGAGTAATATATTTCTTAAGAAATAAATATGATATCCCTATTTCTGTCAGAACTTCTCAAAGCTTCAAATACATAATACAATAAATAATTTTAACATTTGATTAGAAAGGGGATGATGGTGATGTCCAGACTGGATATGACATACATTTATGAAGAGAATGTACAATTACAACAAATGATGAGAATCAGGGTCAAAACTGTTCCACCAAATAAATTGGAAATTACCGAGTCTAGAATCATAGATACTTGGCTAACCAAGGTAGCTCCTTGCTGTCCTTCAGTGCAAATGCTACATCGTCACTGAAACGTAGCCCATACAAAATCATATGAAATCACAAATGGTCCAAACTTTTCTGATAGTAATGCAGCAACATGGAAGTGTGTGAATGATCAAACCAAAAGTTCACAGTAGCTTTCTGTTTTTTGGTTAAGGAGAATTCTATTAGAAATCAGCAGCTGCAGTTTTGGGAGAGAGGGATGAACCTATTGTGGTATACCACAATAAGTTTATTATATGCAAAATGCTCTCTTTGACCTATAAATCGACAACTGGTATGATATAACTAGTAAGATATGCAAATGGCGGACAACCAAGTCTAAACAGATGCTGCAAGGACTTGACACTTGAAAGGGAACAAACCTTGGAAAATTGAGCTGTAACTTCTGCAACCTATGCTTTGCTCCTGATTCACATAAGATTATTCTGCATTCACCCAGCTTACAACTGCCAAAACAGTAAAACCAAGAAACTATATTGATTTAGAACACTGTTGGTTTTACAGTAGGAAATCACAACTAAAGTAGGGGAAGAGTTAAGAAAGAAGAGAAGGGTCAAAACTCAAAAGCCAAACACAGTGCAGGCTTTCAGGGCCACAACACCCCCATTTAACAAGACAAAAATAATGAACAGAAAAGATCAACAAATTATATTTCTCCATATGTATATAGAAGTTAAATATTATTATAACATATGTACCCAATTTTTAATAGGGCGTCATGTCCAGGAAATGCTTCTCCGTTGCTTGTACAGAGACAGGAGATTGTCATTGCCAACTGCAATCCAAAATATAACTTCAATGAAAACACTATTACACACAACTGATTCTTAAACCTCCAGTACTAGAAGTAAACAGTGCAGGCATCAAGGAGACTGGTAAACCAAAATCAAAATACTCTGGTTTCTACTTGAGATGCACTATTGTGAGAGAGAATCATATTTTATTGGTCATTATGTCAATTGTCAAAGTTTTCTGCCTAAAAATTATCACCTTCTGTGTTAAATACTAAAATTTAAATACAAAGAATTCTGAATGCACCAGATAAAAAAGTAAATACACATATCATTCAGGGAAGCTTGAGAGGTTCACCTTTTCGAAAGTAGTTTCACCCATTCCTGTTTTATAGAGTTCATGCACCATAGCAGTCAAATAGATTTTGCTCAGTTTTGAACAAGTTTTCATCACCTGAAAAGGAAAAAGAAAGGGAAGATTCAACATTAATATATCTGTCAAAAAGGTTACAATTCTTTTCCATCTTCCAGATGCAACATAAATAATCAAAACTTCATTTCACCCAAACAGAACTGGAAATGACTGGAGCTAAAAACTTAATAAAGTAGTATTGAGTTAAATTCACAAATTCACAAAAAATAAAAATAAAAAATGAGAGAGAGAGAGAGAGAGAGAGAGAGAGAGAGAGAGAGAGAGAGAGAGAGAGACTTAAAACCAGCACCAGTAATTTAGTTTTTAATGATTTATGATAATTTTGGTCCTCTAAGCATTTTTTCACAAGCTAGGTTTCTTACAAGAGTGGCAGCTATATAAAGATTTAGAAAATGCCCTACTGCCACAATTTTCGCAGTGCAGGAGGATCAATTCTTAACAGCTACCATTTTCATCTTTTTTAGGCACCATTAAAAATGTGTGGCCATCTAGACCTCAGTATCTCATGTTAGGATAGCATATTATGTAATAGTCACTGTGTTATATAAGTCATTCAAGAGCATTGGTTCCCTCTTCTAAGAAGTAACTTAACATAATAATAACTGAAGTTTCAATTCTCAACAACAGACAAATAAGTATTTATTATCATAATAAGATATAATTTGACTCACTTGAATATGAGGTGCCTGGAACATTTCTTGTATGGCTGCTTCAACCTCTGCCATACCAACAAGTGTTTCTCCTACAAAGTGGATACATATAAATCCAGTAAGTTACAAGAACTGAGGCTTCAGGAACAAGAAACAACAATTCGAAACAAAAGAAGCACATAATTTTGAAGCTACATGAGATGTTGGTATTTTATCATACCAATGCAGCAACTTAGTATTAATTCAAAACTTTGGGTTACAAGAAAGAAGAAAAGTTAATCATTCTAATTCTTTGGTTTAAAGAAGAGTTTTCATTTTGTAAAGCAATGAGAAAGCTATTGATTTAACTGAACAGGCAGGTAGAAGGAATTCAAGTACAAATTGCGGGGTATATTGATGGAAAAAAATTACAAGTGTCAAACGGATCAGAGAAGATAGGTATTAGGTATAATAGATTACTGTTCCTGTGTAGCTTGAAATATCTATGGGGTATTAGGTATCAAAATTTAAATATTTGTAGACGAGGAATAATAAGCACTTGACTTGTATTTAGTTCTATCTGGTGATAAAACAAAAAATGGTGGAGATTTTCAGATAAAACGCTGCTTCATTAAAAAGGAAAATAAAAAACGAAGGAGAACCACAAAACAAACAAAAAAACAAAAGATGCTACATTTGGTATTCAAAGTAGATCTTCCATGAAACTAGCTCTAATTATTTGACAGCTGATCTTTTTTCCAATGAAAGGCAAAGTTAAATAGGAGCATAAAATTAAACAAATTTACAGAAAGTGGGTATACAAATTTTAGTTTAAAGCTTACTTTGGGAGAATTCATTCTGCATTTGTCAAGTAATCCAAAAATGTAAATTTCAATATGACAAAATTGAAATGAAAACAACTGAAAATACAACTCCTGTAAACTAAACTACAACGAACTTACTGTAAAATAACACATCAAAACAAATCAATCTTTAGACCGTGATGTAATAACAATGGGATTGGACATCAAAACGAAGTGTCAATATTCTGAGGAAGTTCCAATATGGGGATGGTGGAGGGGAGAGGCATGGCCAGAATTTCCTTCAAAAAGGGCTGGTATATTTCTAGAACCAAATAATTCAAACTTCAATGCACCACCGAACATCAAATATCACATGACTTTTTATCTAAAAATGACACAATTCAAGACCTCCAATACAACTAATTCAGATTTCTAACTCTTGTGCATAAATAGTTTACATATCTTCCAGTTCCCAGTTTCTAGTAATCAATGGAAGAGGCAATCTTCAAATAGAAAGATAATACTTGCAATAAGTAGTCTTTACTACCTCACTATGAAGTGATGATCATAGAAGTTTAAATAATCATACATTATCTCATGTTTTTTTTTTTTCTTATGCGGTCAGGCGAAACGGGAAACCAAGATTTAGTCCATCCTTACTTCCTTAGGACAAAATGAAGGCAATCAATCATAAGAAATATCTAAGAGATCGAGTTCGAAGGTGCCAAATATGATTGAACAGCAAGGTGCACATTCCATTTTTTGGCCAATTGCAAGACTGGTAGGAGAAGGCTTGGGGAAAAGAATGCTTAAACTGCATCAGTGTAGAAATAATAGAGTTGAGGACAACAGCAGAACGCTTCCTTTCAGTTCTAAAAAACCACCAAAAATAAGCAGCATAACAAGGTTTCTCCACAATAACAAAGAGACATTGTCCTTTCCAAGCAGAAGCAGCCCAATAAATAAAAGAAGGCCAAAAAATATTCAACCATGGGACCCCACACTTACCAAGAACTTGCTTCCAAAGATGATCACTGAACAGACACCCACTGTTGCATGAGCATTCTTAATATGATTAACAGATATTTCTGTCTACTATATAATTCCAGCACTTATTACTTGCCAAACATGGTGATACAAATTTAAACGGTCATCCAAATCAAGTTTCCTAAAATTAAAGGGGTTGTGGCCTCATTCTTTTCTTTACAGCATTTTGTGAAGAAGTCAGTCTGGTAAATCAATGGTTGAAGTTTGTATACCTTCAGAAGCATTATTGGGAGCTGAGGTTAGTTTCTTTAATTGATAATCCATGATTTCTGCTGCACACCTGCATATCTCCAATGCACGACGGGCATCTCCTGAAATAGCTGCTACCTGAATACATGTTCAAATAATATAAAAGACTGAGCGTCCAGTGTGAGCATCCACTATGGCCAACCAATAAATAGGAAACAAAAATTGAAATTCATGATGAAAGAGATAAGATACAACTAACCTTTCTTGAAGCAAATTCTACAGCTTGTTTTTCAAATGCATTAATTCCTTTAAGGCGACTCGAGATGATTTCTTGAAGCTGCTGGTAATTATAGGGGCCAAAGCGAAGCCTTTGGATTCCCATACGACTTGAAATACACGGAAGCAACTTCTCTGGAAGATCCATGGTATTTGCTATGCCTGAATATATATTATCAAAGGAGTTAATGTTGAAGCCATCAACAATCTCATCGCCCTCATCATTGTTTCTACTAGAACCATTTTAATTTTTTCCTTTTCCCTTTTTTATGTATTCGAGTATCCCTTAATCTCATAAAAGAAACATCATTGTCTACTGAAGGAATGCAATCATCATTCAATAAGGAAAGGAGACCTACTAAAGATAAGAGTATACCTATTACAACTAATTTTGAGTGTGATTTAGTAGGCCAGTCAAGAATGTTGTATAGAACCTGAAACGAAGAGGGCACTACAAGTATGTAACTATGTATACTTAACAAATATTCATAGTAAAACTTGGAATAATTATAAAAATACATGACTGGAATAGTTGTTAACAAATATTCACATCACAAAATGTACAAGGTACCAACTGATAGGAGAAAAATGGTTACCGACTGGTTTCTAGTCACAAGAAGATCAAGTTCATCAATAAGAAGAATACAAGGCTTGTCATCCTCTTTGCCAATTTTCTTTCCATCAGAAAATCGCTCATTTAGCAAGTGAAGAGCCTTTTTCCAACCAACTCTGTACCCACTTAATGCTTCATATATAACCTGTGCAAACACAAGGTGTATTACAGGACAAAAAAGGCATGCCATCATGGTAAGCATAGAGCATTAATTAAATATAATTTTACCCGGTAGATATCTCTGGTGATGCCAACTTAAGACCATTTATCTCCACAAAACAGTAGGGTCTTATACTTCCTGCAGATATACAACCAACAAGCTCTATTTGTCTTGTTAACTGAACTAAACAATCATATATCTGTTTCGTCCAAGGGTGTGATTTGTCTCTGACAATAAACTCATATACAATGCCATTGACCTCAATTGAGCTGCAACCAGGAGTCTTCTCTACTCCTCTCTCCTTCATCATATTTTGCGCCTTCCCTGCCTCCTCCCACATATTTGATTCCCTATACATTTTTGCAAGCAAAATGTAAACTCCACTATCATGAGGGTCCAACTCGAGAAGCTTGGAAGCTGCTCTTTCTGCCATCAAAATATTTTTATGAATATAACAAGCAAAGAATAATGCACCCCACACCACAGCATCTGCCTTAATTGACATGCCATTGATAAGCTCTTCTGCTTCTTCCAAATGACCAGCCCTACCTAGAAGGTCCACCATGCAAGAGTAATGTTTAAGTATGGGACAAAGATTAAATTTAGTTTTCATTAAGGAAAAATATATACGACCCTCTTCAACCAAACCTCCATGACAACAAGCTGATAATACCCCAAGAAAGGTGATCTCATCTGGCATCAATCTTGTCTCTATCATCTCTGCAAAGTAAGATATGGCATCATGGGCATGTCCGTTAAGGGCTAAACCACAAATAATAGCTGTCCAAGTCAAAGTGTTTCTTCCTGGCATGTCCCAGAAAACCTTGAGAGCCTTGGTGATGTTCCCACATTTAGCATACATGTCAACAAGGGCAGTCCCCAAAGCAACATTCAAAAAAAGACCATATTTTTCAATATAATGGTGAATCCATATTCCAACATCCAGTGCTCCAAGTTGTGAGCATGCCGATAAGCAGCTAACCATGGTTATTTCATCAGGATTTATATTACTTGCTTGCATTTCATGAAACAGAGCCAAAGCCTCCTTGCTTTGTTTGGCTTGAACATAGCCACTTATCATTGCATTCCATGGCACAACATTCTTCTCTGGCATATCATACAAAAGCTTGCGAGCAATGTCCAAAAACCCAGATTTGGCATATCCCACTATCATTGTAGCCCATGAGACAATGGTTTTCTTGGTCATATTGTCAAATAGTGCTTGCGCTGCCTCAAGATTCCCACACTTCATATACATGTCCATAAGCGCATTAGCAAGAGGAACATTCAAACTTAGTCCGTTTTCTTCAATAAACCGATGAAATTCTCTCCCACGACTCAAATCCTCTAATTGGGCACAAGAAGAAACCATCCCAATTATTGTAACTTCATCTGGCTTAACTCCCTCCACCGCCATTTCTTGATAAATCCTTAATGCCTCGCACGCCAACCCACATCGAACATAACCATTAACCAAAGAATTCCAAGAAACCAAATCTCTCACAGAACTTTCATCAAACAAGCATATGAATCAAGCATATGAATCACCGCATTGTGAACAAACATATCCAAATATAAACCCAATTGCAACACATGCCCAAGAACCTCACGACCCATAACATTCAACGACAAATTAGCACAAACTTTCAACAATAATGGGTAAGTATAGTTATCCGGTCTCGACCTACCATTTCCCAACATTTTCTTATACAACACAAGCGCTTCTCTCGGATTAACACTCTCCGAATACCCTCTAATGACCACATTCCAAGAAAACACATTTGGGTTTTGCATATTGTACAAAATCTTAGTACCATAATCAAGATTTCGCGACTCGGAAAGCGCACAAAAGGTGATAAGGCGACTGGAAGCAAACCCATCTGAGATTAGCCCGGTAAGGGTCATTTGGGTTTGGATTTGCTTCAACTGGGACATGGATTTACATGTTTCTAATAGGGAGAGAAGTGGGTTTGTTTGAACAAATGTGTGGGTTGTGTTCCAATTGGTGGGTTTGTCTTTGTGGGGTGAGAGAGAGCGGGTGTGGAAGAGGGAAAGGAGAGAGGCTGAGACATGCTTAGCAACCAAGCGTGGAGGTCTGAGGTTGAACATCGAGAGGATGACCATTATATTTGAGTGTCGGCATCTGTGTGTAATAATGGTGGGAAATGCTGATAGGTAAAGAAACCTGGCCCGTGGAACGTTTAACTCACGGCTCAAAATACAAAAATTTCACTAACAAAATAAAGGAGGCGTTAATAATCGAACCAGAAAGTATTATCCATATCCAAATAAAAATATTGGAAAATTTTAGCTAAAGACTCCAACTATATCTCAAACTTCTATTTAAGATATGAATTTCACTTTGTGTCAGTTGAAGACTGAAATTTTCATTTTGTGTCAGTTAAAGACTTTTTTTTTTTTAGTTTTTATTTCAACTTTGGCCCGATGTTGAATTCATTAAATCTCCACCAAATTTAGAAAAATTATGTTAGGTTTAAAGATATATATCTCCTCTTTACAACCATATAAAGATTACCCAAATCGGACCTCTACAATTTCAGATAATTGGCCCCAAACTAGGATATCTGAAACTGTCCAATCAGACCTTTGGAAAAATATCTGAAAAATTGGATAATTTCGAGTATCCTAGTTTAAGGCCGATTATCTGGAGTTGTAGAGGTCCGATTTGGGTAATCTTTATATGATTGTAAGGAGGAGATACATATCTTTAAATCCAGCATAAATTTTCTAAATTTGGTGGATGTTTAATGTGTCCAACGTCGGGGAAAAGTTAAGATAAAAACTTAAAAAAAAAAAACAAAAAAAAAAAAAAACAAGGTCCTTAACTGACACAGACTCGAGTAAGCTTCACATCAACATTATTTGATTGTACTTCAGTTTAATTGTCACTTCTTTAAGGTTTTATCATTTTAGGGTTTTTAATTAATTTGGGGATTTTGATACTGGCAGTTCAATTTGGGGAATTTGATAATGATTGGCTGTTTGCAATTTGTTGTTTCTTTGTGCATATTGGAATGGAATCATGGATTGTTATTTATTAATTATTATGTTTGGTTTGGTGTGATTTTGCGGAGGTGTTAGCATGCCAAACCTCCAAGGAAATCCTCCACCGACACCAACTACAACTACAAGTGCACCAAATGGTGAAACTACCCATTCTTCAGTCCAAGCTTCCACCACCACCTAATCTGCAGGCTGCAGCCCAACCTTCCCTTCCAAATTTCCAATTACAATTTACAAGCACTCTTGTTTAGTTGTTTTGTGTAACTTTTCAATTTTAACTTATTAAGTTACTTAGTAATTAGAAATTTTAGTATTGCTCTCAAACATTATTTTTGGTGAATGCTTGAATCATTCAAGTTGATGGGTGACTTGGAAAATTACAACTTGCAGGTATTATTAGGCAATATTGCCATAGTTATTAGGTTAATAACTTAATATATTGGTGCCTTGATGGTTATGTTTAGAGTTTAGACCTTTACAAAACTGGAATTTCAATGTGAATAATTGCTTGGCAGCCTTGGCTGCTTGCAGTTTGCAACTTTTCATATTGTTCATTGTTCAAATTAAACTTTGCACTTTGCAGGAATGTTGGGAAAAAAAAAGTCGGGTCAACCATCCAACCGACCCAACATTACCCGACTAAGTCGGTTGCCAACCAAACCGACCCAACATTACTCGACTAAGTTGGTTGCTAACCAACAACCGACCCACTAAAGTCGGGCCGATAATGGTTTTGAAAAACCATCAATCTCAGTTGGTCGGTTGGGTCGGTTGTTTGGCTGATAATCAACTGACCCGACCCATTCCCACCCCTAATGCCATTCTTACATCACCTAATTGACTAATAAGCTGGAAATAAAGAAAATACATAAATGACATAAACCAAATATTGAAATATCCATCAAATAGTTGTATTGCGCAGGGCAACTCATCAATTACTTTTTAATAGTCGCGATGGGAGACCCTAGTAGTGACTGGATGATGGTTTAGATCGAGACAAGCGAGGTGAGATCGAAACTCGAAGAGAGAAAGAAAGTTTGAGGTTCTGGGGTGAGAGGGTGGCGAAAGGGCGGCGAGAAGGCGGCGAGAGAGTAGAGAGTGAGGTTTCTGGGTTTCTTATTTCCAACATTCGAGAGTGACTTACTGGTCTGTTTTTTGTGTTTTAGGTTTTAGTTTTTGGATTTTGGATTTTGGATTTTGGATTTTTTTTTTTTTTTTTGAGAAATAGTTTTTGGAATATTTAGGGTATTAACTAGTTTAATTAAATACCTTATACTAAAACTATATACAGTACATATGTTTGAATTTATATGTTTTTTATAATATATATATAAAGCATATAATTTAATAGATATATATATGTTTATAATTTATATAGATTTCATATAAAAACTAATTAAAAATACCTTATAGACTAAACCTATAAACTATATAAACTATATAAAGTTATAAACTATATACTATATAAACTATAAAATATAAAGTATATAAACTATAGGCTAAAGTTCAATTTAGACACTAAATAATAGGGGGTATTTCAACTGTATCCATCATCTATAAAATCATTCAAAAACATACCCCATCTAAAATCTAAATTGAAAAAATGAATTTTTCTTCCTGTTTTTCTTTTTTACCCCTCTCCACCTCCCACTCTCTCTTTCTTTGCCTTCTCTCCGGCCAACCCTCCCAACCCAGCCCCTCTCGACCCCACCCCCACCCCCACCACAACCTTCCCGACCCCAACTATAGCTCGTGGAGGGATGGCCAACACTAGGGGACCTACCGGTGGCCTAGGCCAGGCTGAGGTGCGCACAGGGAGGAAGTCGTGCGGGAGAGGAGAGGGAAGATAAGGATGTCTGGGGAAGAGAGAGGAGATGCGGGCTGATGGCTAGTGGTTCTGCACCTGTTGGGCTTGGCCGGAGTTGGCCTGGTCACGACCGAATTGTGCAAAGTCACACGAGAGAGAAGGGAGACACGGGGAAGAAGAAGAAAAATGAGAGAAGAGAGAGAGAGAGAGACTTAGGTAGGTGGAAGGGGAGGGTCCTGCGGGTTGTGGTGGGGGTGGGGGTGGGGGTGGGGTCGGGAGGGGTAGGGTTGGGAAGGTTCACCAGAGAGAGGGAAGAGAAAGAGAGTGGGAGGTGGAGAGGGGTAAAAAATGAAAAGAGAAAAGAAGGAGTTGAAATACCCCCTATAGTTGAGTGTCTAACATATAATAGGGCGTTAGGTTTTCATTATAATAGATATTAAAACCATTTGTAAAACAATTAATATCTATTATAAGTGGTGATTCGGTTCGGTTAAAACAAAAAATTTCAATATTGAAAACCAATACCAAACCGCTCACTTCGGTTTGGTTCGGTTAAAACCAATATTAAACCGCTCACTTCGGTTTTGTTCGGTTTGATAACTGACAAAAAAAACAAAACAAAAATCTAAATCAAACCAATTCGATTGGTTTGGTTGGTTCGAAACTCAATTTTTCGGTATTTTTGTGCACCCCTAGAAAGTACAATGGGTGAAGTCTACTGGTCCAAATAAGGATGTTAATTGGGGTCAAACAAATGGAGAAGCAGTTGAGTGGCTAAAGTCAGAAAATTTTGAAGCTAATATATACATATATACATATATATTAGCTTGTTTCAAGAAAGAAAAAAAAAAAAAAAAAAGAGAAAGGAAGGAGTTGGGTGAAGTTGTTGCCCACAGTCCAGAGCCAAAAGTTGGTTAATATCTATATATATACAAGAATGCTCTAAAGCTAATTGGTTAACAAGTTAATACAAAGCTAACCACTCTATTAGGCCCACCGCACAATTTAATCTCAAAATTCGAACCATTTATCTTTTAGGCCCTACTTCAAGATCATCTCTATAAAAAATCTCCAAAATAAAAAATCATTTAGCCATTTGATTATTATAATAGCTATTTATATGCTTTTATCGAAAACAATGGTCGTTTATTTATTTGATCACAATTTGATTACTAAATGATTTTCGATTTAGTTGATTTTCTGCAATGATGATCTTTGAAGTATGGCCTAAAAAATGGACGGTTCAGATTATGAGATTAGTTATATGATAAGCCTAAAATCATGGTTAGCTTCGTATTAACTTGCTAACTAGCTAGTTTTAGAGCACTCCTCTATATATGTATATATATATATATATAGAGTAATGCTCTAAAGCTAACTGGTTAGCAAGTTCATACAAAACTAACCATACTTTTAGGACCACCACATAACTAATCTCATAATCTGAACCGTCAATTATTTAGGTCATACTTCAAAGATCATCATTACAAAAAATCAACTAAATCGGAAATCATTTAGTCATCTAATTGAGATCAATTAAATAGACTATCAGTGTTTTCGATAAAAGCATATAAATAGTTGTTGTTATAATCAAATGACTAAATGATTTCCGAATTTGGAGATTTTTTACAGGGATGATCTTTGAAGTATGGCCTAAAAAATAGAAGGTTTGGATTTTGAGATTACATTGTGCGGTGGGTCCAACATGGTGATTAGTTTTGTATTAACTTACTAACTAGTTAGTTTTAAAGCATTATTGTATATATATATATATATAGGCTCATTCTATTGAGGTATACCTTAACTTATTTATGTTGAAGTATACTCTATTGGGGCTCACACGAGTCGTTTTGTGTCGATCCGAACCTTTCATTTCTATTGATAGTTCATCCTTGCAAAAAATTAGCTAAATCGGAAATCATTTGCCTATCTAACTTTGATCAAATAAATGGACGAACCAAATATTTTCAATAAAACCATCCATTTGTTTTATCAAAGTTAGATAGGCAAATGATTTCCGATTTGACTAATTTTTTGCAAGGATGATCTATCAATGAAGATGTAAAAAATGAATTGTTCGGATCGACACAAAACGACTCGTGTGGGCCCCAATAGGGTATACCTCAACATAAATAAGTTGAGGAATACCTCAATATAAGGAGCCTGTATTTATATATAGAGGAGTGCTTTAAAGCTAACAAGGTAATAAGATAATACGATGTTAACCATCATTTTTAGCCGACTATACAATATAATTTCATAATTCAAACCATTTAGTTTTTAGATTCCTATTCAAAGATTATCCTTGCAAAAAATTGGAAATCATTTAGTCAACTATTAGTAAGCTAATTGTGCTCATGTAAATGGAAAAACACAAGTTTTTCAATAAAACATGAAATGATTGTAATGATAATCAAATGATTAAATGATTTCTGATTTGGTTGATTTTTTGTAATAATGATCTTTGAAGTATGACCTAAATAATTGACGGTTCAGATTATGAGATTAGTTATGTGGTGGTCCTAAAAGTATGGTTAGTTTTGTATGAACTTGCTAACCAGTTAGCTTTAGAGCATTACTATATATATATATATATATACATATATAGAGGAGTGCTCTAAAACTAGCTAGTTAGCAAGTTAATACGAAGCTAACCATGATTTTAGGCTTATCATATAACTAATCTCATAATCTGAACCGTCCATTTTTTAGGCCATACTTCAAAGATCATCATTGCAGAAAATCAACTAAATCGAAAATCATTTAGTTATCAAATTGTGATCAAATAAATAAACGACCATTGTTTTCGATAAAAGCATATAAATAGCTATTATAATAATCAAATGGCTAATATGAACATGTTTTCGTTGATAATCAAATGATTTCTGATTTGGTTGATATTTGAATGGAAATCTAAAATATAAACAGTTTGGATCATGAGATTACATTGTGTAGTGGGTCCAAGCATTTTACTAACTATTTAGCTCTAGAGCATTTTTGAGCATTTTATATATATATATAGAGGATAGGATCATGGCACAAGCATTTAGGCAAACACTTTAACAAATATTTTGAGCCTTTAGATCTTAGAAGATCCAAGGGTCAAAAATAAGACTAATGTATAAGGTATTTACTCATTAAATGACATGGCACATGATGTGGAATATAATTAATAAAAAATTGAAATAAGAAAAACTGAAGAAAAAAAAAAAGGCATAAATTCAATTTAGACACATAACTATAAGCTATTTCAACGGGGTCCATGAACTTTAAAATATTTCAAATATACACCCGATCTATTATTTAAATTGAAAAATGAATTTCTGTCCATTGATTCGTTGAAAGATCAGTTAAATGACAGCTTGGCTTTTGCTGATCGGGATTACTTGACGACGTGGCGCTATCTCAGCAAACATTTTCCGCCAAATGAGCGACACGGGCCCACAATTTAATAATAATAGAGAGAGTGAGAGTTTGTGGGCCCGTGCCAAGGGTTAGGTGGACCCGTGTCGCTCATTTCCCGCCAAATGAGCGACACATGTCCACCTAACCCCTGACACGGATCCACAAAGTCATCATCTTTTTCTCGCTCGTTGAACACAAGTGAGAGATTTATATTCGAATTTGGGGGAAACGTGATGTTTTTTGGAGACTAAATGGTCAGGAGAGCGTTCGACGAGCGGGAAAGTGGTGATGGGTGTGTGGGCCCGTGTCAAGTAGACATGTGTTGCTCATTTGGCGGGAAATGTATGCTGAGTTGGTGCTACGTCGCCAATTAATCCCCGTTAGCAAAGGCCAAGCTGACATTTAACTGATCTCTCAATAAATTGATGGACAGAATTTCATTTTTCAATTTACATAATAAATCAGATGTATGTTTGAAATATTTGAAAGTTCGTGGACCCCGTTGAAATAACATATATAGTTATGTGTCTAAATTGAATTTATACCAAAAAAAAAAGAGAGGGAGAAAGATAAATCAATCACACCCTCCCTCCCTCCCTCCCTCCCTCCCTACCTACCTATTACCCAGTATATCATCGTCGGTCCGTCATCGTCGCCGGTCATCATGACGTCGACGAAATCCAGATGGCATCTCCACCATCTAATGCTGAGAACACTTCCACGTTTTGTGACAGATTTTCTATCACTAAGAGGTGAGAAATATGGAGAAAAAACAGAGAAAAAAGGGGTTTGTGGGAGGAAGAAGAAGGGAGCGGGCGATCTATTGTTGTTATTTTGGTTTTGTTTTTTTAATAAGGCAACCAATTTGAGCATTTCAGGCGAAGAAAGGTGAAAAGTCCCAATTCCCATCAACCTCAGTAGGTCTCTCTAAACCTCAATCTCTCAATTTCTCAAATATTGTCTTCTAATTCAATAGCACGCCAATAACCAAAAACCAAACCAAACTAGAACACACCCCACGGCACAACCTCAGCCACAACCCACCCCTCCACCCTCTCATCTCTCTCTATATAACCTCCATCCCCCAATCTCCTCCTCACACCCCCACAACCACAAAACACACCCACTTGCCCAAATCCTCATCTACGTATCTCAGATTACACACAAAAGCGTGGATCTTAGTGCTTGTTACTGTGTTTTATGGGGTTGTTGCAGATATAGCTGAAAGATTGTTGCTGCTATGTTTTTCTAGTTTTTTTGACGTCATGGTGGCCGGCGACAGTGGCGGACCGACGATGATGTACTGGGTGAAAGGGAGGGAGGGAAGGTGGTGATCGATCTGTCTTTCTCTCTCCCTTTTTTTTTTTTTTTTAGTTTTTCTTATTCCACATCATGTGCCATGTCATTTAATCAGTAAATACCTTATACATTAGTCTTGTTTTTTACTCTTGGATCTTTTAAGATCTACAGGCTCAAAATATTTGTAAAGTGTTTGTCTAAATGCTTATCCTATGTATAGATATATCAGGCCTATTCCATTGAGGGATCTCTTAAATAAGTTTATTTAAGAGATTTCTTGTGGGGTTCACTCCATATTGTATTTTGAAGATTGGAACCGTCTATTTTATTGGTCTCCCTTTAAGGATCGTCTTTCAAAAAATTAGGTTAATCGGAACTATTTGACCGTTGATTAAATGATCACTATTTCAAATGTTTATCGAAAATATTTTGTTCGTCTATTTATTTGATCAAAGTTTGATACCTTTAATGGTTTCCGATTTGTCTAAATTTTTGCAAAGATGACATTTGAATATAGAATTAGAAAATAAACGGTTTAGATTGTTGAAATACTATATGGAGTGAGCCCATGAGAGATCCCTTAAATAAAATTGTTTGAGAGATCTCTCAATAGAAGGGGCATGTATATATATATATAAGCTTGTTTACTATTGGTAGTCTGAAAGCTCCTGGCCCTGATGGGTTACCTACTTCTTTCTTTCATCAATTTTGGGAGATTTGTAAGCAGGACATCTTTGATCTTGTTGTGAATTGTTTTGTCACAGCTACCTTTCCTACAGGGCTTAATAATACGCTTATTACTTTGGTTCCTAAAGTTCAGAGTCCAACTTCTGTTACTCAACTGCGACCTATTGGTCTTTGCAACACTCTTTACAAAGCTATCTCCAAGATAGTGGTATCTCAACTTAGGCCTATTATGGCCAAGCTTATTAGTCCTAATCAGGTGAGTTTTATCCCTAGTAGGTACTGACAACATAATTGTTGCCCAAGAGGTGTTGCATAAATTTAAGTTGACTAGAGGTTTGAAAGGTTATATGGCTTGGAAAATTGATCTCTCTAAGACCTATGATCGTATTAAATGGGGTTTCATTAGAGAAGTGTTGTGGGAGGTTGGTCTTAGAGGTACTTTTTTGGAGCTTCTTATGCAATGCATAACTTCCGTGAGATTCCAAGCTGTGATTAATGGTGAGGTTTCCCAAGCTTTCTTTCCTGCCTACGGGGTCAGACTGGATGATCCCTTATCTCAGTATATCTTTGTCTTATGCATGGAAAAGCTTTCTCATTTGATTGTGCATGAGGTTAATTCTTCAAATTGGCATCTTGTTAGTGTTTATCAGGGAGGTCCTCTTGTGTCTCATGTGTTTTTTGCTGATGATTTGATCTTATTTAGGGAGGCTTCTTTTGATCAAGCAATGGTGATGAAGCATTGTCTAGATGTTTTTTGTGACATCTCAGGTCAACAGGTTAACTTTGAGAAGTCTAACATTTGTATTTCCGCTAATACTAGAACTGCCTTGGCTGATGAACTTGCTTCCATTTGTGGCTCCCCTATCACTGATTGTTTGGGAAAATACCTAGGTGTTCCACAGGTGGTTAAGGAGACTTATAATGAAGTTGTGGAGAAGGTTAGTAAGAGGCTTGCTGCTTGGAAGTGTCACACCTTTTCTCTTGCTGGTAGATTGACTCTTCTTCAAGCTGTTGTTGCTGCCATTCCTTTGTATACAATGCAAACTGTTCAGTTACCTGTGTTTATTTGTGATAATTTAGATAAGCTTAATAGAAATTTCCTTTGGGGGCACACTGTAGATAATTATAGAGTGCATTTGGTTAATTGGTTCACTGTTTGTAGGCCTAAGCAGCTGGGGAGCTTGGGCTAAAAAGATCCTTGTTTATGAATCAAGTTATGCTGGCTAAGTCTAGTTGGAGGTTGTTGCAGCATGAGAATGGGCATTGGGCTAATATCTTAAGAGGGAAGTATCTCAGACATTGTAATTTGATGGCTGCTAAAAACATACAGTATGCTAATTGTTCTTCTACTTGGAGGGGTGTGTTGTTTGGGGCTAAGCTTCTCTCTGCTGGCCTCAAATGGAGAGTTGGGAGTGGAGAGAAAATTCTTTTTTGGTTGGACAATTGGCTTGGGATTGGTGCGAATCAGTTCTCTATTATTGATCTTACTGAGGAGATGTTGCAGCTTAATGTGTGTGATTTTTTGGATGATAATGATTGGGATGTGGATTGTTTACATGAGTGTCTTCCTATTGATATTATTCAAAGGATTCTTTGTGTTCAGGTTAGGGCTGTGGGTAGTGGTGAGGATAAATGTATATGGAATTTCACTTCCAACAGCTCTTTCTCTATGAAAACTGCTTATTTGTCTTTTTTTTTTTTTTTTTTTTAATAATGATGTTGCTCATTGGTATTGGTCTTTTATATGGAAATTTTCTCTCCCTCCTAAACTAAAGACTTTTCTTTGGGCTGTTTGCCATGGAAAGCTCATGACTAATGTCCAGAGAGTTAAAAGGAGATTTTCTTCCAACCTTTTTTGTCATAGATATGAGGGCCAGGAGGAACCTTTGGACCATCTTTTCTGAGATTGCTGCTCTTCTCAAGCCATTTGGAGTGCTTTGTATGTTCTTATTAGTATCCATGTGGCTTTGGATGGTCAATTTGGTGCTTGGGTAGCTGGTAATCTTAAATGTGGTTCTCTCAAAAATGGTATTTCTTGGCATCTGTTTTTTGTGTCTTCTCTTTGGATGATTTGGAAATGGAGGTGCAATCTGATTTTTATGTCAATTTTGTGATGCTTATTCAACCTAAAGTGTTGATTTTTCAATTTGCTAAGGATTGGTTTTCTATTAATATGGTCTGTGGGGTTAAGCCTGCATGTCAGGTTGCATATTTGTCTTGGAAGCATCCTGCTTGTGGTATTTTGAAACTTAATACAGATGGTTGCAGGAGTGTTGACCTTGGTCTGAATGGTGCTATGGTTTGATTAGAAACTCGACTGGTAATTGGATAAGGGTTTCTCAGTCAATTTGGGTGTTGGGACAGTGTTTGAAGCTGAGCTTTAGGGCTTATATTGGGGTATTTACCTTGTGATGGATCTTCATTGTGCAGCTTTAGAGGTGGAGTGTGATTCAGCACTTGTGATGATGTTGGTTTCTAATCCTATTGTTCCAACTCATCCGTTCTTTAGTTTGATCAATAGTTGCAAGGTGCTACTTGGAAATTTTAAAAGGGCTGCAATCTGTCATGTTTTCCGTGAGCAAAATGCTGTTGTTGATTGCTTAGCTTCTCTTAGCAAGGAGCTTGGCTTGGGTATTCATTGGTTTGAGGAACTCCTGATGTGGTTTCTCCCTTTCTTGTTGTTGATGCTTCTCGCTCTGTTAGAACTACAGCTATTCTAGTCTAGGGTCTTTCTTTTCTTTTGGGCTTTGGCCTCCCTTGTACCAAAAAAATAAAAAAATTGGGCTGGGTGATTTCTACCTATGTCATCGGCCTAAATTGAGGCTATTTGTGTGAATGAGTTCTGCCAAGACTTTGTGTTTAGACAAGAAATGTCGGTCGAAGTCTGATCGAATTGTGAGACAATAAAGAAGGAAAAATTGAATAAGTCATCAGCCGAGTACATGGATATAGCGGCCAAGATATTTCGATCGACCACATCAATTTTAGTCCGGCCAAAGCAATCTAATTGACTTGGTAAAGATTTCTTCCGATTGAATTTATTTCAATCAGTGTCTTGGGTAGCAAATAAATTTTGATCAATTTTATTTGAAGAAATATCGGCCGACCTCATTGGATTTATTTCGATCAGTTTCGATCGGATTGGTTAAAATTCATCTTGATCAACTTTTGCTCAAATAAATTATAATCAACTTTTTGATTGGAATCGTTATGAAAGTAGAGGGAGTCGGCTCAATTTAATTTGATTTTTTAGGCGCTTTATTCATTATGAGTGAAAGAAATAATTTTGGCCTGATTTGAGGCCGGGTTATATATTTAAATCACAAAATTGGCCCGATCAAGGATAATAGAGGTCGGGAAATTTAATTATATTTATTATTGTCAAGAAAAATAAAGGAAGTGATTCCAACATAGTTTGGAGGCCGGGTCATTACTTTTTTTTTTTTAATTAATTAAGCTTTGGGTCTTAATATATGGGCCATATTTTATTAATTAAGCTTAAAGACCCGATGAATCTGATCGAGCGCAGAAGTTTCTTGATTCAAATTGCCAAGCCAATAATAGTTCAACCCAAGTGATAGAAGATTTTGAATTCACCCCCAAGTCCCACTCGAGCTAGGATTCTGCCCAAGACCATATCCAAATTTTAGTTAAAGTCTTTACTTGGACGGAAACTTAGAAATTAAATACAAGATCAATTCAAATCCTACCAAGGGAAGAATTTGGAAATTCTTGGGGATTAAATTTTTTGAGTAAATCAAGAAGCCAAGACATGCAAGTAAAGAGTGAAAATATAGGAAGAATTTTGATCAATCATCAATGCTAAAGATCACGTGATTAATAAGGAAGAATCAACCAAGAATCCGGTCGAATCCTGAATTCAAGATAGTTGAATCTCATTCGAACTACGAGTCTAAAGAGAATTATGGGGCAAGTAATGGCCCATTGCCTAGTATTGTATCCTAACCCTTATAAATAGATGCATTCGAAAGAGAAAAAGGACACATAACGCACATAACGCTTACAGGCTCTCAAGTCTTAAAAATCACTCAAAGTTCTTTTGCTTTCAATTTTCCTTTGTTGCTTCTGTTTGAGGTGCTTTTAAGTTTCTCATATATAACTTTTAGTTTCAAGTTCACTAGGTTTGTAGGTCTGTCATCATCCTTCTAAAGGCTTGTGGTATTGATTTGATTTTCGTTCTTTGTTTTTCATGCAACTTCAATTGTTCTTATTTCGAGTTTAATGCAATTTTCTTTCATTCGCTTTCAATCTAAATTCCTGCTGTATTCATTGTTGTCTTCAATCTTGAAATCAATTTGGTTGGTGAAGATCGCATTAAGTTTCATTATATTTTTGTTATTCATAGTTTCTTTATTTTATTTCGACAATTATGACACTATGTGCACGAATTCGATCACGTAATTCTTAGGAGGTCTACTTGCGATACAGACTCTGAATCTGACTAAGCCTATAAGAGCCTTGTCCCTGAGGCTGAACAGAACCTAGGCCAAGAGCGATTAGCTTGGTGGCAAAACGTTTAATAGAATCAATTTTTAGGCACAATCGCTCAAATAACTACTTTCTCATTCCAATTGAGGCAAAACTTGGCTTGACAGTGGCACGCCTGTTGAGTGCTTAATTTACATCATTTTTTGCATACTAACTGTCTCACTTAAAGTGCAAGAACTCGACATTTTTTGTGTGTTTTGGTTTATTTTTGTGTTTTATAGGTAAATAGGACGAAAGATGAAGAAAAAATCTAAAATGAGTTATTTTTGGACATTTTCTAGTCAAATTAGGAAATCCTAGTTGGACTAGGAAACCTAATCCTAGTTGAAGAATTAGTCTTAATTCTATTAGGAATCATGATGGGCAAAATGGTCAAAGTCAAATCCTAGTTGGAAGAGGAATCTCAATCCTAGTTGGTCAAAGTCAAAGGCAAAATGGTCAAAGTCTCACAAGGAATCCTAGTGGGACTAGAAAAGGAAAGTCAAAGTCAACATTCTAGTCAATAGTTAAAAGTTTTAGAAGCTTCTTAGAAGACTTGGAGTGCAAGAAAATCCAGAGGAGAGCAAAAAGCAAAGTCAGCCTTGCATTGGGCCTAATTGGGCGTGAATTCTACCTTTGGTGTGCAACATGGGCTTTGGACCATGAGTTTTGTATGTTATTTTAAATCCATGAGGTTAAGTGACCAAAATCCCACATCTTAAATTTAGCAAAACCTCAATCTCAAGGTTCCCTATAAATAGACCTTCACCCCTCCTCATTCACTATTTTTCACGCCTTCCTTTCTATCAAACCCTAGCCTTCCCACACAAACAGCCCCCCTCCATCTAGACCTAGAATTGCCGAAACCCTAGAGAGGAAGAGCCCTAGTTTTGCCACAAGCTTCAAGCCTCCTTTCAAGTTCGAGCCGCCACCATTGTTGCTTTTCAAGGTTGTCGTGCTTCATCCATCCATCCTTCCATCGGTTTCTTTTAGTCCTTTAATTTATTATGTTTTCTTTTTCTTTTAGTTTAATTATGTGTAACTAAATCCCTAGCTAAGGCTAGGATGAAGCCCTAACTATGTTGTCTATTTTTATCATGAATTATTGAGTTCGTAATTGCAAGATGTGTTGATAATTAAATCTTTGATCTCCATTTTAATTGATTCTATTTGTATGTTATCTCTGACTAATCACCTTAAGTTGCATGCATCTAGATTTTGTTGTGGAATTTACGCAGGTGATAATCAAATTTCAATTGGTAACAAGTAGGTATCCTAAGAACATACTCATGAGAGAAGGGATCTTAGATGTTCATAACTTACACTAAGGGGAGTCCATTTTTGCTCACCACAAAAAGGTGGTTGTAACATCCCAACATGGGATTGCCACAGCGACACCCGTCTTAAGAGTTTCCGAGAATATAATACTCGTATCTTGAGCATTATAATCCCAAGATTTCTTAAAATGAGTTAAGTCCTTTGTTTGATAGAATACGGGTTGGATCAAAGTTAAATTGCACAAAAGATTTGATATAATTAAACACACTTCAAACTAGCTTATATTAAAAAGCCAACCCGTTAAGGTGACGAGTTCACAAAATACCTTAAACGATATTTTACAAAAGACCTCAACCAACACACTACAGATATTTGAGATATATTACAACTTAACGAAAAGAAAATGACAACAACAAAAGAAAAGGCTAAGGTTCCAATGATAGTAGCAAAAGAACATGGTGAAGGACCTAGAGACCTTGCGGAAGCCAACCAAGATTCAGGAGTGCCACGCCCAAACTGATCAATCAAGATCGTCAAACCCAGAAACAGCTGTAAGAAAGCAGGTAGGAGGTAAGCATCACATTCGTTTATAGCTTCCCTTCGGGAGACCCTAGCATGCATCTAGATTTTGTTGTGGAATTTACGCAGGTGATAATCAAATTTCAATTGGTAACAAGTAGGTATCCTAAGAACATACTCATGAGAGAAGGGATCTTAGATGTTCATAACTTACACTAAGGGGAGTCCATTTTTGCTCACCACAAAAAGGTGGTTGTAACATCCCAACATGGGATTGCCACAGCGACACCCGTCTTAAGAGTTTCCGAGAATATAATACTCGTATCTTGAGCATTATAATCCCAAGATTTCTTAAAATGAGTTAAGTCCTTTGTTTGATAGAATACGGGTTGGATCAAAGTTAAATTGCACAAAAGATTTGATATAATTAAACACACTTCAAACTAGCTTATATTAAAAAGCCAACCCGTTAAGGTGACGAGTTCACAAAATACCTTAAACGATATTTTACAAAAGACCTCAACCAACACACTACAGATATTTGAGATATATTACAACTTAACGAAAAGAAAATGACAACAACAAAAGAAAAGGCTAAGGTTCCAATGATAGTAGCAAAAGAACATGGTGAAGGACCTAGAGACCTTGCGGAAGCCAACCAAGATTCAGGAGTGCCACGCCCAAACTGATCAATCAAGATCGTCAAACCCAGAAACAGCTGTAAGAAAGCAGGTAGGAGGTAAGCATCACATTCGTTTATAGCTTCCCTTCGGGAGACCCTAGCATGCATCTAGATTTTGTTGTGGAATTTACGCAGGTGATAATCAAATTTCAATTGGTAACAAGTAGGTATCCTAAGAACATACTCATGAGAGAAGGGATCTTAGATGTTCATAACTTACACTAAGGGGAGTCCATTTTTGCTCACCACAAAAAGGTGGTTGTAACATCCCAACATGGGATTGCCACAGCGACACCCGTCTTAAGAGTTTCCGAGAATATAATACTCGTATCTTGAGCATTATAATCCCAAGATTTCTTAAAATGAGTTAAGTCCTTTGTTTGATAGAATACGGGTTGGATCAAAGTTAAATTGCACAAAAGATTTGATATAATTAAACACACTTCAAACTAGCTTATATTAAAAAGCCAACCCGTTAAGGTGACGAGTTCACAAAATACCTTAAACGATATTTTACAAAAGACCTCAACCAACACACTACAGATATTTGAGATATATTACAACTTAACGAAAAGAAAATGACAACAACAAAAGAAAAGGCTAAGGTTCCAATGATAGTAGCAAAAGAACATGGTGAAGGACCTAGAGACCTTGCGGAAGCCAACCAAGATTCAGGAGTGCCACGCCCAAACTGATCAATCAAGATCGTCAAACCCAGAAACAGCTGTAAGAAAGCAGGTAGGAGGTAAGCATCACATTCGTTTATAGCTTCCCTTCGGGAGACCCTAGCTAAGTTTGAAAATAGTATGTTAAAATAAACATATCAATATATGGTCAGAAGAGAAAAACAATTGGAAAAGATTCACCACAAACCAGCAACAATAATGATAGTTGAATTTCCACAATCTTTGAGTATGAACATGCAGTCTTTCGCAAACGTTTTGTGAGTACTCAATAATTGAAACTTATCTGATGATCGAACACATTAATGAACAACTACGCTTATCAAGCAAAAGTTTGGTACCGTAGCGAGAATAGTCATCTCTGATTAGTACCTCATAAGCTAGCCTCCCTATCGGACATTCGACTGGCTCGTCCGTACAAATTTCTTCCGAAAGTTTAGGAAATCGAACCCAAGGTAATAAAAATACAACTCCTTACTCTCAGATCATCAATAAGTTAATACACGAAAATCCATACGATTTGACAAGAAAAAACAATGCATTTTTGCACGCAACAATATTTATTATCATACATACACACAATAAAAGTCTCATAGACAGGGTGTGAGGATTCCCCCTACATAGAGTCCAAGCTTAACCTGATGGTGCGGTCCAACAACACCAATGTCCTGACTTCTTCTCTGGGTAACTGAAAAGTCCAAGAACGACAATAATTCAGTCAAAAGTAATTTTGACAGAATTTCAGCATGACCTTTCCTTTCAGTCATGTTCCCAGAAAATTCCATAAACTAGTCTACTAAGATCAATCTCTGTATTTGCTGGATTTTTTATCTAACATGACCTCGCATCCCGAGGCGGACAGTCATGTCTGATTCTTTTGTTCAGGAACTAAGTAACGACTCAATTCCTAAACTCATATTTTGTTTTTACTCAAGTTCATTTTAATAAAGTCTTGGAAGTTGATAAGTTAATGCCCTACGATGTGCCCAGATAAGTACATGAGAGACTGAGGGATATCAAACCCAGTGTCCAATGCCCGTTTGCTCATGGACTTGCCTAGACAGCATATCGTTTGGCATTAATATATTTTCCTCAATCCATTATTAGGTTGATTACTGAACAAAAGTCAGGCAGCGTTTCGACTGTAACTGAAATTTAAATAATTAGTAATTTAAATAAGTTAGGCAATTGGGTTACTTAGTTGAAGACTTCTCATGGGCAAAACCTCAGTACTACTTTTGGTTTATTAATTTAAACATAACAAGAATCTAATTAACAGGAGAAAATTCAAACAACATTTCAACAGAACTTCGACTAGGTTTAAGGCCTTACCTTAGCCTTTGAAAATGAAAACGTAATTTATGTAGAGTATCGGCCTAGAAACCATCTAGAAAGGTCGGGCTCGGCATCATTATCGCGTGGTCGAAAACGGATCTCGAATCGGACGTCAGATGAAGAAATTATGATGGAAACAAGTTAAGAAGTTTCAGAAGAGAGAAATGAATAATTTTTAGAGAAAGAAAGAGACAAACTTTTTAGAGAGAGAAGCTCTCAAGGTGATGCTATGATTTGGAAATGAGAAATGGCTTCCTATTTATAGGCTTCAAGGTGGGTACACTTAGCAATTGTAGGTGGATCTACTTAGCACTTTAGTGGGTACAATGAGTAAAAGAGAAAATGGGTGGCAAATTGTGGGTGTGACACGTGTCCATAACTTGGCCATCACTCCATTTTCTTGCCAAGCACTCCTCTGTTGGATCAAACTTGATTAACGGTCGAGATTGTGATCTTTGTTTTCTATTTTTTTTTCTATTTAAATTTTGTCTTTTCTCTAATTTCTTCCAAAATTTATCAGAAATTATCTTGTAGTCGTCATTGTAATCTAAGAATAAGATGTCGTTCGTGGCATTCTATACTATCTCCCCATATTTTTAGTTTCTTCAACGATTTACATGTTTTCTCCAAATAATTGAAAATATCCTCGAAAGTGCTTGTTTACCCTATTTTCTTCAATTTCTCTAATTCCTCAAAATTACAATCTAACTTACGAAATTCTCTATAAATAATCCGGTCCTTGGATAATTATGATCTTAGTGTCATTGGGTTCGTCTTATCAAGTTCTTCAATACTAAGGTCTCAAACTGTTTTTGAAACGACAAAAACCTAGTTTAATAATTTCCAGAATACTTAGAAATGGTTTTCGTTAATTTCTAAAACTAATAAATAAATTACTAATAACCTTAAATAAATTCCAGAAAATCAGTAATGACTCCAAATAAATCTCAGAAATTTTCTATAGCCTTAAAATAAAATATAGGAAGATGCTAGAGCATTATAGTGGTGGTGAGCATTACCACCATGGTGGATGGGTGACACGTGTCACAAAAAGGTAATCACGTGTCACGTGTCACTCATCCACCATAGTGAGCAAAAATGATTCCACACTAAGGGTGGGTCTATGATCTATATATTTTTCAATATTCTCACATGTGCATAATGTCTCTCACATGGTTAGCATGCGCCTAGGGTATGCGATAATCAAGCTCTTAGGATACATGTGTAGTTAATTGGCTAATACGAGATAATCAATCTATTAATTTATGTCTTAGGGGAATGATTTCCACAAGTGTCCGATAATCAAGGCCTTATGTGTAGGCAAACTTTATCAACTTATTTTGTATTTTGATTGCTCATACCCATGGTGTTTTAGATAGTATGTTAGTGGTGGATTCCAATCTCTAGTGCTTTAAACTCATTGCTTTTATTCCAATTATTTAGGATTTGTGTTATTGTGGGACGAACCGTCAATTCCGTTACATTTTTTGTCCAAATGAGGAATAATTTGGTCATTTCATATTTTATTTAATTCAATTTCTAACTTAATAAATATTAAAACTAAAAAACTAAAAAGATTAATACTAAAAAAACTCAAATATTTAAAACTAATTTTTTTTAGAATTACAAAAGATTAAAACTAAACAAGGGGAGGTGATGGAGCGGCTTGTGTGGAGGGGAAGGGTTGGGAGGACTGGATGGGGAGGAGGGGGCTGGTGGGGTGAGGCTTGGTAGGAAAAGGGGTGCTGGGTTTTTTTTTTTTTTTTTCAGTTTTTATCTATTAATTTTTTTTTCATAATATATAGGTGAATTGTCAAATTTGCCCCATAAAAATTGGTCATGTGCGTAGCACATGGGCTATTTTAAAAAGAATTCTTAACGGAGTTGAAGGATTGTATCACAATAACACAAACCATAAATATGTGTCTTACAATAACACAAATCCAAACATGTGTCCTAGAATAGAATTGACCCCAAAGTATGTGTCATTTTTGAAAAAATTTATCATCTCATGATTATTGGAAACACCAAGGAGAAAGTGGATGGCCTTGGTGGTTTCGTGAATTGTGGATGAATTGTTGTGACTGGTAGAAAAGTGAAAATAATAATATTAAAATATTTGGGGATAAGGGATGAACGGGTGTTGGCTCATATTATAAGGCATTCGGAGCCACAGTAGTAAAATGCATGGTATGGGACGTGCATGCTTGCTTGTCTTATGTATGAATCAACAGGAATAGATAAGGAGTGAGTACATGCATTATTCATCTTTGCACACATGTCATCTAACTGTAATTGTTTACTATTTTATTAAATATTGATTAATCGTAATAATTATCCATGAGGAACTAAAAGTTCCTACTGAGCTTTAAAGCTCACGCTGTTAACAGATATGGGCAAGTGTCAATCCCGAGGTGGAAACAAAAAAGTGAATATGCCAGAAATATCGTGCTTGCTATCTCGTTGTTATTATAAATAAATTAGTGTAATTCAATAAACAATTACTATGTAGCTCAAACCACATTTACTCAAATTGAAATTATAAGTTTATGTTTTCTTATTATGGAGAAAAGTTCAAATTTACAGGCCGGATTATATTAATTTATGCTAGCAGTTTATCACGTCGTGGTTGGAGAAATTTTATTCACTTCAATCAGGATGTGATTCGCACCTCAATCTAAGATATTTGAATATATTCCGAATTGGGGCGTGACACAAACATTCATTCAGCAACCGATGTGACCAAAATTGAATTGGTGCCAAAGAACCAGGATTCACACCTCAATCTAAATATTTGGATATATTATGAATTTGGTCCTTCTCTTTTATATCGTTTAGAATTTTAGCCAATTTTGAAATTTCGTCAAACACCAATATTTTCAATTTGGGGATATATTATGGGAAAATTTTAGCTAAAGGACTCCAACTATATATTATAGTTCAAGTCCTTTAGCTAAAATCTTTTCATATAATATCCATTTGTTTTTGACAAAAAAATTTTTAGGAGTTGAAAGACCATTTATGAATTTTCTAAAACTAATTTCAATTTCCATTTTCATGTTCATGTTCATTTCCTAGAGAAATTGAAACTCTCAAAATTTTAAGGTTTGAATTATTTGGGATTTCTTTAAATTCTTGTTTGAAAATCAAATTCTAAACTGCATACATAATTTTCGATCATTCTTGAATAAAACTCGAGAGTTTAAACAAGTCATTGGTTTCAATTTGAGAAAAAATTTCCTTTGGTATAGAATGTCCTAAGATTGCAAACGACATTGAATACAAGGACCAAATGCGATTTTGGGTTAAGAACACACTGACCAAAAATGTAGTTTACCCTTTTATTTGCCCTTTAGTTCATCTATGGTTAATATAACCCTAATCAATCATCGAGAATATGTATAGAAGAATTTGCCTCAAATTTTGCTCCATCCATACCTTGAGTAATATATTTCTTAAGAAATAAATATGATATCCCTATTTCTGTCAGAACTTCTCAAAGCTTCAAATACATAATACAATAAATAATTTTAACATTTGATTAGAAAGGGGATGATGGTGATGTCCAGACTGGATATGACATACATTTATGAAGAGAATGTACAATTACAACAAATGATGAGAATCAGGGTCAAAACTGTTCCACCAAATAAATTGGAAATTACCGAGTCTAGAATCATAGATACTTGGCTAACCAAGGTAGCTCCTTGCTGTCCTTCAGTGCAAATGCTACATCATCACTGAAACGTAGCCCATACAAAATCATATGAAATCACAAATGGTCCAAACTTTTCTGATAGTAATGCAGCAACATGGAAGTGTGTGAATGATCAAACCAAAAGTTCACAGTAGCTTTCTGTTTTTTGGTTAAGGAGAATTCTATTAGAAATCAGCAGCTGCAGTTTTGGGAGAGAGGGATGAACCTATTGTGGTATACCACAATAAGTTTATTATATGCAAAATGCTCTCTTTGACCTATAAATCGACAACTGGTATGATATAACTAGTAAGATATGCAAATGGCGGACAACCAAGTCTAAACAGATGCTGCAAGGACTTGACACTTGAAAGGGAACAAACCTTGGAAAATTGAGCTGTAACTTCTGCAACCTATGCTTTGCTCCTGATTCACATAAGATTATTCTGCATTCACCCAGCTTACAACTGCCAAAACAGTAAAACCAAGAAACTATATTGATTTAGAACACTGTTGGTTTTACAGTAGGAAATCACAACTAAAGTAGGGGAAGAGTTAAGAAAGAAGAGAAGGGTCAAAACTCAAAAGCCAAACACAGTGCAGGCTTTCAGGGCCACAACACCCCCATTTAACAAGACAAAAATAATGAACAGAAAAGATCAACAAATTATATTTCTCCATATGTATATAGAAGTTAAATATTATTATAACATATGTACCCAATTTTTAATAGGGCGTCATGTCCAGGAAATGCTTCTCCGTTGCTTGTACAGAGACAGGAGATTGTCATTGCCAACTGCAATCCAAAATATAACTTCAATGAAAACACTATTACACACAACTGATTCTTAAACCTCCAGTACTAGAAGTAAACAGTGCAGGCATCAAGGAGACTGGTAAACCAAAATCAAAATACTCTGGTTTCTACTTGAGATGCACTATTGTGAGAGAGAATCATATTTTATTGGTCATTATGTCAATTGTCAAAGTTTTCTGCCTAAAAATTATCACCTTCTGTGTTAAATACTAAAATTTAAATACAAAGAATTCTGAATGCACCGGATAAAAAAGTAAATACACATATCATTCAGGGAAGCTTGAGAGGTTCACCTTTTCGAAAGTAGTTTCACCCATTCCTGTTTTATAGAGTTCATGCACCATAGCAGTCAAATAGATTTTGCTCAGTTTTGAACAAGTTTTCATCACCTGAAAAGGAAAAAGAAAGGGAAGATTCAACATTAATATATCTGTCAAAAAGGTTACAATTCTTTTCCATCTTCCAGATGCAACATAAATAATCAAAACTTCATTTCACCCAAACAGAACTGGAAATGACTGGAGCTAAAAACTTAATAAAGTAGTATTGAGTTAAATTCACAAATTCACAAAAAATAAAAATAAAAAATGAGAGAGAGAGAGAGAGAGAGAGACTTAAAACCAGCACCAGTAATTTAGTTTTTAATGATTTATGATAATTTTGGTCCTCTAAGCATTTTTTCACAAGCTAGGTTTCTTACAAGAGTGGCAGCTATATAAAGATTTAGAAAATGCCCTACTGCCACAATTTTCGCAGTGCAGGAGGATCAATTCTTAACAGCTACCATTTTCATCTTTTTTAGGCACCATTAAAAATGTGTGGCCATCTAGACCTCAGTATCTCATGTTAGGATAGCATATTATGTAATAGTCACTGTGTTATATAAGTCATTCAAGAGCATTGGTTCCCTCTTCTAAGAAGTAACTTAACATAATAATAACTGAAGTTTCAATTCTCAACAACAGACAAATAAGTATTTATTATCATAATAAGATATAATTTGACTCACTTGAATATGAGGTGCCTGGAACATTTCTTGTATGGCTGCTTCAACCTCTGCCATACCAACAAGTGTTTCTCCTACAAAGTGGATACATATAAATCCAGTAAGTTACAAGAACTGAGGCTTCAGGAACAAGAAACAACAATTCGAAACAAAAGAAGCACATAATTTTGAAGCTACATGAGATGTTGGTATTTTATCATACCAATGCAGCAACTTAGTATTAATTCAAAACTTTGGGTTACAAGAAAGAAGAAAAGTTAATCATTCTAATTCTTTGGTTTAAAGAAGAGTTTTCATTTTGTAAAGCAATGAGAAAGCTATTGATTTAACTGAACAGGCAGGTAGAAGGAATTCAAGTACAAATTGCGGGGTATATTGATGGAAAAAAATTACAAGTGTCAAACGGATCAGAGAAGATAGGTATTAGGTATAATAGATTACTGTTCCTGTGTAGCTTGAAATATCTATGGGGTATTAGGTATCAAAATTTAAATATTTGTAGACGAGGAATAATAAGCACTTGACTTGTATTTAGTTCTATCTGGTGATAAAACAAAAAATGGTGGAGATTTTCAGATAAAACGCTGCTTCATTAAAAAGGAAAATAAAAAACGAAGGAGAACCACAAAACAAACAAAAAAACAAAAGATGCTACATTTGGTATTCAAAGTAGATCTTCCATGAAACTAGCTCTAATTATTTGACAGCTGATCTTTTTTCCAATGAAAGGCAAAGTTAAATAGGAGCATAAAATTAAACAAATTTACAGAAAGTGGGTATACAAATTTTAGTTTAAAGCTTACTTTGGGAGAATTCATTCTGCATTTGTCAAGTAATCCAAAAATGTAAATTTCAATATGACAAAATTGAAATGAAAACAACTGAAAATACAACTCCTGTAAACTAAACTACAACGAACTTACTGTAAAATAACACATCAAAACAAATCAATCTTTAGACCGTGATGTAATAACAATGGGATTGGACATCAAAACGAAGTGTCAATATTCTGAGGAAGTTCCAATATGGGGATGGTGGAGGGGAGAGGCATGGCCAGAATTTCCTTCAAAAAGGGCTGGTATATTTCTAGAACCAAATAATTCAAACTTCAATGCACCACCGAACATCAAATATCACATGACTTTTTATCTAAAAATGACACAATTCAAGACCTCCAATACAACTAATTCAGATTTCTAACTCTTGTGCATAAATAGTTTACATATCTTCCAGTTCCCAGTTTCTAGTAATCAATGGAAGAGGCAATCTTCAAATAGAAAGATAATACTTGCAATAAGTAGTCTTTACTACCTCACTATGAAGTGATGATCATAGAAGTTTAAATAATCATACATTATCTCATGTTTTTTTTTTTTCTTATGCGGTCAGGCGAAACGGGAAACCAAGATTTAGTCCATCCTTACTTCCTTAGGACAAAATGAAGGCAATCAATCATAAGAAATATCTAAGAGATCGAGTTCGAAGGTGCCAAATATGATTGAACAGCAAGGTGCACATTCCATTTTTTGGCCAATTGCAAGACTGGTAGGAGAAGGCTTGGGGAAAAGAATGCTTAAACTGCATCAGTGTAGAAATAATAGAGTTGAGGACAACAGCAGAACGCTTCCTTTCACTTCTAAAAAACCACCAAAAATAAGCAGCATAACAAGGTTTCTCCACAATAACAAAGAGACATTGTCCTTTCCAAGCAGAAGCAGCCCAATAAATAAAAGAAGGCCAAAAAATATTCAACCATGGGACCCCACACTTACCAAGAACTTGCTTCCAAAGATGATCACTGAACAGACACCCACTGTTGCATGAGCATTCTTAATATGATTAACAGATATTTCTGTCTACTATATAATTCCAGCACTTATTACTTGCCAAACATGGTGATACAAATTTAAACGGTCATCCAAATCAAGTTTCCTAAAATTAAAGGGGTTGTGGCCTCATTCTTTTCTTTACAGCATTTTGTGAAGAAGTCAGTCTGGTAAATCAATGGTTGAAGTTTGTATACCTTCAGAAGCATTATTGGGAGCTGAGGTTAGTTTCTTTAATTGATAATCCATGATTTCTGCTGCACACCTGCATATCTCCAATGCACGACGGGCATCTCCTGAAATAGCTGCTACCTGAATACATGTTCAAATAATATAAAAGACTGAGCGTCCAGTGTGAGCATCCACTATGGCCAACCAATAAATAGGAAACAAAAATTGAAATTCATGATGAAAGAGATAAGATACAACTAACCTTTCTTGAAGCAAATTCTACAGCTTGTTTTTCAAATGCATTAATTCCTTTAAGGCGACTCGAGATGATTTCTTGAAGCTGCTGGTAATTATAGGGGCCAAAGCGAAGCCTTTGGATTCCCATACGACTTGAAATACACGGAAGCAACTTCTCTGGAAGATCCATGGTATTTGCTATGCCTGAATATATATTATCAAAGGAGTTAATGTTGAAGCCATCAACAATCTCATCGCCCTCATCATTGTTTCTACTAGAACCATTTTAATTTTTTCCTTTTCCCTTTTTTATGTATTCGAGTATCCCTTAATCTCATAAAAGAAACATCATTGTCTACTGAAGGAATGCAATCATCATTCAATAAGGAAAGGAGACCTACTAAAGATAAGAGTATACCTATTACAACTAATTTTGAGTGTGATTTAGTAGGCCAGTCAAGAATGTTGTATAGAACCTGAAACGAAGAGGGCACTACAAGTATGTAACTATGTATACTTAACAAATATTCATAGTAAAACTTGGAATAATTATAAAAATACATGACTGGAATAGTTGTTAACAAATATTCACATCACAAAATGTACAAGGTACCAACTGATAGGAGAAAAATGGTTACCGACTGGTTTCTAGTCACAAGAAGATCAAGTTCATCAATAAGAAGAATACAAGGCTTGTCATCCTCTTTGCCAATTTTCTTTCCATCAGAAAATCGCTCATTTAGCAAGTGAAGAGCCTTTTTCCAACCAACTCTGTACCCACTTAATGCTTCATATATAACCTGTGCAAACACAAGGTGTATTACAGGGCAAAAAAGGCATGCCATCATGGTAAGCATAGAGCATTAAATTAAATATAATTTTACCCGGTAGATATTCTCTGGTGATGCCAACTTAAGACCATTTATCTCCACAAAACAGTAGGGTCTTATACTTCCTGCATCAACTTCAGACCTTAGATTCCTCATTACTGTCAATACACTCATTGTCTGCAGTTATACAAAGATACTGGTATAAGTAAATTTCAGTTCATGCATGAAAAGCACAAAAATGAAATATATAGGCCCTCTGAATTACCATAGCTCCTGTTAATAAAAAGAAAAATCAACAGATTTTACCTTGCCAGTTCCAGGAACACCATGAATGTACAGACAACGTCCCAGACAATTATCATCAGAGATGGCACCTTTGATAAATGCAGTTATCTCCAACATTTCTCTACATAAAAGCAGGTCTACTTGATTAAAATGTTAAAATAACGCACATCAAAGAAAAATTTTAGTGCACTGATTCTCACATACTTATCCCTGCAAGGTAAAGACTTTGGCAATGATGACAACAGAAGTGTTGCCTTTGCTCTCTCAAGAGCAGTCTGTTTGTGGCATCTTACATGCTCTGGGATTTTCTTCATTCCTATCTTTTGAAGTCCAAAAAACCGCCCCTTCTGTGAATTCTGTACATACATAATTGACTACTTTAATTTTGGACAGAAAACAAGCTAAAGCCACAAATATGAGATAGAAAGTAGTGTCCATACTGCAGCCAACTCATGAGCTCGAGATGGTTTAGCTTGTATATTTTTGACACTCTCCTCTTCGTAGTCCATGTCTTCTTCTGCATCAAAGTCTGAGTCTCTGCAATGTTTCCAGTCTTCATCACTTTCAGCTTCATCATCATCCTACCAAATGGTTAAAACCCCATAAATTTTGGCTGAATTTTTACTCCATTTGGAATTTTGCATAATTTCCAAATGCTGCTTTTGATTTTCATGTAATATTGCTTACCTCTTCGCCATCATCAATATCCGCAAGGCGCTTGAAACTGTGCCAATGAATATCATATTCATATTCACATAAAAAAATATCATCCCCTTCATTCGCTTTGGCATATTCCTTAGGGTTCATGACAAAACAATGTCGAAGAACAGATTCCATCTGTAAAAATATAAATCAGCACAGTTATGATCTTAAGGATGAAAAGTTCAACCTCTTTTCAACATAATATCTGATTCATAATTGAGTGAATATTAAGCAACAAAACAAGATTTCAAAAGTATTTAATTATAGTTAGATACGTACAAAGCAAGACCCTATTAGCCCATAGCTAAAATTTTGAAAAAGTCCTGAAGCTCATCCAAACCAAACCTAAAGAACATAGAGCATAACAGGGTCACTTGAAACAAACAAGAAACAAAGGGTGGGGAAAAAGAAAAAAAAAAAAAAGAATTCCTTCCAAACTGTATTACATTTAAAGTGTCCATCAAGACTGCTGGTTTTTCTTTCTTTTTTCTTTTTTCTTTTCATTTTCTAGGCACTGCTCATGAATTTTGAAATGTAGTTTGATAGGTTGAATACCCTAGTCTATTGCCATCAAGGCTCAATAGTTTATAGAGTGCTCACGTGGTGAATGCTTGAAATGATTGGCAGAAACCACATAACTTACTGTTAAAAATTTCACTTACTCTGCTGGAATCAAGTCCAGAAAAAGGTAAATTCGTGATGTGTCAGTCAAAACCAAAGTACAGAGAGTAAAGTTTTGGTGTAAAAGGAGTAATCATATGTATATATATATATGTGTATGTATATATATCTGCAATATGATAATAAGCATTTCCCTAGAGGCTGGTAGGCCTTGCAATTAGCTCAATATTAGTAGGCACAAAAAGCATCCAAGTGAGAAGACCCTAACACAGAAGCCAGTTTAGCAAATAGTTAACAGTCAAAGAAATTCATTTCTCATATCAAGTTGTTAAATTGCAATCATTCATTAGATTTTGGGACTTCTATAAAAATGCAGCAACAGCACAATCATCCAACTTTCCAATGTCATTGTAAGCTCTCAATACAAGAATGCAAATCACTGCACACTAGCCTTTCCCTTCCAACTTTGGCATGCTCTTCCAGCTTTCAATACCTTTTGAAGCTACCTAACTATAGGAATGAAAAATACTGATATACCAGCCTTTCTATTCCAAGGAAATCTAACTTCTCACAAACCAAATCATGTCCACACCATACAATTGATCCTTCCTCTAAGCTCCTCATCATGTACCGTATTAGAATTTATAAGTTACGTGTTAAAGTAGAGACATCATTGCTTGCTATATGTGAAAGAGATTGGACTTTATCCATTTTGATGTTCATCACTTTCATGTCTATCCATTTTTATGATCTTGATGTATTTTCATTTATGTTTATCCTGGTATTCATCTAGGCATTTTCTTAGTGTTTATCTTAATTCAAAACTATTTATATGATTGTCTTGCCCTGATTTTCTACTTCCGCATCCTCCCTTTCGAGTTCTCTTCTCCTTATTTTCTCTATAGCTCTCTACTGGTTCTAAATCAATATGCTCCTCATATTCTCTCCTATAAATTTTTTGCAACTTCATCAGCATGATCCTATAAACTGAATCAACATGTTAAATCCTTAGTCAGGGAAGACCAATGCCAACTTCTTCAAAAGAAAAATGTAAGTGTTCACAATTTTACACTAATTCCAACTAATTTAAGGTACATGAGAGCTAGTGAAACCTCCAATTGTCACTAATAGAACTGATGGACTCGCCTGCCAATGAAAATGGTCAGAATTGCACAACCTGGGGCAATTTGAAATGCAGGCTTTTCCATGCCATGGTCATAGAGGACAAAAAATTTACTAAACTTAGAAAAATTGGTTAGTTAGGAAGATGCTATGGAGTATGAGGCAGAAAATTATGCTTTAAAGAGAAATGGCATGTATACCCTTTCCTCATGCAAACTCAACTCCGTTGAACTAAGAATTAATCCTAATTCGTCAGGGTTGGCTATATCGCATGAACAATTATACATATTTTTGTTAATTTATTTTTGCTTTGTTTTTTACCCTTATGCTAAACATATCCCATGAATATTTATTTTCTTTTTGCTTAGTGGATATATAAAATTTGTTAATTCTAATAATTCATTACTAACAGAAAAACAAAAAAACAAAAAAACAAAAAAACAAAAACAAAAAAACAAAAGAATAAAACAAGTAGGATGTCACCATTATCATGTGGGTCAGACAAAAGTATTCTTTCTTGCAGGACAATCACTGTGTCCCATCATTCACATATTTATTCAAACATAAAGAACCTTTCTGTGACATGAAACAATCATAGTTATAATCAATTCTTCGATCAGTAAATGAACAATTAAGGTTATATATCATTTATCACCTCAATGTCAGCGAAATCATTTGTGCGATAAATCTCTCTCCTCAAATTATGTGCTTGTCTTCCAACTGCAGTCTCTTCCGGGATTGTATACCAACGTACTCGACACCAATAGCTACCATCTACTTCTTTCCATATACTGCATACCTCCAAAAACAAAAATTATCAAAATCCAAATACATTATAACCAAAACAACAGACGCATGCATCATTTCCCAATTAAATCAAGATAGACATCCACCTTTCAATGTGGGCAGCCCATAAATCACTTGAGAGAAGCTTCTCCCTCAATGTTCTAATCAGTTTCTTCCCTTTTGGAGGTATCGGAAGCTGGACCTCTTTACCCAATTTGCGAGCCTCACAAAAACTGCAAATCCAATCTCCTTCAGGAACCTCTTTCAATGGAGGTTTCAAGCATTTCAAATGAAACCCACCTAAACAATCATCACACTCAATCATCACAGCCTTCCCAGACTTAAAGCATACCCTGCATTCCTCCACTTCAACGACTTCATCATCAGAGCTTGCATCCTCTCTCCTCTTCACATATACATCATCCCCAACCTCAAACGCACCCCCATCATACACAACCTTCTTGTAGAAAACCTTTCTCTTCGATAATGCTCCACTCTTGTTCTTCTTGTCCAAATTCACATTTTTCGAAGCTCTAGCTCGTGTAACAACCATCTTCTCATGGCCCCTCTTCCTCTTCTTCGTCTCTGATTGCTCCGGTGACACAGGAGAGAATGCAAATTCAACCTCAGTCAATTTCTCCTCCTCGTTATGCTTCAACTTCTCACCATTGTCAGCTGATTTTGGGGTTTTTGGAATTTCCCTGATCTTTTCCTTCCTGCGTGTTTTGGTAGAATCAGTTTGCAATTCTTTGACATTAGCCGAATCTTCGAAGAGTTTCCGAGAAGTGGTGGAATCAAACCGTAGTGAGGCTTGGCGTGCTGATCGACGAGGGGTCACTGACGTCACTGATTGCAATTCTTTGGCCGAATCAGTTTGCAATTCTTTGACGTCACTGATTAAGCCTTGAGGTGTCGCATCATTCAACCTCTTCTTTGCCAGATCTTCAAAAAGTTTCTGAGGAGTGGCGGAATCAAACTGTAGCAAGGCTTGGCGTATGGTTCGGCGAGGGGTCAGTGTTTGTGGAGTTGGAGGAACAAGAGAAGGCAAGGGTTTGGGGTTGAAACGGGATTGTTGCTTGGATCTTTTTTTTTTTGAGAAGAATTGCTTGGATCTTTTAGTTGATTGCAGTTCTCTCTCCGGAGTTTCCGCCATGATTGTACAAAAAAAATGGCGCCCTTTCTAACAGTCTTTACAAGAGATATTGCGCTGAGTTAAAAAGACCTGCACTGAAATAAGTCAGACTTTTTTTTGGCCAAAACCATGGGTTTTAACTGTAATAACCATCTATTGTATAAATGTTGCAGCAAATTAACCATTTGATATGTGATGAAGATAAGTTACATTCATTTATAACGAAGTGTTCAGCATAATGCACAACATAACCAACAAAATAATAAACAAGCAGAATCGCCATTACCCCAAAAGCGCGAGAGCCTCGAAGCCACAGGTGTCGTCGGATGAAGCCCTATCCAACGGCTCGAATTCGTCGGAGGAAGAGCCGATCAACTACGAGGAGGAGCTTCCTCCGCCCACGACTACGACTCCGACGAGGCAGCCGCCGACAACTTTCCGGGCTCCGATGACGACGTGCCGGCCGCAGAGAACGGCGATGACTTGGAGGAAGCAGATGAAGCTAATCTGAGTAACGCTGAAATTGGAAAACGTGAAAAGGCCAGGCTTAGAGACATGAAACAGTTGAAAAAACCAAAAAAAAAAAAAGGGGATCCAACATTTCCCCAAATTTAACAAAAAAAAAAAAAAAAAAACAAACGAGCAGAACAACCATTAATAATAAAAACGGTGCGGTCCGGCCCAGTTCTCCCCCCACACCGGCACTGCACTGGAGAAGCCTATCCGGTGCGGTGCGGTGCTGAGCACCGGAATTGATGCAGCAGAACTGGACCAAACCAGACTGGTAACAGTTCCGGTCTGGTCCAGTGCACTGTTTCTGGATGATAGACTGAGATGAGAGAGTGAGAGAGTGACAGACTGGACCTAAAATCAAACCCCAAATTGCACAGAGATGATAGCCTGAGATGAGAGAGTGAGAGACTGGACCTAACCCGAAATCAAACCCCAAATTGCACAGAGATGATAGTTTGACAGATGAGAGACGCGAGATGAGAAATGAGAGTGAGAAAAATGGTTACCTGAGACGATGTCGACGAGATGTACCGGAGACGCTGCGACGACGCCGATGGTTACCTGAGAGGCTGAGATGAGCGTGAGAGCTGAGAGTGAGAGACACAGCAGAGAGTCCAGACTCGACTGTGTGAGAGACTGATATAAGAGTGAGAAATCAATTGGGGATTTGGGGTTGGGGTAATCCGTAATTGGGTATTTGGGTAGGGTAATTGGCATAATTGCCTAAATGGCCAAATGGGTAAATGGGTAAATTGGTAATTTGCAAATTTGTAATTGACTAATCTAATTAGTAATTAGGGTTTTTTTTTTTTTGGCCAAGTAGTAATTAGGGTTTGACTTATTGAGGGTTTCAAATTTTCAATTGGGATTTCATTGAATTTTGGTGTTTCAATTGGAGTTTAGAGTATAGGGTATTTAGGGTATAGGGTATAGTCTTATAGTAAACATATACATACAAAAATTATAAGTTAGGATATACTATAGTATTATAAACTATATACTATATGATACTATCAAATATATAATTAGTGTTTCAATTAGGGTTTAAATTGGTAATTTGTAATTGACTAATCTAATTGGGGTTTGAGGGTTTCAATTGGGGTTTAGAGTATAGGTTTTTAGGCTATAGTCTTGTAGTAAATATATACATAAAAAAATTATAAGTTAGGATATACTATAGTATTATAAACTATATACTATATAGTACTATCAAATATATAATTAGTGTTTCAATTGAGTTTTCAATTGGTAATTTGTAATTGACTAATCTAATTAGGGTTTGAAGGTTTCAATTGGGGTTTCAATTGGGGTTTAGAGTATATGGGCCATAGGGCATTTAGGGTATAGGGTATAGTCTTATAGTAAACAATAATATATATAAAAAAATTATAAGTTAGGATATACTATAGTATTATAAACTATATACTATATAGTACAATATATATATAATATACTATATAGGCCATATAGGGATATATAAAATATATTTTAAGGTCTAAAATATAGCTAGGTTAATATTAATTTTATTATCTAAAATGTGTATAAATGTGTGTAAAAAAGTGTATACAAATATAAAATTGTATAAATATGTATAAATATATATGTTTTTGGTCCTACACGGTCCGGTCCGGTCCGGCCCGGCTTCAAGAAGAGCAACACCGGAATCGGAACCGTATTGGACCGGTCCGGTCTAGTTTGGTCCAATCTTTGACCAGTTTTGGTCAACACGATTTTTACGGTTTTTTTACCCCCAGTTTGGTTCGGTGTGCCCGGTTCGCGGTTTAAATGCCCACCCCTAACCATTATCCCAAAATTAAAAAACGAAATTGTATTAAGGAAAAAAAAAATTTGCCATAGATCACAGCAGTAGGAAAAGAACGAAAGGGTTAGGCCCCAAAGCAAGCAAAATCACAGTATCACCAAAATAAATAAACACAAATTTGTGGGTAAAGTAAAATCAATCATAGTACATACCGCAATCTTAGTTAGCATCTTAATCTAGCTATTTGAGTGGCCTCAATTGATTTAGGGATTAAGCTTCTCAACTTTCAGTTGTGATGAAAATTGAAGACAATGGAGGCAGATTTCGTCACTGAATAGAGAATGGAAGAAGAGCCAAGAAAGAGTTAGAGAGAGAGAGAGAGAGAGAGAGAGAGAGAGAGAGAGTTCCAGTCCTTTAGGGTTTTGTCCGTTGATCCAAAGTAAGGGTGGGAAAATGAAAAGAAACGAATGAAGTTTCTTTTTCTATTTTTTTTTAAATTAGGGGGCCGAAAGGCCCACGACAGAAAGAAACACCACCCAAACAAAAAAAATTTTACTATTTGTCATCTAGACTTTGCACCATGTAGTAATGTGACACCTATATCACATTTTCTATTAAATTAGACAATTTTTTCTCTAAACTATCTATTTTATCCTTATGTAAAATTTAAAAACTTCCATTTTTCCTCACTAATTTTATTTAATAAAAATATTTATTTATTACTTAACTAACTAAAAGATTTTAAAAAATAAAAAATAAATAAAAAACAAACCACCCAATACCCCTCCCCTCACCCAATTGCACCTCACCACCATCCAATCATCCTCTCTGATCACCACCATCACCTCCTCTTTTCTCTATTTTTCTTCTATCTTCTTTTCTCTCTTTCAGTCTTTCTTTCTCTCTTCCTCTCTCTATCTTAATGCAGATCTGGATCAAACACTTAACCAAACCTACTGCCACTCGATGTCACCACGTACTATCATTGTCAACAACATGATCGCTGGTGAGTACGTGAGCTTGCCGCAAAACATCGACTATATAGCCCTTGTTTTAAATGCTCAGAGGTAGTGTAAGAAGGGTCAAATACGGCTCAAACGATGTCGCACAAAGAGAAATAAAAAAGAGAGAGAGAGGAAGAAAGAAAGAGAGGAAGGAGAAAAAGAAAAAAAGAAAGAGGACAGGGGAAATATATGATGCGGATTCACCGGTATCACTGAGCATCGATGAGAGGGGAGGAGTTTAGGGTCACCGAGGGTCAGGGAGAAGGGAGAGGGGCCAAGTGGTGGGATGTGCAAGGTGAAGGTTTAGGTTTTAATTATTTATTTTTAATTTTAAAAATTTTAGCTTTTCTTAATTTATTTTAAGTTTTAAATAAATATTTTTAAGAGAAAAAAGGTTTTTAAAATTAAACCCTATATGATTTTATAAAAATACCCTTATAAATTAACAAAAGAATGGACAGAATGTGACTCATGTCCTACATTACTACACAGCACAAAGTCTAGATGTCAAATAGTAAAAAAAAATTATTTGGATGGTAAATGCATAGACCCTATAGCATGGATGGTAAATGTGCAAATTTTTCTTTCTTCAAATGACAGCAAAACAATTGAACCTCCAAATTACAAAGAAACGCATGCAGCAACCAAGGAATAAGGGAAAACAAAACCAACCAACAGATTCCACAACAAAACTCTACCAAGCAGCAGATCTAAATTACATCCAAATCACTTTTCAAGTTTCAAAAACCCACAACCAGCACAGATGCCCTCCTTTGTTGATTAGAAATTAGTCATATAAACGTAGCGGAATTTAAATTTTATATGATCATGCTTCGAATTGAGATATGATACAACAATACTATGATATCGAAATATGATTCATACCTTGTCCTCTTAATTGGAAGCCTACCAAGATGTGAATCCACAAGTTCTCCACCAGTTGGTCATTCTAGTCACACAAGTGTAAGACCACTAATAAGTCCACGCTAGGAAGGAGATGGAGGGATGAACTTGCTGGATAATGGGAATGCTAGATCTTTTCTCGCAAGTATCCAAATCACTTTTCAAGTTTCAAAAACCCACAACCAGCACAGCTGCCCTCCTTTGTTGATTAGAAATTAATCATATAAATGCAGTGGAATTTAAATTTTATATGATCATGCTTCGGATTGAGATATGATACAACAATACTATGATATACAAAATAGGATTCATACCTTGTCCTCTTGATTGGAAGCCTACCAACGTGTGCATCCACAAGCTCTCCACCAGTTGGTCATTTTAGTCACACAAGTGTATAACCACTAATAAGTCCACGCTATGAAGGAGATGGAGGGATGAACTTGCTGGATAATGGGAGTGTTAGCTCTTTTCTCACAAGTATGACCTTTGAGAAATAGAAAGAATGTAAAGTGATTTCTACTGAGGCTTTTCTTGTACTGATTACTTGACTTGGGCCCTTATTTATAAACTTAAGTGAAAAACTAATTTTCCACTAAAGGGAGCCGGCCACCTAGTCTTATGGACCCAGTTTGTTGGTTCATTTGACTATGTAATTAACAATTGGTTAGTTAAACAACTAATTAATTAACTCTTTAATTAATCAATAAGCCCATAAACCCATCACTTTTAATTCTTGTCTATTAGTCTTAGGCCCAATTAATTAACCCATTAATTAATTTTGTTCAAACTCATTTCTAATATCATCTCACACCTATTGGCGTGTGACCTCTTAGATTCCAATTAAATCCAGCAATGGATTTAGGACACACTCTTAAAGCAACTTAATCCGGGTAAAATTACCATTTTATCCTTAGGTTTCCACAAGCCATGATTGACACCTAGCAACGGTTATGACTACCTGGATTAACTGGAAGAAAGAATGGTGCAGCGCGCGGCGGCAGGCGAGAGAGATACGGTTCTTCGGAACATAACCTACCTTAGATATGTTGATTCTCTACATCGAGAATGGCCAGAAACAAGGGCTTCTATTAGACTGATAATTCTCTAAACTATCAAAACAATAGGGAAAAATAGTGAAATCATCTTTTCTCAAATTTTATTAATTATCGACCACCATCTTCAGAAGAGAACAAAAACCCATATTTATAGGGCTTAGATTACTTGGGCACCAAACATACTTAGGCGACAAGAATCCTAATTAAAATGAAATCTAAAATATTAATTAAAATCTTATCTTACCAAACCTAAGAAAAGTCCCTAAAACTAATAGAGACTTCGTATTACAAATTATTAAAATAAAATAAATCTTCTAAAATTAAAAGATAGATATTTCGAATACGCATACTGCATCAGAGAAGAACCTATTTCATCTTTATTGCAACACAATATAGTCTTTCTATAATCCTATGTTCTTGAATCATGGTCGGATATGAAATTCCGGCAATCTTAGCACGATCCTTGAGGTACAATACTTATGTATATATTCCATATATTCGATCAAAGAAGCTTGTTTCCATAATCTAGTACTCTGGCCAGAGATTCTTGAATCTAGATATCTGTTGCCTCTTAGAATATTTCTCATATTACCAGGAGTGATAGATCATGTGTTGAACACACACATGTCCCCATACATCAGTGACTATACCCAATATGTACCTTTGACTAAACTCTAGGAGCCTAGTTTAATAGTACAGTTAGAGCATAGCGACCGAGTACACATGACAATTGTGGCGTCTCAAGTCTAGAGACCAGTTGTGTTAGCAAGACTTAACGAATTCATGTTGACGGGTGAGTAATACTCCATGACAGGTATTTGTTATGTCGATCATGTTTACTGAACCATTTACTGGCACCCATGATCTTCTCCTAGTGTCTCTACACTGATAATCTGAGACCGATTATCCTAAACGTTAAGCATAGATAGATCAAGATGGTCTTACCGGATTGATATTGTCTAGTTATCAATCATGCAACCAGGAAAAATTTAGACTTCAAGTATTAAGGGATATAAGTCTCACCGTCTTAATAACTTCTTTAGGACGTACATTATTCCCATTAACTTGAAATCATGAACCTCTTTTATGCATACAAACATATATTAGGATATAGTATATATGTATATGAAGGATGAAACATAAAAGATAAGTTTGCCCACGATGTTAGAAATATACACAATACATTTATTAAAACAATTTGCATTAGGGCATATTATTCCAACAATTTTGTCACTACCTACCACAACCATTCTATCGGATTCCAAATGGAAAAGCTGCGAAAGATCTTGCAAGTTTTCATTTTCTTTTCTGAGCTACCAAACAGATCTTAGTGATTTTCTGCAAGAGAAGTTGATAGTAAAAGCAGCAGCTACACTAGTTTCAAGGGGAGCTACTCGACTCGATCCAGATGTAGTGAAAGTTCCTCCAATTTCGACATATTCTTGGATCTTGTTGCAAATTGAATTTTACTTTTATGTGCTTCTTTTCGTTTTTCAAATTTCTCTTTTATTTTGGTCTTCAATTTAAGGTTTTATTTGTAACTGAAAACTAATCTGATATGGTTTAGAAAATATATTGTTGATCTTATTAAATAATGTAAAATAATAGCTGTTTTATTGAATTTTTGTGTTTTAAAAGGTAATCAGACATGTTATCCTTTTGGCACCAATCCGACCTCTTGCAATAATATTATAATGCAGTCCAATTCAGTTTTATATAACAGTACAATACAATTAGATTAAAAAGAAATGCTATCTACGTTCTTCTTTAAAACAAAGGTAACAGTAACACGTTTGCTGAAGGAGATGAGTATGAGGAGTCGTCCATGTAAAACAAAATTAAATGATCGACAATCGATTACGCAGGGTGACAGGTTGAGTTGTCATTGTAGCGTGATGAGTTGTCACCCTTATTTGCCATGTTCAATAAACTGGGTTATGAAGTGGAGGAGTTCAGGTTGTGCTAGGAGAAATGAGTGACGATGAAGTCCCTATTTAATCAGATTGAGCAGAGGTTGCGTTGGGATATATGGGTGAGGGTGCCTTGAAAGCCATTAAAGGTTGATTGGATCGACTTCACCTATTGCGTACACAATCTTATATTACAGACCAATGTCAGCTAGTCCATAGTTCCTACTTACAGTGATCTGAATACAAATTGCATATGGACAAATAGTACACTTGGGGCCCGTTTGTTGAGCAGGATATAGACTTGGAATAGGATAAGTTATATGTTTACCATGTTTGGGCTGCAAGTATGACTTTGGATTGGAAAAGGCCTAATCCTACCTAGTCCAGCCTAAGTTATATGCTGTAGGATAACTTATCCAATTAAAATGTGAAGGATTAATATTCCAATCGTGCATACCTCAGCTGAACCTCTCGCCTCTCTTGCTCTTGTCGATTCGATTTCCAACGACGGTGGTCATCTCCAGCCACTCATCGCCGGCAAAAGTCATCTCCGCCAAATGTCATCTTCAGGTCTCACTCCTCTCTCTCACTCTCACTGTCTCTATCTCTGTCTCTGTCTCTCGCTCACTCTCTCTCAATCTTGTTTAATTCTCTCTGATACCAGCTATTCTTCCTCTTCCATTGCTGCTATGTGATCCATCTTCTTACTCTCAGATTTGGGGCTTTGGTTGTGAGCTACGAAAAAGTTGAGGTTTTTCCTTTTTCTGAGGGTTTTTCCCCTCTCTCTCACTCTCTATCTATGTCTCTGTCTCTTACACTCACTCTCTCTCAATCTGTTACTTAATTTGGTTCTGGGTTTTGAATTTATGGGTTTGTTTGAATTTTTTTTTTTTGTTGCAGGTTACTAGGATTCTGCATTTTCTCTTGAGATAAACCTGATTTGCTTGAGGTTTGTATTTTTTTTTATGCAAGTTTTCATGTATATAGGTTTATTTATTTGAGATTAGTCTGATTTTTTGTTGATTTGGACAAAATTGTCTTGGTTTTCATCATTTGGGTTTTGATTAATTTTTGAATGTGTATGGACTTGTAGCTTTGAATGTATATTTGAATGTATATGGGCAATAAGCTAGAGACTAGAGTATGACTTTGTTCATGCTGAAAGGTTGGTCTTGGGTTATACGTGTCTAGCTAGCTATAGTTTAATTGGGATGAGATTTTGATGGCCAGTGTGGTTCTGGCAACATATGTTAACCATGAAATAGTTTGGTAATGATGACTAGTGATAGGGATAGCAACACAATAGTTTGGTACATAAATGAAAGTGCTACATATATAGCTTGGTGTCTTTTCAGTTTTTGTGATAAAGATGAAGATCATATTAGTAATTAGAGCAGTTTGGTAAACTTTGTAACACTTGGAACCTTCCATCTCTCACTTTGGTGTTTTTTTCTTCTTAATCCTTCTTGAGCCTTTGTGGTTGCTTTGGCTGTTAGTAGCACCTTGTTTTATAATATAAAAAAATGCATATCATTATTTTATTTATTCTCATTGCATATAATCTGACCCATATTTTCTCACAAACAAACATACATTTATTGATATGTTGGATGTCAAGTGTTTCAAACTTTTTGGTTACAACTAAAGTTTAAGATTTACGTTGTAAAAATGTACCTTTAGAAGTTCCTTGGTAAATGTAATACTATATGGTGTGCGTCTACTATGTTTTTACATTTGTGAATGTGTAATATCTTCCTGGAACATCAATGCTTGTCTTTGATATGCATTTGGGAAATTTCCAGTGTATGTGGGCCTGAAGTTGGAAGCTGCACTTGATGTTGTTCAGGCTATACCTCTTTGTAGAAAATGTAATAATATCTTTTTATTTATATGTTTGAATGAATGCATAGTGTTCAATTTGATGTCCTCCTTATATAATATATCGTACTTGGAAGGCATCAGCTAGTATGTATTATATAAGTTGGTAGTTTGGTTTGATGTAATGTCTATTGGATTTTAGTTAAACTCTAGAAGCTTAATTTTAGTGTACAAATATCAGCATTTTTACTAATATAGTGAAAGTTTGTATTAAGTGATTTATCTACCTAATTGACTTGATTAAAACCACATTCAGTAATTGGACCCAAATTTTTGTTTACGTGATGACTCAGTGACTAATCAAACAGACTTAAGTATGAAGTCGCAGATTAACACTTGTAAATCAAAATACAACTTTTGTAGCCAACACAAATCAAACACACCCAAGGATTAAGTGACAACCTATGCACTCAAATGATCCATAAGTGTAGGCATCCTAGTGCTATCAACAACTAAAGTGGTGTGTGAGCAGATTTTCAAACTTTCATTTATCATTCAAAATGTTAAGTTAACATGTTAAAGTGGAGTGTGTGATCTTGTGATAGAAGTTTTTCAGATTAATAATAAGCAACACAATAGAAATAAACAACGAACAAGGCACAAAATTGTTCACCCAGAAAAACCACTAACGGTTAAAAAACTGGGGGTCTTTTTCAGCTAACCAAACAATCCACTATCAAGGAGGTTCAATACAAATGGAGCATATAGCATACAAGCTCAATTACTAAGTCCTAAACTAAGTGGCAGCTTCTTACCCCTTTGTACAACTTCCAAAAGCAAGGCAATCAGTCAATCAGTCAATCATGAAGAAGGCAGCTCAAACTCCAAGCTCATTAGCCCATGACATCGATTCATACCAAGCACAACAGATTCTTCAATGTATGAACATGATATGCAGATTTGGATTCTTTAAAAATCAACCTTTTCAAGCAAGAGACATGAAAAGGCTAATGGAGAATCCTATATCTAAAATCTAAATGATAGTGTTTATGAATTTGTGAAAAGCTTTAGAACACACTCAAACACATTCATATTTTAGAGGGTGAAAAACAAGTTAAGAAAATCATTTAATTTGTGAAAATCAAAAGCATTTTCTTATTTGAAAAGATGAACACACACACCTAAAAGCCCAAGCTCACATGCAGCAAGCATGCCCAGTTAAAATTCACGTCACACATGGAAGACCAAGACCAAGGACGCCAAAATACTCACGACGCACACACCCATTGTCTGCCCATGCCACGTGGAAGCTAAGTAGTGGCCGTACACAAGAGACAAATGAAGGCATATTCATTTTGTCCTAGAAAGGAATCCTAGTACAGCTGAAGATAAGGATGTAGAGCTGTAAATTCAATAATATCCTCATTTTGCAAAATTCAAAAAAGAGGAAGAAGAGGAATAGTGATGTGAGTGTGTGAGTGAACAACTAGATCATGTGCAGTGCACATGCTTGTTTAAAGAAAGAGAAAAAGAGAAATAAGCTTTAATTTGAATGGGCTTTAAGAACCAAGTCACGAAATGGACTACTGAACTGTCAACAATTATTCAAGTGATAAAACTGCAAATGCAGTACATGTGTGAAGAAAATTGTTCTTATGATCAGTGAGTGACTAGTCAAACAGACACAAAACTGTTTTTCGCGAAATGCATGAAGTGCATTATACCTTAGGGCCTTTTTCCTTTTAACTTCAGACTTGACTTCTTCAACATATGATATCTTGATTCTTAATTCTAGCCTAGAGTTGTGAGTGAATAATTAAGAAATAAATACAATGATTTTGACAAGGAACATCCAATACAAAATCCTAGAAACTAACAATCTCCCCCTTTGACTTTCTTTAACAAAATAACAACTCATTCACCTCACAAGGCTCTCAACACTCAGCTCAACACTTTAGTATAAGCTTCCAAAAAGTGTTCCTGCAAGAAGAAGTACTAGCACAACACAAAACATGATAGCACAGCAACTAATGCAGTTTAAACAAATATATTCTCCCCTTTTTTGTCATGGAAATACAAAAGGGCGCAAAAGAAATAACAGTGAAGTGCAATACTACATAGAGTTGGAAAAAGTATGCAAGAAAAAAAAAATAAAGTGCTACATGCGCAAAGAGTAACTCCCCTTAAAAACTAACTTCCTCTAAATTCTAACTCCCCCTAACTACGAACTCCCGTAAAACTAATAATCTGCAGCAGCTGCAACATCATGATAACGGGCTTGCATGGCAAGTTCAAAGTCATTCGCAGGTTGAAGAACATTTGTGCTTGCTGCCACAGGAGAACCTGTGGGGTCCATCGCTGATGCTGCATCTATATGATCAGGAACGTCATCAGGGGGATCACCATCGTCAGTATGCAGCCCATCTGAATAAGGAACAATGACAAAAGTAGCAAAATGAGCCGTATGTGCTGCCAATTGGGCCATGAGATCCGTAATGATAGCCGATTGACCTTTAACCTTTGCAAGAAGAGCAGCATTCTCTTGTTCAAGGGAAGGAGCCTGATAACCCCTTTTTTTGTGAGCAAATGTTTCACTGACTTTCATGACAGCCTTTGTATAGTCAGCCACTGGCTCAGCAAAGGTATCCAAGTCAGCCATAGGGGGGATACCACTACGGGCACAAAGGAGGTGGATAAGGAGAGGGAAAATGAGAGCACCCTTGTGGTCACGACCCCTACCAATTGTCTTTGTCTGAATGTGTTCATAAATAATGAAACCTAAAGGAACGGGATCCTTATTCAGAATAGACATCATGACCTGAATTTGCTCCTCAGAAGGATGCGAGTTGTGGGAGGTAGGGAGAATATTGTGGCGCACAAAATCCCACAAAAACCTGTGAAAAGGTTTGAACTCAGACTTCTCAAGTAACAAGCCATCTTTTAAGAGAGTAGTAGGATTAACATAAGCCAGGGCCCGGAAGTGTTCAGCATAATATGCCCTAAAAATCGGTAAATATTGCAGATAATTGGAGTGGTTGTACTGTTTCAATCCAAGAACTTTACAAATTTCACTAGGCCAAAAATACACATCACAATTTTGCACATATACATTAAATCCATTTCGGGCTATGCGACCTGAAAAATTAGCTTAAATTTCCTGGATAGAGGTGTCAAACGGGCCAGCCCGGCCCGGCCCGTTTAAGTTGAGCCCATCGTGCTTTCGTGCCGTGCTCGGGCGGACCCATATAGTTAAGACCTAAGCTCGGCACGGCCCACGGCTCGCGGGCCATTCGTGCTTGTGCCGTGCCTTAAACGGACAGGCCCAGGGACCTTTTTTTTATTTTTATTTTTTAAGGTGATAAAACTAATCTTATAATATTTTTTCTTATTTATAATTAAATATTAACATTATTTTTCATGAAAATTGAATATTTTTTTTGAAAAGTTCTTTAAAAATGGAAAAAACAATGTTAAAATAGTCGTGCCTATTTCGTGCCCGTGCTCGTGCTGTGCTTGGCCCGTGTCGTGCTCGTGCGATGCAATACCTGATGGGCTAAAAACTTCAGCCCGGCCCGACCCATTTAATCGTGTCGTGCCGTGCCTATTTTATTCGTGTCGTGCTCGGGCAGGCCCGACCCGTTTGACACCTCTATTCCTGGACAATGGTAAGGTTGTAGGAAGGGACTGTCTTGGGGAGCTCATTCAAAGTAGAGACTTGATAGTCATAGAGAAAAGAGAATACCTTACGAAAAAGATGGAGATTGAAGTCCTTTAACATGTAATGGCGTTCAGTGACCACGGATCGGGAACACAGGATACGTATCCAAGTCAACGGATACGTATTTGACTTGTTGGATACGTGTATCCTTTGCTCTTGACACGGGTATCCGATTTTTTGGATACGTTTAACAGCCAATTGAAGAAAACGAAGAGAATTTAATTTGGATGAAGGATACGAAGAGTCTCTACCTTGAAATCATGAAAACGATCGAGGATTCTGCGTGTCTGCCACAGTGCCACTTCATCTTCTTCAGCAACTTCTTCAGTTCTTCACTTATTCTTGCAAACCCAAATTGGAAAGAGTCAAGAAACCCAAATCGGATGCGCAGAAACCCACTCCAAACGATCGACCTGCACCGCACCGCCGAACCCAGATTCTTTCAATCACTTCATCTACTGATAACTGCGTACTGGTGTTTTTTTGTGTCTTTTACTCTTTGTGAACTACTGAACTTTGTCCGTGGTATACTGGTAATATACTAGTTGAGAACTAGAATTGACTTATTGAGATTAAGAAAAGTTGTATAGTGTATACTGGTTGTTTGGCTGATATATAATAAAACTGATTATTTCATTATTTGATTGTAATATAATATAATATAAATTATATTATTAATAGCTTGTCACAAAGAAGGTGTTACTCAAATGTGGGATGTTGGAGGAGATATATTTGATAACTTGGGTGAAGAAGGTATTGGAATGCTTGAAATTGCTTGCTAGCCTTTCTCTTGATGAACCATCATTGGAGGCTACTTTATTTACTGGGGAAGACATTATGAATATTGAAGTTGATTGAGACTTATGTTTTTTAATTTTCTAGAGTTTGGATATTTTAAATTTGGATGATCTTTTTAAGTCTTTAGAGTTTGAGTGAAATGAATTTGAATTTTTATGTTATTTAAAGTATGTTTTAAATTATTCATATTATTATTATTATATATTAATATATATTTTTATTTGCCGTATCCATAACGTATCGTATCCTAGTTTTTAGAAATTTACCGTATCGCCGTGTCGTGTCGTATCGTATCACCGTATCCGTATCCGTATCGGTGCTTCATAGAGTCCGGTGACACAGGAGAGAATGCAAATTCAATCTCAGTCAATTTCTCCTCCTCGTTATGCTTCAACTTCTCACCATTGTCAGCAGATTTTGGAGTTTTTGGAATTTACCTGGTCTTTTCCTTCCTGCGTGTTTTGGTAGAATCATTTTGCAATTCTTTGACATTAGCCGAATCTTCGAAGAGTTTTCGAGAAGTGGTGGAATCAAACTGTAGTGAGGCTCGGCGTGCTGATCAGCGAGGGGTCAGACTTTGTTGAGTTGGAGTAGTGAGAGAAGGCAATGGTCTGTGTTTTTTGGCCAAATCAGTTTGCAATTCTTTGACGTCACTGATTAAGCCTTGAGGTGTTGCGTCATTCAACTTCTTCTTTGCCGGATCTTCAAAAAGTTTCTGAGGAGTGGCAGAATCAAACTGTAGCAAGGCTTGGCGTATGGATCGGCGAGGGGTCAGTGTTTGTGGAGTTGGAGGAACAAGAGAAGGCAAGGGTTTGGGGTTGAAACGGGATTGTTGCTTGGATCTTTTAGTTGATTGCAATTCTCTCTCTGGAGTTTCCGCCATGATTGTACAGAAAAAAATGGAGCCCTTTCTAACAGTCTTTACAAGGGATATTGCGCTGAATTAAAAAGACCTGCACTGAAATAAGTCAAGACTTTTTTTTGGCCAAAACCATGAGTTTTAACTATAATAACCATCTATTGTACATATGTTACAGCAAATTAACCATTTGATATGTGATGAAGTGTTGATGCAAAAATCCGTAAGAGTGATGCAACAACTTAAAGATGATGATCTGGCTGATTGAAAGTCTTGTTGGATGATGAGGTGGATGTCGACTTGAGATCTTCCTACACGAACACAAAATCAAAGGAGAAGGACCGGTGTGATACCAGCCAAATACACTACGATGATGAAGTCAGTGAGGTGTATTTGAAGGTGTTTGAGTAAGAATAAGGAAGAACAAGTGATGAACTTGGGAGAATATAGAAGAACAATGTAAGATCTTCTAAGTTTATTCTCAGCAAGTTGTGTGTATTTTGATAGGCCTTTTGGTGAGTAAAATTCTGTAAACGTTTTCCTTTGTGCATATAAGTGGGTTTATATAGACAAAGGAAGTTGTGAAGGTTAAGTTACCTACATGAGGATGAACGGCTAAGAAGAGGCCACGCATTTGGTCATGAACAGTAGCATGCCGCTAAGAAGAGGCCACGCATTTGGTCATGAACAGTAGCATGCCTAGCTGCCCCTATCTTTGCATTCAATGTTGCATTGAATGCAAGTATGGAAGAACAAGTAGGATGCCCTCATAGTCATGGTTGTGAGCTGGGATGTCCCATCTGTCAGAAAGTCATGTCAGGTGCACTTGAGTATGGCGGTTCGTACCAACGTGATCTTCTTAGAATGGCGGTGGGAGGCCGAGCCGATCTGAACACATATGTCCTCATGTGTAGATGTGAAATCCATGTGTGATCAGATTGGACATGGACAAGTCGGCCAAGCCGATTAGGTAGGTAGTGTAGTGATCCCTTCAAGTGAAAACCGACTGTGACTAGAATTTGAGAGGATGAGCACCAAAGGCCGAGCCGAACCGGGTGTCCAATTCATGATGAATTTCTCCAAGTGTAGAGAAACGGTGTTTGATCTATTCGGATCGACATGAGGCAGTTCCCAAGCCGAGCCAAACACATGTCATCTGTGAATTTCCCTTGTATGAGGCAGTAAGATGTGTCAAATTGGAAGAGTAGGGCATTGGGCCGAGCCGAACCAAATGGTCGAGATGATCCACTGATGACAAGATTGTCAAAGTAAGTCTGATCATGATCGGTCATTGGGCCAGGCTGAGCCGAACCAATGATCGAGATGATCCGGCGGTGACAAGATTGTCAAAGCAAGTTTGATCATGATTGTTTGACAAAGCCAAAGTGATAAGGCGATTGGGGTGGCTGACCAGGTCAACTGTTGACTGGTCAAGATATTATGTAGGATCTTTGAGGCGATGGATTAGATCATCCGAGCCGAGCTGAATATATGACTTTGTAAATGTCTCATGTACAATGAGCATCTTGTCTAGTTTGATCAACAAAATGATGATCTGGCCCGAGCCGAGCCAAGGTGAGTTGTATAATCATCATCTCGTCTGGCCGAGCCGATCTGAGCTGTACAATCATGATCTCGTCTGGCCAAGCCGATCCGAGCTGAAGACTTTGGAACTGATGTTCCAGGTTCTAATAGAATGCTTAATGGTTGAAATGTGACTGGAGAAAGATGATCTCCAAATCCAAGCCGAACTGATTGTGTTCGAAAAAGATGATCTCTCGAATTCCTGGTGGATCCCAATGTCAGTTCGGATCGGACATGGGTAACTTGGAGGTAAGAACCGATCTCAGATGTACATGTTGTTGGCATTGCTAAGCTGAGATGATGACACAGATGGCTGGGTCTGACCAAGTTGACCATTAAAAAGTCAGAGCAAAAATGGGACATGGTGTGCCACGTGTTGGTCTGTGATTGGCCATTGAATCCATGTAGATTTATCCATAAACACTCTTTCTCGGCTCTTCTTCCATTTTCTATTCAGTGGCGAAATCTGCCTCCATTGTCTTCAATTTTCATCACAACTGAAAGTTGAGAAGCTTAATCCCTAAATCAATTGGGGCCACTCAAATAGCTAGATTAAGATGCTAATTAAGATTGCGGTATGTACTATGATTGATTTTACTTTACCCCAAATTTGTGTTTATTTATTTTGGTGATATTGTGATTCTGCTTGCTTGGGGGTATGGGGCCTAATCCTTTCGTTCTTTTTCTACTGCTGTGATCTATGGCAAATTTTCTTTTTCCTTAATACAATTTCGTTTTTTATTTTTGGGATAATGGTTGTTCTGGTCGTTTTTTTTTTGTTTCTTCAACTATTTCATGTCTCTAAGCTTGCCCTTTTCACGTTTTCCAATTTCAGCGTTACTCAGATTAGCTTCATTCACTTCCTCCAAGTCATCGCCGTTCTTCGTGGCCGGCACGTCGTCATCGGAGCCCGGGAAGTTGTCGGCGGCGGCCTCGTCGGAGTCGGAGTCGGAGTCGTCGGCGGAGCGAGCCACGGCTTCGAGCTCCTCCTCGTCCTCCTGGACATCCTCGTCGTTGATCGGCTCTTCTTCCGACGAATTCGTGCCGTTGGATAGGGCTTCATCGGACTACACCTGTGGCTTTGAGGTTCTCGTCATAGTTTTCTGAGATCGAGGGTTTCGTAATGGAAAGAAGGAGAAAGATCCGTTTTTTAATTTTGTGAGTAAACTTTCCTCTGCTTTTGGGGTAATGGCAATTCTGCTTGTTTATTATTTTGTTGGTTATGTTGTGCATTATGCTAAACACTCCGTTATAAATGAATGTAACTTATCTTCATGTTTGGGAATAAATCCACATGGATTCAATGACCAATCACAGACCAACACGTGGCACACCAGGTCCCATTTTTGCTCTGACTTTTTAATGGTCAACTTGGTCAGACCCAGCCATCTGTGTCATCATCTCAGCTTAGCAATGCCAACAACATGTACATCTGAGATCGGCTTTTTCTCCGAGTTACCCATGTCCGATCCGAACTGACATTGGGATCCACCAAGAATACAATAGATCATCTTTTTCGGACACCATCAGTTCGACTCGGATTTGGAGATCATCTTTCTCCAGTCAAATCTTAACCATTAAGCATTCTATTAGAACCTGGAACATCACTTTCAAAATCTTCAGCTCGGATCGGCTCGGCGAGACGAGATGATGATTATACAACTCAACTTGGCTCGGCCAGGCTCGGGCCAGATCATCATTTTGTTGATCAAACTAGACAAGATGATCATTGTACATGAGACATTTACAAAGTCATATATTCAGCTCGGCTCGGATGATCTAATCCACCGCCTCAAAAATCCTACGTGACATCTTGACCAGTCAACGGTTGACATGGTCAGCCACCCCAATCGCCTTATCACTTTGGCTTGGTCAAACAATCATGATTGAACTTGCTTTGACAATCTTGTCACCACCGGATCATCTCGACCATTGGTTCGGCTCGGCCTGGCCCAATGACCGATCATAATCAGACTTGCTTTGACAATCTTGTCATCACCGGATCATCTCGACCATTGGTTCGGCCCGGCCCAATGACTGATCATGATCTGACTTGCTTTCACAATCTTATCATCACCGGATCATCTCGACCATTGGTTCGGCTCGGCCCGACCCGGCCCGGCCCAATGACTGATCATGATTAGACTTGCTTCAGCCCAATGACCGATCATGATCAGACTTGCTTTGACAATCTTGTAATCACCGGATTATCTCGACCATTGGTTCAGCTCGGCTCGGTCCAATGACAGATCATGATCAGACTTGCTTTGACAATCTTGTCATTACCGGATCACTTCGACCATTAGTTCGGCCCAGCCCGGCCCAATTACTGATCACGATCAGACTTGCTTTGACAATCTTGTCATCACTGGATCATCTCGACCATTTGGTTCGGCTCGGCCCAATGCCCTACTCGTCCAATTTGGCACATCTTACTGCCTCATACATGAGAGATTCACATATGACATGTGTTCGGCTCGGCCTGGGAACTGCCACCTATCGATCCGAATAGATCAAACACCGTTTCTCTACACTTGGAGAAATCCATCATGAAGTGGACACCCGGTTCGGCTTGGCCTTTGGTGATCATCCTCTCAAATTCTAGTCACAGTTGGTTTTCACTTGAAGGAATCACTACACTACCTACCTGATCGGCTTGGCCGACTTGTCCATGTCCGATCCGATCACACATGGATTTCACATCTACACATGAGGACATATGTGTTCAGATCGACTCAGTCTCCCACCGCCATTCTAAGAAGATCACGTTGGGATGAACCGCCATACTCAAGTGCACCTGACATGACTTTCTGACAGATGGGACATCCCAACTCAAAACCATGACTATGAGGGCATCCTACTTGTTCTCCATACTTGCATTCAATGCAACATTGAATGCAAAGATAAGGGCAGCTGGGCATGCTACTGTTCATGACCAAATGCATGGCCTCTTCTCAGCCGTTCATCCTCATGTAGGTAACTTAACCTTCACAACTTCCTTTGTCTATATAAACCCACTTATATGCACAAAGGAAAAGATTCACAAAATTTTACTCACCAAAAGGCCTATCAAAATACACCCAACTTGCTGAGAATAAACCCAGAAGATCTTACATTGTTCTTCCATATTTTTACTCAAACACCTTCAAATACACCTCACTGACTTCATCATCGGAGTGTATTTGGCTGGTACCACACCGGTCCTTCTCCTTTGGTTTTGTGTTCGTGCAGGAAGATCTCAAGTCGACATCCACCTCATCATCCAACAAGACTTTCAATCAGCCAGATCATCCTCTTTAAGTTGTTGCATCTCTCTTACGGATTTTTGCATCAACAAAGAATTAGACAGAGAGAGAGTTCCAGTCCTTTAGGGTTTTGTCCGTTGATCCAAAGCGAGGGCGGGAAAATGAAAAGAAACGAATGAAGTTTCTTTCTTTTTTTTTTAATTAGGGGGCCGAAAGGCCCATGACAGAAAGAAACACCACCTGAACAAAAAAAATTTAGGCTCAATTACAAAATGCATCCATTAATTATGAGGGGTATTTTAGATTAGGGCATGAACAAAAAAATGTTTCAAATTAGTACACTAACTAATAGAAAGTTACAAAATAGCACATACGTTACAAATTTTGTCAATAATAGCATTAAATGCTACTGTAGACAGTGATAATATGAATTTTTTGAATAATGTGGATACTAAATTTACATTACATAGATTAATGATAACAATTTTAAGAGTTTAAAAGTTTTTGTAGTTTTTTTTTTATCTATATGACATTATAAATTCATGTATAGCAAATTTGGTGTTCACATTATTAAAAAAAGTCACATTATCTTGTCCAAAGTGGCATTTAACTATCTTTCTTGACGGAATTCATAACAAATGTGCTATTTTGTAACTTTTTATTAGTTAATGTACTAATTTGAAATATTTTTTTGTTCGTGGACCAATTTAAAATATCCCCCATAATTGGTGGTTGCATTTGTAATTGAGCCAAAATTTTACTATTTATCATTTAAACTTTGCACCGTGTAATAATGTGACACCTACGTTACATTTTCTATTAAAGTAGAAAATTTTTTCTCTAAACTCTCTATTTTATTCTTATATAAAATTTAAAAACTTCCATTTTTCCTCACTAATTTTATTTAATAAAAATATTTATTTATTACGTAACTAACTAAAAGATTTTAAAAAATAAAAAATAAATAAACAAACAAACCACCCAATACCCCTCCCCCCACCCCACTGCACCTCACCACCATCCAATCATCCTCTTTGATCACCACCATCACCTCCTATTTTCTCTATTTTTCTTCTATCTTCTTTTCTCTCTTTTAGTCTTTCTTTCTCTCTTCCTCTCTCTATCTTAATGCATATCTGGATCAAACACTTAACCAAACCACCTACCACTCGATGTCACCACTATCATCGTCAACAACATGATCGCTGGTGAGTACGTTAGCTTGCCGCAAAACATCGATTATATAGCCCTTGTTTTAAATGCTCAGAGGTAGTGCGAGAAGGGTCAAATACGGCCCAAACGGTGTCGCACAAAGAGAAATAAAAAAGAGGGAGAGAGGAAGAAAGAAAGAGAGAAAGGAGAAAAAGAGAAAAAAAAAAGGATAGGGGAAATATATGATGCGAATTCGCCAGTATCATTGAGCATCGATCAGAGGGGAGGAGTTTAGGGTCACCGAGGGTCAGGAAAGGGGAGAGGGCCAGGTGGTGGGATGTGCAAGGTGAAGGTGAAGGTTTAGGTTTTAATTATTTATTTTTAATTTTAAAAATTTTAGTTTTTCTTAATTTATTTTACGTTTTACATAAATATTTTTAAGAGAAAGAAGGTTTTTAAAATTAAACCCTATATGATTTTATAAAAATACCCTTATAATTTAACAAAAGAATGGACAAAATGTGACTCATGTCCTACATTGCTACACAGCACAAAGTCTAGATGTCAAATAGTAAAAAAAAATTATTTGGATGGTAAATGCATAGACCCCCTATATGGATGGTAAATGTGCAAATTTTTCTTTCTTCAAATGACAGCAAAACAATTGAACCTCCAAATAACAAAGAAATGCATGCAGTAGCCAAGAAACACAAGGAATGAGGGAAAACAAAACCAACCAACAGATTCCACAACAAAACTCTACCAAGCAGCGGATCTAAATTACATCCAAATCACTTTTCAAGTTTCAAAAACCCACAACAGCACAGCTGCCCTCCTTTGTTGATTAAAAATTAATCATATAAACGCAGCGGAATTTAAATTTTATATGATCATGCTTCGGATTGAAATATGATACAACAATACTATGATATTGAAATATGATTCATACTTTGTCCTCTTAATTGGAAGCCTACCAAGGTGTGAATCCACAAGCTCTCCACACCAGTTGGTCATTATTGTCACACAAGTGTATGACCACTAATAAGTCCATGCTAGGAAGATGGAGGGATGAACTTGCTGGACAATGGGAGTGCTAGCTCTTTTCTCACAAGTATGGCCTTTGAAAAATAGAAAGAACGTCAAGTGATGTCTATTGGAGCTTCTCTTGTACTGACTACTTGACTTGGGCTCTTATTTATAGACTTGAGTGGAAAACTAATTTTCCACTAAAGGGAGCCAGCCACTTAGTCTTATGGACCAAGTTTGTTGGTTCATTTGAGTATGTAATTAACAATTGGTCCAAGCCGGAGTGACTGGCCACAGTCCCGGCGCCCAACAGGAAAAGACTCAAAAGTCTCTAAAAACACCTAGTCCAAGCCGGAGCGACTTCCCACAGTTCCGGCGCCCACCAGGAAAAGACTCCAAAGGTCTCTAAAAACACCTGGTCCAAGCCGGAGCAACTGGCCACAGTCCAAGCGCCCAACAGAAAAAAACTCGAAAGGTCTCTAAACATCCCTTGTACTCTCGCCTATGCTCATCAGGCTGAGAGTGTTTGGCTCATCACATCTTCCTTCATACTCTCACCTATGCTCGCCAAGTTGGGAGTATTTGACTTATCTCATATTCTCTTGTACTCCACACCATGCTTGCCGAGCTAAAAGCACTTGATCCCGGTTCAAACCAGGTCAGCTCGGACGCTCTCTTCTCGGTCTTTTCAAAATTCCAAAGGTTGATCCGACTCGGCTACAAACATCCACCTCCACCGACAATTCTCAACTTCCAATCCAAGTCTTTTGCGCTTGGATTGGAAGTTGGGGTACTTCTATTTGTGGATAAGTCCACATGGATTCAATGGCCAATCACAGACCAACACGTGGCATACCAGGTCCCATTTTTGCTCTAACATTTTAATGGTCAACTTGGTCAGACCCACCCATGTGTGTCATCATCTCAACTTAGCAATGCCAACAACATGTACATCTGAGATCGGCTCTTACCTCTGAGTTACCCATGTCCGATCCGAACTGACATTGGGATCCACCAGGAATTCAAGAGATCATCTTTTTCGAACACCATCAGTTCGACTCGGATTTGGAGATCATCTTTCTCCAGTCACATCTCAACCATTAAGCATTCTATTAGAACCTGGAACATCACTTTCAAAGTCTTCAGCTCGGATCAGCTCGGTCAGACGAGATCATGATTGTACAGCTCAGATCGGCTCGGCCAGATGAGATGATGATTATACAACTCACCTTGGCTCGGCTCGACTCGGGCCAGATCATCATTTTGTTGATCAAACTAGACAAGATGATCATTGTACATGAGACATTTACAAAGTCATATATTCAGCTCGGCTTGGATGATCTAATCCACCGCCTCAAAGATCCTACGTGACATCTTGACCAGTCAACGGTTGACCTGGTCAGCCACCCCAATCGTCTTATTACTTTGGCTTGGTCAAACAATCATGATCGAACTTGCTTTGACAATTTTGTCACCACCGGATCATGTCGACCATTGGTTCGGCTCTGCCCGGCCCAATGACCGATCATAATCAGACTTGCTTTGACAATCTTGTCATCACCGGATCATCTCGACCATTGGTTCGGCTCGGCCCGGCCTAATGACCGATCGTGATAAAACTTGCTTTGACAATCTTGTCATCACCGGATCATCTCGACCATTGGTTCGGCTCGGCCCGGCCCAATGACCAATCGTGATCAGACTTGCTTTGACAATCTTGTCATTACCGGATCATCTCGACCATTAGTTCGGCCCTGCCCAGCCCGGCCCAATGACTGATCAAGATCAGACTTGCTTTGACAATCTTGTCATCACTAGATCATCTCGACCATTTGGTTCGGCTCGGCCCAATGCCCTACTCTTCCAATTTGGCACATCTTACTGCCTCATACATGAGAGATTCACATATGACATGTGTTCGGCTCGGCCTGGGAACTGCCTCCTGTCGATCCGAATCGATCAAACACCGTTTCTCTACACTGAGGAAAATCTATCATGAAGTGGACACCCGGTTCGGCTCCGCCTTTGGTGATCATCCTCTCAAATTCTAGTCACAGTCGGTTTTCACTTGAAGGGATCACTACACTACCTACCTGATCGGCTTGGCCGACTTGTCCATGTCCGATCCGATCACACATGGATTTCACATCTGCACATGAGGACATATGTGTTCAGATCAGCTCGTCCACCCACCACCATTCTAAGAAAATCACGTTTGGACGAACCGCCATACTCAAGTGCACCTGACATGACTTTCTGACAGATGGGACATCCCAGCTCACAACCATGACTATGAGGGCATCCTACTTGTTCTTCCATACTTGCATTCAATGCAACATTGAATGCAAAGATAGGGGCAGCTGGGCATTCTACTGTTCATGACCAAATGCATGGCCTCTTCTCAGCCGTTCATCCTCATGTAGGTAACTTAACATTCACCACTTCCTTTGTCTATATAAACCCACTTATATGCACAAAGGAAAAGATTCACAGAATTTTACTCACCAAAAGGCCTATCAAAATACACACAACTTGCTAAGAATAAACCCAGAAGATCTTACATTGTTCTTCCATATTCTCCCAAGTTCATCACTTGTTCTTCCTTATTCTTACTCAAACACCTTCAAATACACCTCACTGACTTCATCATCGGAGTGTATTTGGCTGGTACCACACCGGTCCTTCTCCTTTGATTTTGTGTTCGTGCAGGAAGATCTCAAGTCGACATCCACCTCATCATCCAACAAGACTTTCAATCAGCCAGATCATCTTCTTTAAGTTGTTGCATCTCTCTTACGGATTTTTGCATCAAAAAAGAGTTAGAGAGAGAGAGAGAGTTCCAGTCCTTTAGGGTTTTGTCCGTTGATCCAAAGTGAGGGCGGGAAAATGAAAAGAAACGAATGTAGTTTCTTTTTTTTTTTTTTAAAATTAGGGGGCCGAAAGGCCCACGACATAAAGAAACACCACCCGAACAAAAAAATTTTAGGCTCAATTACAAAATGCATCCATTAATTATGAGGGGTATTTTAGATTAGTGCATGAACAAAAAAATGTTTCAAATTAGTACACTAACTAATAGAAAGTTACAAAATAGCACATACGTTACAAATTTTGTCAATAATAGCATTAAATGCTAGTGTAGACAGTGCTAATATGAATTTTTTGAATAATGTGGATTCTAAATTTACATTACATAGATTAATGATAACAAGTTTAAGAGTTTAAAAGTTTTTGTAGTTTTTTTTTTTTTTTTTTATCTATATGACATTATAAATTCATGTATAGCAAATTTGGTGTTCACATTATTAAAAAAAGTCACATCATTTTGTCCAAAGTGGCATTTAACTATCTTTCTTGACGGAATTCATAATAAATGTGCTATTTTGTAACTTTTTATTAGTTATGTACTAATTTGAAATATTTTTTTGTTCGTGGACCAATTTAAAATATCCCCCATAATTGGTGGTTGCATTTGTAATTGAGCCAAAATTTTACTATTTATCATTTAAACTTTGCACCGTGTAATAATGTGACACACCTACGTTACATTTTCTATTAAATTAGACAATTTTTTCTCTAAAAGCTCTATTTTATTCTTATATAAAATTTAAAAACTTCCATTTTTCCTCACTAATTTTATTTAATAAAAATATTTATTTATTACTTAACTAACTAAAAGGTTTTAAAAAATAAAAAATAAATAAACAAACAAACCACCTAATACCCCTCCCCCCACCCAACTGCACCTCACCACCATCCAATCGTCCTCTCTGATCACCACCATCACCTCCTATTTTCTCTATTTTTCTTCTATCTTCTTTTCTCTCTTTTAGTCTTTCTTTCTCTCTTCCTCTCTCTATCTTAATGCATATCTGGATCAAACACTTAACCAAACTACCTACCACTCGATGTCACCACTATCATCGTCAACAACATGATCGCTGGTGAGTACGTGAGCTTGCCGCAAAACATCGATTATATAGCCCTTGTTTTAAATGCTCAGCGGTAGTGCGAGAAGGGTCAAATACGGCCCAAACGGTGTCGCACAAAGAGAAATAAAAAAGAGGGAGAGAGGAAAAAAGAAAGAGAGAAAGGAGAAAAAGAGAAAAAAAAAAAAAAGGATATGGGAAATATATGATGCGGATTTGCCAGTATCATTGAGCGTCGATCAGAGGGGAGGAGTTTAGGGTCACCGAGGGTCAGGAGAGGGGAGAGGGGCCAGGTGGTGGGATGTGCAAGGTGAAGGTTTAGGTTTTAATTATTTATTTTTAATTTTAAAAATTTTATTTGTTCTTAATTTATTTTACGTTTTACGTAAATATTTTTAAGAGAAAGAAGGTTTTTAAAATTAAACCCTATATGATTTTATAAAAATACCCTTATAATTTAACAAAAGAATGGACAAAATGTGACTCATGTGCTACATTGCTACACAGCACAAAGTCTAGATGTCAAATAGTAAAAAAAAAATTATTTGGATGGTAAATGCATAGACCCCCTATATGGATGGTAAATGTGCAAATTTTTCTTTCTTCAAATGACAGCAAAACAATTGAACCTCCAAATAACAAAGAAATGCATGCAGTAGCCAAGAAACACAAAGAATGAGGGAAAACAAAACCAACCAACAGATTCCACAACAAAACTCTACCAAGCAGCAGATCTAAATTACATCCAAATGACTTTTCAAGTTTCAAAAACCCACAACCAGCACAGCTGCCCTCCTTTGTTGATTAAAAATTAATCATATAAATGCAGCGGAATTTAAATTTTATATGATCATGCTTCGGATTGAAATATGATACAACAATACTATGATATTGAAATAGAGGAAATTACCAATTTAGTCCATTTATTTGTTCTAAAGTCTCATCTTGGTCCACAAATTTTTTTTTTGGCCAACTTAATCCACTAACTGTTTGACGTTTGCCAACATAGTCCATTCCGTCAAAATTTCAATAACAGCCGTCAAATTTAGGGGCAAAATGGTGAATTTATATCCTTAAATGTACCATTGGTCCACTTACTTTCACGTTTTTCCCAAGTTGGTCCACTTTTTTTTCGACATTTACCTACTTGGTCCATTCTATCAATTTTGTTATAAATTCTGTTAAAATGAAGGACAAAATTGTCTTTTCATATTCAATAAATTTTTAATTATATTTCTAATTTTAAAAATATTAGAACTAAAAAAAAAACCCAATAATTAGATTTAAAAAACAAAAAACAAAGAAAAAACATTCATACCCTTAGATCGATCAACAAAGAAAAATAACAGCCCCCACAAATTTTTTTTCTTTTTTCTTGTTCTTTTTCTTTCTTCTTCTTGTTCTTCTTTTTCTTCTTCAATTCACACACAAAATCCAAAATTATGCAGTAAACCCAAAGTCCATTTAATTGCAGTAAACAAAAGTTGCATAAACCCAAAGTCCATTTGCAATAAACCCAAATTCTTCTTGTTGTTTGATCACACCCATAGCCATTTCTTTTCCCTAATTCTTCTTCTTCTTCTTCCTTGATCACACCCATAGCCATTACTTTTTTTTTCACCTTCTTTCTTATTCTGCAACTTCCCTTGATCTTCACTCATGCCCAACTATAAAAATAATTTAAAAAATAAAAATAAAAATAAAAGAAGAACAAGAAGCCTAGGTTCCACCCACAACCCGTAGCCCTTCCTCCCTCCCCACCATCTCCACCCTCACCTGCAGAAAACAAAAAAAAAATGGAAAAAAAGAATATATAGAAAAAAAACAACAGAAAAAATCAAACCCACCATCACCTCCCCTCTCCAACCCATGCCCAGCCCATACCCACCACCCACAACCCTCTATCCACCATCGGCAACTCACCCACCCACCACCCTCCACCCTTTTCTCCCTCTCACTGACCTTTTGCCCGGCCCTACCACCACACCTAGCCAGTGACCCCCTCTTCCCCCTCTCCTATTTTTTTTTTCTCTCTCTCTCTCTCTCTCTCTCTCTCTCTCTCTCTCTCTCTCTCTCTCTATTTTCCCCTCTCTCTGAATGTGCAAATCCAACTTCTTCTTCATTTGCAGCCAAATCCATTTTCGATATGCCCTTTTTGCCAATCGTCGACTTCACCCCATCTCGATCTGCCTTTGCTTCTGCCATTGGAGCCTCGGGCGACGACACTAGGAGCTTCTACTTCCGCCATTGGAGATGAGAAAATGAGGTTTAGGGAAGGAAGATGGGTGGCTGGGGTTTGTGGGTTTGGCCGGGGATTTACGATGGGTTTTTTTTCTTTGTTTTTTGTTTTTTAAATTTAATTATTGGGTTTTTTTTTTAGTTCTAATATTTTTAAAATTAGAAATAGAATTACAAATTTATTAAATATGAAAAGACAATTTTGTCCTTCATTTTAACAGAATTTATAACAAAATTGATAGAATGGACCAAGTAGGTAAATGTCGAAAAAAAAGTGGACCAACTTGGGAAAAATGTGAAAGTAAGTGGACCAATAGTACATTTAAGGATATGAATTCACCATTTTGCCCCTAAATTTGACGGCCGTTATTGAAAGTTTGACGGAATGGACTATGTTGGCAAACGTCAAACAGTTAGTGGATTAAGTTGGCCAAAAAAAAAAATCGTGGACCAAGATGAGACTTTAGAACAAATAAATGGACTAAATTGGTAATTTCCCCTATTGAAATATGATTCATACTTTGTCCTCTTAATTGGAAGCCTACCAAGGTGTGAATCCACAAGCTCTCCACACCAGTTGGTCATTATTGTCACACAAGTGTATGACCACTAATAAGTCCACGCTAGGAAGAAGATGGAGGGATGAACTTGCTGGACAATGGGAGTGCTAGCTCTTTTCTTACAACTATGGCCTTTGAAAAATAGAAAGAACGTAAAGTGATGTCTATTGGGGCTATCTTGTACTGACTACTTGACTTGGGCCCTTATTTATAGACTTGAGTGGAAAACTAATTTTCCACTAAAGGGAGCCAGCCACTTAGTCTTATGGACCAAATTTGTTGGTTCATTTGACTATGTAATTAAGAATTGGGTTAAATACAAAAATGGTCCATAAACTTTACAGTGAATCTCAATTTGGTCTACTAACTATAAAAAGTGTCAATTTGATCCACGAACTTTTCAAGTTGTACCAAAATAGTACAAACGTTCACTTCCATCAAAAATTTAATGAAAAATGGTCATGTGCACAGCAAGTGACCACATTTTCAGAGGCATTTTTGTTTGTTCATCGCATTTTCATGTGACCAATTCCGTTAATTTTCGAATGGAAGTTAACGTTTGTACTGTTTTGATACAACTTGGAAAGTTCGTGGACTAAATTAATACTTTTTATAGTTAGTGGACCAAATTGAGATTCACTGTGAAGTTCGTGGACCATTTTTGTATTTAACCCATAACAATTAGTTAAACAACTAATTAATTAACTCTTTAATTGATCAATAAGCCCATAAACACATCACTTCTAATTCTTTTCTATTAGTCTTAGGCGCAATTAATTAACCCATTAATTAATTTTGTTCAAACTCATTTCTAATATCATCTCACACGTATTGCGTGTGACCTCTTAGATTCAAATTGAATCCAGCAGTGGATTTAGGACACACTCCTAAAGCAACCTAATCCGGGTAAAATTACCATTTTATCCTTAGGTTTACACAAGCTATGATTGACACCTAGCAACGGTCATGACTACCTGGATTAACCGGAAAAGAGAATGGTGTAGCGCATGGTGGGCGAGAGAGATACGGTTCTTCGGAACACGTACAACCTACCTTAGATCTGTTGATTCTCTATATCGAGAATGGCAAAAAAAACAAGGGTTTCTATTTGTCACACTCCAAAATGGGGTCTAGCACATTGGGCATGTGGCAACGCCACATTGGTCTTCAACCTAGACATACTCTCACTAAACCTAAGTAAGAACATGCCAAGATCGGAGAACAGTGTAAGACATAAAATTTAAACAAACCAAACTCCAAAAAACCGTGGGAATTTTTTTCTATTTTTAATAACAATTAATCAGAATAAACCAAAATTGGAAGCTTTGTAAAATGGTGAGCTTTAGCTATTCACCTTCTAAGATAAAACAATTTCCAAAAATAAAGATAGACCATTTGTTTTAAAATCAATAAATAAGACATCAAATAAGAAATTGAAACCAAGTGAGAGTAAAAACTTTAATTTAAAATCTAATTTTTTGGTGTGAACGAATCAACATAAATAAGTATTAAATATTTAATAAATAATAGAGCCATACTAATCTTTAATTAATCAATTTCTCAAACTTCTTAACTAAAATAAAAAGATAAATAAAAGGGATAGTAACTAACTCATTCATGATTGGGTCATCTTCCTCATCACTTAAGTATACGGATGTGGGTGGTGATGGTATGCTAATCCTTGGTGAATTCTCTCTACTTTCAAACATTCATCCCTTGCTATCCGAAATGTCTATGAAGCTAACCATTCTCTTGTCCTATAGGTTTCCTACAACTTAACAAACTCTGTAGGGGTGAGTATCACCAAAACAGTTGATCACACACTCAACTAGTCCAACAAAACTCAAACAATTCAATACAATCACTTCAATAACAAGTAGAATTTAATATTGGCCTAAGCTCATGCCGAAATGGCTATTGACCAAATAAATAATTCAATTAATTAAATGGCAACCTATTTAAAACATTTAAATATAAATCAAATCATTCTTTCTTTGAAAATTTAAACAAATCTATTTTCAAAGATTGAAGCCACAATTATACAAGCACAAGTATAATCAATTTCAATGCTAAAAATACAATTTCACAAGCATAAAATCATGGCCATAATTCCCAACATAAACCCATGTCTTTTCGGGTTGGGCATTATCAAACCATCATGCATCCATTTTAATATGTTTCCAACATAATTAATCTCATAAAATGCATATGCATGTTATATTAAATAACAATGCAAGCGTACCTTTTTCTTCATGACATTGCAAACCTGTCAAAGTTTATAAACAATGGACTTATCCCCTAATTTGAAAAATTAATTACCGCTATTCCTCATTTTACTAAAAAGTAAGATCTAAATAGTGAAATGTCATTTCATTGAAGTAAATAAAAACTCATTTACTTCCCACTAGCATATTCTTTATTTCTCATAACAATCTAGACGACATATGTATATATGCATACATTTAGGGAATTGAACCAAATGATAGAGTAAAAACTATACCCCTTCATCTCTAATTAGGAAGTCCAAATACTAGAACCACATTAGTGTAAAACATTCTTGATTCAATAAATATGAATGCTAATTTATGCCTTGGCAACCCCCATACAACGCATGACTGTCCTCAATGCTTCATATGAATATATGATGCCAAATGAACATGAAATGACAATTCAATTATATAATCAATTCATTCATTTCATTATATAACATGTTTTATAACACAACAAGTATAAAACAATATAAGCAATTAAATAAACAACCAAGTTTATATTTTAAAAGCTTGGATCCGAAACCAATCACAAGGCCAATTAATCACATAATTCTCTTATTGGTTCAATCTTCTTTTACCCTTTAATCTAGTTCTTGAACCTTAAAACCTCCAAGATTAACAACAAGGTAATAAATAATCCTTAATATTTTTGGGTACCACCAATTATGCAAGTCCTAATTAGTTTCAAGTTTAGGTGATCTAATACCCTTTCAAACCACATTAAAATGTCAAGTGATTTATTACTTTACCAAATAAATCAATTTAAGTCCAATTAGAACCTTAAATCCTAGGCTAGTTTATTTAAAACTAAACATGCAGCCCTAGTGATTTAATTCTCAAATAAATTCACTTAAGTCCACTCGTTGATCCTAGAACAAGTAGATTAATTTATTTCATTCTCACAAGGCAAGTTGAAGTCATCAACATACATACAAAATTCAATTAACTTTTAGTTTCAAAGCTAATTCAATTACCATTTTTATTTGCTAATTTACGATTAACCAAATGAATTTTAATTTCCTTATAAGGTTAATTAATCAATTTCATAGCAAACATGGCAGCCACAACATGTCAAGACAAATTAAAATATCAATTCAAAGTCAAGACAAGCAATCAAAAAAAAAAAAAAAAAAACCATTAATGTATCTATGAATTAAATCATATTAAAACATAGAGTTTAGAAAGGACTAGCTCGCCCTACCTCTAATGAAGTTTCTCGTCCTTGTGGTGATCCACCAAACTGAAAATCAATCCCAAAACATAAAGGGAATTAGATTTCACATTCTAACTCTCTCAAATGAGGTTAATTTCCTAATGTTTTAATGTCGTATTGGCTAAATTAAGTGGCATTTGAGACCTCTAACCAATAAATATTCATCCTATGACCTTAGACAAGTTCTAAATCATGTATACAAACATAATTGGAAGCTTAGAAATCAACACATACGCCATAGCCGAAAATAGGTATGCTGAAGCCTAATTTTTATTCAAAAACATGGGATTTTGACAACCCAAATTTCATTCCAGAAGTAAATAAATTTCCTCATGCTCATAGATCAATCGTAGGGATGATTTGTGACTTGTGTGAGCCAACCATTTAGGCCAAAAAGCCTAAATATCAAAAATGACATTTTTGAGATATAATGCTCCTTTCAAAATCACAAATGAGCAGCACCTGCTCCCAGAATTTTATAAAATCACAGAAAAATAATTTGAATGATATTTTTCACAAGAATTTAGAAGACATACAAATACTCGTGCACAAAACTTTTTAGAGCAATTGGAGTTGTGAAAGTATGATTTTTGAAGGCCCCAAGTTCACATCAGTAAGCTGATTATTTTGCATTTTACTGTTCACGTGAAAAAAATGTCTTTTTCGTGTTTAATGCACCAAATCATGTAAAAACAATTGGTACAAGTCCAAAATCAGTCCTACAATCTATCATGATGATCTCAAAATGAGTTTCTAAGTAAATCAAAATCCAAGTATGCAAACCTCAAGAATTTCCTTTGAAAAAGCTATAGAAAATAGGCAGTTTTTATGCAAACTTTAAAATTACATAACTCACTCAATATAGATGGGATTTGCATGATTCTTGGCTTGAATGAAAGATATATATGTCTAGTTTATGGAACAAAAGCAGTTTTGCAAGATTGCATCCCTTTTGGTACGAAAAATCGATTTTTATCAAGCAAGGTCAGGAAATCCGAAAATTGAAAAACAAGGTTAGGTTATGAGACTCTTGGATTTTTCTTTGAATGCACTTAACCCTAGCCATTCAACAAGATAAAAGGGTATTGAAAATCAAACGTAGAGGATAGGATGAAGGTTCTTACCAATTCTTGTTGAGTTTCCCAAAGAACAATGCAAGTCGAACTCCTTCATCTCTCCATTTGGTCTGGCCTTCCTCTTCTTCTTCTCTTGTTCTCTCTCTTTCTGTCACTCTTTTTCTCTGTAAAACTCAGAATTTTCGTGGATTCTCTTGGTCTGAACAGGAGTTGATTTTATAAAAGGGTTCTTGTGTCTGTTGGAGAGAAAACTGAAGAGTCACTTCCTATCTTACGTGAAAAAGGTTTTTGACAAAACTTTGGGCTGTTTGTTAGGGCTTTTGGTTTCCCAAGAGGCTTTTAATTGGTTGGCCAATCTATTTGGCCCTTTTTAATTGAGTATTTAGCCTAAGACTCTAGGCTAAATAGCCCAATAATCAATCAAAGACTTTTACTTATCCAAGTCAATTAAATAAAATTCATCATGGCTTTTTATTGGATTTTATTTCCCTTTGGCTGAAAATTCATCCCATCTCCAGCCTTTCTTTTGGCCTTCATGCCATGCAAAAGTCATCATTTTAATCTCTTGCCCAAGTAATCTAGGTTTCTAGCTCTAGTGGTCTAGGTTGGTCAAAGAAAATAGGCTTTTAAAGTCAATTTGCAACCCTTGGTATTCCTAGTTATAAAATCCTAATTCTTAAACAAATTAGATGTCACAAACACATATAATTGTACAAGTATGAGTGTGTGTGTGTGTGTGTGATCTGAAAATGTCACCTAAGTAACCAAATAATTAATTAAAATTATGTTACTTAAATTAGGTAACTTAAAACAATTTTTGGATAAAATAAAAAAATACAAGTGCTTTGGTATTCCCTTGGAATTTCGACACTACCAATTGGATGAACAAAGTTTTGTTTATCATCTAATCAACCAAGTATAAGCAATTAAATCATTTTAGGCAAATATAAGTGTACATTTGCCCCAATTTCGAAATCACCATAAGTATATGAAAATAAATATGGTTCATAATCTCAAATAAAGCATTCAAATAAATAAATTCCATAAATTTGTCCATGTGGAATAAATCTACATTTGTGTTCGAAAGAAATATCAATTAGTTTCTAACTAATTTCAATTAACCTAGTAACACCCATAACCCAAAATCAATAAAATTTGGGGTGTTACACTATTAGACTGATAATTCTCTAAACTATCAAAACAATAGGGAAAAATAGAGAAATCATCTTTTCTCAAATTTTATTAATTATCAACCACCACCTTCAGAAGAGTACAAAAACCCATATTTATAGGGCTTAAGATTACATGGGCACCAAACATACTTGGGTGACAAGAATCCTAATTAAAATTTACCTATATACTAAAACTGAACAAAGGCAGTACTGTAGCTTAGGAATAGTGTGTTTCCTTCTTTGCCCCTTTTTTTTTTTTTTTTAGTTGCTTGCCATTGTAATTAGTGGGTTATTTGGGCCTGTTTTGGTCATTTTGCGTCCTTTTTTCTTCTTCCCCTCATTTTTCTGTGTTTTTACGCCCCGTGCCATTGCTCTCCTTTTCTTCTGTTTCCCCTCTCAGTCTTTTTTTTTTTTGATCTACGTGCCATTCTGTGAATACCAGGGTTGGGTCTGCCCTTTTTTGTCATTCATCCTGATTATTGTTAGAAAGCCCAAAACCCAGAAAATACTGGAACACTCTCATCTCACGCGCCTCTCTCTCTCTCTGTTCTCCTTCGTTCTCTCTCCTTCCGCCCCCTTTATCCGGCCGTATCTTCACCGTCCGGCGACGTATGCCGGCGATATGTTTCCCGATTTCTTCCTCTTCTCTTCCTCTTCATTTCTATGGTATTTGATTAACCCAGAAATTATGCCAAAACTCGAAAAGACACCCAAACCCGATCGAGTCCTCAGGCAGCGATCCGTCAATTCCGGCTAAGTTGGGATGTCGGACCGGGTGGGTTTTGTTCCTCCCATCGTTCTGAGGATGAAGGGGTCTTCAAATTGCTCAACCGACCGCCTTGCACGGAGTTTCGAGGCGGAGAAGTCCGGCGGCCTTCCGCCGCCGATGTTGGCGATTCCGGCGGCGGATGGTGATGATTTTGGTCGGGTTTTGCTCCTCTCTTCCAGGCCTTTCTATTGGTGTGCTTGATCTAAGTCAATTGGGTCCCGAAATGAAAGCTCCAATTCGAACCCTAGCTCCGCCGCTGCCACCGTCACCTGCGACGGCTCCGGTGACTTTACGCCTCAGGTTTTGTGTGAGTTTTACTACTCTTTGTCTACTCTGTCTGATTGTTGGATCGAATTGTTCAATTGGTTGTGAAATCTGTATTTCTAGGTTTTGTACCCACTGCCACCACGATTCCCGCCGGCGCCGATGACTTGATTTCTGTGTTTTAATTTCAGGTTCCCATACTTTCTTGGATTTGAAGATTGGTTTCTTTTTTGGGGTAAGGTATGGTTTTTTTCGCTGGTTTTAGCTTTGGTATGTTTCTGTTCAACTTTTAACTCTCAAGGTTTTGGTTGATTTCTATAAAAAACATTTGAATCATGCCTTAGTGAGTATCATCAAATTCACAAAATTTTGGGGTACTATAATGACTGAGTTTTGCTTATTCCCTTTTTCACTGCAGATATATTGCACTAATGGAGATTTGCTTCACCAGGCTTCGTTCTATTCTGAAGAAGACTCATTTGGTAAGCAATTTCAGACATTATTATTCGAATTGTTTTTGTTTTTAGTACAAATGGTTTTTCAGTCTTTTAAAATAGGCAGTTTGGTTTGGTTAGATACAAGTTAGGAATTGTAATTAGATTGGTTGAAATTAGTGGTATATATAGTTTTATTTTCGTTTATTTGACAGCTGATTTTGAAGTGCTTAATTAATTTTAATTTTATTGTTGCATTGAGATCTCTCAGAAAATATCAACAAAAGTGAAAGGATAATATATATTATTGTTTGTATGGATTGGTAACTTGGATTTCTGTTAAAATCCAAAAACCTAAACTAGAACCCTCTGCCACCGTGACCTCCGCTGTGTATGGCTCTGGTGACTGCTATTTTGAGTGTTTGTGATGGATTGAAATTGGTTGATAGCTTCAGAACTCTGATTTTGTTTGTAGCCGCTGACCGGGTTGAGCTGGATTGCATTGAGATATGTTAATTTCCTAGGTGAATGAACATGGTTAAAGTGAATTTAGTTTAGGTTGGTACGCTGATCTAATTGGTCATTACATGATTGAATTGAGATGTTTTTCCTGTTAATGAAATGACTGGATCATTCTTGATTTAAGAATTATTTGATGATGTTCTGTTATTAATTGAATAATCGGATTATTATGGACTGCTAATGGCAGCTGATTGTAGACTTTGAGCCGCTACATCTGCATGCAAAATTTATGTTCTCATGTGAAATGATTCTTTGTAGGATAATGGATAAGCATTTGAAGTCCCTTGCTTCAAGGCATCTTCATGCCAAATTCATCAGGCTGGATGCAGAGGTCAGTGTAAACTTCAATCATTATTTCTTCTGTTGTTGCAATTAATGCAGCTTTTCGTGTTTACTTGGGCTAACCCTACTTCATTGCAACCTTCCTTTTTGGTCATTTAGTTAGGAAAGTATTTCGATGACAAATTAACCGTTTGAAAATGAAATGCAGAATGCACCCTTCTTCGATCGTCACCAAGCTAGGAGTCAAAACATTGCCTTGAACTTTATAAAAAATTATATATATATATATATATAATTCACTAGATCAATTACCTCAGCTGAGCTAAATAATTATATGTTATATATATGCATGACAGTGTAGTAATATATTAATATATAATTTACTTTTGTGTGATATATTGTTTTGTTGCTGGAAAATTTGACACTATTTCTATAATTGTCTGTTTAGTAGTTCCTCCACTCACTCTCTAGGAGCCGCATTGTCCAGGTAAATTTCTTAAAATTTTTTTAACAGTGTAGTAATTTATATAAATGGATTGGGGAACTGGAGGGAGAAGAGTAAGTTTCATCCGGCCATTATTGCCCAGATGAAGCTTAAGCAGATAAAGAGAGGAACATGAGACTATTTAGACTTTTAGGAAAAGAATGAGTGAACGTAGAGAGGAAAGTGGGGAAGATTTAGAAGATAACAAAGAGAAAATGACAAGTTGATTGTTAAATTGTCTCCATTATTTCCAAAATAATTCTTTTTACAAGTGAACTATAAATTAAAAAAATTTTATGTAACAGCTTCATTTATAAAATTTAAATAATATATAAAAAGACATCTTAAAAAATGTAGCTACCAGCTTCAATTAAAAAAATGTTTGTACAAAATTTACATTTATGATGTACTCTACATTTAAACAGTTGTTCTCTGTATATATGTATTCATCCATCTTTTTCTTGGGCTGGCCCATTTATTCCGATTTTTTGTGTTATGTATAGCAGCCTGTAAATATCGTTAATTGATTCGAACCATCCAATATGAAATCACTGCATCTTATGATATGTTAGATATTAATTGAATAATTGGATAATTAAGAAATGTTAATGGTCATGCTGTTGGTGATTTGTGATGGCTGTGATGATTTTGATTGTTGATGAGTTGGCTTGAGTTGCCAAAATAGTTTTCATATTATGTGTCAAAGGCTCACCGTTTCTTAAGCTACAGGGACAGAACCGGACAGAAACGGTGAGCTATCAATTTCTGTTTTTTGTTTTTTTCCCTCTTTTACTTGACCTTTTCTTGGCAGCCAAACAGAGGCCAAGCCAATTAAATTCCAATTGACTATTTGATTGTAGCATTTTATTTTAACTGGGTGTTCATTTTGTGAGCTTTCAATTTTCTTGATGTTTAAGATCTGAATTTCATTTGCTATTGATGTCAATGTTTACATACATATTTAGATTTTCATATTGGTGTTGCCCACAAGCACTGTCTGTAAGCCTCAGGCTCAAGGTAAAGTCTCCACTTTTTTCTCTCCTCTGATCTCTCTACAATTTGTATAGATTAATTGGTACTGTCTCTGTTCCTAATTTATCTTGCTCTTTTAAAACCATTTTAGGAAGCTGTTTTGATCAATTAGGGTGACTAAATCTTCTACTATTTGATAAAGATTTGGATTTAACAATCTAACAGAAAATTGTGAGCTGTCAATTTATGTTTTTTTGTTTCTTTCTCTCTTTCACTTGGCCTTTTATTGGCCGCCAAACATAGGCCAAGCCAATTAAATTCCAATTGACTATTTGATCCCATGTATTCTTGGGACTTTATAGCATTAAGGGGTGAGAAAACTAACTTTAGTAGTATGGAATGCAGGCATTTCATTAGAGAAGGATGGGAGGAAGAATTCCACACCCGCGGCACCGCACGGGCACATTTACTAGGTATAGATTGAGAAGGAAGAAAATATTCTAGCCTACTATGTGTTTAGAATTTTCTTAAACTACTTTTATTGTGGCTGAGTATGCGATGCTTATTTTGCTTACGTCTTGATCTGAAATAATTTGAGTTATTTTTCCATCACAAAATCAAATACACAATTTGATCATTATTTACAATCTTTATTATCTTAAATTTCACAAAATAATATAATAAACTATATTTTCATCTATATATATATATGTCACCATTTTTATATACTCAAATCACAATTATATTTTCACTTTTCTCACCTGCAACAACACACAGGCACAATAAATTGCAACACCTCAAAGACATGCTTTATACTTCTTAAAAAATTGCATATATGACTATAAAAATTATGAACCAAACTATGAAAACTAATTTCCAACTTCCTCTGTTTATACTTCTCATCCTCTATCTCCAGCTTACTGTTCCTCATTTATTGTGAGATCTTACATTAATGTCATTTTTAACAATAGGTTAACTTCTACTATTGTGCAAAGCTGCTTTTCATTGGTTAACTTCTCTCTCTCTCTCTCTCTCTCTCTCTCTCTCTCTCTCCAGATCTTTATGCCTTAGTTAAAAATTCTCTTTTTTTTTTTTTCTTTTTTTTTTCCCTAAGGCTTCCTTACCCTGCATTATTGTGAGATTTTTAGTTGAACTTCATTTTTATGCATGAATTAACTTCTACTGTTATGTAAAACTACTTTCAATTGGTTAGAGGTGTTCCTTCTGATTCAATGGCTTAAATTGCAAGAATCATTTTTACCAGTTTTTCCGATCTTGCATCTTATCAATCTCATTCAAATAAAGTTTTTACATTCATATGTATTTTTATTACACTTTAAAGAATTTGTCTGCACTTTTAAATTACATGGACTCAAATTTTACCATTATACACACTAACAAATAACATTTTTAAAATTTCAAGCAAAGAAAACGAGAATCCCCCTGCAGAAGGCTATGAAGGAGATAAGCAGTCCGAGAACACTGAAGATGAATCCCCCAAAATCTATTAAGTCACCTGTGAACACCCATCCAAGAACTTTTGAACAATGACCATTTGAATACTGCCCATCTTTTGTTTACTATGACATTCAATTGTCTAACCAAGATTTGTAATATTTTTTTTAATGTTGTTTGGTTTATTAAAATATCATCAATATCTTAGGTTTGTTAAGATGTCATCAATATTTTAACATAACAATGACCATATAAAACATATCATGAATCCGCATTTTGTAACTTAAGCTTGACATTGATGTATATATGTAAAAATTTTATCAGCCTTATGCACGTTTTATAAGCTTTTAAGACCCGCGGCATCGCGCGGGCACTAATACTAGTGAAATCTAAAATAAAATAAAATCTAAAATATTAATTAAAATCCTATCTTACCAAACCTAAGAAAAGTTCCTAAAACTAATAGAGACTTCGTATTACAAATTATTAAAATAAAATAAATCTTCTGAAATTAAAAGATAGATATTTCGAATACGCATACTGCATCATAGAATAACCAATTTCATCTTTATTGCAACACAATATAGTCTCTCTATCATCCTATGTTCCCAAATCATGGTCGAATATAAATTTCGACAATCCTAGCATGATCCTTGAGGTACAATACTTATGTATAGATTCCATATATTCGATAAAAGAAGCTTGTTTCCATGCTCTAGTACTCTGGCCACAGATTCTTGAATCTAGACATCTGTTGCCTCTTAGAATATAGATCATGTGTTGAACACACACATGTCCCCATACGTCAGTGACTATACCCAATCTGTACCTTTGACTAAACTCTAGGAGCCTAGCTTTATAGTACAGTTAAAGCATAGCGACCGAGTGCACATGACAACTGTGACGTCTCAAGTCTAGGGACCAGTTGTGTTATCAAGACTTAACGAATTCATGTTGACGAGTGAGTTGTAAAACTTTATGCAAAATGCAAATAATGATATCGGGTAGGAAATTATTCAATCAATTAAATCTTTTTAATGATTTCTTATGAGTTCTTGGTACTCGAAGAGGTGTGAAATTGTTGAATTTATCCTATCACTGTTACTCCATGACAGGTATTTGTTATGTCGGTCACGTTTAGTGAACCATTTACTAACACTCATGATCTTCTCCTAGTGTCTCTACACTGATAATCTGAGACCGATTATCCTAAACATTAAACATAGATAGATCATGATATATGGTCTTACCAGATTGATATTGTCTAGTTATCAATCATGCAACCAGGAAAAATTTAGACTCAAGTACTAAGGGATATAAGTCTCACTGTCCTAATAACTTCTTTAGGACGTACATTATTCCTATTAACTTGAAATCATGGACCTCTTTTATGCATACACACATATATTAGGGTATAGTATATATGTATATGAAGGATGAAACATAAAAGACAAGTTTGACCATGATGTTAGAAATATACACAATACATTTATTAAAACGATTTGCATTAGGGCATACTATTCCAACAGTTTTGTCACTACCTACCACAACCATTCTATCGGATTCCAAATGGAAAAGCTGCGAGAGATCTTGCAATTTTTCATTTTCTTTTCTCATCTACCAAACCGATCTTAGCTGTTAGCTTGATTTTTTGCAAGAGAAGTCATTAGTAAAAGCAGCAGCTGCACTAGTTTCAAGGGGAGCGACTCGACTCGATCCAGATGTAGTGAGAGTTCCTCCAATTTCGACCTACATATTCTTGGATCTTGTTGCAAATTGAATTTTACTTTTATGTGCTTCTTTTAGTTTTCCAAATTTCTCTTTTATTTTGGTCTTCAATTTAAGGTTCTATTTGTAACTGAAAACTAATCTGATATGGTTTTAGAAAAAAAAAAATCTAGAAAATATATTGTTGATCTTATTAAATAATGTAAAATAATAACTGTTTTATTGAATTTTTTTGTTTTAAAAATTAATCAGACATGTTATCCTTTGTGGCACCAATCCGGCCTCTTGCATTAATATTATAATGCAGTCCAATTCAGCAGTGCCCGCTAAGGCCCAAGGCACAGGCCACAAATTGGTAAAGGCCTCGTTTATCCCATCAGTCTACTATTCTACTATTAACAAAAAAATTTATAATGACATAAAAATTTAAGCAAATTACAATTTAGTACCTCAACTTTACATGTTGTTTCAACTTAGTACCCCAACTTTGAAAATTTGCAAAAAAGTACCTCAACTTTCATTTTGTGTAAAAATAGTACCTTCGTTAGTTTTTATGTCAAATAAACCGTTATCTATTGACATGGCAGAGGTATTTTCGTATTTTTCCCCAAATTTTAAAAATAATAATATTTTTAAAAACTTTTGAATAAAAAAATTTCTTAAAATAATTAAAACTTTTAAAAATTTAAAAAAACAAATTGGGGGGAGATGGGCAGAGGGATGGTCGGGGGTTTGGGTGAGGGGGTTGGGTTGGGGTTGGGTAAGGGGGGGTGAGGGGGGGAGGGGCGACGGGACTGGTGGGTCAGGCAGGGAGAGGGGGGAGGATGGGTGGGGGTGGCCTGGGATGGCTGAGGGAAGGCTGGGTGGGGGCGGGAAGGGGAGGGGACAGGACTGGGGGAGGGGAGGGGATGGGAGGGGAGGGGAGGGGCTGGGGCTGGGGGGAGGGGTGCAAAAGGGGCTGGGGGTGCGACGACGCTGGGGCTGGGTCGGGCAGGAGAGGGGGAGGGTGGGGTCGGGCAGGGAGTGGGTCGAGCAGGAAGATGGGAGAGGATGGGAGGGGCAGGCTGGGGAGATGAGGGGTGGGGGCTGGCTGGGGAAGGGAAGGGGAGGGGAGGGGAGGGGAGGGGAGGGGAAGGGTGGGGCGGGCAGGGGGTGGGGGGGGAAGGGTGGGTCGAGCAGGGGGTGGGTCGAGCAGGGAGAGGGGGGAGGATGGGGGGGCGGGCTGGGGAGGGGAAAGGAGGGCAGAGGCTGGGTGGGGGTGGGAAGGGGAGGGGCTGGGTGGGGGCGCGGGGCATGGCTAGGGAAGGAGGGGGAAAGGTTTTTTTTTTTTTTTTAATGAAATTTTTTTATTTTAATTATTTTAAGAAATTTTTTTATTCAAAAGTTTTTAAAAATATTATTATTTTTTAAATTTAGGAAAAAAGACGAAAATACCACTGCCACATCAGCATATAACGAGTTATTTGACAGAAAAATTAACAAAGGTACTATTTTGACACAAAATGAAAGTTGAGGTACTTTTTTACAAGTTTTCAAAATTGGGATTCTAAGTTGAAAAAACATGTAAAGTTGAAGTACTAAATTGTAATTTGCTCTAAATTTTTTTATAATGGAAGCCTACAAACCTCCATCCTTTTCTCTTAAAAAAAAAAAAAAAAAACAATTTTAGGCCTAATGATATAACGGAAGGCTAGTAGCCTACACGCCTACAATTAATATTGCACACCTACAATTAAGCCTCCATCCTTTTCTCTATTCTAATACAACCCATCATTGATCTTTCCATCAGACTCTACTCTTAAGCTCTTTCTCTCCTTCTCTCTCTCTCTTTCAACCCTAAAAATTAAGAGAAACTTACCAGTTACTCCAATGAGTCTTGACTATTGAGTTTGAAGATTAAGATTATTAGAGACTAGAGAGCCAGAGAGTCTAATATCTACTCTCTATGTAGTTTCACCTTAAGCCTTACTTTTCATTGAGCCGCTACTGCAATTCAATTTTATACAATAGTATAATATAATTAGATTAAAGAGAAATGCTATCTACGTTCTCTTTTAGAACAAAGATAACAGTAACACATTCGTTGGAGGAGATGGGTATGGGAAGTCGTCCATGTGAAACAAGATTAAATGATCGACAATCGGTTACGCAGGGTGACAGGTTGAGTTGTCGCCCTTATTTGCCATGTTCGATAAACTGGGTTATGAAGTGGAGGAGTTCAGGTTGTGCTGGGAGAAATGAGTGACGATGAGGTCCCTATTTAATCAGATTGAGCAGAGGTTGCGTTGGGATATGTGGGTGAGGGTGCCTTGAAAGCCATTAAAGGTTGATTGGGCCGGATCGACTTCACCTATTGTCTACACAATCTTATATTACAGACCAATGTCAGCTAGTCCATAGTTCCTACTTACAGTGATCTGATTACAAATTGCATATGGACAAATAGTACACACTTGAGCTCTAAAGTATGCCTCACTTCAATCTAGCTACCTCTGCACAAAGAGTGTTTTAACTCTATATATATTCACCCATCCAGTTAATTGTTCTCATTGTCATGTACTATGTTATTACATGCATTTACAATTGTAATATGTTTTTTTCTTCCTAATTTGGAATAAGTTAATAGTGTTTCCTATGATAAATGCTTCAAATTAGGAGGTGGAGTTAGTTTTTAGAATACAAATGATTTATCATGCAATAGGGTAAACCTTATGCAATTAGACTCCAAAATAAAGAAATATCACGAAAATATCGATATTGGCCTCCGTCCACAAATACAAACACATAATTTTTAAATGAAACTTTAAAAAATACTAAATAAATCATCAATGTATGTATTAAACATATAAATGTCATAAATTAGAGTCCATATGATAAGTATATGATATGTAAGAGATATAATACACATTAGTCTCAAATTTGAAAAATAAAATTGAACTATAATAGATAATGCATATACAATATGAAAGATTGAACACATCAGTCAATCTCTAATATAAAAAAAGGCATGTCCAATAAAAAAGATTAGTAAACAATAAAGCTCTTAAAAAAATAAATAAATAACAAGCCTATATAATCAAATAAAAAAACATAAAATTATATAAATACAAGTATTATTAGATTAAAAACAAGCAAACCATTTCCATATACATTTTTTTATTTATTATTATTAGAATGTCATTCCCTATTAAATAAGAATGTAGAATTGAGATATTTAATTAAAAGTCAACAAACAAAAAAACTAATAAATGCCCCAAATTTAATGTGTGTAGGTTTAATATATATTTTTTTTTTTCAACCCAGTATTTGTAATAGAAGTTTCAGCCCAACCCACTAATCAATTAATCAAAAACCTCAGAGAAGTCCAAACCCAATATTTGTAGTCTTCTGATCTTCTCTAATTGTCACTGTCGTTGTCATCTATTTTGCCCAAACACCAGATGTGCGAAAGAGAGAGAAGAGAGAGGAATCAAACCGACTTATTTAAAAGCAAACCACAACGATCCTAATCCCAATTCTTCCAATAAGCTTCAACCTTGAAACCCTAATTTCACACAGACCCTAGAAAAACCAAAAACACAATGAATCCTGAATCTCACAATTTCCAAATCTTCCTCCAATCGCCAGATTTCCAAATTCCAACCCAAACCCTAACCGTATCGCCAACTCAAACCCTCCATGACCTCAAGCTCTCTCTTTTCTCCCAAACCCAACCAACCCTCTACTTCACCCTCAACGGTAAACCCTTAAACGACTCCACCCCACTTCTCAATTCCCAAATTTCCCCCCTTTCTACCCTAATTTTACGAATTAGAGCTCGTGGAGGCGGCGGAGATGGCGGTGCGACCGGGGCCGAGTCCCGCGATTGTTATCTCAAAATGTACGCCGAGAAAAAACCCGATAAGGTCGACCCGAATGAGCAGAGGCTGTCCAAGTGGCTGAACTGCGCTCTCTCCAACGAACCCTTGAAGGAGCCGTGCGTGGTTGATTTGCTTGGCAATCCCTTTAACAAGGAGCCTCTTGTGGAGGCCTTGTTGGGCAAGAAGCTGCCCAAGGCCTTTGGGCACATAAAGGGATTGAAGGACATGATCACTGTTCATTTTTCGCCGATTCCCGGGGCTGAATCCGATGGTCAATTGAATTCCCGGCCTCGGTTTCAGTGCCCCATTACTGGGCTGGAGTTTAATGGTAAGTATAAGTTTTTGGCATTGAGAACATGTGGCCATGTATTGAGCGCAAAGGCGTTGAAGGAGGTGAAGTCGAAGACATGCCTTGTTTGTCATGTAGGATTTTCTGAGGCGGATAAGATTGTGATCAATGGGAACGAAGAGGAAGTTGCGGCGTTGAGGGATAGAATGGAAGCTGAGAAGGCGAATTTGAGAGTGAAAAAGGTGAAGAAGACGAAAAATGGGGATGCTTGTGTGAATGGAGAGGAGGGTGTGAGGTTTGAGGCTTCGCGGTTGAGTGGTACCAAGCATGGCATTGATGTTAAGGCTGCTGAGAAGGCTTCGGCTAAGGTAGAGGGAAACGGGAAGGTTGAGAATGGCGGGGATAGTGTGAAGGGTGCGAATAATGCTGCTGCGAAGAGGTTCAAGGCGGTGGATATAGCCCCGCCCAATGCTACTAAGGAAGTGTATGCGTCCATTTTCACATCGTCAAGGAAGTCGGAATTCAAGGAAACATTTTCTTGTAGATCTCTCCCACTTGGTAGAAACTGATTGATGGTAAGGTCAACCAAGAGAGTGTGATAGTGTCTTATTTGTAATGTGATTTTTTATGCTTGGATAACTGATTTTCTTGTAATTGAAGTTCATCTTTAACAGGAAACTTTGACTCTGTTATGATTGTTATATACTCTCATTAACTTTGTCTTTTTGCTTGTTAGCAAACATAGTTCTTTGATGTACAATATCAGTGTAAATTGTGAAGATAGTGTTTTTGATTGAGATTGATGCTTCAACTAAACAAGTTTCATTTGCAGCAATAACACAAGGTTGCAGAAGCAGCTGAGTTACCGTAAATTTGTTATAAATAACAGATGATGATATTGGAACAAATTATATTATTCCTGTAGTAATTAATAGCATAGTGGCAGTTGCATGAGTCGTATAGTTTGTATTTATCTGAAGAGTTATTTGAGTGTCATATATGGTAGTTTTGTGAACCTAGCTTTTAAAACTTGAAGAGTTCCTGGGTTTGCGCCCTGGCTCCCCAAAGAAACAGTGCAGTCAATCTTTGGCTAATGGGGTTTCATGTTTGTGAAGGCTTTTAAACTGTAGGGTTGTTGAGCACCATTGTCATATACCTTTGATTGTTTTTCATTGAGCTCTTGGGCTGTTGGAAGGAGCCTGGAATGGATTAAGTTGTCACTTGTCAAGAAGGATTGGATTACACGATGGTATCTACCTTCTGGTTTAGTTAGCTGCTTGCAGATGATGAGGTGTTTCTTAACTAAGGGATTCAAAAATTTCATAAATTCTTAAACAAGGTGATCTGTTGCTTAGAGGTTGAGGACATGTTTGTTAAGTGATCGTGTCTTATGTCCATTATCAAAAGGATTTGGACCCTTTGATAATATTTTTTTTATTGGAGAGAGATCAGAGATGCAAGGAGAAAAATACGGAATAAAACTAAATTCGACAAAAAAAAAAATGATTGTAGTTATTTATGTACTAATTGCAAGGAGCAAAATCATCACGTACATTAGGCTTAAAGCAATCCAGCACTAATTGCATCCACATTGGCCAACTTTATGTACTTTACAAGTTGCAATTGGCCTATATGGGTAGGCCCATTTGGTCCATTTCTTTTCATAAAGCAAAGCTCATGAGTCATGAGCCAGTGCCTGATTTATTAGACAACTCCATCTCTGCATACAGTTTTCCACATTACATTGATTTTGTGGCAAAGAATTAGAGATAATTCCCTCTGTTTTCATTGAATAAGTAAAACAAGAGAGGATGCTGTGTCGTCGATCAGTAAGGGTTTCAAACCAAACCAGGAAAACAAAGAAGGTGAGAGGAAGAGAGAAGTAAACGGCTGCTGCGTGAGAAGTGAAATAGAGTTAGGGTTTCTAACTTTCTAACCCTCTAGTAGTCTAGTGCTCGATGATGGCGGCAATTGGCGGTTTGGGCTTAAAACTTAAGTTAGTAAAAAGCCCAGTAAGAAGAATATGACAATCCCGTCTACTTACAGACTTATAGTATGTAAGCCCAAATTAGATGCCCAAACATTCATTACCCACTCGGTTAGTTTACTTTAATTTCAATTTTCAACTAGGGTTGCTCATCGGTCTGTTCGGTTTGGTATTGGGACTTACCAAAACAAAACAAAAAATTTTAGTATTTTTTGGTTTTGGTATTTTTTAGTTTGGTAATTTTTGGTAAACTTCGGTTTTCAGTTCGATTTCGATATTTTTGGTATCAAATACTTTCAGTTAATTTTCGATTTATTTTGGTATATTTTCGGTTTAATTATATTAATGCTAATGATTTTATACCAATATAAATCGAAATTTAATCAAATATGATACATAATATATAATGTTTGATAGATATATATTTGCACGAGTAGTATTGGTAGTTTAGTATAGTACTAGTATTAATTGCAATAATATTAATATCAGTAATATATACTAGTATAAGTAGTTAATAATATATATTAGTACATATCCTATTAAGTTAGTATGTATATATACCAATAAATATGGGGATATATATATTAAAAATGCTCTAAAATTAACTTGTTAGTAAGTTAATACAAAACTAACTATCATGTTGGGCCTACTGCACAATGTAATCTTAAAATCTGAACCGTCTATTTTTTAGGTCATACTTCAAAAATCATCTCTATAAAAAATCTCCACAATCGGAAGTCATTGAGTCATTTGATTATAACAACAACTATTTCTATGCTTTTATCGAAAACACTGATGGTCTATTTATTTTATCTGAATTAGATGACTACATAATTTCCGATTTAGTTGATTTTTTACAAGGATGATCTTTGAAATATGATCTAACAAATGAATTGTTCGGATTATAAAATTAGTTATGTGGTGGGCCCAAAAGCATGGTTAGTTTTGTATTAACTTACTAACTAATTAATTTTAGAGCACTCCACTATAATCTATGCAAAAAATTAGCTCAATCGGAGATGTAAAAGTGAGGTAACGATGATCGAATTAATGAATGATCGTGGTTTAATAACTTTAATTATAGTTGTATTATAAAAGTTGTATATACACATATACATTTATGTTTAATTATAGTTGTAATGTTATATATTATTATTTATGGTATTACACTATTACTAACATAATAGTATTATATAATAACTTAATAAACATATTAATAATTTATTTGAGTAAACAAATAAAAAAGCTATTAAATATGTTATGATTCACAAACTAGACAAATAAACTAGTTAGCTTAGTTGATTGAGAGTTGAAGCTTATTATGCGAGGTCTCTTGTTCGAATCACAGCATAACCAAAATCTTATATTTTTTTTATTAAAGATATATATGTGTGTAAATAGGCTTTGGACTTATTCTAGGCCACCAGGTTGGGCCTAGCCTGGCCCGGTCATGCCCAAAAACCCTATTGGGCTTCTCTAATTCAAGCCAAACCCGACCCGAGTCCAAAAGCCAGCCCGGCCCGGCCCATTGCCGACCCCTATATGAAACTCACACAAAGCAGTGGCCAAAACATAAGTTCACAGAAAGCCGATGGCATCAGAGTCAGCGGGTGGTGGGAGTGGAACACCCCAACCTCAACTAAGGAAGGACCCGGTGACAAACCGGTGGGTGATATTCTCACCCGCCAGAGCCAAGCGACCTTCCGACTTCAAAGCCAAGTCTCCGATCCCTAACCCTAATCCCAACCACCAACAACAATGCCCCTTCTGCATCGGCCACGAGCACGAGTGCGCTCCCGAAATCTTCCGGGTCCCGCCCGAAAACCCCGACTGGAAGATCCGGGTCATCCAGAACCTCTACCCCGCGCTCAGCAGGGACATCCCCCAAGCCCCATTTGATAACAACAACTCGGGTTCGGGCCCGTTTCCGGGTCGGGTTATTAGTGGGTTTGGAGTACACGACGTGGTGATTGAGACCCCGGTTCACTCGCTTCAGCTTAGTGATTTGTCGGCAACAGAGATCGGTGAGGTTCTTGTTGCTCATAGGACGAGGATCGAGCAGCTTATCAGCTACAATACCATCAAATACGTCCAGGTTTGTTTTTGGCCTTCCATTTTGGAGAATTTTGAGTTCAATTTAGTTTTTCTGTTTTATTAGTAAAATTCCATTTTTATATGTACTTCACGGTTTAATATTTCATTTGGAGATTTGGGTCTTCGAGACTCTTCGTACTCGAGCTTGAATTTATTCTTTATTTATTTATTTATTTATTTATTTATTTATTTTTTATTCTTAGTAATTTATCGTTTTACATTTGAGATTGGAGAATGGGTTTATATGAGTTGAACTGTTTCACCAAAATCTGTGTTATTGCATATATATATATTTTTTTTTTATATGAAAGCAAAATGTTTACCATTGTAAATAAATTAAAAATGTGTCATAAGAGAGTTGAGAGAAATGGTGATGCATGTATTTAACACATACGTGTGCATGTAACATATGATCCCTAGATTTATATGGTTCTTATTTGATTTCAGTTATTTGAGTAATTTTGTTATGTCTGTTACATATTCATGGATACACAGATTAATGGAAACATTCATGTACCTCAAATGGATAGAGCGACTTGGAATTTTATTGGGAATAATAAAAGCAAGAAATTATGTTCTCATTAGCATCTATTTATTGTCTTGAGTACAAGTTATTTTGATAGTACAAGGTTGAATTTTAAACTTGGAAGATTGCTTGCGAATTGCGATTTACATATTATGATGTTTCATTCCCAAAACCAAAATACCTTTCTGCATTTTGAATTTTAAAAATCAGGGATATGAAAGTTTAATTTGGAAATGTCTTTCTACAGAAAACCTTTCAGTTAAATGGTAATTGTATACCTTCTTTTGGAGTCTATTTTCAAGTTATCCCTCTCTCCTTCCATGTCAGTTTGTCATTTAAGCTGATTTTTGTTTTTTAATGCTTTGAAGGTGTTTAAGAATCATGGTGTTTCAGCTGGGGCATCAATGAGTCACTCGCACAGTCAGATATTGGCTCTTCCAATTGTTCCTCCTGCTGTTTCTGGCCGACTTAATAGTATGAAGGAGTATTTTGATCAGACAGGGAAATGTAGCATTTGCGAATTTAACAAACAGGATCTATTGATTGATGTTTCAGCCCATTTCATTTCAGTTGTACCTTTTGCTGCTACATTTCCATTTGAGATATGGATCATTCCTCTGAAGCACTCTCCTCATTTTCATGAACTAGATGGAGAGGAGGTAATTAATGGTCTATCTTTTATGAACTTGGATCTTCACTTATGAACTGCATTTGCTTCTTCTTTGGCAAAAACAAATTGAGATTAGGATCTTGTTCATTTTGTAATATTAGTTGAAGCATATGTAATTTCAAATATTTGGATTAATCAGATACATTGATTTTCTTAATGGTTGATATGCATCTTTGCAGGCACTTGACCTAGGAGGGCTCCTGAAACTTATGCTTAGGAAGATGTCTGTGCAGTTGAACAATCCACCATATAATTTCATGATTCAGACTTCCCCTCTTAGGGACAATGCTTCGGAGTTACCTCACTCTCATTGGTTCTTGCAGATAGTACCTCAGTTAAGTAATGTAGCAGGCTTTGAAATTGGAACTGGGTGTTACATAAACCCAGTCTTCCCAGAGGATGCAGCAAAACTTTTGAGGGAAGTAAATGTTTCACCTTCCCAATGAAGTAATACAGTTGTGCTGCCCCCTACCTCGATCCCCCCCTCCCCCCTCCCCCCTCTAGGCCTCTTTCCTTGGCCTCCCTTTGTAACAAAAAAATAAATAAATAAATTATACAGTACTGGTATCATTGTACATTTTTCTTGATTAAAAAAAATTTTGGACGAGAGAAAATTACTAATTTGGATGAGAAAACCAATGTGTTTCTATATTGGGTTCATAGAATGTCCGATTTGTATTTGTAGGGAAGAGAGGTGAATAAATGCCTCAATACAGCTGATCAACAAACACATTGATAATCAGCGTTTTTTTTAAAAAAAATATTAGTAATAAAATGCATACTTGTGTATGTGTTTTCGTTTGTAATTTGCGCTTTTCCAAGCAAAAAAAAAATATTTACTCTTTTTTTTTTTCTTTTATATGAAATTATGGAAAAGTACTTATTTCTCAAACGACGTGCGTATGGGTGGATTCGGTACGGTTATTGGGAACCCCAAACCGCGTGCTGACCGAACCTTTCTCAGTTGGCCACATTGATTACCGAGACCCTTATTGGAATGTCAGTAAACCGGCACTCAGTTGGACCGGCATTATCGATTAGCTTGGCTCAAAATGGGCTCTGACCGGAAACAAAGAAAGAGAGAGAGAGAACGCAACAGAGAGAGGGATGAGAGAGAGCCCAGCCCAGGCCAGCCCACTGTACCACCCTCCTCCTCCCCTTTCTTTCTGTATCCCAGCACGGCGTTGGTGTAAGCGAAGCCCCTGGGTCTAAAAACCACTTCTTCCATACTCATTACTCAACCTCTTGAATCACATCCAGAGAAGTTATGAATTTATGCGGGCATGGTGGCTAAAAAAAAAAAAAAAAAGAGTTCGTCTTAATATCTGCAAAGCAGTGGATATTACAGTATTACTTTATTACACATCACATTCATGAAATTGAAGATTCAAGAAAGGGAGAAAAACTAAAGAAATGGGTTTTAGAAAAGAAATGCGTGGGAAAATTTCAACAAGAAAAAGCCCTACACCATCAAGATATGTGGACTGCGATCTAGAGAGAGGGGAATGGAGAGAAAGAAAGGGGAGGAGGTGGGTCTGCCGTACTGGGGAGGTGGTGCGGTGAGATTGGCCTGATGGGTTTTTGTTTTTCTTATTTTCAATTTTTTAATATTATTTAATGGAAAAGAAGTAGTTTAGAAATGTGGCAAAATATCAGCCATTGGATATTATTGAAAGACTGGGATTAAAAGGCAGGCACATTGCTTGGCAGAGAATCCAGGTCTTGATTTGAATCATGATTGCTGGCTGAGGAGCAACCTTTTTTGAATATTTTTTGCTGGTCTTTTTTCTTTTAATTTTAATACTTACTTTCTTAGATAAAGTTGACTCAGTAAAAACTTCTTATTTAACATGGATAATGATTTTTATTTTCTTAATTTTAATAATTATTTTTTATTAGATAAGATAGGGTAGGGTGGTAATTTGTAGGAATTGAGATTCCATGGGGTAAGGTGTATGGTAAGAATGAAAACAGCCAATCATAGAATGCCACGTATTTAACAAAATAAATAAATAAAAAGGTCATAAATTCTTAATTAGTATATTTTATATTCTTAAAAAAAATTAGGGTTGTTTTGTTTAAGTTCCTGTTTCATTTTATTAATTAATTTAATTTAGACATTAGGGTATTTTTGGGTTTTTTGGGGTTTGCAGTTTTTACTTTTAATACATTTATAGTCTTAGAGTATATGGTATATCGGTATAGGATATAAGTCTTATAAGGTATGAGATTTAAAATTTTTAAAATACACAATAGGGTTTAGGGTATAAGATATAGGAATAGGATATAGTTAGAATTTAGTTTATAGATATATGGTATAAATTGTTTAGGATATGGTATAATATTAGGGTTTAGGGTATTTTAATTAGTTTTTATATATTATTGTATTATATAAATTATTAATTATAGGGTTTAGGGTATAGAAAGGGTTTAAGGTTTATAAATTTATATATTTTTTATATAAATTATAGAAATGTATATAAATGTATTATATGTACTTTAGGGTATAGAAAATTAGAAATGTATAAAAATGTTATATATATTCGGTTCGGTTCAGTAAACCGACGGTTCCAAAATCTGAGAACCAGAACCGAAACCGATATCTAGGTATGGTTCTTTTTCAGTACGGTTATTTTCGGCATCGATTGGAGCGGTTTCGGGTACGGTCTCGATTTTTCGGTCAAACCGACCCAGCCCTAGACGTGCCGGGGAAAGTTTACCTAAAATAACATTTTTATTTTTTATATGAACCAAAAATAAATTTGATCGCGGTTCATCCAGCTACTAGGAAAGTAGCTAGGCAACACAGCCATCAAAACCTTAAGAGGAAAATAATAAAAAATAATAATAAAGTAAGAGACGAGAAAAAAATGAAATATATGCAATGTCTTGTAGCAAAAAATCCCAGCCAGCAGCACTGGTCACATTATCCACTTGCATCTGAATCATCTGATATTCTGATATATCATTCTCTTTCAAGCAAAGCCAATAGTGGTGTCTGTGGACCCTCTCACCCCTCAAAAACAAAAGGTGTGGAAAGGAAATGCAATTACAAATCCTTGGAAGAGATAATTCAATTTCAATTTATATACAAGTTTAAAAAAGAAGCATGAGCATGGCTTTCAGTCCATTCTTGTTACCCAATTTCAGTCCTATCTCTGCTGCTACTCCTTGTAAACATGTAGATTCTTCTTCTTCTTCTTCTTCTTCTTCTTACCCTTGTCTACAAAACTACAAAACCAGTAATAATACCAAGAGAGAATTCCCAGTTACAGCAGTGGCTTCAATCCCATTCCAACCACCCATCAACGTGGAGTACCTGGAACAAGAATTCAGTGGCCATGGGGTTGTTTTCACAGGCATTGGTGACGACTGCGTGGCCAAGATGGGATTGGACAATGGCAGTAAAGCTATCCTGATGCTGCCAAGTGGCTTAATCACATCCTACAAGGCTTCCATGTGGCACGGGGGCACCGTTGAGTTGCTGCAATCTTCAGTCTCTGAGGAGGAGAATAAGAATGAGAATGATGGTACTGTCATTCAAGGAGGGATCTCTTTAGGCTTGGACTGTGTTAGTGTCAGTGAGGCTGAACAAGTTTCATGGTCTCCAACAAACTGGGCTCTTCATGACATTAGAGGAAATCCTCATCACTCTATTCAGGTTGCTTTTACTTTTACTTGATTATTGTTTCTCACAAGCAAAAGTACATGCTAATTTCTTTGATGCTGCATACTGCATATAATAGAACTTTTAAGCCTGCCAGGCTAATGTTTTTTCGCCAGACAATCTGATAACATATGACTTTTACGTCACTATCAAACTGTAAATCTAAATCACACATTCAGGAAAGATGATTATGTTCCATATTTGGTTTAGCAACATAAGCATCTTATGTTGTCTGTCTCCACAAAAAATAAATTCCCCTTAAGCCAAGCCAATTTTTAGAGTCGGAGAAAACTATTAGATTATATATATTGAGAATGCATGCAATGCAGGTAGAACTGATTAGCACTGATTCAGAGGACATGGTTGAAGTCAGATACATAGTGACTCTTAAAGAAGACGTCTTAATCTCAGAGCTTATGGTCTCTAATAACTCTGAATCTTCATCGCTCCAACTAAGTGGGTCTATTTTAAGTCATCTGACAGTAAGCTCACCAGACGCAACTTATGCAATTGGTTTGGAGAGATCAGATTTCTTTGGCTGCAGGTTGCCAATTTTGTCAAGTTTTGGTATAAAACCGCCAGACTTTGGCCAGAAAATTGAATCTCAGTTCAGCCAACTATGGAGGCAAATGCCACTCAATGGACTTCTGCCTGGCTGGGGTTCAGAAAATCAAAGCAATGGCAATCAAGGAATAACTGAAGAAGAAATGGAGGAAGGTGAAGAAGACGACAACTATAAGCATTTAAGAGAGCAAATGAGTCGAATATACACCAGTGCGCCTCGGGACTTCACAATCATTGATAGGGTATGTACTTTCAGAAACTAAATTCCAAAATCTATTGCATTTTCTCAGAAAAATTGACACTACTTTATTTTCTTATAATGTTGGAGTCTGCTTACCATTGTGTGTACAGTGTGTATTTTCCTTATTGCCAAGGCATCTTACAGTTTGTTTCTTTTTCCACATTTGTGAGGGAACAGGGTAGAAGAAACTCAGTGGTAGTAGGAAGAGATGGGTTTGATGAACTATACATGTTCAGTCCTGGCTCAAGTCATGAATGCTATGGAAAATATGCTTATATATGTGTCGGCCAATCAGCTGTGCTCAAACCAATAATCTTGGGCCCTAATGAATCATGGAGGGGTGGACAGCGCTTACACAATCCAAATCTCTAAGTTGTCTAAGCCTGCCTTTGTTCTCTTCTTTCAATCTTTAGCATGACAACAGCCAAGAGAATTACAACTTTGATAGTTATGTTCATGAAAAAAATAAAGTAGCTCTTGCCTTTTGATTTTGTTGATGTGAACCTTGTAGAGCATATTCTGCAGTTCATCACCAGATTTGTAACTATTGACCATGCAAAAGATTTGTTTTTTTTTTTTTTTTTTTTTTCTCCCCTTACCCTTATGAGAGACATTGCATTCCACAAAGTGCAAAACCAAACAATATTTGTTTTGCATCCACCACCATCTGAAGACAGGTAATCTTCATCAAGATATGGATTTGTATAAAAATAACAATCATAAAAGCAATCAAGGATAAAAATTGTCTTAAGGACACAAATTCTTTAATTCTCTTAAGCACATCGATCATCCACATCTGGTTGGAGTGGTTGAATTCTACTGTTACAGAACATACACATATGGTGTCTACCATTGTTATCTTTATCAAAAGATTTTGATACATCAGAATAAGTTGGAACAAGAGAACTAGCGAGTACCTTAAGTTGGAACAAGATAATAACCATCATGCCCTTCACCTTGATCATTAGTCCAAAGTAGCGGAACAACTACTGCTAGTGCGAAAGAAAGACCACAAATCAATTTTACAGCAGCCTTTTGACAGGGTTTTTTGATGCCAGACCTTTGAATTTCTGTTTTATTTTCAGGAACCACCTCATGAGACACTTGCAAATCAGCATCCGCAGGAATGTCATCTGTTGATGACACTGATTCAGGGCCACCTTGGAACTGCTCCCCACCAGCATATAAACTACCATTCTCTCTGCAGTCACAGTTCACACCATGTGAATAACCATTTTGCTCGTGTGAATAACCATTTTGGTCGTATCTGTCACTTGGGCTCCAGTCAAAGTCGCTTAAGGATAAACTTCTAAATCTTCTGGCTTGTTTCTCAGAGAAGTCTGAGTTGACATTATTTGGATCCTGAAGAGAGTGAACAAGCCTTCTTGGAGTTTTGAAGATGATGCTTTCTACATTGATTGGAGTGCGTGACCTCTAAACCACAAGAGAGGCAATGTAGTTGTCAGAACCAATACCACATCAATATAGAAAGAAAATCAAAACATTGGAGGATTTAAATAAAAGTTAAGCTTCAGTGGACAGCACAAGTAGCACAACAACATTAACATGCAACAGTATCCCAAGATTGGTAGCCTTAGTTTTTGGAACATAAAGTTTTTAAGCAGAGATAATTTGCCAAAGGATTAGAATTATACATTATAAGGCCAATCTATTTCGTTTTTTCAATCCAGAAAGTTCCCCATTCACCTTATTGCTACCATTACTTTCAGCATTAGTTTTGACTCGTGATTCCATAAGCTAGTTGGATAACTAGCTTTACCACCATCTCAATCGGACCATCAACAACAATTTCTTTTTGAACAGGAATCAAACAATAAATTGCTACAATATGTACAGGTGCAACTAACCAAGGGGCTGGTGGTGGTGCTTCTTGATACTCCATTTCTAGGATTTCTTTGTGGGAACCCTGCAAATTCTTCTGTGTAATCTCCTTTGCTTTTCATGAATCCATTATTCCCAGAGTGCTCTGAATATGCATTAGAGTAGGCACCTTCCCGAGCAAGCTCTGAGAACAAGCCATCCTTGAGAGACACATCAACCCCTCCATTCTCACGACTCCAAAGTTTCCGGTTTACACTTCTACAATCATAATTCGAGTTTCGAGATACCTGACTCATTGTAATAGGTGATTCAACCAGTGATTCATATTCAACAAAGGAATCAAGGGTCTGTGACTCAGGTGACACCGATGCAGGAGACTGATCACCAACACTTGACAAGTTTCTCCTCCTGCTATGGTCTCTCCTACTAAAATTTGACCCAGTGACCGAACTAGGACTCTTTTCAAGTTTTGAGCCTTTATCTGCAGCTATCCTCCTTGCAGTTTGCAAAGCTTCAAAGGCAGCCCCTTTGACATAAGCCATCTGATCAGACTGACACTTGTCCATTTCTTCAATTATCAACTCAAGTTCAGAGAAAATGCTCCAAGGATCTAAGCACTTCATCAAGAAATTCACCATTTGAATGGCTGACAACCGTTTCTGAGAATTCCCCTCCACTACACCAGCATTCAATATTCTCAGTCCAGCTTGTATCAACAGCCTAGCATATGGTTCAACAATTGTAGCATTACGCTTGGCAAGGCCCATAACCAGACCCATGTGTGCATTTGTCTGAGTTGAATTCTCCTCCAAAGCCCCAGAAACATTCTGACAGACCTTATTAACCATCTCATCTGAAGCAAAACGCCAATTATCCGAATCCACAAGAGCCCTTAAGCAAAGGGCAGCACCGGAAGTCAAGCTCTCTTGAGAACCCAAGAGAGAATCTGAAAGGGGATTACAGAGTGAATGAATAATATGCCGTTTCTTGTCTTCAGGAGTGGTTGGGTCAATCCCATATCTAGCAATGGCCGGTACCACCTTTGAGCATGCCTGTTGAAGAGGGAAAGACCCCGCACTCGAAGCCAAGGTCTTGATTATGGTTGCCATGATGTTATCTATCAAAGGGACTATTTTGACACCATGAACACGAGCAAGAACTTCGTAGAGAGAAATAGTGCATTCTCCGGACAAAGGACCAATCTCTTTAGTTTGAGAAACTTGGGCAAGAAACAGAGGGATTGCCTTGGAATCCAATTCTTTCACATAGGATTTCAGTGCTTTCATTGCTGATCTACGACTATCAGCATCTTTATCAAGATTTGCCAATTCTCGCTGTAGCATTGGGCTTAAACTTCTGCCCATTGTTGAGCTGCTTTTCCAGTTTCAATAAAATGGGTTATTCAGATAATTGATGCCTAAGGAAATGAAATCAAAGCAGGAAGTTCGACAGAAAAAAAAAAAAAAAAGTCTACAAAAACAGGATCCGAGAGGTGAATATTTAAGCGTTGTGTTTAGAGATTCTGAGTAGGGTATTTCAAGTTTTTCAAAAGCAACACAGCAGGAAAGATATATAATCCACTAAAGCCCAAGATTTTGAATGTTTTGAAGTTCACCAAAACCCAACTAATGAAGAAATCTGAGATCTTGGGGTTGGATTTTCAGATTATGCAAGGCAAAGCAACCTCAAATTTCAAAACTTTTCTGCATCTCCAAGTCCTCAATGTTTTTCCAAGATTGAATTCCAAAGTTTGTTTCTTTCCTCACTTTTTTCATAGCAATCAAACAGATAAATACTCATTTGATGCAGGAAAAAACAAAAAATTTCTCTTTCTATGAATTTTCTAGGCCAAAGTAGAGCAAGAACCTAAAAGATAGAAAATGGGTATCTCATATTTCACATCAAATAACGCATATAAATCAGAAAAAGAAAAGAGAAAAAAAAAAAAGCCAATTAAAGAAGCCAAATTGAAGAAGAAAAGACTGTTTCTTTAATACCCAGAAGTAAGAAATACCTGTAGAATGGAGTATGGACGAGTAGACCTTCACAAAGCTCTCTTCTGCTTCTTGTTTGGTGAGTGAGAAAGGCTTAAAGCTCTGTGCTTGTTTGAAACAGAGGGTTTTTGAGTAGTGGGTTTAGTATTTTTTGTTGTCTGTATTAGACTTTTGGGTTCGTGGGTTTGAATTCATTCTTCATATTTCGTTGGAATTATTTCATAATATTAATTATATAAGCGTATTTTTAGGGCTGTCTGTCTTGATGAATTTTCCTTTTCTGGCTGTACACAGTTTACAGTCTCCAATTTCAAATCTTTTTTCCAAATTCCCCCGCTATCCCACAACGGAATTATTCTGTCCCTGTAGTCTGACGATAATACCCCTGTATATAATGCAAATGTTCACTGCACATTTTTCAATAATAATAAAATTACCAACTTGATTAAGGACCTGTTTGGCATTGCTTCTTATAAGCGCTTATAATCAGTAGCGTTTTTGTTGGAATCGTTTCTGCTCATAAACACATATAAATTTTTATAAAAAATTCAAGTGTTTCATGCAAAAGTATTTGAAAGTGCTTCTCAAAAAACCACTTAAAAGTGCTTTTATAATTCAGAAGCACTTTTATTAATTTCTGCCAAACGCAACCAAAAGCGTTTTTACTATTTGAAAGCGCTTTTGCCAATTTTAAAAGCAGTGCCAAACGGGTCCTAAATTAATTTGGTTTACTTTATAAACGAGAATTTAAATGCTCCATCATCTTTTATTTTTCAATTTTTTTTAACTCGTGTATTAATTTTTTTAAAAAATTATACAAGTAATATGTTAAAAAAAAAAAAAAAAAACTATTTTTGGATGCTCTTGTATTTAGTTATTAAGTTACTGTGGAAAAAATAGAAAGAAAGGTGTTAACTATGTCTATGAGGAGAAATTATTATGTGTGACTATAACACTACGTGGCATGATGACGTGGTGTTACCAATCCACTCAAATTATAACACGTGCAAGGAGTTAAATTTCGTTTTTTAGGGGTATGGAAATTTTAGCACTAGTTGATCAATTTTTCGATCATATTTCGCAAAATTTCGCTCAGCCCATCCATTTTTGTTGATCTGTCTTCTCCTTATTGGATCTGTCTTCTCCTTGCTGGAGGCCATAGCCATTTCTGTCGTTCTACCTTTTCCTTGCTAGTGGCCATCTATGTCGATCTGACTTCTTGCTGACTGTTACAAACCCAATCGGGGAGGGAAGATAGAGAAGGGAGGGAAGAGAGAAAAGAGAGAGAAGAGGGAAAATATCATATTGGTGAGGGAGATAGAGATTGGCGCAGAACCTGCAGGAGAGGGAGAAGAGATAAGAGAAATATCTCATATGTCTATGCGACACAGTGGCTGGGAGAAAGTCAGTCACAGGAAGAAGAGGAAGGAAAGAAAAGAAAAGAAAAAGGAAAGAAAAAGAAAGAAAAGAAAAAGAAAAGAAAAAGGAAAGAAAGAAAAGAAAAGGAAAAAAAAAAGAGAGGAAGGAAATAAAAGAAAAAAAAAAAAAGGTTTAGGATTGATTGGAGTTTGGGGTCTTTGGACAATTGGAAAGAAAAAAAAAAGTTTGGGGTATCGTTTGGCTCTTTTAGGGTTTTGTTTAATTATTTTTAAAACCTAAACCATAATACATTTTTATATATTAAATAATTAAAAATACTCCAAAGAGCCAAAATCCTAATATCTTATACCATATTTGAAAAAATATAGAGTATATAGGGTTTAGTATATAGACTATAGAGTACAAAGAGTATCAGGGTATATAGAGTATATAAAGTTTAGTATTAGGTTTTAGTGTATAGATTATAAAGTAAAAATAATATACAAATTTTATTTATTCATTATACTAATTTTATTTAACAGTATTTGCCTCCACCGCGTATTATATTTATTTTATATCACATGAAACCTACTATATAATTTGATTTTTTCAATATTTTTTATCAATGTAGGAGATAATATGTTAAATAAACATATGGTAAAGTTTCATTCAAAATTTCCGTATTTTGATAGTAATTTCTGTCGTTTCTATCTAATTTTTGTCGAAATTTAAAAATCTTCGAAATTTCCGTCGAAATTTTCATCGAAATTTCCTCGAAACCCGAAATTTTATTCCTTGAACACATGTAATAATAATCAATTTCTAAAATCCTAAAATCTAAGAAAAAAACATTTAAAATCGTTTACGTGTTATAATTTAAGTGGATTGGTAACACCATGATGTGGTGTTACAGTCTATGAGTACATCCTTTGTAGTTAATTAGACCAAAAAAGATAAACTTTTTGTGTGTATTATTTTGTACTTTTATTATTATGGAAAAAGAAAACACTTTTATTCCTACAGTTTCTTTTCTTTTTTTCGTATAGTGGGGGCCGAACCTCAAAAAATAAAACCTAAGCTAAAATAGCTCGAGCAGTGGAGAACCCAGCAATATCCACAGACAACAGATTCCTACATTTTCTTATTACATTAAAACAACTAAAATTATATTTAAAAATTAAAATACAGAAAATAAATTTTTATCTTCTAAACCCTTAGATACTAGTCCAAAGACTCCAAACTCAAACTAATTTTGAATAAATAAGTAATTAGATACGGCCTAAAGGCTCTCAGCAGTCAGCATCCAAGGTGTTAAAAGTAATTTGATTATTCGAAATAAAGCTTATTCTTTTATGTAATTTAACTTGGCGGGAAACCTTGTTGGCTTCTTAATTTTTTGTGGTGGGAAACTTTGTATGTTTGTTTTAGATTCTTAAAACTTGGTGGATGAAAAGTTGTTTCCCGCTTTTATTTTCTTCTAAGATTTGAAAGCAGAAAAATACAAAAAGAGCCAAAAATTCAATTGGCCATTCACCTTGTACGGTTTGTAACTTTGTAGTTCACTCTTCTCCTTCTCTTCCTTTTATTTTCTTTTTTTATGATACTAAATAAGAAATTCAAATTATCATTTCTCGAATTTTAAATTTTAATGAAATGTCGAAAACTTCACCTAAACACACTATTAATGATACAAAATAAAACACACGAAGTGCTCATATGTTTTGTTTAGTTACCATCTAGAGGGGTAAATGGAGCTCCTCTAATGATGCTCTTAGTGCATTTTAAAACAACTAAATCAAAATTAAAACCAAAACCAAGAATTGTTATTTACTACTTTGTCAGCAGCTTTTTTCCCAGAGTCATTTGAACTGCTTTCCACTTTCAAGGGGGTGGTGGAATTGAAGAGGGTTGGACAGTAAAATGGTACTCAGACCAATCCAAGAATCATAAACGCATTCTTCTAGGTCCCAGCCAGATTTGTAGTTCCACAATCTTGTCCTAATTAAATGTCAACCAAAGCATAGCCAAACTGGAACCTACAAAATTGTTCATGTTATGGCCAGATGCTGAACAACAAAGTTTGATTTTGAAAAAACAACCATCATTATGGGAATGTACACGTGATTGAAATATTATGCCTCAATTATATCAATTGTACTTGAACTGGTAGATAATCATAGTCAGGGATATCATCGCTGGGATACATTAGTTACATTTATATATGAAAAATCGAAATCTAATGATATAACGCATGGTCTTCCAAAAGTGGAACAAATCTTAGAGGTGCGTTCAATTGATTCAATATCAATTAACCTAAAAAAGGGAGTTGAGGATTGGAATGAATGTATAACACCCATGAGCTTTAAGACTCCATTTGGTTTGTTAAATTCTTGAGAAATCAATTCCTATGCATATTTATAGGGAAATTAATGCAAAATTCCCACTAATATGTTTTGAAATGATGGGAAAGTAATTATGAAATCACTTAATTATTTTACAGTCTTTAATGATAACTAAACCCACTTAAAAAGTTGCAATGACAAATAGGTTCACTTTGTGACAAAAAAACGTAGCCACGTTATAATTTTTCCGTGTTTTTTTTTTTTTTTTAACTGGGCAAATTATTACTGTCGGACAATGACAATTAGTAATAATCATTTTGACGTTATAATACGAGTGGATATGACTTTATAAGCTTGAATTGTGTGTTTTATGTTGGTTTTATTACTTTTTAACATGTCTACGTAAAAAAAGACATAAGGTATCTCTATAAGTATTATTTTTATGCAATTCAAATAACTACTGTTGCACAGTGACAATAATTGTCACGGTTAGACCGAGCACTTGGTGAACAGTACCTAATGTTCAGTGAGTTCTGTGTCGCGCGCATTTTATTAAAGTAGACTGGACTGAGATTTAATGTAACGCGTGGAATGAATTATCAGCCTTATTTTTCAAGTAGACATTTAAAAAAAAAAAAAAATCCTTATGAAATCTCTTTTTATTTTCATTTCTATGTTTGATTTGTGCAATAATAGGAAACATACATTGTTTAGTTTTTTAATTATACCCTTATTATATATATATATTTATGGAGAAGGGTATGTAACATAATTGATATTTTCAATTGTTAGCAAGGGCAATTTAGTCTTGAAAAGTTGTAATTAATACTTTCCCATGGGAAGTGCCCAAGTTGGGTTAGGGGTGGGCGTCGGGCGAGTGGGTCGGGTGGGAGCCCAAACCATCTCCGACTAAACGGCTCGGATCTTAGTCGGGGACGGGTCGGAGACGGTCAGAAAATGGGTTGGTCGAGAAGGTGGTTTGCCTGAGGAATGGTGGTTGATGAAGGTGGTTCTTGTGCTGCAATGGTGGACGATGATGGTGGACGGTGACATAAATGGGGGTGGTTGGTGGCAGAAATGGGGGTGGTTGGTGGCAGAAATGGAGGTGGTTGCAGACTTGCAGTGCCTGAGAAGATGGTGGTTGGAAGCTTGGCGAGCGGGCGGGTCGGCTTCGACGGTCAGTGAAAGGGGGAGGGCCAACACTGGCCCGTTAGTGATCGGATGGGTCGGCTTGCAGCTTGGCGGGTCAGTGGAAACGGGCGGGCTAGGTTTGGACGGGTTGATGCCCTGTCCTAAGTTGGGTGGAGGGCTATTTACCAAAATAAAAAGAGAAAAGTTTGGTGGAGGGCTTCACTTTCACCTTTTGGAGCATCATTTTCATACAAAGTAAGAATTGTTTCCCAATGTTGCATTTACCAAACATGGGAATGAAATTATTTTTCTATTCCCAAGCCTGCCTAAGTGGCATAAGACGGGTGAAAGTAAGAGTAGAAATCCTAAATTCATATGAAGAAAAAAATTGTTCCACAGTTAGGATAAAAGTACCAACTCATGGATATGGCGAATTATTCATTGAGGAACTTACATTTCTAACCAAAGTAGAAGAGAATACTTTCTCCTTACAATTTTGCAGTGTCTACATCTGGCATCATTTTTCTTAAAGAGAAAAAAAAAATTCTGAATTTCACTCTATGTCTATGTCAAGTAGTTCTGATCTACCCAATAAAAGCAATCATATTTGAGCAACAATTTCAAAATACTGCAAAAAGTAGGAAGATGGAGTTGTTAGAGACAGAATGGAAAAGAAATAGATACATGTAAGAATTTGGGTTTATCACATCTCTATTATAATCCTAACCCAACAGATTATAGTCACAACCTTCTTCCCACTCTTTCTAGGGAAAAAGATACTGAAACAACAATAATGTATAATTCATTAAAGCAGCAACTCAAGCCGTGCAACAGATATAGCTATTGACCTTGTGGTGCTAGTCTGCATGTTGGACAATACCACTTTCCCTTGAATCTTGTCTCTGGTGTCAGCCCAACACATGCGTAATGGAACCATTCACCCCCTTGGCACTGTTCAAAAATAAAAATGACAGATACTAAGAAAACATAGTTGCAACTTGCCAATTGCATGAAACAGTATGAGCAATATTTTTATTTCTTTATAGCCAATGATAACCACTAAGATACAGTAATGAGAAACTGTTAAGATCTTTGTAATCTAGTTTAGGAAAGGTTATGCAACAAACAAAACACCAATACTCTTGTTGTTACAAATCCTGAATATATGAACTGGTTCTACGGTTTAATGATATGAATTTACTTGCAAAACATTTTCAAAGAGATGTCCTATATGCTGTGTTACAACTATGAGCCTGATCTGCTACCCTCACCTCGAAACCCACCCAGGGAGGGGAATGTCATCTGTTATTGCAGCTGGTTCTAAAGAAATTATACATTTAATACACAGAGGCATTTTATTCTAAGCAAGTAAACGATAATTTACCAGAAAACCAGATTGGAAAAAGAATATAAACAATGAAGCAAAAAGGACTCACATTTTCATTATCACAGGCAATCATATCTCCAAAAGACACCTGAAGAATCATTAATAAATTACTTTAGTTCAATACATGCAGACATTTTAAACATAACTGAAGAACTGTACAATAATAATGTGGACAAGAGTAGCTCAAACTGAAAATAGCAAAAATGTGAACTTATAGGCAGAACCTGATGGCAAATGCAGTAGGTAGGTTCATTTGGATCAATGGGCTGATCAGCATCAATGGGGACAGCATATTCCTTTTTATGGCTTCCTGGAGGAGGCATGAGCTCGAAGTCCCTATCACGCTCCCGATCCCAATCCCTATCCCTATAATCAAGCCTTTTTGATTGAGGGGTTCCATAAACAGACTTGCGTTTTTCATTTTTAGGGACTATAGGCAATGGAGGAAGAACTGCTGGTTCATCAGGTGGTATTTTTCCTTCTGAGAGAATTGGAAACAGAATAAAGAACATAAGTAGTTATCTAATTTTCTCACTCATAGAGTTCAAGATGGGCATCATCAAATCTGAACTGGCTGATATAGCCTATGGACCTGGATCCTCTACCAGTTTCATACCATGCCATACCAGACTTTAAACCTTGAGTCTCGAAATATATTTAACGGTTTAGATGACACCACATCAGCTAAAGGACCAAAACACAATATAAAAAGGAAAATAAATAAGAAAACTTTTAGCTAAGTTTGAGCATTCATGAAAGAGAGATTTGCAAAAATTACCTCCAATTCCAACAGATTTGCAAGCTCTACTCACCAAAATTAATTTTTGAAAAACATAATCAGATTAATGCACCACCACCGCCTACGCAAACTCAGCATATTTCTCAAGCGTACCCACCATACCCAGCCTACCCACCACCACCAAATTCTTCAGGCCTACCACAAATCTCACCTCTGCATCCCACCCATCAAGCACACCAGTAGAATGAGGAAGAAGAAGGAAAAAAGGCCTTTTTTTCTTTTTTCCTTAAGAGAAGAGACGGCGTTTGTTTATTACTATGTGTTTTGGTCTAAAAGCAAAGTACCTTTTAATGATGTGGGGTGATGTAAACCGTTGAATATTTTTGAACCGTCAGGACTTAATAGCTGGTATGGGTCTGGTACAAAGAAGCGTGGTAGAGGATCCAGGTCCATATCCTATAGTAAAATTTCAGTAGTATTACATCTGAATTCTGATGGTTCAGGATGACAAAATATCATGACCAAGAATGCACATCCGATATTTGGAAATCTTAAATATAACCTGTCAGGTTTTTCTTTTTCAATTAAGGGATGGGAGTTGACTTTGATTTTTCTTTCTCATCTACTTAAGTCAGTTGAGCAGAAAGTATGGCTTAATAGAGTTCAACTGAGCTGAATTTTTGATATTCTTAACTTTGCTACCTGTTTTTTTGTCCATGGTCTATTACACTTCAACTGGTCGAATTAACTGGAATATAACTTAATGCACTCTTGTTTGAAAATTTCAGGGAATGGCTTTTAATGCCTTCAACATTATAGTACACGATATTGGGAAAACAGTAGACTTTCACAAACTACTGTACCTTGCTTTAAATCGTCTGCAAAGTGATTCAGATCCTCATCAAGTCGTTTTACATGACTATCTATCTGGAACACAATATGAAAATTTCTGTAAGTTCCAAATATAAATTGTTCAGAAACCTCACAGCATTTGAAGCCAAAAACTACACAGAAGTCACAGATATGGTTCTAAACTATATTGCATTAGAATATGAGCTCACACTAGTGTCAGATACAGTGGCGTGACGCAATATTAGCCTAGTCTGCGGAGGGGCTTGCAGAAATATGATGAATTAGAGATGATCTAAATGAAACCAGATGTAGTTAAACTCTTTTCAGAAACTATATTCTGTAGCTGGAAGTACATTCTTAATGGTCACAAATCATATGCTTATCCACATGGGCAATAAAACAAGAAGTACATGAAAGTTATAATAGATTGGGGTGAGACAGAAAATGTTCTCATGCAGCTAGAATACACGATCTAATGAAGACATTACCCCATTAGATTAATAGATATCATGCAATTTCCCGATGTTTTGACGCACTAGGCCCAGTCAATAAATAATTCTTACACTTATGCCATAAATGAAAATCCCTGAATCTGTCCCTGTACATGTGGCAGATCCTTTACTGTATGTCCATCTTTGAGCACAAAGCAACCTTCCCCACAAGGTGTCATTTCCAGAATGGATATCTCACATAAGGTGGATTTATTATGTCGCATGATGTGTAACCACAGTTTCTAATGTTAGCCCTATCAGGAAAAGTCATGATGGATAGTTTAATTCGATGGGTTTGAGTCGAGTTTTGATGCTCCGTCCTGCACCAAGTTGGCAGTAAACCCATGTGAAAATTGGCCAACAATATTGTGAAGGTTTTGGGCATTTGTGCTTAGTAGAGTGTCTAATCTGGCCATGGGTGTTGGCATGGATGTAGGCATCTTGCCGAACCACATGAAAATGTTGGTGTTCAATGTGTGGATGGTTTTGCTACATATTTTTCTGTCTACGTGCTTATTTTTTTGGAAATTTGCATTCAATCAAGTGAAACGTGTTAGCACAAGAAAATTCAAACACTAGAACTTGAACTTCAGCTAGCTAGAATTAATGCAAGGTTTAGTCCACAGTGAAACTAAGCTTGCATAATTTATCAACACTATAGGGCCCAACAAATTCTTCTAATATCCAAAGCATCAACTTAACTAGAATAATAATTAAAAAAATGCTAGGTATTAGAATGTACATCACTTGGTAAAACTGTAAAATGCATTTAATCTTTAGATAGCCTCTCACACAAAATGAATAGATTTCCAGTAAAAGGCTAAATATATAAAATTGAATAATTGTGTTATGCTTAACGCAATATGAAATATTAATAAGGTTTATAGGTATAGCATACATATGATTAGAATTAAAATGATACACCTTACATCATATGAGATAAGATACGACATTAAATCATTGTTGTTAGGTGAGATTTCAATGCTAAGAAAAGAAAGCATAAAATAATTCACTTAAAAATCATTATTTAGTAAAGCTTAAGAGATAAAACTTTATCTCATAACCAAATGTTATGATGATTCTAAAGATTAGGAAATTACAAACGACGTAGGAGCTTAATTTAAGAATAACGTAAGGAATAGATGTTAGGAGACTAACCGCTTAAAGAAAAAGAGGCTTGGCACATGTTACATCAATAAGAACAAAAGAACAGAAATATTAAAATGAAAAATTGGTCAAGTCCAATTTACCCCCTCTAGGATGCATTTCATGCTCAGTCTCTCATGGAGCATTTAACTGTCATGGAGAAGAATTCTAGCAAAAGGACAAGTGAATTTTAACAGAAGCTCCTGTTTTAAAGCCTTGTTCGTTCAAGGATAGGGTGATGCCCCTATTGGTTCAACATAATGTGTTTCGGAAACATAATTTTAATTGAATGGCACAAGCTTTTGATTCTTGGGTTCAGAGTATATAAAATTAGCTTATGTCAGGGACAATACCAGACAATAGGACCTTTTACCCAAGCACGGCTCCATAGGAATTTCCCTAGTAGTCACTTAATCATTCTCTACATTACTATAAAGAATTCCCAGAAAGCTTCACCTAAAATGTGAATCATCCAATTTAAATTATAAATTTATCACACATTTGGTATTTAAATTCTCTATCAAACAACAGAAATTACCCCATAATAGAATTGCACCAATTATAGCACAAAATGGAAAAAAGAAAACAGTAAAACATGAAGCATAACATCTGAGCAGCCCATTTCTTAACTTGATAAAATTTGAGAATACCCATCCTAAGTCCATGGACAAATATAGTAAACGAAGAAGCTTACCAGGTCATAAGCTTGTTGTGCCAACAAAACCTTCTCAGTACATAGACTCAACGCATTATCCTGATTCGCCTCAATTTCTTTTCGCATCTTCTCAATCGCTGCTTCATCTTCTTCATTATAACTATTGTTATTATTGCTCCATTTCTTCGAGCTCTGTGAAGACAATCCCAAACAGTACTTAGTCTGCTGCCTTGTCTGGTGTATCAGGGCTTATTTCCAAACACAATAATTCATTCACTTATCAGAATTTTCAATTGTAAGACTACAAAACCAAAAACCATAAAAAATCAAAAGAGAATGAAGAACATGACTTACATTGGGAGCGTTCGTCGAGTTCTCGGACGGTGTTGAGGAGCCTCTGGAGCTCAGCAGGCAATGTGCTTGCGTCTTTGGAAATCCAAATGCAAATTCAAATTCACACGAAATTCAGTTCAATTAAATCACTTCTAAAAATAAAAATATTAGAAATACAACTGATGAATTGAATAGGAGCTTACATTCAAGATAGTCGTCGACGTACACTCCGGTTCGTGCGATTGCCATTGCCGGAATTTGGGGATTTTTTCTATCTAGGGTTTCACTGCGAATTCTTGTTCGAACGAGAGAAAGTTGGAGAAACGGCGTCGCTCATTGGTCTCTGTTTGTTGGTATATACATATTTGGGGGAAAAATATAAGCTTTTTTGGGATTTGAGGTGGGTTCGAAATCGAAACCTAGTTTTGTTAAATTTTTGTCGGTGATTTGGTTTTGAAATTTTGGGTTTTTGGAGAGGAGACTAGGTTGGGAAGGAAGGAAAGAAAGAGAAGAAAAAAAAAAAGAAAGGAAAAAAAAAAAGAAGGAAAGAAAAAGAAGAAGAAAAAAAGAAAATAAAAAAAAAAGAAGAAAAAAAGAAAAAAAAAAGTAAAAAAGAGAAAAAAAAATTAAAAGGTCTAGGGTTGATTGGGGTTTGAGGTCTTTGGGCAATTGTAAAGAAAAAAAATAGTTTGGGTTTTTATTTGGTCTTTTTGGAGTTTCGTTTAGTTGTTTTTAAACCCTAAATTTGTAAACTCTAATATATTTCTATATAAAAAATAATTTAAAATACTCCCAAAAGCCTAAACCCTAATATCATATACCATATCCTAGTTTGAGGTTTTTGGGCAATTGAAAAAAAAAATGATTTGAGATTTCGTTTGGCCATTTTAGGGTTTCGTTTAATTGTTTTTAAACCCTAAACCAATAAACTCTAATACATTTTTATATAAAAAATAATTAAAAATATCCTAAAGGGCCTAAACCCTAATATCCTATACAATATCTTAAATAATATAGAGTATAGATTATAAAGTATATAGAATTTAGTGTATATATTATAGAGTATAAAGAATATATTAATTTTATTTATTCATTATACTAATTTTATTTCACAGTATTTACCTTCAGCGCGCATTATATTTATTTTATATCACATGAAACTTACTATATAATTTGGTTTCTTCAATGTTTTTTATCAATGTAGTAGATAATATGTTAAATAAACATATAGTAAAGTTTCATTCAAAATTTTTGTATTTTAATAGTAATTTCCATTGTTTCCGTCTAATTTATGTCGAAATTTAAAAATTTTCGAAATGTCCGTCGAAATTTCCATCGAAATTTCCATCAAAATTTCCTCGAAACCCGAAATTTTTTATTCCTTGAATACCACCCATACTAATGAGAGTGTGTGCAATTACCACCTGTAATTTTTTTTTTTGGACAATTAACCACCTAAACTTTCACTAATGTGACAATTAACCACCTCCCATTAGTTTATATTCAAATGAGCGTTAAAAACATGCACGTGAGAGGGCAACTTCGAAAAATTAGCCCTAAATGCATGTCTGAAAATTGATCTCCCCTAGTACGAATCTTAGATCTCCTTTTCGAAAAAGATCTAAAGTTAGAGCGAGGCACACAATCAAATTGATTCTGGGGTCTGATTTTTGTTGTGGGCTGTTGACAAATTGAATACAAAATTGAAGGCTGTTGGAAATCTCGACATCTACAAGTTTCAAAGATGAGCAATGAGCGATATAGATCTATTGGGGACCCTCATATCACTAGTAAATGTCTCCCCCTATGCATCGACATCGTTCTTGTTCAATTTTTTTTTTTATTTTTTTATTCTTTGAACTTTGTTGGGTTTTGTCCGAATGTGGACATGGATTGGAGAGATTCGTTTGAATTTTTTAGGGTTTTAATGTTAGTGGTCCTTTTCTGTGTGATTAATTTAAATCCTTGCTTTTTTCCAATAGTAGAAGAAGATATATTAACTGAGATAACTGAATTCCTTAGCCCTTACAATATCTTCCCACTAACATTCGTTAATCCTCTTACATTTTATTTTATTTATTTTTCTGATCCAACATTATTAATCCTCTTAGAATGTTCGTATGAATGATTTTCAACATATTGTGGAATTGATTAATATCAACAAAGAAAGTTGATATATTGCATTCATTTAACAGAAATATCCAATATGTGTCATGATTGATTAACCATCCTTTCGTAAAGCACTCAATAAATCCAAGTTCAATAAATTAACGACGCAATATTTTTAATGTTCAACATTAAGGCAACTTGAAGTTGTATGTTTATTATTAATTCATGTGTGAGAAAGTGTGGTTGTTGGGTTCATGTAGTAGGCTATTGATTGCTAAGTTGGTATAATTAAAATGCAGTATAGTATGTGTTGAATGATAATTTGGTTTAATTGAACATGTATTCCCATGGTTTAATTGCCTTTTCCTAATAACTTGCTGTTAAATGAGTGTCAAAAGTTAGTATAATTGAAATTACTTGCTGTTATTCATGTCAATTCATTTTCTTTATGAATTACTATTTGTGACAATATATTATTGCAGAGGGTCCATTTTCTCACTTGTTTACACAAGAATTACACCATGGGGGCCAGCTTGTAGACTTATAGAGGCAAACATCAGTAAATGAGCCTCAACCTCTTGCTCAATCACATCCCCAACCAAAATATGAGGGTGGAGATTTTTATGGTATTGATATAGACCAAGTTGAGAGTGGATATTTTCATGATGTTGAGTTACGAAATGCTGAAGGAGAAGTTGACGAAGGAGGTTTGCATGATATTGAGGTAAGAGAAGATAAGGGTGACGAATAAGTAGAATAAGATGAAGACGTACTTTGTTGACTCTGACTATGAACAAAGCCGCGCGTGCAGATGAAGAAGTTGTTCAGGAGGATGACCTAGCTTATCAAGAGCATTTTGAGGGTGCTAATAGTGAAGATATCCAAGGAGAGCTTCCCCCAGATGAGCCACTCTCTGATGATGTTGATTCATATGATCTTAAATCTCTAGATATCAATGAGTCTAATGAGGATGAGGAACAAGAGAGAAGGGGGATTAAGAAGAAAAAGCTATCATGGTCTAAACCATTCAGGAGAGAAACAAATTTTAGAACCATTGAACTTAAGTTGTGGCAATATTCTTATTCTAATTCTGAAGATTTCAAGGCAGTTGTTAAGGAAAGCTTCATAAACAATGGATGCTTGTACAAGTTTATTATTAATGACTGGTACAAGGTTTAGGTAAAGTGCAAGGCAGAGGGTTGCCCATGGTATGTCTATGCATCTATGAACAAGCCGAGGTCGATTGCCCCCTGTATGTCAAGACTTTCCAAGGAACTTGTTGGATGAAAATAAGCATAGTATAAAAAGCACTTGGTTGGCTGAGAGATATAGTGATGATCTAAAAAGTAACAGTAAGATGGATGTTCACTACAACAAAAATGTCGATAGATATCAGTCGTGGACTGATATCTATTTGAGTAGCCGTCTGATATAGCGAGTCGTGATATCTAATGTTCACATTTTAGATATCAGTTTTAAACTGATATGTAAACATTGTTTATATATCTTTTTTGATATTATTTCTGATATCTATAAAATCCGAATATCAATAATTCTGATCAATACATATCGTATTTGAGGTAGAATATGATATAAAACCATGATATCAATATCAGATTTGAAGTAGAATATGATTTAAAATCTTAGTATCAATATCAGGTATATAATAAAATCTGATATGTAATCTCGATATCAATATCAGGTATGGAACATACTCTGATATCTAAATATTGTTTATATATCAGGTCTGAGAGAGAATCTGATATCAAAATGACATAACATTTCAGTTTTTAGACCAAAACTGATATTGTTTATTATTTCAAGTTTAAAAAAAAAATTTAGAATGTATGATATATATTAGTTTTTTTTTTTCACCTAAAAAGGATATCAATGAATTAAATATACAATTGTGCCTGTATTGTGAAATGGCCTGAAATTTGTGCAAGTATAAAATCTTTCATTCCCATATATTTCATATTTCAATTACCAATAACATTCAAAGTACCCAAAAAAAGATTACAATATAATATCCAACAAGTACGTAGTTCTATAGTTAAGGAAATACATAAGGAATTACTAAGGTATGACTGATGGTACTAATTTGAAGATCCGAAGCAGACAACTTCATCTAGCTAGTGGAGTAGAATCATTTACATCTTAAAGTTGTGTTGATTGAGACTAAATATACATAAACTCTTCTCATGAACACTAGACCTGCAAAAGCATAATGCAACGGTCTTCAATATTATTGGCTAATATACTGAACAAATGGTCCAAGATTTAAAAACAAAATCACAACAATACACACAAGGAAAGAATCTATTCCCAATGTTGTACATAAAAAATAAAAAAGTTGGTAGTGATGAATATAAGGCAATTAAAGGCAAACTGCAAAGGCAACCTGCGCCCAATTAAAGGCAAAAGCAAAGACAATTTTCCCAAGTATCAAAATAAGAGATATCTTCCAAGTGTTAGTAACTGAGCAAAGCATCACCACCAAATCAGAAAAAAGAACCAGTTCATAACAAAATAACAAAATGCAATAGCCAGACCAAAGAACTCAATAATGAAAACAACAATGCAATTTCAAAACCTCCAAAATTGATGAACTGGCATCCAAACTCAAATAAAATCATAACCATATAAGCAAGCAGCTCAAAACTAAAATAAAATCCTCACCTTGTCTGGAAATCCTTAACCAACTAGAAATAAAATCCAGAAAACAACCCAAAAATCAAGATAGAAAAAAAAAATAAACAGCATATGAAATAAACCAACATATGAACTGACCAAAAGTAGGTAAGACACAAGTATATTCAACCCAAAAAAAAAAAAAAACAATTGGACATGAATAACTAAATGGTCTATATACGAGGGATAAGCATAACATGGTTGAACTTGTAAGAATGGTTGGGAAATTAATATTGAAATGCTGATACAATATTCCTGCAATTTACCATAAGGACTCGTGTCATAATTAAGGGCAGTCTACTCAACTGACTAAAAAAACCATATAACCAACAAAATTAAAGAAATACAAAAAGCTAGAAGAAAAAGGCTGTAAAACTTTAACATACCTTGGGCGTACAGACTCTGCAATATACTTGGTCATGTATGTGTAGACAGCCCTACTTAGACAATATATCTGGTATACATACCTACGAAGACAATATATACATGAGAAACACTTAAAAAATGTAAAACAGAGCAGCTAAGTTGTGCCAAGCAAATCAATCCACAACCAAGCCTTGTCCTTAAAAATAGAGTCTGGATGTCTATTGAGTCCTTCAAAAAAAGTGAAGGACCAATCTTCTAGAACAAAAAAGCTAGGGATCATCATTGTCAATTTCTTCCTAACCTGGTAACCAGTAGCCCAAGAACATGGTCAGACCAGCTAATATAACAAGAAACTCAACTATTAGTGACTAATACCACTAGGCCTTTTGTCATTAAGTTCCATCATTAAATTCTTGGCAGTTCATCATTAGTGTTCTAATACATAAGTGTTTCAAACTCAAAAAAGAGTCTGGCAACCTTGGGTCAAGGACAAACAATGGCATCCATATATACCTTCAAGTTTTACTGATGTCATTCAAGTCCTTACATTTGTAAGCTATCTTAAATTCAACATTTGTTAAACCATATTAAAGTAATTCACCATCACAATATTTGATATTGAGGATGTTAATAGTGCAAGGGAACAGTTACTACTGCTTGTAGGATGGATAAGGTCAAAATATATTATATCGGACGGCCAAAAATTAGACCAATTGAATTCTGTCTGTTATAATTATAATTTTAATAATTTTAAATAAAAATTATAAATAAAAAAAAGTACTTCTGAATTGATCTCATCCTTTCTTCAATAATTTAAATAATAATTTAAATTATTTTTTGTTGAGTAATAACTTAATTGTTCAATAAAATACTTCTTGTAAAAATATCAATAACCTGTTGTTTTCACTTACGAAAAAGAATTATATATTAATTCATGAATTATGACACAAATTCGAAGACATTTAGACATATCAAATTAATCTACTATGGCATATGTTCTCATCTGAAGTCCCTAACAAATACTTGGTTCACTTGTTTAATTAATTAGAAAACTTCTTTGTGATGTAAATGGAGGATGTATGTGCAGATTGGTGAACTTCAAGAAATCATAATGCTGATAATGTTAATATGTTAATCAATTTATTTTAGGGGAACCTCAACTATTTGCAAACATCCATAAGAAAAATTCTTCATTTACAGACAAATTGAATAGCCCTGAGTTTGTCCAAAAGGCAAAGTAATATATATTACCTGTATCAAATTAACCGCTTTCTTAATTGACTGCCCATCCAAATAAACTCAAACCAATTAACAAGAACAGAAGGAGGTGTAATAGGATTTGCAAGATCCATGAAAACCTAAAAGAAGGAAAAATTCAGAAACCAAATTATCCTTTTTACATCTGAGAAAAACTGCAGCACTTAATCAAATTATTAGTTTCGTTCTTTGCAATAAGAAATAGATTATATAAAGCACCTACTGAGTAAACAATCAAATCAAGTTAAGAGCAGGAACTACACCTATTGAAAAATTTCTATAGGTAGATAGACAAACCATGTTACAATTATCTCACATCAGTAAACCATAAACATCTAATTCCCATAGTATGCTTTAGAAAGCCAATTAGTGTTGTCTTTCACATCTTTGTAACTAGCCTTGCCTGACAGCAAAGTACTGCAAATAAATGCATTGAAGTGTAAGCATAATATATTTAGTGGATCAAATAACCAAATATGTCAAATAGATTAACTAAAAAAAAAGTAAGAAAATTACCTGTACATCTAAAGCCAGTGGCTGCCAATATCTAAGGCAAGCAATTAATTAGAGAATAACTAAGCCAGGTCTGCATTAATATGCAAGAAAACTTACCTGACTGAGCATTCGGGGAGCAAAGCTCTGTTTCCATTAGTGCTATCCACTACAAATATAAGACCATCGTGGAAACCATATGTATACACACCACATAAGTATTAAGTACCCATTTATCAATAACAAGACAGAGAAGAAAATATTTTTCATTCATAATTGGGGCATATATCAACATCTCATTGTGTTCACACACATTCATGTACATGCTTTTGATCGAAATTCATCACCAGCGAGTGAGTTACCACTTGTACATGTCTAGTAATTATCTGAAGATTCCAAGGAAGAGAAAGAAAGAAAGAATTCAGATGATGGTTACCACTTTTGCTTTTTCTTTCTTTTTTACTGCATAAACAAAGAATCTGACTTATAGCAATTGATGCAGAATAATTATGCGAGGAAATGTAGTTGTATGTAAAAACCATGTCACTTAGTATTATTCTTTGTTAGTCTGCTCATTAAGTTGTTGCAATAATCAAATAAACTTTGTTTCTAAAGAAGACTGAGAATTAGAAGACTAATAGAACACAGTTAAAACAACTAGGAAATAGGTAAGTCAAGGTAAATCTCGTGCATCATCAGTAACCCAAAACCTTTGCAAATATATATAGAGGTAGGATTCTAGTAAAAAAAAAAAAACATCCAGAATGGTTATGAAAAGTAATATCACATTCTTTTAAAAGCAAATTAAATGGTATTCTGCTATCTGTCTAACCAAAAGCAAGATATAATATCATCTACATCATTCTCCAACCACAAGGAATATCCTCTCACAGCTATGAGGAGGCAAAGATAGAGCACATTCATTGCCTGCCTCTAGCTTTCCTTAGATTGAAAACATTGATCATAAGCAATTGTATAAAAAGCAGAAATCTGATAGACTCACCAGGAAAATCAGATGACCCACATCCTTCTCTCTTTCATGGTGAAAATTTTATGAATAAAAGACGGGATCAAATGGGTAACACAAAATCCCATTAATTAACAAAATTTGATTAAAAAATGGGTTATATTCTGTTTGCTATAAGATAAAGATTTAGAGAGGTAGAATAATCCAATTTCGTAAAAAGATATTAATTAAGAACAAAACCCCTACCCAAACCATAACCCATCATTGACAAAGTCACAAAACCCCAATTCCCAAATATAAAAAAAAATCCTAACTCCCAAAATTTCAGAGACAATAAGCTAAGCCACCAATCAGAAATATAGATAAATGAATAAGCTAAAATCAGTAATTGAAGACCCTAAATCAAACCCCTAACCCGTGAGTCATTGAATCCCCAAATCAAAACCCTAACCCTAAATCCCTAATTTGAAATTTCAGAGATGAGACATACCTTTTGATTTTGGGAGAGATGAGAGTGAGAGATGAGATCGAGAGTGAGATCGAGCCTCGTGGGTGTGGGTGTGGGTGTGGGTGGTCTCGAGACTGGGAGAGAGGCGAGATCGAGACTTCGAGAGTGAGATCGAGAGAGATCGCGACTGGGTACTGGCTGGGTGTTTCTGGAAATGGGAGATCGCGACTCGCGAGTGACTAAGTGAGAGCTGAGAGTAAGAGTCTTTGACTTGACTCATATATGCTGTGATGATGAGAGAGAGGAGGGAGAGAGGAAGCTTTTGGGAGTGGTCTTGTCGCCATCAGCCGCCGGACGAGAGAGTTCTCGCCGGAGAAGATGATCGGTGGGAGAGGGAAGAGAGAGATAGCAGAGAGAGCTAGATCGAGAAGAGAGAAATGTGAGAGTCAGGAGAGAGAAAAAATTTAAGTAGGAAAAAAAAAAAAAACATATCAGGTGTGTTTGAGTGTTGGGACAAAAAAATTATAAATGGTTTGTTAAGATATCAGTTAACAGTTTAAACTGATCTTTTTATAAATTAAAAAAAAAAGAAAATATTATATATCAGGTGATAAAAACCATGTGATTTCTATTAGAGTTTAGAAATCAGCTAAAAAATTATCTGATATTATAATTTTTATAATATCAGTCAACTTCAAATCTAATATAAAATTGGTGATATCTATTAACAATTTTGTTGTAGTGGTTGGAGAAATTAAATCAAAGGTTAAGAAGCACTACATGTCAAATATTTCAAGATGTCAAGCATATAGAGCTCGAAGCAAGGCAAATGTGAAACTTGTTGGGTCTTACAAGGAGCAATCACTACAAGAAAAGCTTTAATAGATATCACTAAAAATATATCGGTTTTAAAAAAATCGATATTGTCAAAGTTTTTTATATCAGTTGGATTTTTAGTTTTCTAAAAATGATGTCTAAACACATTTATATATCGCCAAGTTTTCAAATTTGATAACTAAATTTTTGGGCAGAAATTAAAATTTTATAATAATCGATATCTAAACCATAAACTGATATTAATTGTTTCAGCTAAAAATCAAATATACAAATTTTTGCCACAGCTTAAATGTTTTGACTTAAGTTAGACCCGATACTCCCCCTCTCAACACAATTAACACAGAAACACTCTCAGTCTCAGACACTCCCTCTCACCTTGAGCTCTCTCTCTCTCTCTCTCTCTCTCTCTCTCTCTCTATCACCCACCCACAGCCCTCGCTGTTGCGTCGCCGTTCTCACAGTCCTTGTCACCGTCGCGTCGTTGACCTTGGCGATGACGTCGGCCCTCAAGAGCTTTCTCTGCCTCGCTCATCGTCTTGGGTTGCAGCCAAAAGGTAAGATTAGTCATCTCGATCTCCTGGGTTCTCTCTTTCTCTCTGTCCTCGATCTTCTCTCTATCTCATCATGGGTTCTCTCTTTCTCTCTGTCCTCTTCTCTCTTTACTGAAATTTGGGTTTCAAAATTTGGGTTTTCTATTTGTTTAGGTTCTTCTTCAAATTAGGGTTTTTCCCGGTGGTATTTGAGGAGGTTGAAGGATCTTGTTTTGGGATTTTCAACAGAAATCAACTGGTCAGAGGTAAGAACTCCTTTTTTATTTCTGGTGTTCATATGGGATTAACTCGATTCACATTCAGTGCATGCTCTTCTAGGCATGCTCCATCTTGTATATCACCAAAAGTTTATAAATTAATCATTTACAAAGTAAGTTATTTGTTACTTGCTTTACCATTGCAGAACTTGATTTTCGGTTCCCAATTGGAGCACCAGTACATGAGATTCTTGCACTTTTGTCTACAAATTAGCTGTTGAATGTTTTCTTAGAACAAAATAAACATCTATTTCATTCCAAGTATTCTCGCAAGTGCACGAATCGCATCAGTAGCAAAGCGTACAAGCACGAGGTCGATCCCACAGGGAATGGTTAATAAACAACAAATCAATTCAAATAATCACTAGAATAACTAAATGGGGGGTTTAAAGAGATGAAAACGCACGCACACACCCTTTATTCTATCTTGCAATGTTAAGTTTTCAGTTTCAAATCAGATAAGCATGTAATAACCATCCAAGGCTAATGACAATTAATTTAAACACAATGTATTAAAGTTTGACTGCTAAAAATGTTTGGCTAGTTATTTTCTCGCAATTGTTCTCCTAAGGCATATACTAAGAGCTTCTTGGGCCTTCCTTAATCAGTTAACTTACATGTTCCCTAGTTCAAGCTAAGGCAGCTGTTACCCATGTAAGAGTCATTAAGATCCGTGAGAACGTCAATCATGCACAACATATAAGCTTTGACTATTTCCTTATAGAGGTCGCCCAACCTCATTACCAAGAATAATCCCTTATTCTCTTGTTACTTGTGGTTTAGTGTCTTTGACTATTTCACAGCTAAACCTAACGAATAAACTAGATGCAATTACCCTAAGGTGGCCAGTCAAATGATGCAAACAACTAGTGATGGATTCTAATAGATAATGAAAATTTAATACACGCAAACATCAAACTAATCGATCAAGAGACAGATAAACGATTTGTTAAAACATGCAAATCCATTAATCAACCTACAACTAACATGCAAGATAAAATAAATAAACCTACATAATTAAATTAAATAAAAGAAAACAGCAACTAATAACAAAATCCCAATTCATATTAATGCAAAATTCAGAAACACAAACTAAATAAAATCAGAAGCATAAACTAAGCATAAAATCAGAATTCTAGAAGAAAAGGAAAACAAAAATCAGAGAAACATCACAATGGTGGCTGCGACAAGGAGAGAAGAAGAAGGAAGCACCTAGCAAGCAGGAGGAACTCACGGCAAGGTGAGCTAGGGCTTGCGGCAAGGGCTGGTTCCTTTCCTCTCTCACTTGTCACGCCACCTTCTCTCTCTAACTCTCTCTGAATTTCGGATCTCTCTCTCTCTAACTTTTTGAAAATAAAAACCAATGAAAACTGAAAATTAAAACTAGGAGAAGGGTCTAGGGTTCTGAAGGTATATGATATATTTATAGAGGTGCAATCCTTGAGAGGCAAGGAGAAGGTTTCTTGCGGCAGCAGCTAGGGTTAGAGGCACCATGGGCTTGCGGCAAGAGCTTGGCCTTGTGGGCTTAAGTGAGTCATGCAAGGGCCAGCTAGGGTTCCTCTTCCTTGCACATGGGCTGCTGGTCTTGGGCTATGGTCTTGGCGCATTGGGCTTGCAAAATGTGGGCTAGGGTTTCACTTCATGGGCTGCTACCTTGAGGCTTGCACATTGGGCTTGCATCTTGGGCTGAAGTGGCTTGCATGGCATGCATGTGCATGCATGGGCTGCCACCTTGGATCATGCGCATTGGGCTTGGGCTGCTAGGGTTAGGCGCATGCATGCATGCATGATCCCTCTTGACTTCGGCATGACCTAGGCCCAAGGCCCATTTGACTTGTTGACTTGTCATCTTTGACCCTTGACCATTGACTTTGACTTCCCATTTTGCCCCTAATTTTCATTTGAATTTGAATTCATTTCTTCCCTCCATTCATTTCCATGGATGTCCACCACCTTCTGGAAGCTCCTGGAACCTTGACTTTGTAGAGTTAACTTTGACCAACATTTCCTAGTGCAACTAGGATTCCTTGTAAATGAAAGATTCCTTATCCATTTCGACTTCTCGTAATGACCATATTGCCCCTGGGGTCTCCTAGTGTCATTAGGACTCCTTTCCCTAATAGGGTTAGGTTTCCTAGTTCAACCAGGATTTCCTGTTTCAATCATGATTTCTCATTTTTGGCTCCGCAATGATGGTTATGGAATTGATGTTTCCTAGTGTGACCAGGAATCCTCATTTGACTAGGATTTCTGCACTTTTCTGGTTTGACCAGGATTTCACTCGTTTTCCTAGTTTGACCAGGAAATGTCCCAAAATGGCTCCATTTGCTTCCTTTTCTTATTTCTGCTTCATTTGACCTGAAAATACAAAAACAAGACAAGAAACACAAAATATCGAGTTTTAACACTCTAGGTTAAGGAATTAGTATCATAAAGTGATGCAAAATGCACACTCATCATTAGCTTAAGGTAAATTTTCCAGCCATGACTGTCACTGACTTTGCCGCAAGCCTCATTATTGTCATGTCTTATTTTGGAGACGTGCTTTCCATTTATTTTTTTATTTTTGGTAGCAGTATGGCAAATGGTTAATCCTACCATTTGTAAATTAAGTTCATTTACAAATTGGTGCCTTGGTTGAGCTTGGATGAGTGGCTCTTTGTTTACTTATCTTTCTTTTCAAATTCACCTGATTATGTGGCCTCTGCTTTGAGAAGAGTAAGAGAAACCCAACTAATGTGCACTCTTTGTTACCCTGGAAAACATCTTCCCAAGAAAATGTTATGTTTGCAATCTCATATGTGTTTTCCATCTTTGGACTGTTTACAGATATCAACATGGCGAAGTAGAGGATGTCTTCCTGTCGTGATTGAAGGTACGACTTCGATTATTGAAATTCAGCAAAAAGATCCTCACTTTATGTACTATACCTTTTATTCTCAAATTTACAAGCTTACATTAGGCCCATTTGGATCAACATCTTATATCTTGGCCAAAAACTAAAGTTGGGGCAAGTTTATAATTTGGGGTATGGTTACTGGGTGTGGGCCAACCATTGAAATCAAATTGTGACAGTTAAGGTGGGAAAATTATGGCCATGAAATTGTAAGTCATTACCAATATATATGTGGGTAACAGCTTGCAAGAGTCATTAATTTTGTTTAATTGTTAACTTGGCCAAAAACTAAACCTGTGTTGCTCAGAATCCAGTTTACTGTGGCTGGAGAAATGGAAATATGGTAGACCACTGGCAGGTTGTTAGACCACAATGGTAGTGTATAGATATAGCATATGTAGATTTCTAAGTTAGAAACGGTAACATAGTGTCTCTAAATTTTCAAAACTATAACCTTCTTTTGCCTCAAATTATATTACTTCACATTGGTGTTTTAATTGTAAAAAATTGTAAAGAAATTTCCAAATTGCCAAGTATTTTGGAATTGAAATGTCTTCAGTTTGCATTTTGATTGCCCCATATTGTGATTTGTTATTGAATGGTGAATCTGCATCAAACTCATAATTCAGAAAATTTGATAGACATTTTGCGTGTGTGATTTTTGGTGAAGTAGAGCAAATGCAGAAGGTGGTGATCTTTTAGGGCCCGTTTGGATTGAGAATTTGGATTTGGATTTGAATTTCAAATTCATGTATTTCAAATCCTAGGGCCCGTTTAGATTGAGAATTTGGATTTTGTAACGCCCCGATCCTTGGGCCTATAAATACACTGAAACTTTGTCCTTTAAACCTCTTTTCAAAGAATGAGCCATGCACTTAACATAATAAATAAATACATTTGATAAATCAGAGTGTGAGCCCAAAAACATGTATGTAAAAATCACTGTATAGAATCAGTTAAATCAAAACATAGTAGGTCCCACTGCCTCAACTTCTCCTCACTGCCTCCTCAGCCTGCTTAACCTGCAAAACATTAACCACACTGCACCATATCCACGGTACACCGGGTCATTCAAACAAATAACCCGGTAAGCTCACTAGAGCTCGTATGAGTGAAATGACTTAAACAATACTCCTCAAAATAATCCTTCAATTTCCATGCTGAAAATAATCCACAATAAAACCCATAAATATTCAATCACACAATAATTTCATCACCAATCATCCAAGCATCAAAATAAATCATAAATCCTCGAATTCACATCTTAAATCCATCAATAAATAATAATCCTCATTCTGGCAAATCAATTGCCTAAACGTCAGCTATTAACCTCAATCTCGAATCATTCACATCCTAACTTATAACCTCAATGCATAATCCATTCACCAATTCCATCCTCAAGATTCAAGCCTAGACTTACCAAGTCCTAGTCAAATCAAGTCCTAGCAATCAAATACACACAAGCACACAAGCACACAAAGCAACGAAATAGACTATCTAATTTCACTCACTGTTTAACCACGTAAAATGACGAAAATGCCCTTCTTGGCTCCTTTGCTCGGATCTCAAATCCGGCAGCATAACGGCATCGGGAATGAGATTTCCCGAGCCCGTGTACCTGTTAAGACCAGACAATCCATAAATACAATTCAGAAACACAATTGGGCCACTGAACGACCGAAACGGGTGGCCGCCACCACACACGGTGGCTGCCCCACCCCAAACAACACACAAATTCACACCAAAAACAACGACGGACCTTGAAAAGACTCCAGGAGTTTCCAAAGAGGCACAACGACCGAGAAAAACCACCAAAATCGCCGCCACACAAGGCAGAGCTACAGTGGCTGCGGCTGCAAAATAGGGAAATCAAAATCGAATCACAAGTGGGTCAAACTAAGTACATGGACACGAAGGAGACATCGAGAGGAGCCAAAACGATACCTGGGTCGATGGCCAATTCTCGCCGGAAATGGCCGAAACTGGCCGGAGAAGCCATCGGCCTTGGAACTTCGATTCGCCGTCGTGGGAGGTTGTCGAAGCTAGGGAAGAGTACGGGGAGGCTCGCCGAGACGAGAGGGAGAGGATCCAAGTGGTGGGAAGTCGCGGCGTCGCCGGAAAATCGAGATCGCCGGCGAGGAGGAGCTCAGCTGTTCTGCGTCGTGTCTTCGTCGTGGGTGATCGGCCGGAGAAACGGAGGCCACTGGGAGAGAGAGAAGAGGGAGGCAAGTAGCATGGGCCAAACACCCAGCCCAGCCGCCGCCGGACGCGCCGCCACGCGCCGGTGGCAGGAACGGCGAGGGTGAGGGGCGAGAGAGAGACTGACGCGCGGGGGAGAGAGAGAAAGACAGAAATGAGGAGAGAGAGAGGAAATCTGACCTTTGGGTATTTAAAACCCACTTTCGTAAAATTTACAAGTTTGCCACTCACTTCACATGTCCGTATCTTTCAAACCGTAACTCCGATTGACGCGTGCCGCGTGTCTACGAACTCGTGGGTTCGAGACCTACCTAACGAGTCCAAAGTCAAAATCAAAAGCCCATTTATTTTGAAAGTCAACTTTGGATCAAGCCCAATTTAAAACAAAAATTAAAAATTAAACCAAACCTTTTAAATTTCCAAATAAATCCCCAAAATTCTTAAAATAAATTCGCAAAATATTTAAAATAACTCCTTGAAAAATACGGGGTCTTACAATCTACCCTCCTTAAAAAAATTTCGTCCTCGAAATTCCCAAGGGAAAGTAAAAGCTGAACAACTTCACACAACACAACAAACACAAGCAACAACAAATCACACTTCAAAGAAACTCTTTTATTTAAAAGAAAACTTAAAATAACGTGAGCAAGAATGAGAATAAAAATACGATGACGATTCAAAACCTTCACTTGAGAACTGTAGGTAACGAGCTTGTCGTGTTCCATCCGCATCCGTTTTCCAAGATCTTTGAGTGCATCTAGCTTGATCTTCGATTCTTTCGAGTAGCTTGCCTCAAACCTCGATGACTCTGAATTCTCCATCTTCAGAACTTTCATCTTCATGTGCGAGTCGTTCACCCACTTCTGAAGCGTTGCCACTTGAGATCGCAAAACTATAGTCGCTGAGTTCTAGCAAACAAACAACAGCCAAGTCCTACCTAGCTACTACCTCGAAAACCCTACTTACTCGGCGAACTAACTCTTCAACCAATTAAAAAGTACTACTCCACTAATTCTCTTGAACTTTTGGTCTCTAACTAATAATCTTACTCCATCTTTCCAACTTTTCTAAATTCAAACCTCTTACTAAGTCTCCAACTTCCAACTTTCCTGAACTTGCTGAGGAGCAGAGAGGCGATGGCAGTGCAGGGGACATTTCTCAAAACTTTCTCAAACATTTTCATGGCTCAAATAAAATACATTTCTGAAATCACTTGAAAACCATTTTCTTTCTCAAACTGGCTTTCACAAACATTTCCTGAACTGATTTTATCAAATTGATTTCTCAACTGATTTTCTCAAACTGGTTTCTCAAACACTTTCTCAACTGATTTCCTCAAACTTTCTGTAACATCACCATTCCTCACCCGGGCAGTGTGGGATCACTCACTTCTCCTCACCTGGTAGCTTGCCACTGCCTCGCGCAGCCGCCCACTCAGGGTCTTGGTCCCTGGGTCTTGCAATCCACACACTTCCGGCCGGGTCTAGCTCTGATACCATTCTGTAACGCCCCGATCCTTGGGCCTATAAATACACTGAAACTTTGTCCTTTAAACCTCTTTTCAAAGAATGAGCCATGCACTTAACATAATAAATAAATACATTTGATAAATCAGAGTGTGAGGCCAAAAACATGTATGTAAAAATCACTGTATAGAATCAGTTAAATCAAAACATAGTAGGTCCCACTGCCTCAACTTCTCCTCACTGCCTCCTCAGCCTGCTTAACCTGCAAAACATTAACCACACTGCACCATATCCACGGTACACCGGGTCATTCAAACAAATAACCCGGTAAGCTCACTAGAGCTCGTATGAGTGAAATGACTTAAACAATACTCCTCAAAATAATCCTTCAATTTCCATGCTGAAAATAATCCACAATAAAACCCATAAATATTCAATCACACAATAATTTCATCACCAATCATCCAAGCATCAAAATAAATCATAAATCCTCGAATTCACATCTTAAATCCATCAATAAATAATAATCCTCATTCTGGCAAATCAATTGCCTAAACGTCAGCTATTAACCTCAATCTCGAATCATTCACATCCTAACTTATAACCTCAATGCATAATCCATTCACCAATTCCATCCTCAAGATTCAAGCCTAGACTTACCAAGTCCTAGTCAAATCAAGTCCTAGCAATCAAATACACACAAGCACACAAGCACACAAAGCAACGAAATAGACTATCTAATTTCACTCACTGTTTAACCACGTAAAATGACGAAAATGCCCTTCTTGGCTCCTTTGCTCGGATCTCAAATCCGGCAGCATAACGGCATCGGGAATGAGATTTCCCGAGCCCGTGTACCTGTTAAGACCAGACAATCCATAAATACAATTCAGAAACACAATTGGGCCACTGAACGACCGAAACGGGTGGCCGCCACCACACACGGTGGCTGCCCCACCCCAAACAACACACAAATTCACACCAAAAACAACGACGGACCTTGAAAAGACTCCAGGAGTTTCCAAAGAGGCACAACGACCGAGAAAAACCACCAAAATCGCCGCCACACAAGGCAGAGCTACAGTGGCTGCGGCTGCAAAATAGGGAAATCAAAATCGAATCACAAGTGGGTCAAACTAAGTACATGGACACGAAGGAGACATCGAGAGGAGCCAAAACGATACCTGGGTCGATGGCCAATTCTCGCCGGAAATGGCCGAAACTGGCCGGAGAAGCCATCGGCCTTGGAACTTCGATTCGCCGTCGTGGGAGGTTGTCGAAGCTAGGGAAGAGTACGGGGAGGCTCGCCGAGACGAGAGGGAGAGGATCCAAGTGGTGGGAAGTCGCGGCGTCGCCGGAAAATCGAGATCGCCGGCGAGGAGGAGCTCAGCTGTTCTGCGTCGTGTCTTCGTCGTGGGTGATCGGCCGGAGAAACGGAGGCCACTGGGAGAGAGAGAAGAGGGAGGCAAGTAGCATGGGCCAAACACCCAGCCCAGCCGCCGCCGGACGCGCCGCCACGCGCCGGTGGCAGGAACGGCGAGGGTGAGGGGCGAGAGAGAGACTGACGCGCGGGGGAGAGAGAGAAAGACAGAAATGAGGAGAGAGAGAGGAAATCTGACCTTTGGGTATTTAAAACCCACTTTCGTAAAATTTACAAGTTTGCCACTCACTTCACATGTCCGTATCTTTCAAACCGTAACTCCGATTGACGCGTGCCGCGTGTCTACGAACTCGTGGGTTCGAGACCTACCTAACGAGTCCAAAGTCAAAATCAAAAGCCCATTTATTTTGAAAGTCAACTTTGGATCAAGCCCAATTTAAAACAAAAATTAAAAATTAAACCAAACCTTTTAAATTTCCAAATAAATCCCCAAAATTCTTAAAATAAATTCGCAAAATATTTAAAATAACTCCTTGAAAAATACGGGGTCTTACAGATTTGGATTTAAATTTCAAATTCATGTATTTTAAATTCATGTATTTCAAATTCATGTATTTTAAATTAATGTATTTCAAATTCATGTATTTCAAATCCTATTGTTTGGATAAAAAAAAAGAAATATGAGGATTTCAATTGAAAATTTTTAATTTAAATATATCATTATGGTAACATATGATAAGCTTGCAAAGATAGCTTATAAATGAGGCCCACGACCTATAAATTTAAAACTAACTCATTTTAAATTGTACTTTATATAGAAATCACTACATATTGTTCAAAAAAGGATAACAAATCGTTCAAACCACATAGGAGCTTCATACATATGGTTCCAAAACAGATATAATATTGTTTAAAATAATATCAAATATTATTCACAAAAAGATCCAACACCATCAAAGAAATGTTGTTCTAATATGTTTTCCATAAAGAGCTTCAAACATGCAAGGGCTTCATCTTCTACCACTTTAATCATTGGTTTCTCATACCTGAAAAATATACTCAAATCACCTAATCAATATAGTTTATATGAAAAATAAAAAATAAAAAAAGGTAAAATTGATAATGAAGAGAAATTACTTTCAGACTGACAAATAAGCATCCGTATCCACTCGGTCTTTTCGGCATCAGAAAGAGATTTCAAAAGTGAAAACTCTTCTGGGTTACCAGCCATCAATATTCGTACGGCCTTAAAAACTTGCAATCTATTAAGGTTTGGTATATCTGAAACCACTTAATGTACTTCCTCTCCTCTGAGTTGTTTGGTCACTTGACTTGCCATAAACTCCTTTAGGGTGTTTGCCACATCACCAATTGCTTATGCCACTAGATCTTTTTTCTTTTTCTTATATGGATGTGAGTCACAAGTTGAAGTTGCAGGATGTGTAGAAGCATCACTACAACAAAAATGTCAATATATATCAGTCGTGGACTGATATCTAATGGGGTACCCGTCTGATATAGCGCGTCGTGATATCTAATGTTCACATTTTAGATATCAATTTTAAACTGATATGTAAATAATTTTATATATCTTTTTTTTTCTCAACCTGATGTCTTAAATACAAAATAGATATCTGATTTTATATTATTTTTGATATCTACAAAATCCGAGTATCAATAGTTTTGGTCAATAGATATCGTATTTGACACTAATACTGACATATAATTTGATATCAATATCACGTATGAAACATACTCTGATATCTAAACATTATTTATATATCAAATCTGAGATAAAATCTGATATCAAAACATCAAAACATTTCAATTTTTAGACTAAAACTGATATCGTTTATTATTGAAATGTATATTATATATCAGTTTTTTTCACCTAAAAAGGATATCAATTGAGCGAACATAAATTTGTGCCTGTAAATTGAAATGGGCAAAAATTTGTGCAGCTATAAAATCCTCCATTCCCATTCCATATATTTCAATCACCAATAACAATATTCAAAGTTGCCAAAAAAATGTTTACAGTACAATATCCAACAAGAGAACACATTTTTTGTTTTCTAAAGGTCTAAACATAACCACCAGCCTAATAACTAAGGCAATATTGCTTAAATCTACTTGGGAAGACAAAGACAAAACCAAAACAAGTTGTAATATACCAAAAGCTGCCCACATGTACAAAATATTGGCATGGCAACATCTCTACATGTAATTACCGACAAAATTGACCCGTGAAATCTACACCTCATCAACTTCAATTTCCTTCCATGTGTTGTGCTGCCTCAGATATAACAGCCGTACATAAGAACAAAAGATCGATGGTTCAATAAATTAAGTTAACTAAACAGTTACATGAATTAAACAATTAACAATCTAACTCACAAGTTTCTCTCCATCTAACAACCTCTGTTATAGTTTCTTTTATTTCAATCATGAGTAACTCTGCAGTCGTTAAACAAGCTAGGGAATAAGTCAGCAAGAACATCAGCAAGCTTCAGGAATGAGTGCTTGTGGACATTTATATTCATAAAAAGCTACCAAAATGAATCATCATTACCTACCAAAATGACAAAAAAAATATCATTATTGCATTTTAACTATAGCCCACTAGTGTTCTGTACACAATGTGAATTACAAGATCAAGCTCCTGTAATGAAAATCTAAACCATCATTGGATATGGAACAATCAGAGAAATTCAATACCTTGGCTTTGAACGGAAAATAAATTAATAAGCCACAGTGATGTTGATTTTATGGTTGGCTTCAAATATTGTCAAACAATATAGCATGAATAAAACTGCTCATCAGTTTGTTGCCCCTCAGAAATAAAACTAAAAAAATCACTTTTGTAGGGATGAAAGTAGACTATAAAGGCAAGATCTTTGCACTTTCTTTGCAGCTAGCCTATTAGTGACATGCAAGGAGCACTGGAAATATAAAAGACCTATTTAATCACTCTCAAGTTGGAAAAAGCCTATGCACTAAGAAGGTCAGAGAAATTATTTGACCTTGTTTGCAGCCATAAACTATGCAGAGAAGGTTATGGTAAGGATCATAGTGAGTACCTGAAAAGAGAGAAGGAATCAGACCAACAACAGGTATGAGCTCAGTCTGCAATATAAAGTTAAACCCTACAAGAACCAAAAACCAAAAACCAGAAACCAAAACCATATTTTGTTTTAATTTCCATAAACCTATACCCTGCAAGAAATCGAAGTTCTCTCTGCCTATAACCCTAATTCCAAAATCAAACCCCAGTTCCCAGAAATAAACACTACAAGAAATTAGGGCATTAGTGACGAACAGTTTAGGATTGTTGTAAACAGTGATATGAAACTTTTTTTATCTAATTAATTAAATTTATAGAGATGCATATTGCCAGACAATATATGTATAAATATAATGCAACAATATCACAATATATAAATATAACTTTTCTTTGTAATCTTTATCGCTTTGAGCATTCTATATAACTCATGCATATATACTTGAATAAGAATCATAAGATCTAGAAGAAAAGCACTCAGCTTACAAGTTGGCTATGAAAGACAAACTAAGAATTGGAGCACTTGCTAGTTGCTATATGTATATAAACTTATGATCAAAGAATGTAGAGGTACATTAGCTCCAGCTAGATTAATAGCTAGCTAGCATTACCTTCTTTTGGATTAACACAGGGGACAAACACTATGATTTTCACTTTTTCTTTCCCTCTACATTTATGTGTAGTGAAATGAATTAGAGCTCTTGTTTTTAGCATAAATAAATTAGAGTACATGTTAATTACTTGTTCTAGTGTAAAAAAGATAAAAAAAAATCAAATCAAAGAGAGCTACAAGAAATCTTACAAAAACTTTAAAAGCAGAGTAATGAGCAGGCATCCCATATATGCAGCACTTGGTGAACAATCAACCATTTCAGCCATTAGAAAAATACAATATAAATAGAAGACAACATAGCTGGATAACAAATATCATATTAGAAACCACAAAGGGATATATTTGCAAGCACATCATTAGTCATGACACATGTACGTAATTGGGAGTTCCAAAGCACCTGCACAAAAAACAGATAAAACAATAGCTTTATACAAAACACACCAATTTAGGATAAAGGTTAAATAATAGAAGCATACGGATCTCATAACCACCACATATAACAAATACTAGTGAAAGAATAACAGAAAACAAAAATCAAACCACCAAAAGCCAGGAAAAGAAAACAATCGTTTATTCCTTTACCTAAGTTGGTGGATCAATGGTGAGTCAAGGTGGAGGATGGGCACGGTGGTGGGCAAGAGCTGGTGGCTCAATGATAGGCTGCAAAAAACACAAATATTTATATTAAAAAAACACATAAATTAATTAAAAGTATACATTTGTATACTGTTTAAATTAATTAAATAAGCTATACAAACACACACACACACCCGTACTCTGTTAAGCCAACCTTTTAAATGAATCCTTGAAATCGATCTCTTAGCTCAGAACCACAATCTATTCACCTACAAAACCAAAGTATAAAATCAAGAGCGAATTGATTGGAAAGAAATCAGATATTCAACAAAAAAAAAAAAAAAAAACCCTAAACGGGATCGAAGACGGTGTTGCAGGCTGAGGCTTCATGAAGCTCAATGAAGTCTTAGGCGACTCAATGTTGAGGTTCACCAAGGTGAAGTCGCCGTCATACGCCGCCTCTCTCGCCGTAAAATAACTGGAGAAGTCGCGGCTTTGTAGCCTTCAAACTGCTGTCGTGCATGGCTGTCAAGGCAAGTGAAGGCCATGGATAGACACATATCGACGAGAGGAACCCATTGTGGCCGGATTTGGGCCGCGACGCCGTCGGGATTAGAAGATCGTCGAAGAAGACCATCGGGTCTGTGTGGCTCGATTCTGGTTTCTAGCTTGGTTTCAGGGCGAGTGAAGTACAAGGAAAGAGAGAGGAGAAGGAAAGGAAGAGAGTGGTGGTCATCTCGCCGGCCACACTCGCCGGACAGCGAGAAGGAGAAGAGATCGAGTTCGCAGGGAGAGAGAGAGAGAGAGAGAGAGAGAGAGAGAGAGAGAGAGAGAGAGAGAGAGAGAGAGAGAGAGAGAGAGTTTTAGGGCGAGTGAAGTACAAGGAAAGAGAGAGGAGAAGGAAAGGAAGAGAGTGGTGGTCATCTCGCCGGCCACACTCGCCGGACAGCGAGAAGGAGAAGAGATCGAGTTCGCAGGGAGAGAGAGAGAGAGAGAGAGAGAGAGAGAGAGAGAGAGAGAGAGAGAGAGAGAGAGAGAGAGAGAGAGGGTTAGTGTTTAACAGTCTGTCTGTGGGTTTGTGGGTGTGGGTGTGTTTTGGGTTTGTGGGTTTGTGTCTGAGCTTTGTGAGGGTTAGTGTCTAACAGTCTGGTAGGACAATAATTTTAAGTGGGGTCATACTTATGTTAGATAAAATATTAGTTGACATGTTAGACTTTATAAAATATAAAAAAAAAATTAAAACATTAGATATCAGGTGATTTGGGTGGTAGGAAAAAAACTTATAAGTGGTGTGTTAAGATATCAGTTGACAGTCTAAACTGATGTTTTAAAAAATTTTAGAAAAAGGGAAAACATTATATATCAGATGAAAAAAAACATGTGATTTCTATTATGGTGCGTTTGGATGAAATAGTTTGAAACTACTTAGGAATTCACAAATGACGGAATTTAAAATGACGTTATTTAAAATTCTAGAATTTGTAAATTCTCTTGTTTGGATAAATGTAATCATAATGGAATTTAAATACGGAATTTATAGTAGTTTTATAAAAGAGTGATGGTGATGCATGGTGGCAACAATAAAAATAATGCTTGTGGTCAGTTGACGATGGTAGTAGGGGAAATGGTCCACGAGCGGTGGAAGAAATGGTGACGGCGAAAATTGGAGTATTGGAGGTGGCGGCAACAGCGGCATTGGCGGTGGTGTCAGTGTCGGTAGTGGTGGTGGTGGTGGTGGTGGCGGTGTCAGTTGTGGTGATGGTGGCGGCGGCGGCGGTAGTGGCGGCATAGGTGGTGGCGGCAGAGGTGGTGTTGGTGGTTGTGGTGGTGGTGGCGGTGGTGATGGCGGTGGCGGTGGCGACGGCGGTAGTGGTTGTGGTAGTGGCGACAGTGGTGGTGGTAGTGGTGGCAGAGGTGGTGGTAGTGGCGGCAGAGGTGGTGGTGGCGACAGTGGTGTTGGCGGCGGAGGTGGTGGTAGCGGCGGCATGGTGGTAGTGGTGGTGGTGGTATTGTGATTAATTGGCAAGGTGATAGGTGAACGACTTTTTCTTTTTTAAAAAAATTGGAATTTTGAAAATGACACCAATTTAGGTGGAATTTAAACTTGGAATTTACAGCCTTTAAATCCCAAGTTTTTTTCCACATAGAATTTGCAAAATTCTGTATTTATGTACCCAAACAAGGAAATTAGAGCATAAAATTTCTTAAATGCTGAGTTTAATTTAAATTTCAAGTTTTTTTTCTCCATCCAAACGCACCATTAGAGTTTAGATATTAACAAAGAAATTAACTGATATTATAATTTTTACAATATCAGTTTTTTCAAATCTGATATAAAAGAGGTGATATCTATTGATATTTTTCTTGTAGTGCATGGGAGTTAGGAATGAAATCACCTTCATTTTCTTCTTCAGCCTCCATCATGTGCTCAGCATTTCCAACAGCTTTTGCCCCTTCACCAGTCGCCTTATCTTTCCCACACAACATCACAATATCATCCCAATTATCAATAACCTTGTTTTGATAACCACGAGCAGCAAGATGTGACTACAAAAATAACAGGAAATAAGGTATAATATTGATGAAGTCAATGCACCATTCAATTCACCATCATGCATACCACACCTAAAAACAAATAGCTTATGCAGAATAGGCATAACACTTGTACTAAAGTCAGAACATATATTAAAATAGTGGTTGCAAGATATGCATAGTACTTGTACTGTACACATAAATATAGATGTGATCATGAATATACTTGCACTGTGCTATCTTAGAGAAAAGGGTTTTAAAAGAGCAATAAGAGATAGGCTTACTACTAAAGAGAGGTGGTTGCCTTTATCATTGATAAGCAATTCTACTTTTTGAATGCAGCAAGTAAGAGTAGTAAATAAAGTCATAAGTAATAATAGCTTATGATTTCAATTGTACTAAAGTCAGAACATATATTAAAATAGTGGTATAATACTTGTACATATATGTTTATCAGACTACAAAAGACATAGAAATACATGTACCAACCAATTTGTTTATTTGAACTCTGCTTATTCTTGATACTAATATGTCAACATATCTACATCTACAGGATTCCTCCAACCCTATCCCCCTGTGATTCTGTTATTTCAAGGCAATTTATCAACAACAGTCAGCAATAGAGCCAGCATTTAGAGGCAATTTATCAACAACATGCAGTCAACAACATGCTTCTTTTTTTCTCTGTATATAGAAAGCAAAATGTTTCAGACTTTCAGCTTCACTAATAAAGGGTTCATTTGGGATGTCCCGTAAATGCAAAAGTTCTAATCTTTTGTCCGAAAATATGCACATTCAAATCTATGCTCCAAGGGAGAACCATTAAGTAGACAGATTAAACCATTAACTAGACAGTTTTGGCCACATTAGTAAAAATTTTTACCATCATCTCATGGAATGATGTATAATTTATTCTCAATGTGTACAACCTATAAGATTGATTGAATTCATAAGCAATGAAGTAAACATAAAAGTTGACTTATTCTCTGGATTTTTCCCTTAATATCTATCTTCTAATATTCCTATGGAAATTTGAACATCCCAAATGTGTACACTTGAATAACCTGTAGAAAATGAATAGCTTTGATTCTTTGATGGTGTTAAATTTCTCAAATTGAATCAAGGCATGATAAGTTAATAAATTTGTGAGTCATCTGAATAAGTGTAAAATATGGGGAAAAGAAGATTAAACTATTTGCAAGCTGAAAAGAAAATCCCTGCACGTCTTTGTTAATTAACATCTAGTATTTGTCATTGCCTTGAAATATCTGCTTATTCTTGATACTAATATGTTAACTTGTACTAGTTAAGAGAAACAAAACTAAGCATTGATGTATCAATTTTGTCCATTAAAAATTTTGCTATCTTAGAGAAAAGGGTTTTAAAAGAGCAATAAGAGATAGACTAGCCAAATTAAGCACACAGAATTAACAAATAGCTTATGGAAAATGAAAAAGCATAAGAAGCTTGGAATTTAAAATAGCAATAATTTTTAGTTATACCTCACAATAGTCATTCCAAACACTCAAATTTTCTGCTGAGATTGGAACCATCTTTTTTTCTTCGTCCCAAGTGAGCCTACTTTGACTCTTGATGTCAGTGACAATAGCATAGTGTTTCTTCCAAGCTCTAAGTCTGTTCTTGACATTCTCCTTTGTCAAACCAAGTTGCAAAGTTGCATTCAACTCATCCACAACTGCTTGATATGCTTGTGGTTTCCAATCTCCATCACCCTTGTTACCTTCATTCAGTTTGTAGTTAGTTAAAAACTGGGAATTAAGCACAAAAATAGGGGTTAGTGGGTAGAGTTTTCATTACCAGTATTCATTTGGTCATATAAAGCTTTAGCCATTGCAGTATCCATTTGTGGGTTCCATGTGAGGTATCTTCTTGACTTTGCCTCCAATTGGGATTGTGACTTAGAACTACTTTGAGCTTGTGACTTAGAACTCCTTTCAGCTTGTGACAGAAATCTTTTCATATTTGTGTGAACTATAAAAAAAAAAAAAAAAACTATAGATCAATACAAACTGAAAGAAAAAAAGAAGTAAAAAACTTGATTAAAAAGAAAAAAAAAAAGTAGAGTAAAACAAATAAAAAATGAAGACAAGGTGTCTAAGTTGTCTAAGTTGTCTAACTATATATTTGTTTTTCACTATCATATATATATATATATATATATATATATGTTTCCTCAACAAGAAAGTTGTCTAAGTTTGTCAAGACAGCAGAGGACAAGAAAGTTGTCTAAGTTTGTCAAGACATCAGAGGACTTATGCAAGACAAAAGAAAAGGAGATCATGTTTAGACTTTTATCTCTCTCTCACATTTTCATTTTAACAAATAAAAAGTAGAGTCAACGATAACAAGACAATTATAAGTGCAAGCCAATTTTAAGTTGTAATATGATACTAGAAAGAATAACATAAGAAAGAAAATAATCATCAAGCCTATGAGAGAAGCCTAAAAGCACAATGAGCTAATGCAACAGAGATTGTTGCTGGTTCAGATTCTTACTTCTTAATCTACCCTGAATACAAGTGGACATAAATCTTCAAATGAACAACAAAAAGGCATACGAACTATTCAGGAGGTGATGTGAGCTTTAGCATGTATTATGTGCCTAGAATAGCCATAGAAGTAGTTAAATCACCAATTTCATCAATGCCGAGCTACAAGTAAGCTGAGCAAGATGGTTCAATGGGTTATAGCAGGTCTTAATTTGCCTAAACTGAGTTTTTAAACTTTTACATATACAAGCAACATCTAGTCAGTTCAAGCTGAAAGCAGCCGCAACCAAGATTGACAGGAGTTGATTAACAGAGAAGGAGGACACTACTTTAACCACACAGTCATCACTGACAGTAGATTGTTAACATAACTACGAAACTGTTCTGGGCATGGAAAACTCATTTGGATTCTTTCAACAAAAACTCAATGATGGGCAACATTAAAGACCACCTTTGAAAAAGGTGTAGACTCGTAAACTCATGTCCAACAGGCAAAACCCACATACACACAACTGACCATAGTAGTCAAATAAGCTAGTAAATGATGGATTTCTTAAGGAACAAACACAAAGCTTTGCCAAAAGTGACCCAAAAATGAAATACAAAGCACCAGAACACAAAAAAATGAAACCCCATAAGAAAAAAACATGTAGAACCATAAACAAAAAGAGAAAACTAGCCCTAAATTTGAAGCACAACCAACATTGAATCAGAAAACTTAAGAAGAAATGAGAATAGTACCTTTTGCAAATACGGTTGATGAGAGTATGACTTTGGTCCGATGGAGCTGATCGACACTGGCAGAAGCAGATCGATTCTGGGAGGTGGTGATTGTGTGGAGGCGAGGTCGGAGTTTGAGGTTGTGGTGAGACAACTTTTTGGCCGGAGAAGTCGAACTCGACAGAGGTGGCCGACGCTAGAAGGAGCTCGTCGACGCCGGCATGAGCAGATCGAAGCTTGGAGGTGGTGGCGCGGTTGGGTTTGTGTGGAGGTGAGATTGGGTTAGATTTTCTATTGGACTGAGGATTTCAAATACCTACATTGAGAAGTGATTTCAAATACACGGTTTTTGGCCTTTCAAATCTATCCTGGATTTGGGCCAAATCCAAAATCCTTACTTAAAAATAAGCCCAAACAGGTGAATTTGGATTTGAGAAGCCCAAATCCAAATCCACCTCTTGAAATACAGATTCCCAAACGGACCCTTACATTATTAATTTCACACTGCTGTTGACTCATTCTCACTACGTCAGGACAACTTTCGGGGTTAAGGGAACACCTTTTTGCTCCACTTATGTGAAAGAGGTGCTTCAAGAATGAAACTTCAACCTTCTTTCTGTTTGTCTAATATAATTAGATATATAAGTGTATATGTTGAGGTGAATTTTTGAAACAGGATACTTGTACTTTGATAACATGGGCTTTTGATGGTGAAATTTATTGTTTCTTAACATTACCAAACTGCAAATTCTTGGCTCCAAACTCCAATTACATACATAGAGCATGCTTGATTGCAATTTTTATTTAAGAGAAATGATGCAAAACCCTGAATTTATTCGTCAGTTGGCTTCTCTTGAGAATATTCAGGTATATTAATTTAATTAGGGTGCTTAATATTTTGACACATGCATGTCTCTGTCTCTGTCTCTCTCTCTCTCTCTCTCTCTCTATCTCTCTGTCTATCTGTCTGTCTGTCTGTCTCTCTCTCTCTCTCTCTCTCTCTCTCTCTCTATCTATTTATCTATCTATCTTGCACTTGCACATGGATCCAACAAATAGAACTCTGCTCTTCCAAAACTCCTTACCTCCTCTTGAAGTCCTACTTGGAATTTTGAAGTTTTTGTTTGCCTAAACTATCCAATTCACATGAGTCTTGTCAATTGATTAATTATTGATATTAATATATATATTGATTAATTATTGATATGTATATATAATAAATATATATACATAGATAATACTTGCCTACAGTTTCCAAGAGCTTTCCTACCATTCATTGTTGATATTATTTTATACTGCTAATAGTGTTCCTGTTTAGTTCTTGTAAATTACCAACTAGATCTGTTTATGTTAATTATTTTGGCACCTCTTTGATGTTGCTCTAATTTTTTTGAAGCTTCCTCATCCTCTTACTGATTTGTTAATTAATTTCCTTGTTTTAAGGCTTCAAGGTTGAGAAACACATAATTGAAATAAAAGGAATTGAAGCAGAGTCTGCTAGAAGGAAAGAAGCTAGTGAGTTAGAAGTTGAAGCTAGGACAAATGAGATTTCCTACATAAAATGTATTTTTTTTTTTAATTTTAAAAGCTAGCATTTCTCAAACAGTAATTGGATTAAGGTTTCAATATAGACTTTGCTGCAGTTTCCACCTAATTTGGTTGCAGATCCAAAATATTTGATGGGTGGGTATATTAAAATTTGTCCTATATACAAGAAAGTAAGAAACTCATTGCAGCAGGACTTAGAATATATATGGGTGTACTATTAAAGTTCCTTATCTTAACATTAGTTTGTAGGGATATATTTGTATATAATAAAATGAATATAAACCACCTTATATATGATATTCATTTGTGGATGGCTTAGTAGAGACAAAGATGGAAGAGTTCATGTTATTTCCACAAGATGCAGCTTAATTAGGAGTGGTTATTCTAAAATATGTAGATTGCAGCAATCATATGTTCCAGATTACTTGAAACATGTGGAGGTGCATGCTCTCTCTCTCTCTCTCTCTCTCTCTCTCTAATCTGTTTGATTTCCAGTGCTCTCAGTTAGCAGTAGATTTAGTAGATTGTGCTAGTAATCTTGTCACTAACACATGATAGGAAGATTACCCTGCATGACTGGAATTGAAAAATAAGTTTGTAAATATATGACTTCCTTAGAAAGTAAAGCAGTGATAAAATTGTAACTAAGTAAGACACTTGAACTTTCATGGCATTTATATAAATGAAGGTGAGCTTTTGTTTACTGTCCAAAGAGGTGTTGGATATGGAAGTGTAAGAGTGGCATGTCCAATTTATATTTTGTTTGTGCATAATGGTGTCATTTGTATAATATATATGTTTGTATTGTTTTCATTTATATCTAATTTAATATTAAAATGTTTTTAACTTCTAATTTAAGTTATGTTTTTTTGTTATTCAAAGAAAATGATGTAAGCCAAGTCAATGTGCTAATTTGAACTTTACTCCTTCGAAAAGCTTTTTTATTTATTGCTTGCTTATGTGCTAATTTGTGGGAAAGAGTCTTGTTTTAGGCATCATTATGGGCGTTCTTACAAATCTGTTTGTTTCTATCAATTTGTGGGCAAGAGTTCATCCAACCATCATTATGTGGATAATTTCTTACAAATCTATTTGTTTCTATCAATATATGTAGGTTGCAGAGCACATGGTCTATCTCTCTCTCTCTCTCTCTCTCTCTCTCTCACTCACTCTCTCTCTCTCTCTCTCATCTTTCATCTCTCAGCCGTTTGAGTCCTATATTCTCAATGTGAAGGTTACTCTATGTTAAACATGGTATTATCTAGGATCTAGTGTCTGTTATGTCTTTTGAATCATTAATCTTTCTAGTTTTCTTGTTAAGATGGAATAATACTCCAGAGTCTAATTTTTTAATATGTTGGTATTGTTTTCTACAGGTTTAGGTAGATAATCCTTGGCTCATGCTCCATTTTTTCTAATGCAAGTGGTATGCAAAAAGATTTTTGCATCCTAAATTGTACGTAGTAGTATATGATTATATTTAGACCAAGTATTGCTGCCATTTCTGTAACGACCCGACCCAAATTTTCACTAGAAATTTAAATTTTTATTTAATTATGTTTTAAAAGATTTTTTTTAAAAGGATGTGGAATTGTATTTTAAAGATTTTGATATTTATTTGGAAAATAAAAAAGGGTTTTGATTTAAGTTTTGATTTACTTATTTAAGCTTGACCCAAAATTTGACCTTTAAAATAAAAGGGCTTTTGATTTTGAATTCGGGTCCGTTGGATAGGTTTCGAACTCACGATTTCATAGACACGCGGCACGCGCCAATCCGAGTTACGGTTTGAAAGATATAGGCGTTTAAAGTGAGGGGCAATGTTGTAAATTTATAAAAGTGGGTTTTAAAAGTCAGATTTCCTCTCTCTCTCTAGATTTTTCCACAACTCTCTCTCTCTCTCTAGAATCTTCTCTCTCTCTTTTTATTCTCTCTCTCTCTCACACACACACTCACTTCTCCCTCTCTCTCCCCGAGCTCACTCACCTCCCCCTCTCTGCTCTCACCGGCGTGGCCAACTCCGGCCTACTCCCCGGCAACCAGAGGCCGGCGACCAGACCCTCTCGTCGTCACCGACCCCACAGACACCCCTGTTTTCTCTCTCCCCGCGACTCCCTCTTCTCCCTCCCCCACTGCGCGCGATTGGCTCAGCCCAGCCCGGCCAATTCTGGCCATTTCCCGACCAGCCCAGGCCACCGGCGAGCCTTCCCGACGCCGCCCATCTTCCCCGACGCCTCCTCCAGCCAGCCCAGCTCCCACATGCGCGAAATTAGAGCCAGAAAACGCCCAGCCCCGCTGCCACTGATCGCCGGATTCCGGCCACCTCTGGCCTCCGTTCGAATTGATTTTAGGTGGGTTTTCTCTCCCCCATCTTGGGTTTTATTTCCCCTGTATTTTTAATGGTTAATTTCAAGTATTTAGGAAATTGAGAATTTGGATTTGTAGTGATTTCGGGTTCCCCTTTGAATGTAGAGATTATGGGTTAATCTTGTTGTGTTTTGGATAATTTTCACTCTTAGGAAGGTTGTTCTATGTTTAGCATCAAAAATCAGAGTTAATTTGGAGGATTTTGGACATTGAGAAGTTTGATTTCAAGGGTTGGAACCCAGTTCAGATTTGCTATGGATTGGCTGAGTTTTGTGGAAATTTTTGGAGTGGTTTTGGATAATTTATCCACTTGTAAACCTCTAAGTGTCGACCCCAATGAGAAACTTGGAGAAATTAGGAGTTTGGGTGTGGTTGATGCTGGTGTGAGCCGGGAAGTTTCGAGATGGTTAGGAATAGGTTAGAGAGCGTATAGTTTTGAGGAAGATGATTTATAACCGTTACTCGAGCGTGAGTTTAGCGAGACATTAGAATTAACACACACAAAATTAACCGTATTGGAGTCCAGACTAATTTCATATTTTATCGTTGTGTTATAGGCGACACGATCGGGGTTCGCGACGATCCGGCGGAGGATCGACCTTAGATTTTCTCACTGTGAGTGGACTCTCATTTCTTTAAATGGTTTATGAAATTTGCGTTTTATTTTGGTTAATTGAGTTTGATTTAGAAATAACAAATGTGAGCGAACTTTGGTTTTCAAATAAATTTATAAAGGATTTCATTTAATCCTATTATGCATGAATTTGATTTGGGATTTGAAGAAAATGTTGGATTTCGGATTTCAATGCTTCATAAGAAAGTTTTTAAACATATATTTACATGTTGGTTTTAGTGAGTTGTTGGACTTTGGGAAAAGAATTTAATTTCTCATTTTATATACAAGGTTCATTTAATATTTCAGTTTTGTCGAAAAGTATTATTTTGATTTATGTATATCGATTTTGATTCGAATTTCGTATGTTGGCTTATGGATTTTAAGTTCCTTTTTGGAAAAGTATCTTGATATTTATTCTCGGTGGGAAAAAGTGATTTTTATGATTTGGTTGTGGAAAATGGTTTTCAAACCACCCTTGCAGTACCCTCCAGGTTATCAGATTTAAATAGGTCTTTGGGACCCATCACGGCACACATATAGGCTTTGGGCCGTGTGTCGGGATGCTTCGCCCTTTTGGGGCTGCTCTGCGTGCACGTATGACCAGGATTGCCTGCACGTGCTGATTTATTCACACGTGTGTATGGCCAGGATATTGCCTGCACGTGTTGGATTTACTCCACGCGTGTGTATGGCCAGGATATTGCCTGCACGTGTTAGATTTACTCCACGCGTGTGTATGGCCAGGATATTGCCTGCCTGTGCGATGCAGGAATTCCGCACAGGTGTATGGCCAGGATTATTCAGGGTATATAGCATGGTGGAAAATGAAATTGGTATTTTCAAGAGTTTGAATATGGATTTTCAGTGAGAACCTACTTTTCGAGTTTATTAATGATTTTGATTTTATTATTTTATGACTTTGTTAATTTAGACGGTTGGTTATTGAAAAATGTGTTTGAAATACTTTTTCCACGAGTTCCATTGATTTTAAAATTTTCTTAAGCTTAAAAATGATTTTTAAACTGGGGGGATTTCAAAAACAACTTGAGGTTTTAGAATTTAAATTTGGCTACAAAGGGTTTCTGAAAAGATACTTACCTTTGATTTTCATTTTCATTAAACCGTCCACTCACTGAGTCATCTCACGGTTTAATTTGTTTTGTCTTAAATTGTCCCCCAGGTAGTAGCTTTGGTGGAGGTCAAGCCAAACACGTCGAGGCAGTTGCAATCATCACCTTAGTCGGACCCTGTAGGCGCCATTTAATTTTTGTAAAAATTCCATGTAATAGAATAGCAGCTCTGATAACCACCCTACAAATTTTAAGTTGGATTTCTGTGAGATTGTTGGGTTTGAGACCCTATTTGGTTGTGGTAGAGGTGGTTGCTGTATAGAAGTGCTTTTTAACAGGTTTGAATTTCTGGGTTAGTCCATTTTCTGGGGAGGTTTTGCCGAATTTCCGGTAGGATTTTTCTTGAATTTGGATTCCCGTAGGACCTCTCCGGGTTTCAGGGTGGAATCCGGGGGCGGTCCTGTCAACTTGGTATCAGAGCATTAGGTTTTAAGTTTCCTGTAGACTCGGCACCTCGTGTGCATCCCTCTGTGTGTAAATAGGTTTTTCTCAGCTAGTATGGATATGCCTCCTCGACGTGGCCGACCTCAAGAAGTTGTGGTAAGTTTTGGGGGTATAGTTTATTCGAATAACGTGAGTGTTACGTTTACGGTATGCTCGTATTACAATTTGGATCGTACTCGTGAGGATTTCTTCTTGATAATCAGTAACTGCGGAATTGAGAGCGTATTGTTAAATGTTTTAGTACTTCGTTTGAAGCCCATTCGAGGAAATCAAGATGGAATTGTATGGAATTTAACGTTATTATAATTATGGATTTCCTTAGAGATTAAGTATCGAAGATGTGACACTGTGGAGCTTGGTTAAACTTTGATGGTTTACAATAAGGATGGCGAAGGATAGATGCTTGTGTATAAGATAAAAATATCTTAATAACGATTAAAGGGATTATAGGAGAAATTACAAGGTGGTAGGCATATGGAAAGCAAGAGATCCAAGTATTGGATTTAAGTAAGGGTTAATCAGAGTGGCGCAGTGGAAGCGTAGTGGTGCCCAGTCCAGCCATGTCAGTAAAGGTGGAGAACAATAGAAGGGGTCAGCCAGGACGCCTTAGAGCCCAGGGCAGAGTCTTCGCCATGACGCAGCAGGACGCTTTGGCTTCACCAGAAGTCATCATGGGTACGTTATCCATCTCTGGGCATTATACAATATTTTTATAGACTATGGGACACACACACACTTTGCGTATCACGTATTCTCGTTTTGATTGACGATAAAAGATGAACTTTCTCGATTTGTGGGTTAGAGTGGTTTTCAAATGATTTAAAGGTTTTAAATTAATTTACTTCGTAATGATTTTATTCTTGAAAACTTTATTTAGAGTTTGGCGTTGCTACCACATTTTCAAGTTTTTATTTCGAGGCTTAATTTATTTAGATTCGTTATGGAGCGATTTCCTGAGTTTAAATCTCCTTGGTTTTATTGAAACGGAAGGAAATGCCAAAGTCACGCATATTTTTACTTATGGTTGCTAAAAGGAGGTTTGATTTGATGGGTGATGAGAAGTTGCAACTACAATTTACTTAAATTTAAGTTTTCTACTAAATTTCGAGGACGAAATTTTTTTTTGGGGGGAAGGTTGTAACGACCCGATGTAACAACCCGACCCAAATTTTCACTAGAAATTTAAATTTTTATTTAATTATGTTTTTAAGAGGTTTATAAAAGATGTTGGATTGTATTTTAAAGATTTTGAGATTTATTTGGAAAATAAAAAGAGTTTTGATTTAAAGTTTTGATTTATTTATTTTTGTTTTAATTTAAGCATGACCAAAAGTTGACTTTTAAAATGAATAGGTTTTCGATTTTGACTTTGGGTCCGGTAGATAGGTTTCGATCTCACGATTTCATAGACACGCGGCACGCGCCAATCCGAGTTACGGTTTGAAATATATAGGCGTTTAAAGTGGGGGGCAATGTTGTAAATTTATAAAAGTGGGTTTTAAAAATCAGATTTCCTCTCTCTCTCTCTAGATTTTTCCACAACTTTCTCTCTCTCTCTCTAGAACTTTCTCTCTCCCTCTATTTATTCTCTCTCCCCGCACTCTCTCTCTCTCTCTCTCGGTTTTCCCTCTCCTCCGCACCCTCTCCCCTGCGCGCACCACCCAGCCACCCCCACTCACCATCACCGGCCAGCCCCTGGCTCCGGCAAACGCCCCCCAGGCGCCGACCACCACCCCCCGAGCCTACTCTCTCTCTCTCCCCGTGTTCTCTCTCTCTTCACTTTCTCTGTGCGCCACCAAGCCCTGCACATCAGCCAACGTCCATCACTCAGCCGCCGCCCATCTCTTCGCCCAGCCATCTTCAGCCACCTGAGGTCACCGGCGTGCCTCCCCAACGCCTGCTAGCTCGCCAGCTCCGCCTCCAGCTAGCCCAGCCCGTGCGCACAAAAAACCCAGCAATTGGCTCCCCTCTGTTTCGCCAAATTTTGGGTTGAACTCCGGCGCCAATCACCTCCCTTGTAAGTGGGTCTTCTTCCTTTTCCTCTGGGCTTTCAATTTCTTCTGGTTTTGTGGTTCAAGACTTTAAATTTGGGAACTTAAATTTTTGGATTATAGGGGCATTTCGAATTTCTTTGAGTTCTGAATTGGGGGTTGTTAATTGGTGTTGGTTTTGGATAAATTTCATCCCTAGGAACCCCAATTATTGTTTAGAATTGAAGGTTGGAGTAGATTTGATGAATTTGGTATTTTAGTTAAAATTTGGATTTGGGGCAGCCACTTTGGGTGGCACCCGCTGTGATTTCGAAAACCCGTTGTCATTTCGTGGTTGTAAATTTATTTTTAAGGCGATTGTTGAGTGGGTTTAATCATGGCTGCGTCGAGTGTGGTTGGAGAAGTCGAAATTTGTTTGGGGCGCAAAAAGTGAGACTTTGTTGTTGTCGAAATTTCTCTAAGATGAGCTTTCGACCGATATAAGTCTTATGCTAGTCCTCTTAATTTCCGGTTTGATTCTAGAAGTGTATGTGACGTTGGGTTGAGCCGCGAAGCTTTTGGGATATGAGGAGGCGTTTACGGATTTTAATTTGGGCATGTTAAAATTCGTGGTCATTGAACGAGAATCGAGTGAGACATTAGGTTTAGCACCCACTTTGATGTCTTTGTGGCGGGACTAATAGTATTTTTATTTGTTTATTTTATAGGTGAGACGACCGGGGCTCGTGACGATCCGGAGGAGGATCGAAGTTAGATTTCCTCACTGTGAGTGGACTTTTGTTTTAAAAACATTTTGTTTATTTTATGGTTGAATTTATTTGCTTATCCCGAGTTTTATTTGAGTATGGATTGAGTAAAATATTTTGGGGTTGAATTTGTTATAAGTGATTATGATTTCCAAAGTTTACATTTCCGTTAGTTTGACTAATGTTCTTACTTTAAGTTTTATTAAATGATTTTTCATACGAGATTGACGAATAAATGTGGTTTTAAGAGTCGATAGAGATGTACGATTTCAAAAGTGATTTATACAATAATTTATTGAAAGGAAATTGATTTCAAAGTTTTGAGAAAGCCTTGAGTTGATAGCAAAAGGTGTGAGAATCTCATTGGGACTTTTCATTTTTTAAGAAATTATTTTGCGTGGCATTGAGATATAAAAAAATGGTTTTCAAACCACCTTTACAGTACCCTCCAGGTTTCAGATTTAAAAGGTCTTTGGGACCCATCACGATGCACATATAGGCTTTGGGCCGTGTGTCGGGATGCTTCGCCCTTTGGGGGCCGCTCTGCGTGCACGTAAGACAGAATTTGTGGCTCTGCATGCGTATGACAGATTCTCGGCTCTGCGCATGTATGACAGATTATTTGTGGCTCTGCATGCGTATGACAGATTCTCGGCTCTGCGCATGTATGACAGATTATTTATGGCTCTGCATGCGTATGACAGATCCTCGGCTCTGCGCATGTATGACAGATTCTATGGGTATCTGACTGGTGTGTGTTTTTAACTGTTAAGTATTTTAAGTGATGAGTTTATGGCAGCAAAAAGGTTTTAAGTAAGACGGTTTCAGTTGAACAGTTTTATTGAATTTCAATATATTGAGAATGTTTGAAAAGAAAGTTTTCAGCTCAAGTTATTTATTTATAAATTGACAATATCGATTTCAGTTTGAGAACTTGGATTTCAAAGTTTGATTTTCAACTTCATATTTTATTATTTCACTGAGAAATGGTTTTAAAAACTTGGGGATTTCAAAGAACATTCTAAGGTTTTAGAGTTAAACATGTGAAAAAAGGTTTTTCTGAAAAGATATTTAAATCTTTGATTTTCATCTCCATTTAACTGTCCACTCACTGAGCCTATCTCACCGTTTTCTTGTTTTGTCTTAAATTGTCCCCCCAGGTAGTAGCGTTGGTGGAGGTCGAGCCAAACGCGTCGAGGCAAAGCATCCATTTTTTATTCCTGGTCCCTATAGGCGCTATGTTTATTTTTGTAAAAACTTATTGTAAATGATTAGTGGCTCTGATAACAACTCCTAAGGTTTAAGTGGGTCCGAGACCCTTTATTTGCTTGTGGTAGAGGTGGCTGAAAGACTTAGAAGTGCTTTTTAACAGGTTTAGAAGTTTCTGGGTTAGTCCATTTTTAGGGGAGGTTCTGCCGAATTTTCGGTAGGATTTTCCTTGAATTTGGATTCCCGCAGGACCTCTCCGGGTTTCAGGGTGGAATCTGGGGGCGGTCCTGTCACCCGACCTAAATTTTCACTAGAAATTTAAATTTTTATTTAATTATGTTTTAAAAGATTTTTTTAAAAGGATGTGGAATTGTATTTTAAAGATTTTGATATTTATTTGGAAAATAAAAAAGGGTTTTGATTTAAGTTTTGATTTACTTATTTAAGCTTGACCCAAAATTTGACCTTTAAAATAAAAGGGCTTTTGATTTTGAATTCGGGTCCGTTGGATAGGTTTCGAACTCACGATTTCATAGACACGCGGCACGCGCCAATCCGAGTTACGGTTTGAAAGATATAGGCGTTTAAAGTGAGGGGCAATGTTGTAAATTTATAAAAGTGGGTTTTAAAAGTCAGATTTCCTCTCTCTCTCTAGATTTTTCCACAACTCTCTCTCTCTCTCTAGAATCTTCTCTCTCTCTTTTTATTCTCTCTCTCTCTCTCTCTCTCTCTCACACACACTCACTTCTCCCTCTCTCTCCCCGAGCTCACTCACCTCCCCCTCTCTGCTCTCACCGGCGTGGCCAACTCCGGCCTACTCCCCGGCAACCAGAGGCCGGCGACCAGACCCTCTCGTCGTCACCGACCCCATAGACACCCCTGTTTTCTCTCTCCCCGCGACTCCTTCTTCTCCCTCCCCCACTGCGCACGATCGGCTCAGCCCAGCCCGGCCAATTCTGGCAATTTCCCGACCAGCCCAGGCCACCGGCGAGCCTTCCCGACGCCGCCCATCTTCCCCGACGCCTCCTCCAGCCAGCCCAGCTCCCACACGCGCGAACTTAGAGCCAGAAAACGCCCAGCCCCGCTGCCACTGCTCGCCGGATTCCGGCCACCTCTGGCCTCCGTTCGAATTGATTTTAGGTGGGTTTTCTCTCCCCCATCTTGGGTTTTATTTCCCCTGTATTTTTAATGGTTAATTTCAAGTATTTAGGAAATTGAGAATTTGGATTTGTAGTGATTTCGGGTTCCCCTTTGAATGTAGAGATTATGGGTTAATCTTGTTGTGTTTTGGATAATTTTCACTCTTAGGAAGGTTGTTCTATGTTTAGCATCAAAAATCAGAGTTAATTTGGAGGATTTTGGACATTGAGAAGTTTGATTTCAAGGGTTGGAACCCAGTTCAGATTTGCTATGGATTGGCTGAGTTTTGTGGAAATTTTTGGAGTGGTTTTGGATAATTTATCCACTAGTAAACCTCTAAGTGTCGACCCCAATGAGAAACTTGGAGAAATTAGGAGTTTGGGTGTGGTTGATGCTGGTGTGAGCCGGGAAGTTTCGAGATGGTTAGGAATAGGTTAGAGAGCGTATAGTTTTGAGGAAGATGATTTATAACCGTTACTCGAGCGTGAGTTTAGCGAGACATTAGAATTAACACACACAAAATTAACCGTATTGGAGTCGAGACTAATTTCATATTTTATCGTTGTGTTATAGGCGACACGATCGGGGTTCGCGACGATCCGGCGGAGGATCGACCTTAGATTTTCTCACTGTGAGTGGACTCTCATTTCTTTAAATGGTTTATGAAATTTGCGTTTTATTTTGGTTAATTGAGTTTGATTTAGAAATAACAAATGTGAGCGAACTTTGGTTTTCAAATAAATTTATAAAGGATTTCATTTAATCCTATTATGCATGAATTTGATTTGGGATTTGAAGAAAATGTTGGATTTCGGATTTCAATGCTTCATAAGAAAGTTTTTAAACATATATTTACATGTTGGTTTTAGTGAGTTGTTGGACTTTGGGAAAAGAATTTAATTTCTCATTTTATATACAAGGTTCATTTAATATTTCAGTTTTGTCGAAAAGTATTATTTTGATTTATGTATATCGATTTTGATTCGAATTTCGTATGTTGGCTTATGGATTTTAAGTTCCTTTTTGGGAAAGTATCTTGATATTTATTCTCGGTGGGAAAAAGTGATTTTTATGATTTGGTTGTGGAAAATGGTTTTCAAACCACCCTTGCAGTACCCTCCAGGTTATCAGATTTAAATAGGTCTTTGGGACCCATCACGGCACACATATAGGCTTTGGGCCGTGTGTCGGGATGCTTCGCCCTTTGGGGGCTGCTCTGCGTGCACGTATGACCAGGATTGCCTGCACGTGCTGATTTATTCACACGTGTGTATGGCCAGGATATTGCCTGCACGTGTTGGATTTACTCCACGCGTGTGTATGGCCAGGATATTGCCTGCCTGTGCGATGCAGGAATTCCGCACAGGTGTATGGCCAGGATTATTCAGGGTATATAGCATGGTGGAAAATGAAATTGGTATTTTCAAGAGTTTGAATATGGATTTTCAGTGAGAACCTACTTTTCGAGTTTATTAATGATTTTGATTTTATTATTTTATGACTTTCTTAATTTAGACGGTTGGTTATTGAAAAATGTGTTTGAAATACTTTTTCCACGAGTTCCATTGATTTTAAAATTTTCTTAAGCTTAAAAATGATTTTTAAACTGGGGGGATTTCAAAAACAACTTGAGGTTTTAGAATTTAAATTTGGCTACAAAGGGTTTCTGAAAAGATACTTACCTTTGATTTTCATTTTCATTTTCATTAAACCGTCCACTCACTGAGTCATCTCACGGTTTAATTTGTTTTGTCTTAAATTGTCCCCCAGGTAGTAGCTTTGGTGGAGGTCAAGCCAAGCACGTCGAGGCAGTTGCAATCATCACCTTAGTCGGACCCTGTAGGCGCCATTTAATTTTTGTAAAAATTCCATGTAATAGAATAGCAGCTCTGATAACCACCCTACAAATTTTAAGTTGGATTTCTGTGAGATTGTTGGGTCTGAGACCCTATTTGGTTGTGGTAGAGGTGGTTGCTGTATAGAAGTGCTTTTTAACAGGTTTGAATTTCTGGGTTAGTCCATTTTCTGGGGAGGTTCTGCCGAATTTTCGGTAGGATTTTTCTTGAATTTGGATTCCCGCAGGACCTCTCCGGGTTTCAGGGTGGAATCCGGGGGCGGTCCTGTCAATTTCAATATTTGTAAACCGAGAGCTTGGAGGTAAGGCCCTAACCCTAGCTTGTATTATGCTCTTAGTTGGTTGTAATTGTGTGTTGTTGTGTGAAAAGGCCAAGCTTTTTGACAGAAAGGCTTTGATTTTCATGGAAACTACACAATCTGCCTACATTGCACAGTTTTGACCTTGTGTCACATTTCTGAAATTTTGAACTGTTTGACAAGGCTTTTGAATTTGGTTTTTGGACCATTTAAACTAGACATCTCAACAATAATTTCAAGCTCTGAATCACTGAAATCCGATTTGAGATGTATTTTCTATGATTTTCTAAAACTGATTATGTTTTGCTAGAAAATAACAGTTTTACTACACAGTGCATTATTACGAGTTTGGTTGCACCATTGTGATTTTGAGTAGTGCTTTTGACCTGATCCTTATGGAACAAGTATTAGACATGTTCAAGAGTGTTTTAAAATAAAAAATATTATGAATTGAAGCTATGTTTGAATGATTTGGTACTTTGGGTCTAGTTTGTAGCATTCGACAGGTTTTGTTGGTTTTGATTTGGTGAAATTTACATGCATGAGTGATAATTTGGGTAACAAATCTGATTTGAATATAGGTTTGAGCTTTTGCATGTGTTGGTTGCAAATATGTAAATATTAATGCACTTTTTTATATTGTTTTCAGTGGAGTAACTCGAAGTACAAGCGGGGCGGTTACACATAAGAAAAAATTGATGAAATTCGAGTTAAATGGGGAGAGTTTGTTACCCTCAATAATATTTAGACTAACATGCATGTTGGTATAAATCTGGTACATGTTTTGAGCATTTTGTGGATATAAAGATACTAGTTGACATTCCAATCTTTTGTATAGGCAGAATATAGGCATCATATATTGCAAAGCCATTCTAATATTTTTGTGAACTTATTGATTATTTTTGGATGTTGGAATTTATATGAATGGAAGAATTAAACTTGGATGATTACTTTTGTACAGATTTTTGAAGTTGCTTATGGGGTTATATATGGATTAGGGTTATCCCTACCCATTTCATAATAGTTTTTTTTTTTTTAATTTAAAAATATTTACAATATCAGTTAAACACCGATATCTTTAATCTTTTAAATTTGATATTTATACATGTATATATATCGAAATAACAAATAAAACTGATATCTAATGTGTACATTTATATCGGCTTTAGTTAAAAATGCGTTGTGTTATAAATCTTACATATCGGTTTAATAAAAAAAACGATGTAACAACCTACCAAATATAGCTTTTGATGAGTTTACAATATCAAATAATAAAACCAAATTGATATTTAAAGTATATTACATATCGAAATCCGTTCTTTTAGATATCAGTTATTTGAAAAATCGATATATATTGTTTATTAATGATATCAGATATTCAAGAAGTAGGATGTCTACTTTGTTATAGACATCAGTAGAAAACCGATATCTAAAATAGGGTACATTAGATATCACGTCTGCCCTTATCGGTCGAAAACTTAATAGACATCGGTTTTCCACTGATATTTAATGGGGTATTTTCTTGTAATGAAGACCGTGTGGATTATTGTCATGTTCTGAGGGTTACTAAAACTAGGAGTACAATAAAGATGGAAACAAACATGGAGGGAAAAAAGGCTAGATTTCACATGATATATATTTGTTTTGATGTTGTGAGGAAAAGGTTTTTGGAAGGATGCAGGCAAATTGTAGGTCTAGATGGGTGCCACATAAAAGGGCCAAATCCAGGGCAACTTCTAGCTACTGTGGGGATTAATTGAAATAATGGGATGTATCCCATTGCATGGGCTATTGTTGAGATTGAGAATGCTAACTCATGGAGATAGTTCTTGCAACTTTTAATATATAGATGACTTAAGGATTGAAATTGGTAAGGGCTGGGTGTTTATTAGTGACAAGAAAAAATGGTTGATTAATGTTGTGGAATGGTTAATGCCTGGTACAGAACACAGACACTGTGTTAGACACCTCTACAATAACTTTAAGGGGCAACATCAAGGTTTGGAGTTGAAGAATATACTTTGAGTTGTTGCAAGAGCAAAAGAAATGCCTTGGTTTGAGGCTGAGATGAAGAAGAAGAAGATTTTAGATGAGGATGCATGCAATTGGTTGAGAAATACAGATGTTAGGCACTAGAGTAAAGCAGATTTCAATGAGCACATTAAGTATGACATGTTGTTGAATAACTTGTGCGAGACATTCAATTCGGCCATTATAAATGCTAGAGACAAGCCAATACTTAGTATGTTGGAGAGACTTATGATGTATGTGATGTTGAGAATGACACAACAAAGGACAGCTGTTGACAAATGAGTTGGTGAGGTTGGGCCAAGAATTAGAAAAATCCTTGACAAGAATATGGTCGATAGTAGCCTATGTATTTCCCATTTGGCAGGTGACAAATAGTTCCAAGTGGAGCATATAAGTGAGAAATACTTGCAGTGGATTTGGGGCAGCATTTTTACTCTTGTAGGAGGTAGAACCTCACTGACCTTGTGGGCATACCATTGCCTCAATTGGTAGATGAAATGAAGATCTGGTAAAGTATGTGCACTTATGCTACAAAAACCAACTTGGAGAAGAGCATATGGACCCTTCATTCACCCTATTCTCAATGAAGATTTGTGGAAAAAACAGATAAACCCTGAAATAATACCCCCAATTTACCATAGACAACTTGGTAGGCCCAAGAAAAACAAGGTAAGAGAGCAAGGAGAACCCCCAGCAACAACAATTGGGACCAAGTTGCCAAGGAGCTTCCATATAAAAATCACATGCAAAAAATGTGGACAAGAAGGACATAATATCAAAACTTGTCTTAGAAGGAGAGGGACGGTAAGTTTTCACTAATAAAGTGCCTTGTACAATTTGAATGACATGCCTCTTATTTTTTTTAATAATTTTGATTATCACCAAATGGCAGGGACATGCAAATGGGCAGTCAAATACATCTTCAAGTGGAGCTGAGGCAAGAATATAGGTTGATACCATTGTGCAACAAGCCACCCCTCATTATCAAGGGCATCCAAGACAAGCAACTGGCCCTAACATACGGAGTAGCACTCAGGTTAAATTATTAAGAGAATGGTTGTTTTCATAACAACAAAATGGTCTTAAAATTTACAATTCTTTCTAGCAGATGAATGCAACTTCAACTAGAGCAGCACCAAGAACATCTGTTGGTACTAGTAGAGGACAACAAGTATAAGAGACTCTGTCACTCAATGGATGTCCTTTGTTATTTCAATTATATGAACTTGATTTCATTTGTATGGACAAATAGTTGGGTAGACTAGACCAGCTAATAAAGTTCTTGTATACAACTTGATATTTTACATTTTTCCTGTTATCAAGAATAAGTGAATGTGCAGTCAAATGTTAGAGCAACAGAAGTTGGTACCGCTAGCATTTCAAATATAACAGGTCTTGCAATTCCAAGTGTGCGAAGCCAACTTTCATGCATGACAACAAATACACGAAAGGGAATGAAGCTTAAGAAAAGGAAAATATGAAAACCTAGGCAGGTTTATGTTTTGGCATGTCGATCTCTTTTGGTAATAGTAGGGTTAGATTTGAACTAGTGGCATGCCATTTTGGTATATTTTGAAATTTTGATGTAATGGTAGAGAGCATAATTCTCATTTGAAACTTTGATGTAATGGCAGTGTTAGTTTAGGCATGCCATCTATTTTGAAACTTTGATGTAATGGTCTGTTAGTTTAGGCATGCCTCTCTCTTTTCAAATTTCATAATTTGAAATTTTTTTTCTAATTTACGAATGATTTTGTGGCCAAAACCTTGAAATATGGACATGTTCAATTTATTTTCTTTTAAGTTTCAAAGCAGAAACAGTTATAATTGGCCTTGGTTCATTTTATTTTCTTTTGAGTTACAAAGCAAAACCAATAGTAATAGGCAGCAGGTTCATTTTATTTTCTTTTGAGTTTCAAAGCAGAATCAGTTGTAATAGGTACCAAGTTCATTTTATTTTTTTTTGAGTTGCAGGTTCATTTGAACTAGAAGGCTGGCGTAGACACTGAAGTGCAACTTTTGCTTTGCTTAGAGGTTGACAGAAAAATAAATACTTATAACTTACGGCTGCAAGAAAAAGACCATATATTTATGGCTAGGATAGGTGCAAAAAGGAGGGGATCGAGAGTACTAATTATATTTTTTTGCATTTGCATATTTAGTACAAAAAGGAGAGGGAGGATATTAAACATATATTTTTTTTTACATTTTCCTTTCTTGCTGGGATAGGTGTGTTTCATTACAATAAACTCTTGTTGTGAAAAGAGCATATATTTCTGGCTACTAGGTATGGATAGCTTTTTCTTCCTAATAACAGAGTCCAATTTAAATTATTTTTCTTCTCAACTTTGCCTTTATATTACCAATGCTCAATTTGCCTTCATATTACCAACTTCAAATTTGACTTCATATTACCAACTTCAAATTTGACATTCTCAGACCAACAATTCAAGACCAAATTAGTTTTATTATCAATCAAAGCATAATATAGGATGCCAAAATATAAATTTGTCACTTTCATAGCCATTTTCTAAATCATAGAGTTCCCATAATTTACAATAAAAAAGGAACATGATATTTGACATCATTTAAACCCTTTTTACAACAAAAGTAGAGATAAGCCCATATATGAACCCCATTGGACACATCTAGCTGTTTATCACATAAAACCCAAAAAATATCCATGACAACATCAGAAAACACAAGAGCATTTTCTCCCTGGAGATTCTCTTTGAAATTTCCTCTTCCCCTGTCCTTAATTCTTTGAATCAACCTATCCACTAGAAGAAATTACAGCCCCTATTCTTCAATTTGTGAAAAAAGAAAAAAAAAAAGGTTAGACAAACCAAACTAGAAAATTCATCAAATTTTCCAAGTTACAAGATAATATTTGCAACTGTAAAATCTCCTGTATGGGTTTGCTTCCATCCGAGAAGTCTTAATTGAGTCTGGCAAGTTGAAATTTCTCTAAAAAGATAAGCAATAGATGAAAATCGATACAAAGCCTTTCGGTGAAGTGTCGGTAAACATAGTATCATTAAGAGTGCCAAAACTTGCAGATAATCACCCAAAGACTAGGGTCGACCTTGCCACACTCGGGGGGCAGACTGAGAAGAGTGAAGAAGTGCCTCTACGGCCAGAAGGACCGGCTGTGCTGTGCACAAGGTGCAAGTGTGAGGTTGGTCTTGAAGAGTTCCTCAAAGAGGTTGTTGGAATAAAAAATGCTCCGACAAGAGAGGAAAAAGGGAAGACTCTAATGATACAAGAGGAGAGATCTCAGTGAAGGTTTTTGCCGAGTCAAGTAGAAAGAGTCTCGGCGAAAAAGACTCGGAGGGCATTGCTAGAAAATGATTTTCTGTCAAATGAGAAGAAAAGAAAAAAGATCAAAATTTGGCAACTTAAAGCCACAACGCAAAAAAGGTCAAATATCCGGAGATGTTTGGAGTTCAACGAGGCACGTTGTGATTACTCGCCTCAAAGGGCCCAGCAAGAAGAATCAGTCAGACCACAGTTGCCGCCAAGAACTTTCAAACCACCTGTGCCGAGAGAAAATATGTGATATCGGCAAAGAAGGAATGGAGCCATTGAGACCATGACTAGGACTCAGTTCAAGAGATTGCAGAGAGAGATGGCTGCATTAAGGGCGGAAAAGAAGAATGAGGACTTAACTCTAGAAAGATAGATCCAGTTTGAACCAATTATTCAGGTCGTACAGTCAACCTCGGCCGGTTTACAGATAAGACTAGAGGAGGAAAGCTCAAGTCATTCAAGGCTAACATGGATTTTGACCAAACAAGGAAAGCTCTTACTTGGGGGGCAAGAGAGGAAAAGGATCCCGGCCAAGGAGAGACTGGGTAGCCGAAAACTGAAATTAGCCATGAAAAAGACTTTAACAGATCAAGGAAAAAAGAAAATCAGGACAAAAGAAATGTTAGATGTCCCCAAGTAAGAGTCAGAAGTAGAGGTACCCTTAGCGAAGGATCAAAGAGAACATACACAGAGACCCAAACGAAATAGGGTTTGAAATTTTGGCTTGATGAAATTTAAAGTCGAGGATGAAACCGGTTTGACAGAAGCTGAGTGCAATGTAGTGTGCACCTTACCCGTAGAATTTAAGGCTCCACCCAGCCAAAAAGGATTCATTAAAGGGGTTTTTGTCGACGAAGGCTTATCAGGAGTAGAAGTCAACGATGTGGATATCCTAACCGAAGAGGAAACTATTCAAGTACTCGGCAATGTTGCCGTAACCAAGGCCTGCCATGCATATTTCCAGAAGCCAACAGAAGAGATGACATGCTATTTGAAACCACTGTACATCACGGCACATATGGAAGAAGTGTCAGTCTCGAAGGTTATGATAGATAGTGGTGCTACGGTCAATGTTATTCCTTTTGGTTTGATGAGAAAATTTCATAAGACAGAGGCAGATTTTCTAAGCATTGACCTTGTGCTTACTGGTTTCGCCGGCGAAAGGATGAAGACAAAAGGGTTCTTGCCTATGGAGCTCACCATAGGGAGTAAATCACGCCTCACAGCTTTTTACATGGTTGAATCCATAACCAACTACAATTTGCTACTCGGCCGAGATTGGATTCACGCCAATTAGTGCGTACCATCCTCACTGCACCAAGTATTGATATTTTGGAATGGCGACCAAGTTGAAGTAGTTTTTGTCGAGGGGAGGCCATTTGAAGCCATGACAGGGGTCGTAGAAGCCCAATACTACGATGATAATGAGCTACTTAGTTTTTGAAGGGGCAGATGCAAATGGTCAGTCAACAAAGGTCATTACCAACAAGAAGGTCAACTAGACCACCAAAATGGAAGTCCTCGCGGCAGTTTCTACTTTTTTCAAAAGAAATTTTTAGATGATAGACAACTAGAAAAAGATAGAAGTGGTATTGCTTGAAAACCTTGCTAGAAGACTCAAGGTCCATAAGTAGAAGGAAACGACGGTCAATGCCGAGTTCATCATTGAGAAGGATCAAGTCAGGCAAGAATGGGGAATTGACGACTTAGATCTAGCTGTGGCCGAGCTTGAAAATTCAAAGGCTGAAGTTCAGGATCCATTGGAAGAGGTTAACTTGGAAACCGACGAGGACCTACGGCCAATCTTTGTTAGCCAGATGATCACGGAAGAATTGAGAGACAAACTAGTAGCTCTCGTCTAAGAGTATAAAGATTGTTTTGCATAGCATTATAGGGAGATCTCAAGACTCGATCACGAGTTGGTAGAGCACATATTAAGCCTCAGAGAAAATTTCAGGCCGTACGCCTAGCCGTCGAGACGCTTCGCCGTAGAAGTACAACGGTGGATTGAAGATGAAATACATCGATTTCACGAGGCAAAATTCATTAAAACGACAAAATACATTACTTGGGTTTCAAACGTGGTACATGTGCTAAAAAAGAACGGTAAATTAAGGGTATGCGTGGACTTTAGAAACCTCAACCCCGCCACACCCAAAGACAAATATCCAATGCCTATGGCTGATTTATTAGTGGATGGAACGGCCAAACACGAGATCTTGTCCTTCATGGACGGTCACGTCGGTTATAATCAAATTTTTTATCGCCGAGAAAGATGTACACAAAATTGCTTTTAGATGTCCTTCGCCGATGGGAATTTATGAATGGGTAGTCATGCCTTTTGGTTTAAAGAATGCCGAGGCAACATATCAAAGGACCATGAATGTGATTTTCCACGGCCTAATTGGCAAAATGGTTGAAGTCTACATAGATGATGTGGTAATAAAATCTTAGTCAAAGGAAGGTCATTTAGATGATTTACGACAAGATTTTGAGAGAACAACCTAAAGATGAAGCCTCAGAAATGTGCCTTTGGAATTTCCGCCGACAACTTCCTAGGTTTCTTGGTACATCAGAGAGGGATTGAAGTCGACAAAAATAAGGCTCGAGCCATCATCGAAGCCCCGACACCAAGAAATAAAAAGGAATTGCAATCTTTGCTTGGAAAGATCAACATCTTGCATCGATTTATATCAAATCTGGCCGGAAAAATAAGGCCGTTCTCAGCTCTTCTAGACTTAAAGGAACATAAGAGTTTGTTTGGGAAAACGAACACCAAGAAGCATTTGAAGCAATTAAGGCGTGTCTGGTTCAACCTCCAGTCTTAGTACCTCCCTGCCGAAATCGATATCTAAAATTATACATTGCCACGGCAGAAAAGTCAAATTGGAGCGCTGTTGGCTTAAGACAATGATGAGGGAAAGGAACAAGCCATCCACTATCTTAGCTGAATTCTTCAAGAAGTAAAAACAAGATATTCACCAGTGGAAAAGCTTTGCTTAGCTTTCTATTTTGCCGTAACCAAGCTTCGGCATTATTTGCTACCAACAACAGTTCTAGTTATCTCTTAAATAGATATGGTCAAATACATGCTCACACGGCCAATCATACATGGCCAGTTTGGGAAATGGACCATGACGTTATCAGAATTCGATTTAAGATACATTCCTTATAAAGCAATGAAGAGACAAGCCTTGGACGATTTTCTGGCACACTATCCATCCAAGGAAATTGAAGACATGAGTGAGGTCGGCATAGGCGTAGTCATGACAAATTATGTGAAGATTGAGCCGTAAGAGCTTTGGTTTGACGGGTCAAGCCCAGATGGCTCGGTAGAAGCTGGAATAATCATTATGTCTTCTCAAGGAATGAAATACCAATTTATTTTCCAATTGGACTTCGCATGCACAAAAAACCAAGCAGAATACGAGGCATTGTTAATTGGCCGTGTTCTACGACTCCTTACTCATCATCAATCAGATGTTTGGTCGGTACCGTTGTTTAGATCTAATACGTAGTCAATATTGGGCGATGATTACTCAAATCGTTGGAGACTTCACAGAAATAACATACAATCATATACCAAGGGAGGAGAATTTTGAAGTTGTAAGAGATGACAAAGATCGCATCAGGAGTGACAATGTCACGCCCCAATTCCGGGCCTAGGGGAATTGAGTTCGTGGCAGCTGGCGTACTCCTCAATTAACATGAACTTGGCCGTTACCCCCCCCCCCCCCCCGACGGCTCAAACTCACATTAACTGAGAAGTACAAGCCTTAAGTTTACCATTCTACCCTTGTACAAAATAGGTAGGCAGAGTTAACTAGCGGAACGTTCACTAAATAGTGAGCTCGTCGGAAGATGTATTTCTAATTCATTTATTAATATTAGGCCCGAGTGAATCATTATCAATCAATTTAGGTAAGATTCAGGATCTAAGTAACTTGGTCGACCTAGGTCAGATAGCCAAATTACAAATCGAGTAATCTGGGGTTAACTCGACACACCCTCGAGAATGGTCTTGCAAAAGATAAACTCAAGTAAGCCAAACATTTGTAACACTAATGAGCCAAAGACAAACGAAGGATAAGTACAAGAGTCTAAGACAATGGTCCGGCACTCATTTGCTCATGAGGGAACTACTGGAACTCGAATATCCAATTGTCGTCGAAGTAGGCGGTGTCTCGTCATCTGATATCTCCACTAGTATCACCATAACGCCAAACCTGCAAAATCTATGTAGGGGTGAGCATCACCAAACCACCGGATCCTTTGCTCGGCTCACCCGACCCAAAATGTGTCCACACAAACTCAAGTTTTATCTTACTTAACAAGAAAGTCATTTAAAAACAACCATACCCAAACAGGGCTTCACACCATAAATCACAATTTGTACAATATTCTCTCAGAATCACTCTCTGGGTTGCAGTAAGAGTATGGCTATGTGGGTGCGGCCATATAATTCATTGATGATCATGATGACCGCATTATTACAGTTTATTTCTTGTATTAGTTTGGTATTGTTGTGCAGTGGCAGTAAAAGTACTAGTACTAATAGAAAAGGGATGAAATCAGAGGGCGTGAATTATAATCTAAGTAAGGTAGAGCTATTAGGTGCGAATGTAAGTACAGGCAACAATAACGGAGTTAAATTGCAGCTAAGTATAGAATGGAATTGGAAAAAAAGAGTTAACTAATTAAATGGAGATCGAATCCCTTTCAATTCCTTTCCATATACCTTATTAAATGGAGTTCACTACAATTAAACAATTCAAAAAGCAACAAATGGTGGTCCAGAGAGGAAGCAGCAAAGAGAAAACAAAACATAAAGACAAGACCATGAAAACTCAATCTCAGTCCACACAAAAAAAGAGTTAAAACCATCATAAGTTTCTTTTCAATTTTTTTTGTTAATAAAATTACAACCATCAGCGAGGAAATTTAAAAGTCCTCGGTGAACACATCATACTGCGATGCACCAATTTTCCTCGCCACATATGCATACCAACAAAACCAATATGTTCCTCGTTATGGTCATTTTTAGCGAGGAACCATGAATTTTTGTCACGGGCATTTAACATTATTTTTCAAATGAGAAACAAAGGGTGGTACATTTAAAAACTTTCGAAAATAATTTGCAACATATATGGCGAGGAATTGAGATTGTCGCTGAAATATTTAATTAGCGACGAATTTAAATTATTTCCTCGCTAAAACATTGGCAGGTGCGGGAAAAATTCCCTCCAATCTTTTAGTGAGGAAACAAGATTTCCTTGCGCAATGGGTCATTTAGCGAGTATATATGTTGTCGCCGAATCCATCATTTCCTCGCTAATTGTTAGATAACTTTAGAGACCAAATTCATCATACTAGGAGCGACAAACTAAACTATTCCTCGCAAAAAATGCTTTACACTGAGGGAAAATAATTCCTCGCTAAAAGTTTAGTCGCTAAAAACCACCTTTGTTGTAGTGTATAGTTTAACTAGAGTTTACAAATAGCAATTAAGCAAGTACTAAGCCTGTAGGTTCCAGATTTCACAACAATTAACCACCATGGATGCACGTATTACGATTACAATGTACATACACAACCAATCATGCACAAGCACAAGCAAGACTCTCCAATTGTTAGTTTCTAGAAAATTAAATTGGGCAAGCCCTCCTTACCTTCTCTAGTAGCTGCCCCCAAACTCCAAAGCTCTTAAAAAACTAACAAGGCCCCTGCAACAGTACACAAAACATACCAAGTCATAACCAAGTTCAAGAATGGAGTTTTACCGAGTTGATGCACTTGTTTGGCAAGCTAAGATTGTCCCGGACACCAAATGAATAATCCAAAGAGTGAAAACATTTAAATGAATGCTAGGTGGACTTTAAAACAAATTTATAATGATGTAAATAACTCAGGTGGTCAAATGGATGAGTTTTAAAAGAAAAAAAATTAGAAGGTAGCTGACTGCCAGCAAATAGGATCACTGGAGCAAGGTTTAGTCTCGGATTTTTTTTTAAAAAAGTAACAGTCCAAAAGTTTTAAAAATTGGTGGGATGATTTTAGACATGCAGAGGGTCACTCACAAAAATTATCAAGTGGGTTGGAGTTGTGGATTAGCACAGTTTTGCCACTCAATCCAGCCTATGATTTGGGAGCAATGCTCATCCTCCAAATTCAAGGGTGGATTGACTAACGTCTCAAAACCTCAAACCGCATGATCCAATGTAAGTAAACCAATCAAAACAGGTATAACATCATCCCATCAACCTCATTTTAGGTTAAAACCACTAGAACACAAGGGGGACTCAAAAACTTAGACAAGTAAAAAGGAAATCGTTGCTGTCAGGTTTCAAAAATTCAGGGTCAGTTTAGGAAATTCATAACTAATTCGTCAGAGGTTTGATTGAGGTGTTCTTGGCCTCTAAATCAGGTTGAAATACTTTGTCAAACAGTACAGTTTTCAAAAATAGTAACTCGGGGTCAGGAATTACGAAAACCAGAAAATGAGAGTTTTGTGTAAGAACTTGAGATCAATGGCCTACTTGCCGAACCAAACAAGCAAGCATGCCTAAAAAGCAATCAATCACAAGTAAAACATAGGGTTCACAAATCACTAAGAGTTCCCTTACCCAAAGTACAGCTCGTTTTGTGAGACAATCAAGGATTTGCCAACATGCAAGCTCCAACAATCTTCTCCTTTGGGATTTCTCAAGGATCTTTAACTAAGACGTGAATTAGTCCTTCAAATCTGAAAGCAAGGGGGGTTCGGTCCTTTCCTTCCCGAAACTTCAAAGGTGGCCTTGCATGTTTCAGACCAGTCACAACAAGGTTGAATCACGTTGGATAGAGTGAAAATTAAAGGAAAGGGAGGTCTTGATCTCAGGTCTTACCAGGGTTCGAACTCTTTCTGCTCAGATTCAACATGCAAACAGGTTTTGTAAAAGAAAAATGGTCATTGACAAGAATGGTGCAACCTGATTGTGAAAACCAAAGGCTTGAAGGTATGAGTCTCGGGTTTGGTTGCATTACCTAATTTGAGTGTAGTTCTCACCACTTAGACTTCTTCTAAAAAGATTTCTCGCTGGTTGGACGTTGAGAAAGTAGAGGCATAGCTAACAAAGCTTGGATCTTTTATTTTTTTCTTTTCTGGTGTGAGTCTAAAGCTTTGGGGTTTCAATGGGCTAGGGTCTGGAAGGACCTTTGTTCTTTAATTCCCTGTGGCTTTCTCCTCTGGTTCAGATGTGTTTGGCTGGAGAGAAAACTCCATAACCTGAAACACAAGGAGAGAGGGTGGAAGACGAGGGGTCTGTAGCGTGTGTGGGTGGTGAAGTCTGAACTTAGGCTTTTAATAGCGTGTCATGGGCTTTGTGCTAGTCTTGGTTGGGGTTTTAAAATAATTAAGAATAAAAATAAGCCTCCAGGTAATCCTAACCAACGTGGGCTGGGTTCCAAGGAAAAATCCTTAGACTTAGTTTAAGACCAATACTAGGTAGTTGGGCTTGGTTAAGACTCCAAGTAGTTGGACATTTAATTGTGGGTTTGTAGTTACTCACTAGGGTCCAAAACAAATAATTGGGTGTAAGGAAAATTAAATGGGCTTCCTAAGAAATGGCAAGTCGACCCCACTTGCCACGTGTCACACCCTCAAGTTCGGGTCTAAGAGTTCGGGTGTGAAATTACTACATTGTCCCTCCAAGGTTACTATCGTTAATCCTTGTCTCACTCACAAGGCACAAACGAAAAAAAAAAATAGAAAAAAAAAAAAGTAACAGTAACAAGGATAAGGGTAGTTCCAACTATAAGTAAAAGCACCACGAGTCATGTTTACAACTGAAATAAAAGTGATGGCTTGACCTACAAGTCAACCATGGTCAAGTAATACCGCGAAAAATTTTCTCCAAATTTTTTCGGGTATCACAGACAATTCCTGAGGGTGCCGAATCAAGAACTGTCAAGATAGAACGACGAGAGTTACCACATGTATTAAAAAGAGTTAAACCTGGCGCAATATGTTGCGTGCAGACCAGCGTCAATGATTGGAGATGACCACTTATCCAATACTTGAAAGATCCTCACCGGCCACACCCAAGGAAAACAAGATATCAAGCCAGAAATTATGTTTTAGTGGACGATGACCTATACAGAAGAAGCAAGGAGAAATTGCTAATGAAGTGCTTGGGCAAGCAAAAAGCACAGGCTATTATGATCGAGGTCCATGACGGCGTTTGTGGCGCTCATCAGTCAAGTCACAAAATGAGATGGCTAATCCACAGACAAGGCTATTAGTTGTCGAATATACTGAAGGATTGCATTGATTTTGCCAAAGCATGTGTTCCATGCCATATGTGCGGTCCAATTCAGCATGTCCCGGCTGCGTCTTTAAATCTGGTTATCAAGCCTTGTCCTTTCAGGAGATGAGCAATCGATATGATAGGTCAGATCATACTGAGTTCAAGCGCAAGGCACAAGCTTATCTTGGTCGCTACTGACTATTTTACTAAATAGGTTGAGGTCGAGCCTACAAAGAAGGTCACTCACGTTGAGGTAATTCAATTTATCCGAGAAAGGATCATTCATCGCTTTGGTTTGCCGGAGACTGTAGTGATTGATCGCGGCACAATGTTCATACCAAGACAAGTGCAAAACTTCGCCGCCGAGCAGGGTTTCATTTTGCAACATTCTACACCATACTACGTGCAAGACAACGACCAAGCTGAGTTAAGAAATAAGATCCTTAAGGCCATCATTCAGAAAACAATTAAAGATAAATTTGGGACTTGACATGAAAAGCTATCCAGCGCTTTATGGACTTTTGGGACTTCAAAGTGCACGGCGACAGGAAGCACACCATTCGCATTAACTTACGGCCATAATGATGTTCTTCCTTTGGATATGACAATTAAGTCTCTAATGGTGGTTCAACAGCACAACTTTTCGGCCGAGAATTATAACTAAGCTATGATGCAAGAATTAGAAGATCTAGATAAAGCACGTCTCGCCGCGTTTAACAGGATACAAGTTCAAAAAATAAAGGTAGCAAAAGCATACAATAAAAAGACTTGGCCCAAATCCTTTGCATAAGGAGATGTAGTTTGGAAGACGATCTTACCTATCAGCCAAAAGCGCCGAGTCATGGGTAAATGGACCCCTACTTGGGAAGGGCCATTTCTGGTGGAACAAGTTTTAGAAAAATGTGCTTATCAATTAATGAATGTTAATGGAAAAGTACATGCAGCGCCAATTAATGGTCAGTTTTAAAAGGAATAATGCCCTACTACATGGGAAGACACAATGTAAAAGTTGTAAAATTTCTCTTTCATTTCCAAGTCTGGAGTATTACAAAATCACAGCCAAATAGGTCGTAGAATAGAACATAGAAATTACAAAAAAAAAAAAAAAAACTATAGGTATGGCTGAAAGAATAGCTTTCAAGGCTTCCTAACTCCCTACACCAGCCTGTTTGATAATTGCTCTTTCTTTTAGTTTCAGTTGAAACTCCTCAACAACAAACTTCAAGATCCTGTGCACGGTAGCTTTCTCTTTAAGCTCGTTCAAAATCTGACGAACACCGATCATAGTTTCTTCTTTCTTCTTTTTTAGGGCAGCTAGTTGGGTCTCAACCGCGGCGATCTTCTGATCAATCTCAACCTGGGACTTCTTCAACATAGTATATTTTTTAGTCGTTGGTCGAAGCCCTATCGCTGAGCTTTCAAGCTCTGTAACTGCATTTTCCCCAGCTAAGTTCTTATTGGCTATTTGTCGGGCGATCTAAAAATCAACTTTAGCCATAGCTAATCTACTCTGAATCAAATCCAGGCTCACGGTCTCAAAGAAGTTCGCCTTAAGAAGAACCTTTACCGTCGAAGAGAGCCGTGTCAAATTCTCTTCTTTTCAAATAGATGTGTAATCTAACCTCGCCAAAGTTTAAAGTCTTTCAATAGCCGAGACAATGGTTTGAGTCTTGGGAGGCGATTGAGCTTTGGTCGGCGGAGAAGAGAAAGTCTTAAGAAACTCGACCAAGTCAGCTTTCATGTCGGGCGCGAATTGGGAATCGAAATCAGGAAGTTTTGAGTAAGAACAAAGTTAGTAAAAGGATAGGAAATGATGTTAGACTTAAGTAAGACCTGTTCTAAAGACACTTTTTCTGGGAAAATAATTTTTGGCCGGGCAGTCTCAGGCATAAATGAACTTATGGGCTCCGAGTTAAGAAAACTCCTAAAATAATTAGTTTTCAGAGAACTTGCCAAGGGTGGGCAATTGAGGGATCACATCCAAAATGGTCTGAGTCCTGATGTAAAATGAGGAATGAGTATATGGGCCTAGAATTAATAAATACTGGCTATGCCAAAGAAATTGAAGGAAGAAATACATATGGACGAATCACTAAGGATAACGTACAGTGTCTAGCGGAGGCGGCGATGCAATCACCTCTGGCTCTTGGTGGGTTTCTAGTTGTACAATGGGTTCAACGTTGGCCTATAACATTACCAAGTGAAGAAAAATTGGTTTTAAAGAAATCCTAGGTTTAAGGGAAAAAAGTTCGGAAAAAGAATGACTTACCGCCGAAGGGAGGGAAGTCGATTTAGGCCGCGAAGGTTCGGACTGAGGAGCTAGAAGGATGTCTTGCTTGGACTGCTTTGAAGGGGTAGTAGAGATATTCTTGACCTACTGCATGAAAGAAGAATAAGTTTGAAGACAAGTAAAAAAAAAGGGGCAAGTATTGGAACTTACGGATGAAGAAATAGCGTTTTCAGTGGGTACGGCTAAATTTAGGCCGAGAGGTTCTAAACCCTCAATATATGGAGGAGGAGCCGGCGTTGGGTCAACATCCCGACTAGAAATGTTGACTCTCAATCGTCGAGTTTGACCTGCATTGTAAGTATAAGAGTGAAAATGTATATACACACATATGGTAATAATACAATAAATGGTAAAGGTACCTCCTCCAAGACCCCATGCTGCGGCGAAACATTGCCGAGGTTTTCAGTCATGGCTCCACCCTGAAAAGAGTTATACTCAATTTAGAGATGCATATTTGGGAAACCAGGAAAATCCATACTAGAAAATAATACCTACTTCCACCGAGGTGTCTATGGCCGTATCTGTCTCGGCCGGATTATCTTGACTGGACTCAGAGATACCAATAGTGACTTGATCACCACCATTTTAAGTACAAGACTAAACTTGACATGGTTAGATGCAAAGAAAAGAGAAAAGAATACTCACCTCAGGTTCACACTTGCCTTTAATCACAACTTGTTTTTAACGTAGCCGAGGACGATGAATTGGGGTCTCATCACTGTCACTCTCATATGAAAAGGATAAAGTTGGCCTAAAACTGTTGAAACCAAGGAAGAAAAGAAGGAAGGATTGCTGGAAGTTACTTTATATACTAATAAGCATACTTTTACGTTTTTCGAGGTTTTCGCTTGATTGCTGGGCGGTCACAGTGGGTTTCTTCGGCAAAAGATCTTTTTGCACCGTCATCAGATCTTTGCCTTTCCCAGCTATTACACCAAAAGAAAGAATGTCATTCAAAAAAAATTGAAGACGTACGGGGAAAAGCAGGAGTTTGTTGGTCGAAAGAAGGAATGATCTGGGGTTCGGCACGTTTGGCTAGGCTGTCCTTCGTTGTAGGTTTCGGCGTAGCTTTGCTTTTTGTGGTTTTCACCACACTTTGAGAAAAGGGGATGCCTTTTAATGCCTTGCCCCATACAATCTCGGCTGAGGTCTTGAAGTGACCCCTGTTTATAACTAAGAGCCAATCGATGTAGTTCGGCGTGACATTGTAGCAAGGAACAATAGGTCTCACCCTAAAATTGTCCCGGTTGGAGAAGAATAGACGTCCATCTTCTTATATACTTCAGATTTGTTCACCTTGACTCGAAAGGAGCTAAGACGGTTAAGATATGGCGCCTGAAGAACTGACGTGGCTTGGCAAAAACCCAGCTGCCATGCACAGAGGTTTGCCGGATAGAGCTCAACTCCTCTTTTTTTACCCTAGCCTCTAGTGGATCCCCAGGCGAAATCCTTGATACTGATAAATGAGCACCATAAGTCTTTGAAGACCAACTGATCATCTTCGTCGGTAGGGAGGTTGTCCTTGTCTTCGCCATGCCACGATGTAAGGAAAGATGGGTAGCTTCGACCAAGGCAAGGCTGCTATTTCTTTGATGATCTTTCCGTTAAGGTAAAGAAGAAGTCAAAATAATCTTGGGCCAAGTGGTTTGGAGGAGGAGAAAAGGCACAGTTTGGGGACAAGATGGCCGAAACAGGACAAGCAGTGATTGGGGCGGCTAATTCGAGGAAGTAGACTTGAAGCCAAATCTGGAACATCCACAATGGCTCGCCGCACTTTGGGAACATCCCCGTAGTGGTGAAACTATGTAAGCACTTGTACAAGTGCACCAACACAAATGACCCAAGTACAATCTTATCACCGGACGCTAGAGCTTCGGCTAAAGGGATGAATTCTTTGGTGATCTTGTTGCTTTGCGTGCAAAAGACAAATTTTCAAAGCCAGTAGCAGAGGAATGCAGCATGCTCCTCGTCTGAAACTTTGTTTGTTCTTTGACAAAAGGTCCTCACCCAAGTATCATAGTTGAGTACTTTGTCGTGAGCGTACACAAGGTTCTCTAGGAATTTGACCTGAACAAGCTTCATGGAGAGAACACGGCCATGGGGCCGAAAATCAAAGATTGCTGCTATGTCCAAAATTGTTGGAGTCATTTGGGTGAACCTTCAGTTCAAAGTGTTGGTCGCAGACGACAAAAAGTAAAGCGCCGCAAAAAGAAGGGATCTCTCCATGGCAATATCTTGACGACTTAGTGAATGACATCCTTGATACCAAGTGCTTCCCACTTCTCGGCAAAAACAGTGAACATTCGATTTAACCAAGTTGTATATTTGGCTTGGACAGTTGGCCAGTGAGGTTGTGGGCACGCCGTATTCCACCTAGACCAATTAATTAAACCCCAACAAAAGCAAGAGTCATCTGGAATTCTAGCTAACATGGGCTTCACAGCGTCAGGGAGTTCGGCAGGGTAGTACGGCCCAAAAAAAGCGAGAGTTGTCCCCTTTGCTAGTAAGGTATGAGATGGTTGACTTTTCAAGGTTACGGTTTTTAGTAAGGACCACCTCAAGTTCTTCCTCAAACTTTGTCGAGCGATCGTTGATAGTCTCGGCCAAACTGGCCTGGGTAACCTTGACAGAAGCATTTTCTGCTTCAGTGAGTATGGTTTCGACGAAGGGGGAAGAGGACTGTTCCGATTGCAGTACCATTGCAGTTGAGGAGACAACAATGGTAGTGGTGGCAACATCCACCATAGCTAACATGGTTCCAGTGAAGATGAAGGTCATAGTAGGAGTAGATTCACTGATACCAGCAGTAACGGCGGCGGAGATGGTTGAAGAAGAAGAGGAAGCAGTTGTGGAAGCCATTAGAATAGAGAGAATGAAGAATGAGTGAGTTTTTCTGGAAACCTCGAAGACACAGAGAGAAGTTGTAGAAGAAAGTTGAGAGAATTTGGAGATTTTGAAGATTTTTGAAAGTGTAAGATGTAAAATGGAGGAACGAGTTTTTATATGACTACGAAGATGAAAGGGTGTGTGTGGAGGTTGATGAAATTCAAAAAGCTTTGATTAATTAGAAATATAGATATGATTAGTTGCGAAGATCGAGGTAAATTCGGGGGCTAAAGGTATGTTATGATTAGACTGGCCTAGATTTACGTAATTCACGCCGCCTAAATAACCCACGTGATGTTGGGCAATAAATGCAAGGATCTTGTTGTCTGGGATCTCGTCTGTTGATCTTTCGAAGGGCCACAACAATATGAGAGGATATGCAGTATAAAGGATGTTAAAGAATTGAACTCAGCGAGGTATAAAAGGATCATTTCCTTAACTAACTCGGTGTTTATTGTTGAAGCTCAAGGAAATGGGGGGGGAGGGGGGGGGGGCATTTGTTTACACCCTATTTTGGTCTTGGGCCGAAATCATGACCAAGTCCACGACATTGATAACAAAGCTCAATTGAGCTTATGTCTTCATAAAAGCAAGCCGCGGCCCATTCAAAGCTAAAGGCTAAGCCTACAACGAGTTTTGGAAGCAGAGTCCTGAGCTGTCAAGTCTCAAAATTAAAGAATCATTGGTGATATAGGAGACTGAAATAGGATAAGGCAGAGATTAATGCCTTGGGCGTAAAGAAAAGGGAAATAATTAAGGAAATATAAGTCTGAAACCAAATAGGAAAATGTTTCTTAACCTTAGGGGCTGGTCACTATATAAGCAAGGCATTCAAGGCAGAAAATATCTCTCTCAACAAACATCTCACAAAAAATCAAGCACAAGCTTCTCAATACTTCAAGTTCCCGAATTCTCACAGATTTCAGTGTTTAGTTTCTTTGCTTATTCAAGACCTAGTTCTTTGTTTTTTGCTCTGCTAAGATCTTTTCATAGTATTGATTTCATTGTTATTATTTTTCCTTCATTGTTTATTTTTCTCTATGAGATTTGTCGTAAGAACTCATATTGTTACTCAATTTAGAGATAATTAGATCATTCATACATTTTTCATTAAAATACACTATTTTGCAATTCATCCTGTTACTCAAGCTACAATTTTGCACACTTACGAGTTTGAGCATAGAGTCGTTGAAACCAGTGATACTTAGAAGTCCTTGAGGATTAAGGCATTAAGAACCTAGGCGGATTTCTTGTTTCTTTCTCGCCAAACAATTGTTTGATTAAGGTTAGGTTATTTACAGCGCAGTATATCAAAACATCTAGTCAAAAACTTTCTGTCAAACAACTTCTTGGTCGAAAGACAGTGGCACGCCCGCAATTTCATTTAAAGGACTATAGTGTTCTTATTAAGAATTTCGGCGATCTCTGCCGTAATTTTTGAGGGTAACAGAAACACATCTTTATTTGCCAAGAAAAACCATATTTGAAGAAAAACACCACCCAAACAAAACTTAGGAGAAAAAAAATCATAACCTAATTCCCATTAAAATGTAATAAAATCTATTGAATAAATCTAAAAGAAAAGGAAAAATAATTAAACAAGAAGAAATTAGTTCTGGTTAGGACCATACAAATAAATAAATAAATAAACGAATATAATATTAAAAAAATACGAAAGAAATCAACGGGCTTATATTGATGGACTTGAACAATTTTGTATCATTCTAGGCCGTCCTAATGATTCAACCATGTCTTTTCATCTCATTCAAAGAGCAAAGTTGCTTCCGACCCAAGAAAAAAATTTGCTCTCTTCATTAATTAGCGAAGACTCAAGGAATTTGCTACCATGTTGTGGTTTTTTAGAAGAACAGAAAAGAAGCAAGAAGAAACATATTGGATAGAGTATGAGAGAGAAAAAGAGAAAAAGTGTGTGAGAGATGAATACTTGGAGAAGAATAAAGAGAATAGCCTGTGGAGAAGATAGCATAGAAGAACCTTAGGGAGAAGAAGATGAAAAGAGCGTGAGTTGTTTTCACGTAATAAACATGCTTTTGTTTTCTTAAGTATTTATAATTAAATGTGTATTATCTAATTTCGGGTGTGTGAGTTGTATTAGTTAGTCAGGTAAGGTAAGGAGAGTATTAAAAACCCAGTCTAATTTACATAATCCAATCAGATAATTAAATAATATAAATTAACACCAAATAACTAACATAAATTATTTACTTCTATCCAAAATCTAATACGATATACTAAATATGTCCTAATGCTTTCTTTGGCCAAAAGATCTCTCTTGAAGTCGTGTATTTATAGACGTAAGGACTGTTGATTTAGACCCTTGATTTGTGCTCGTCCTTCTTTGATTTACAATAATAAATTCCCTTAAATGATATTTTCCGAAGCATATCCAATTTCCTTTTTAACGTATTTCCTAAGATCAAGGATTCAAGGTTGAGGCAATGTAAGATAGTGCAACGTGTTTCAAAAAGCGCCGTTCACGACTTTACATGCCTGGACCATCCACCATCGATCATCGAAACCGGGCCCACTCTAAATCTGAGCCTTAACTAAATCCTTATCCAAAAAGTAACCTGTCGCCCCCCGATTCCACACCCACCACAAATTCACACTATCCTATTGTTTACTAACCATTGATCGACTACCGAATGCCAAAATCAACGGTCAAGGGAGTCCCAGACAATATTCTAGATTTTACAACAGTAAAGAGCAGGAATTCCGAATTCTCTTCTGTCTTTGAAAAACTCCAACTTTCCAGTTTCCATAAATTCAAACCCGCGTGCTTTTTTCTTCAAGTTTGAGCAAAATTTCTTTTCTTTTTCCCTCACTCTCATCCCCAGGTCAAGAAAATCCCATTTTAATTTTCGGGTATTCTGGGCCTTTTTGGTTTTGGGTTTTGGTGGAATCCCAATTGAGAATCGATCAATGGCAGAGGTTTTGAGCAAAACCAGTCTGTTTTCGTCATGGCATCGCAATCCTCAGCACCAAGGCATGTCTGTGTTTCCAAAGAGTTGTAATTATAATAAATCTGGGTCTGTGTCATGCTCTCTGAATCTGGGACCAGAGCCATCATCATTATCCTTATCGTCGAAAAGTGCTTTTCATGGCAAAAGAATTGCGGTTCAAGAACAAAATAGACCCATCATTCCCAGAAGAGGGAATTTCAATTTCCAATCCCAAGTTTCTTCCGTCGTTAATACCCAGGTTGGTTCTCTATCTTTCTTCTGATTTCTCTTTTGGTTTTCTTGATTGATGAATTTTTTTTCCCCAAAATTGCAACAGAGGATTGATCTTAAATTTCATTTGGGTTGACTTTTCTTTCCCAATTTTGTTCTGTGAAATGAATTAGCAGACGGGGTTTCGAATTGGGAAAGCTCATAAATGGTGGGAGAAGGGGGTTCAACCCAATATGAGAGAGATAACATCTGCACAGGACCTCGTGGATTCTCTATCAAACGCCGGCGATAAGCTTGTGGTTGTTGATTTCTTCTCTCCTGGTTGTGGTGGCTGCAAAGCTCTTCATCCCAAGGTACGCATTTGCATTCATTTTTTCTTCTCTCCATTTGATCCTATAAAATTAACTAAAAGAAAAGTCTTCAAGTTTCATTTCCAACCCAATTCACACGACCATTTGATCCCAAAGTTGCTTCATTTTTGGCAGTTATGTCAATTGGCCGAGATGAACCCAGATGTTCAATTCCTTCAGATAAACTATGAGGAACACAAATCCATGTGTTATAGCCTTAACGTCCATGTCCTACCCTTCTTCCGCTTCTACAGAGGCGCTCATGGTCGTCTATGCAGCTTTAGCTGTACAAATGCCACGGTTAGTATCTATGCCATTCTATCTACTAATTTTGTAAATCGTTTTGCTTATTGATGAATATACATCTATATATATGCGTGTGTGTGTGTGGGTGTTTTCATAGACTGGGTTGTTTATTTATATTTGTTTCCTTTTATCAGACATCAAGAATATTAAGACTGCAATATCTTGCTTTCTGATGAATTCATTCTTTAAATCTAGTGGGGATTTGGAGGTCTTTCCATAAAGCTAAATCTGGATTTAAATGACATCTTCCTCACTTCCTGAACAAGTACTTGTGTTTTCTGTGGGATTTTTACAGATTAAATATGCCCTATGTTTTTAGTGTTTGCATTATACAAATTAACCCTTATAATTATGCATGAAATTTATAAGATCCCATTTCCTTTGGGCTACTGATAGTGCTTGTTTCTCTGATGCCATTTGCAAATAGTGCATCTGTTGTTTTAGTTTTCTGTTTCCCTGATGGTTGTTTTCTACACAATGCCTTTGACGTCACAGATCAAGAAATTTAAAGATGCATTGGCCAAGCACAAGCCAGATCGGTGCAGCCTTGAGCCAACCAAAGGGCTGGAGGAGAAAGAGCTGCTAGCTCTTTCTGCTAATAAAGATATTGCATTTACCTATACACCCAAACCAGTTGAACCTGTCCCTGCACCAGCAGAGCAAGTGATTGCAGCAGAGGTGGCACAACCATCTCGTTCAAACTCAGAACCTCTTCCTCTCCCTTCGGGAACCTTAAAGACTCAAGGCTCCGAGGAGAGAACCATGCTCACGGCTGGGAGATGATGGGGTCAGTTTTCACCATATCCCTATCCCCTTGTAATGTACAGTTGTGTTTTTTTCTTCATGTTAAAGGTACATGATAGAAAGCAGCATATTAGTCAAGGTTAAGTGTGTCTTCATGGAGATGGAGTTGCAGCGCAGGGCTTTGGAGTTATTTTTGGATCCTAGCCTGCAAATGTCTAGTAAATTTGGGGGAGCAACCAATTGTGTGATTTGTTGGTTTGCTCCTTTTCTGCATTGTATGTAAAAAAGCTTATTATTCCATTTAGTGATGGAAGATTTTATTTTTCTCCTCAGTGCGCTTTTGATATAGTGTGTGCCTGTGTGGTATGTATGATGTATATATATGGTATTTGAGGTTTGAATGCAATGCTGATTTCGTCATTTTACAGTACTTTACACAGTACTTTACTTTGAGAGAAACTTCTATTTAACAGGAATTTAGCTGATTTGGTACACTAATCTAATAACATTATGAAACTTATGCTTTTATACTTAAATCACATAAAAAATTTTCTAATTTCATGACAGAAATTATCTCTTAAAATGTCAAGTCAGGTTTTTCTCACTTCATAAACATCTGGAAGCAGTTTCATAAATATCTGGATGCAGTTTAAAATGTTGGTTGATGAATGTTGCCCATTGTTTTCCTTAAAGCATTTTGGATAAGGGGCCGTTATGGTCCCATTTGTAACATTGGACACATGATGGTCGACATTTGGATGCATGAAATTTAAGTTTGAACTTGGAAGGATAAACCTTTTGAGGAAGAATAAATAAATTGAAGAAATATGGATGGGGTTGGTTGGGTTACGCGTGTATGTATTTGTGGAGGCATCACCGTGGCCTTTGCTTTAACTTTATACACAAATATCAAAAACGGAATAACGCCAAAATGGAAGGGAGAAGAGGTCCTTTTTCTGAGGGCTTCACATGTGTCCAGAGCATTTCCATCATAGAGACCTAGGCATTGGGTATTGTATCGTAGTATTGTAACACGTTAGCTTGAAAGCGACCTCTTTGTTTATAATTCTATGACATTTTGCTAGGCATTAGGTGAAGTGAACCACAATTTATGGTGCCACTTCCACATGAAGCTGTTTTGCGTTATTTGCCAGACAAAAAGTTCAAGATATTCCTAAATCACCAATTTATGGTATCCACATAAAATGTATATCTACTGTTTTATAATGTCAACCATGATGATAATGTATAGTATACCTTTGGCCAAAAGAAAAAAAAAAAAAAAAAAGGAATATTGATCCTATTGCCTTGAATATTTCTTTTATTTATGAATGGAATATTATTGGATGGCTGTTATTTAAACACCAACTACCTTCTTACTACACACACTTTACTCACTATACACCTTTTTAATGTTTTTTAATTTTTATAAATTTTGTTGACACACCCCAACATACCCAAATAGTACCCTGACCTACACAAGAAAAAAAAAAAAAAAACTATGAGCAACTCCAAGGCCCGACCTACCCCAGCATAAGAAAAAAAAAAAAAAACTTTTTAATTTTTATTGATTGGTGTCTTTCTTTGTTTATGGAAAATCTCAAACCCATTTCTGAGACCCTGTTTGGACCCCTCCAAAAAATGGATTTATATATATATATGGAGGAAATTATAGATTTAGTTTACTTATTTTATACCTAGTTCAATTTTGGTCTACGATCTTTTTTAAATTCTTTGGTCCACTAATTATTTCACTTGTTCAATAAAGGTCTAGATTTATTTTCTCAAATCTAGTCTCCCTTTTACCCTATTAAATTTCACCCAAATTCTGCAAACATATACTTTTTTAAAAGCTATGCATCTCCATTTTACAACCATATAAAGATCATTCAAATTGGAGTTCTAAAACTCAAGATAATTGACCCCAAAGTAGGATACCCGAAACTGCCAATTTTTCAAACTTCACCCAATCTCAATTTTTTAGATTCTAATGTTCTAAATTGATTCCTATGACTAAGAAATAATGAAATATAACTTATACTTCAATTATAATTAAAGAAAACACAACCCAAAGGATTTAAAATAAAAAATTTGGATTTTTATTGAACAAATAAAACAATTAGTGGACCAAAACAGAACTTAAAAAAGACTATGAACCAAAATTGAACTAGGTATAAAATAAGTTGACCAAATCTGTAATTTCCTCTATATATATATATATAAGTGAGAACTTTGCTCAGTAGTATTAGTCTTAGAGAAATGGTCAACATGTGCTTCAAGAAGAGACTGAAACAAAATAATGATATGGGTATGCATGCATTGAAGTTTTTGTCTTTTGGTTCACTGCCGAGAGTTGCATGGCTGAAGTGATTAAAAGCTTTGGACCAAGCATGGTCAATTGATTGCTCAATAAACAATTCCTCTCGGCTGACATGCACAAATCTTTCAGTTGAGTAGTGTTTGCTTTATCTCAAAAAGTGACTAAGCAATGTCAAGCTTATCTACAGCTCAACCATTCTTATCTCTTTTGGACAGTGATGAGTGTGCATTTTGCATCACTTTATGATACTAATTCCTTAACCTAGAGTGTTAGAATTCGATATTTTGTGTTTCTTGTCTTGTTTTTGTGTTTTCAGGTCAAATGAAGCAGAAATGAGAAAAAGAAGCAAATGGAGCCATTTTGGGACATTTCCTGGTCAAACCAGGAAAACGAGTGAAATCCTGGTCAAACCAGGAAAAGTGCAGAAATCCTAGTCGAATGAGGATTCCTAGTCACACTAGGAAACATCAAGTTCAGAACCATCATTGCAGAGCCAGAAATGTGAAATCCTGATTCGAACAGGAAATCCTGGTTGAACTAGGAAACCCAACCCAACTAGGGAAAGGAGTCCTAATGACACTAGGAGACCCCAGGGGCAATATGGTCATTACGAGAAGTCGAAATGGATAAGGAATCTCTCATTTTCAAGGAATCCTAGTTGCACCAAGAAATGTTAGTCAAAGTCAACTCTACAAAGTCAAGGTTCCAGAAGCTTCTAGAAGGTGGTGGACATCCATGGAAATGAATGGAGGGAAGAAATGAATTTGAATTCAAATGGAAATGAGGGGCAAAATGGGAAGTCAAAAGTCAAGGGCCCATGGGCCTAAGGGATGCCGAACCAAGATGGGCCATGCATGCACATGCATGGGCCCAAACCCTAGCAGCCCAAAGTCCATGCGTAAGGAGCAAGATGGCAGGCCATGCATGGCCATGCAAACCCTAGCAGCCAAGGAGTCCCATGCGCAAGCCCAAGATGCAAGCCCAAGGTGGAAGCCCATGGAGTGAAACCCTAGCCCATCTTGTGCAAGCCACTTCAGCCCAACACATGCGAGCCCAATGTACATCAAGGTCCAAGACTAGCAGCCCATGCGCAAGGGAGGGAGGCCTAGCTGACTTGCATGCGCCACTTAAGCCCAAAGGACCAAGCCCTTGCCGCAAGCCCACAAGCTCTAACCCTAGCTGATGCCGCAAGCTACAAGGAGAAGAAACCCTAGCAGCCGCATGTTTTCTCTTCCTTGCCTCTCAAGGATTGCACCTCTATATATATCCCCTTAATTCAGAACCCTAGGGACCTCACTTTTTGGCACCTACACATTCCAGCCGAATTCTCTCTTCTCCTAGTTTTATTTTTCTGTTCTAGGTTTTTATTTTCAGTTTTTAGTTTTGTTCTTGTGAGGGCTAGCCGAAAGTTGAGAGAGAGATAGGAGTGGCGTGGCTGGAAGGAAGAGCATCCCTAAGCCGCAAGCCCTAGCTCACCATAGCCGTGAGCCAATTGCTTGTGCAAGGTGCCTTCTCTTCCTTGTCTTGCCGCAGCCCCTCCCACCTGTTTTCCTTGATTTTTCTCCTAGTTTTCTATTTTCTTGTTGGATTATGTTACTGAATTTATTTAATTTATGATTCTGATTTTCTTTTGTGCCTGGTTCTGATTTCTTTTAGTTTATGCAATTTAATTTAGTTGTTTAGTTTATGCCTTTAGTTTTGTGTACTTTGCGTTTCTGATTTCTTTAGTAAGCATGAATTGGGACTTTGTTTATTGTTGCTGTTTTTTTATTTATTTAAATTAAATATGTAGGTTAGTTATTCTATCTTACATGTTAGTCGTAGGTCGATTAATGGATTTGCATGCATTACTATTCGTTTGTGTTACTATATATTTTTATTAATGTACAAGCATTTAGTAGTTATATTAATCTGGGTTTTCTTTCTTGTTACTTTTAGATTAATTTTTATTATTTTTTGTTTTTGGCATCTGATTTTCTGGGTGTTGTTAAATTAATCTTTAATTTAGTCTCATAATTTTAAGAAATTACTAATTAGTTGGTGAAGAGGTTTTTTAAATTAATGTTGACCAAATATGGCCATAAGCCCGTAAGTTCATAATCTATGTGCTGGCCAAACTACTAAAGATCAACACCCACCAACATCACCTCTAGTAGATTAACACGTATCCACCAACTTTTGGCATCTGAAGAGTACTAAGTCTAAGTCTAAGTGTCTAACTTTATCTTCTTTTTTTTTTTTTCTTTTCTTTTTTTCCTTCCTTTCTTTTCTTTTTCTTTCCTTCACTTTCTTTCCTTTCCCGTGACTTTTCTTCCCTCTTTTCTACGTCTGCTGGGACACTCTTCTCTCTCTACTAGTCCCAGCCCATCTCTCTTCTTCCCTCTCATTTCTCTCTCCCAGCCCAGTCGCGCGCATCTCTTTCTTTTTCCTCCTTCATCCTTCTCTTCTTCTTCCTCTCCTTCCCGATCTCTTCTCCCTCCCTCCCCGTTGGCTGAGTTTTATTTTGGTTGTTTTTGGACTGTTTTTTACAGGTTTGCTGGGTTTATTTTGGCTGGGTTTGAACGATTTTTTAGAGTGTTGCTGGGTTTGGACTTTGGACAGAGAAGGAGAAGATCGACGGATAGAGAAGTGATGAGCGAAATTTCGACAAATTTCGGCAAATTTCGGCGAAATTTCTGAAATTTTGAAAATTTCGGCGAAATCTTCACGAAATTTGGACGAATACTTGTTAAAATTTCCTTACCTCTAAAAAACGAAATTTTATTCCTTGTATATAAGTGAGAACTTTGCTCAGTAGTATTAGTCTAAGAGAAATGGTCAACATGTGCTTCAAGAAGAGACTGAAACAAAATAATGATATGGGTATGCATGCATTGAAGTTTTTTGGCATAAATTTAATTTAGACACATAACTATATAAGCTATTTCAACGGGGTCCATGAACTTTAAAATATTTCAAATATACACCCGATCTATTATCTAAATTGAAAAATGAGTTTTTGTCCATTGATTCGTTGAGAGATCAGTTAAATGACAGCTTGGCTTTTGCTGACCGGGATTACTTGGCGACGTGGCGCTATTTCAGCAAACATTTTCCGCCAAATGAGCGACACGGGCCCACAATTTAATAATAATAAAGAGAGAGAGAGTTTGTGGGCCCGTGTCAGGAGTTAGGTGGACCCGTGTCGCTCATTTCCCGCCAAATGAGCGACACAGGTCCACCTAACCCCTAACACGGGTCCACAAACTCATCATCTCTTTATCGCTCGTTGAACACAAGTGAGGGATTTATATTCGAATTTGGGGGAAAACGTGATGTTTTTTGGAGACTAAATGGTCAGGAGAGTGTTCGACGAGCGGGAAAGAGGTGATGGGTGTGTGAGCCCGTGTCAAGTGGACATGTGTTGCTCATTTGGCGAGAAATGTATGCTGAGTTGGTGCCACGTCGCCAATTAATCTCTGTTAGCAAAAGTCAAGCTGACATTTAATTGATCTTTCAATAAATTGATGGACGAAATTTCATTTTGCAATTTACATAATAAATCAGGTGTATATTTGAAATATTTGAAAGTTCGTGGACCCCGTTGAAATAGCATATATAGTTATGTGTTTAAATTGAATTTATGCCAAGTTTTTTCCTTTTGGTTCACTGCCGAGAGTTGCATGGCTGAAGTGATTAAAAGCTTTCGACCAAGCATGGTCAATTGATTGCTCAATAAACAGTTCCTCTCGGTTGACATGCACAAATCTTTCAGTTAAGCAGTGTTTGCTTTATCTCAAAAAGTGACTAAGCAATGCCAAGCTTATCTACAGCTCAGCCATTCTTATCTTTTTTGGACAGCTGCCCCACTACTCAAAAAGCTGTCAACAGCTGTATAGAGCAATTCATTTCAAGCCACACACATGGCTACCAAAACTTGGGGATAAAGAAAAGGCTTATTATGACAAAACCGTCTCTGGATTCCACCCTGAAACCCGAAGTGGTCTTGTGGGATCCAAAATCAAGGAAAATCCTACCGAAGATTCGGTAGAACCTCCCCTGAAAATGGACTAACCCAAAATTTATAAAACCTGTAAAAATACTTCTAAAAACATCAGCCGCCTCTACCACAACAAAAAAGGGTTTCAGACCCAACAAATACAAAATAAATCTTAAAATTTAAGTATGGTTATCAAAGCCACTACTTATGTTACAAAGAATTTTACATTAAGATGAAAAGGAATTTTTCAAAATGAAAGTGACGCCTACAAGATCCGAGTAAAGAAAATGGACGTTAATGTCTCGACGTAAAAGGCTCGACCTCCACCAATGCTGCTACCTGGGGAGGGGGGAATTTAGACAAAAACAGGAAAATGGTGAGATAACTTAGTGAGTAGACAATTTTATGGAAACGAAAACAAAAGTTAATTATCTTTTCAGAAATCCTTTAGAAACCACGTTTAACTCTAAGACCTCATGTCATTCTTTGAAATCCTCCAGTTTTAAAAACTATTTCCAAACTTTAAAATAGTTGTAAAAACTAATGGAACTCAAGGAAAAGATAAATTAAAACACACTTCTTAACAGTCAACCATCTAAAATAAAAGAGTCATAAAAATAATAAAATTGAAAATCTTTAAAAACTTGAAAGGTCTTTCTCACTTAAATTCATATTTTTGTAACTTTTGGAAATAACGATTAAATTCCACCATGCTTATACCCTGAAAACCTAGCCATACACCTGTGCAGAATTCTTGCATCGCACAGGCAGACAATATCCTGGCCATACACACGTGCAGAGTAAAATCCATACATGTGCAGGCAATCCTGGTCATACGTGCACGCAGAGTGGCCCCCAAAGGGCTAAGCATCCCGACACATGGCCCAAACCCTATGTGTGTGCCGTGATGGATCCCAAAGACCTATCCAATTTGATAATCTGGAACTGCAACGGGTGGTTTGAAAACTATTTTTCATAACCAAATCATAGATCCTTTTTCCTCATCGAAAGAAAGTAATATTGAAACCTTCCCTCAAACTTTAAATTAATACGCCAAAGTATATTATTTCAAATAAATTTAATATACATAAAACAAAATTCAATCTTTTCAACAATACCCAAAATATTAAATAAACCAAATGAATGAAGTAAGAAACTAGATTCCTTCCCAAATTCCAATAACTCAGAAAAATCAACATGTAAATCTAGGTTTCAAAACTTATTTATGAAATTATTTGAAATCTGAATCTAACACCATCTATCAAATTTCAAATCAAATTCAAGATAATAACATAGTTCCATCAATATAATTTTATAAATTCATTTGAAAATCAAAGTTTACTCACAAACTCTGTTAGCTCAAAAGCAACTTAATATAATCAAGAAATAAATCAAAAAAGAATATATTTATGAATTAAACGAGAGCGTTCATAAAATGAAGGTCCACTCACTAAGATAGCCCTAGCTTTGATTCTCTGCTGGATAGTCTCGAGCCACGGTCGTCTCGCCTATAACATAAACAATAAAATAATAAATTAGTCTCAACTCCAAGATGTTAAATTTCTGTGTGTGTGTGTGTTATACCTAACGTGCCACCCGACTTTCGTTCCTACACGATGGTTTACGATCTACACAAGTTGACCAACAACACCTCCACAACCGCCCCCGAAGCTTCCCGGCTCAACCTAACCACATTCAATATAACTAATACGATAACCCACTCAACAAATTGTCATAAATACTCTAAAATTATGGAGTATCAAGGGGATTCGAAATCACAAAGGTTGCCGCCCAAGGTGGCTGTTTCAAGCACAAAATTAACCAAATATACAAAAATTTCTCAAATCTTCGCATACATTCAAAACTAACATCAAATTTTGGGTTTCCTAAAAATGAAATTGTCCGAAACCACACCAAAATTACCCCAAGACTCAGCTGAACCTCAGTAGACCTGAAATCGGTTCCAGCCTTACAAACCCAACCTCCTAAAACTTAAATTCCTCCAATTTTAGTCTAAATTTCGGGTTCTAAACGACAATTGGGTATCTTAGGGATGTAATTCATCTAAGAAAACAACAAGAATAGCCTTCAATCCAAAATTTACAGAGGAACCCGAAATGGCCCTTCAATCCTTCAACACCCAAGTTTCTAAAAGCTCAAAGTTAATCAAGATAGGTATAGGAGAAATAAAGCCCATAGGGAGTGGAGGAAAACCCACCTGAAAACAAGTCGAACAGGGGCCGGAGGTGGCCGAAATCAATAGAGAGAGAGCGGCGGCTGGGTGGTTTTTCTGGCGAATTTTCGGCTTGCAGGGGGGCAGCTCGGCTAGGAGAGTGGCAGGGAGTGACGGTTGGCCTGAGGGGGAGGTCGTCGGTGGTCGGGGTCGGTGGAAGGTGACCGGTGATGGTGGCCGTGGTGGGTGGTGAGCACAGAGGGAGGTGTGTGAGGGAGAGAGAGAGAGTGACCGGAAGGGATGAGAGAGAGAAAATTTTGAGAGAGAAAGAGAGAGAGTTTAATTGAGTATTTTAAATCATAAGTTGAGTTTTAAAATTACTAACATACCCTTTCTAGAATAATCTACTTAATTCCTTCCCCAAAACTCCGATTTAAAAGCCGTTTTCGCCCATGTGTTTGGGGATTCAAGTTCTATTTAAGCGTCTTAAAAATATTGGCCAAAATTTCATTTTTAAATCACCCCTCAAAATGCTATAACTCCTCTCCAAAAACTTAAATAAATCCGACAATTAAACTTTGAAAAATTGGCGTTCAAATTAAACTTGGGGTCGGGTCGTTATATATTATAAAAAGGAAAGTTGTAGAAATTGAAGGAACCTCCTCTCAACACACACACACAACCCCAAAAACTCACTACAATGTGATTTTCAATTCAATTCTCAGTAGCTTTTTCAAAGCTTTCAAATTTTCCTACATATTATTAGTAATGTGATTGTGCCATCGAAGCTGATATTGGAGTACATCGGCTCATAAAAGTTGTAAGGAAATTGCCCTTGGTTGTTCATTTATGTCCCACTGGGCGTGCCAATCTGTTTTAGCACATAAGTAATGTCTCATTATTAGTAATTTTTCTTTTCTATCGCACAATCGTCTTTTAGAAGTTAGAGTTTTATTTAGCGCTCCGAATTTATTTTTTGTTAATTTTCAGTTACATTTTCTATTCGGCTACTCCAAGCTGAATAGTGGCACGCCCGCACCCAAAGGGCGGAAGCCTCGCCTCTTACTCCCGGCGAGGTGTTTTGGCACCAATCGTGGCCCTCCACGTAGCTGTTGCATTTTTGTGCTAAAACAAACCCATAATATGAATTTATGAAAGATAGATAAAAAAGACAAAGCTGCCTCGCGGGAGAGAGAGACCTGACGCATAGCCGGTGCACAAGATCCAATCTTTTTTCAGTTCTTAGAGAAGTTAATTCAAAAACTCCAAAACTAAACAAGCTAAAATAGCTTGCCTCACTTCCTACAATAGCTTGTCTCAACCAAAACTCGCCTTTTCTATCAATCAATGCACACAAATATGCTTGCTTGGACAACCAAAAGAATATGCTTGCCCCTACTTAACTAGAGCCTTATAGGTCCAACACTCCTTTATAGGTTCAACATCATTCACTGGTAAGGCCGCACACACAGCATTCTCAACGACGGCTATCCTGAGCTAGCCATCCATAGTTGTCAACCTCCCTTACCCATAACCCTCACCTGTGACTCTCACTGCATTTCACATTCATAAGGCCATGTAGTTCATCAAGCCTATAAGGCTAATGCCAACATTAAAAAGGGTATCCCCATGCTTTTTTGGTAATCCGGTCACATTTTGTTGTATTTCTAATAAATTTGACATACTTTGCATTGAAATGACATTTACGATCGTTCATAAGACTTTATATGGTTCATCAGGCTTAAAACGCAAATTAATAGCACTATGAGAAAGTGTTTCGCCATGTTTTTTTTGTCAACAGGCACGTTTTGGTTGTCATTTAAAAAAGTTGCACCAAGTCTCCATTGAAGTGATGTTTTTGTGCGTTCGTAAGACTTTATGTGGTTCATAAGGTTTAGAACGCTAATGCCAACATGAGAAAATGTTCCCCTATGCCTATTTGGTGATCTGATCACGTTTCGTTGTCTTTCTAATCAATTTAACTTACTTTGCATTGAAATGACATTTTTGAGCATTGAAATGCTTATTTGGTGATCTGGTCACGATTCATTTTATTTCTAATAAATTTGACTTACTTTGCATAAAAATGACGTTTTCGCGCGTTCATAAGACTTCATGTGTTTCATAAGGCCTAGTTTATAATGCCAACATAAGAAAGCGTTTCCTTATGTATTTTTTCCAACCGGGCATGTTTTGGTCGTCTTTTAAAGAAATTTGACTAAGTCTGCATCATCATGATGTTTTCGTTCATTTATAGGACTTTATGTGGTTTGTAAGGCCTAGAACGCTACTGCTAACATAAGAAAGTGTTTTCCCATGTCCTTTTTGCTAGCAAAGAACGTTTTGGTTGTCTTCCAAGAAAATTGGATTGTGTCTGCATTGAAATGACATTTTCATGCGTTCATAAGACCATTTAGCTCATCAGGCCTAGAACCCTAATGCCAATATGAGAAAGGGTTTCTCCATTCCTTTTTCTCATATGGTCACATTTCATTGTCTTTTTAATCATTTTGAATTACTTTGCATAAAAAAGACATTGTTTTAGCATTCATAAGACTTCATGTGGTTCTTAAGTCCTAGAACGCTAATGCAAACATGAGAAAAGGTTTTCCCATGCCATTTTAGTAATCCAGTCACGTTTCATTGTCTTTCTAATCAATTTGACTTATGATGTAACCATTATTCCTTAAATTTATATGCCTTTATTCTTGGTTTCTTGCTATGTTGTTGATCATTTTAGTTCATTTTAAATTAGTTTAGTGTTTTTGTAACTTAAATGAGCAAAGAAAGACATTCCGAGCTTATATGGAGGCTTTCCTAGTCAAACTACGAAAAATCAAGTTTTCCTAATCCAATAAGGAAATGTCGAGGTTCTCCTAAATAACCAGAAAACGAAGTTTTGAGAAGTTTCATAACATGAAAAGGACGATTATATGTATTCCTAGTTCAACTAGGAAAAGTTAGGGTTTCCTACTCAAACTAGGAGGATGGGTGCATGGTGAAAGTCAACTCAAAAAGTCAAAGTCATAAGTCAAAGTGTGACATCATCATATGATGTCATCATTCCACCTCACCTTGCCATGTCATCACTTATGCCCTAGTCACTCCTAAAGTCTGAAGGATTTAATTTCAAGAAGGTTGAAAAAGGTCAAAGTCAATGGTCAACCGTACCACATCATCACATGACATGGACCACACATGCAGCCCATGCACTATGAGCCATGCGCATAACCCTAGCCCAAAGGACCAAGGCCATGCGCCTATTGCAAGCCCAATTGGAGAAAGCCCAAGTTGTGCCATTCCAAGGTCCAAGAGCCCAAGCCTATGCCGCACTCACTCAGCTGATCCAAGGCCTAAGGAAGGAATTCTTCATGCTCAAGGAAAATCTCACAAGATTCAGTCAAAGATCACAAGGAATCCTAGTTGAAGAAGAAGTCAAAACCATGGGAAATTGAACATGAATTTCAACAGTGATTCTGTACCTCTACAGATCGAATCAGGTGTCATGCCATATATGGTTGGAAAGCTACAGATGTTATCTTTGCATGAAATTTTACGGATTTCGATTCCGAGTTGCGTAGCTCAAGATATAGCCATGTTAGTGAAGGTAGCGCAGCAGTTCTGCAAGCAGAAACGGAAATGACGCCCAAAATAGTCCAAATTTAGCCCAAAGCCCAACTCTTTGCTGAAAACCCTAGCCTTGTGGGACAAGGAAAGCTTCACCTCCTCACTCCTATATAAGGACCCCATTCTCTCATAATTCAGGGAATAAAATTTTAGATTTTCAGTACTTTTCAGATTTCTAGAGAGAGAGTAGTCAACATTGAGAGAGAGAAGAGAGCCACTTTGCCGCAAGCCTTAGCTAACCCTAGCCGTGAGGACTGCTTGTGTGGTCTCTCTCTCTTGCTCCTTCTTGTGCCGCAACCCCCTCTATGCTTTTTCTTAATTTTCTTTTGATTTAATTGTTCAATTAGTTTAGTTATTTGTTCAACAATGGATTGAGAATTTATATATGTTATGTTACTTTTGTTTCTCAATTTATTTATGAGTTAGTTTGATTGTTCTTGCATGTTAAGATTATGATAATATCCATATTATTTGATTTGATGTTGATTTATGGTTAATGAAATAAAGCCATGTGATTTTATGTGAATTTTGCATGTGATTAATTCCTATTGTCTAGTTAAATTGATTCTAGTTGTTTTCATTCTTTGGCTGGCCACCTTAGGTATGTTTGCATCTAGTAATTGTTATGAAATTGAAAGGGATAATCAAGCTAATCAATTCAGTAGGTAACAAGAAGATAACCTAAGAACTTATCTTTGATAAATAGGTTTCATAGATGTCATCTAGATCGATAATCAAGATTCTATCATGCTCTACGTGTTTGCTGTTTTCATAAGTTCTTAATGACTCTTGCATGGTTAACAGCTTAGGTAGACGATAATCAAGCTTACTAGGAACATGTGAGTTAACTAGGTTAAGTAGCGATAATCAAGCTCTTAATTTATGAATAAGGAAAACATAGTTAGAGAGTGTCCGATAATCAAGGCCTTTCGGCTAGCAAACTTAATTATGTGTGTTTACATTGAATTGCATGTCACCATAATAGTTGTTATCTTTTAATATGTGATGGATTCAGATATCTTAACATTGCAAGACAATTGGGTGTGTGCGTGTGTTTGGTGGTGTGCTGTTGTATGTTTTCCTAGAACAAATTAAATAACCTTTTTTTGAGCTCTAGGTTAACTCGCAAGTGCACGAATCGCGGAGTAGCAAAGCTTACAAATACGAGGTCGATCCCACAGGGAATTGTACTAGTGTTATGATTACTAACTCAATTAAATTCAATTAACTCAACTCTAACTCACACACGCAAATGAGGGGTTTTGATTGGTTTTTGAGATGAGACTAAACTAAACTAACAAATAAATAACAAAACTTTTAAATAACAACTGAATGAATTTGGATAAACAATAATTAAGAAACACTAGGGGTCAGAATCAACCACTAACATACCATTCACTTTACTATGGATATTAACAATTAATATATAAACATGTCAACAAAGTTTGTCTACTAAAAGGTTTGATTAGTTACTTCTAGCAATTACTCCCCTTACTGTGCATAACTAAGAGCTTCTTGGGCCTCCCTTAGCCAGTTAACTTACATTTTCCCTAAGCGTACTTAAGGCAACTGTTGTCCATGCAAGAGTCTTTACAATTTGTGAGGTTGACAAACACATAGCGCATAACTCCAAATTAATGTACCCTATGTCCTCTATGATCCCTTTTCTCATGAATATTATCTTAGGATACCCACTTGTTGCCTATTGAAACTATCATCCTTTTGAGCTTGTTTAGTTTCACAACATAAATCTAGATGCATGCAACCTAAGGTGATCAGTCAAAGATGCGAAACAAATAGAGTCAATTTAAATAGAGATCCAAGATTTGTCAACATGTAAATAATCAAACTATCAATAATCCATAGTGAAAGTGAATAGCATCGCTAGGGCTTCATCCTAGTCCTAGCCCAATATTCAGTTACACATAATTAAATCCATAAGCAAACAAAGCATAATTAAAACAATTAAAATAAAAGGAAGGGAAGAAGAAATCAAGTCAAGGCAGCAAGGTGGAGGCGGCTGCAAGAAGGTGGCATGATGGGCTGCTGCTCGGCCTTGGACTCCACGGTAAGGTAGCTGAAGTGCTCGGCAAGGTGGCAGCAAGGTGGTGATGGCGTGGCTGCCGCAAGGCTTCCTCCTCCTCCTTCGGTTCAGCCCAGAATAAAAGAGAACAAAGGAAGGTGGCTGTAGCAGAAAAATAAAGAGAAGAGAAAGAGGTGATGGGGGCTGCGGAAAGAGAAGAGAAAGAGTTATGATGGTGGTTGCTAGGGTTGCGTCAGAAAAATAAAAGAAAGAAAGAGAAGAGAGCAAGGGTGTGCGGCAAGAGAAGAAGGAGCTAGCTAGGGTTTCTGAAAATTAAAGAGGAGAGAACCCTCTTTCTAAATTGTAGAGATGTATTTATATAGATCAGTAAGGCTGCTATTCCTATTCCTCATCAATGTGGGATTGATGTCACTTGACCTAATGGACCAAGATCACATTCACTTAAGCCCAAGTGCATAAACAAGCAGCCCCTTGTGCCAATACCTAGGCCTTAGCCTTTAGCCCATGCGCCAATTACATGGCCCATCACTTAAGTCCATGCGCCAGCCCCTAGGGTTCCACTTAAGCCCATGCTGCACCCTCCTTAGGGTTTCACGCCTGGCCCAAGTCCATCACCTTGGCTGAAATTCATCTTATCCATTTGTGCTTTGTCCCAATGTCTTCCAGAAGCTTCTAGAACCTTTGACTTGTTGACTTTGACTTCTGACCACTTCTCTTTGTCCACCTAGGAATCCTTATTGACTTAGGATTTCTATCTCACTTGGAATTTCACAATTACCATTTTGCTCCTCATGACTCCTATCTTCATTAGGACTCCCTTTTCTACTCGGATTAGGTTTCCTGGTTGAAACAGGATTTCCTACTCCAACTAGGATTTCTCATTTCTGGCTTCGGATCGTCATGATTCCTTCTTATTCAAGCTCGATCTTTCCTTGTAAGACTAGGAATCCTAGTTTGACTGAGATTCAGGATTTCCTGGTGTGACCAGGATTTCTCCACTTTTCCTAGTTTGACTAGGAAACGTCTAAAAATGGCTCTTTTGGCTCTTTTTTTCTTCTTTGCTCATTTTATCCTATAAGAACAAAAACAAACTAACAACACACAAAATATCGAGTTCTTGCACTTGAGTTAGGGAGTTAGTATCATAAAGTAGTGTAAAATGAGCACTCAACACACCCCCAAACTTAGATTTGGCTATTCCTCAAGCAAAAAGAACAAAGAAAAGACTCAAGACAGACTCAAAATATCCCAACACATGACTTTCATAAATACAGCCATAAATAGCATAGTCAAACAAGATACATATAGAATTTATTCTTCAACCTTTAATAATGCTTCAATTAACATACCTCACTCCTCCATGAAATATATAGACCATCCTTGACACAAACTCAAGTGTTTCGACAAACAAGACTAAATCAGCATTGTAACGATCCGACCCAAATTTTCACTAGAAATTTAAATTTTTATTTAACTATGTTTTTAAGAGATATTTTTTAAAGGATGTTGAATTGTATTTTAAAGATTTTGAGATTTATTTGGAAAATAAAAAGGTTTTGATTTAATTGTTCATTTTCGTTTTAATTTGGGCTTGACCCAAAAGTTGACTTTTAAAACTAGTGGGCTTTTGATTTTGACTTTGGATCCGTTGAATAGGTTTCGAGCCCACGATTTCATAGACACGTAGCACGCATCGATCCGAGTTACGGTTTGAGAGATATGGGCATTTGAAGCGAGAGGCAATTTCGTAAAATTGACAAATTGGGTTTAAAAATCAGATTTTTTAAAAAAATAGGATCTCTCTCTCTCTAGCATTATCTAGAACATTCTCTCTCCTCCCTTTATCTCTCTCCCCGACACTCTCTCACTCCACTCCCGCACTCCTCCCCTGCGCGCACCACCCAGCCACCCCACTCACCATCACCGGACACTCCTGGTCAGCCCCTGGCCCTCGCAAACATCCCCAGGCGCTGACCCCACTCCCCTCGAGCCTACTCTCTCTCTTCCCCCCCTCCCCGTAGACCCTCTTCTCTCTCTTCCTCGGTGTGCGCGCGACACCATCATCGAAGGACAGCCTCCGGCCATTTTCCCGGCGGCACGAGATCACCGACGTGACCCCCGTGAGCCGGCCGTCCTCCTCCGTGCCTCCCCTCGCTAGCCCGCCGCCTCTGTGCGCAGCAACTTGCCGGAGAAAGCTAGTCACGCCGCCGGCCACTTTGTCGATTTTGACCACTCCGGAGCTCCGATCACGAAATTAATTGGTGGGTTTTCTTCCTCTTTTATTGGGCTTTCACTTTCCTTTGGTTTTGTAGTTTAAAACCTTGAATTTAAAAAAACTTGAAATTCTGGGGTTTGATGTCATTTCAGATTTTTCTATAATTTTCGGATTAGAGGGCTGTTATTGATGTTTTCTTGGACAATTTCATCCCTAGGAACCTCAATCGATGTTTAGAATTGAAAAGGATGAGTAGATTTTAGTAAATTAGGTATTTTGGCTGAATTTGGTCTTGGAGCCGCCACTTGGGGCAGCAATCGGAGTGGTCTCAAACACCCACTGTCATCTCTTGAATGAAGGATTATTTAGAGCCATTGTTGAGTTGGTTTTTGAGTTGGTTGTTGATCTTGGGTAGGTTGGAAGTGATTGGAGAAACCGAAAAGTGTTTCGGACTGTAATTGGAGACTTTGCTGATACTGAAACCACTCTAGGATGATTTTCCTGATCGAGATAAGCCATACGCAGGTTCCTTTTAAGTTTATGACTGGTTTTGGAAGTGTGGGTGATGTTGAGTTGAGCCGGGAAGTTTTCAGGGAAATGAGAGGGTATTTATGGATTAAGAAGAGTAAGTTATTAATTGTTGTTTAAGCGAGAGTCGGGTGGGACGCTTAGGTTTTATACACACACTCTAAACGTCGTTGAGTAGAGACTAATCTTATGTTTTATTGTTTTATTTTTAGGTGAGACGACCGTGGCTCGTGACGATCTAGCGGAGGATCGAAGGTAGGGCTATCTCTGTGAGTGGACCTTACTTCCTTAAAATGATTTATGAAATTTGCATTTTTATCTTGGTTAATTGAATTTGTTTTAGTAATAAAAAATGTGTGCGAACTTTGGTTTTCAAATAAATTCATTAAAGATTTCATTAATCCTATTATGCATGATAGTTTGAATTTGATTTGGGATTTGATGAAAATGTTAGATTTCGGATTTCAAAGGCTTCATAAGTAAGTTTTAAAAAATATATATTTATATGTTGGTTTTCGTGAGTTGTTGGACTTTGGGAAAGGAAATTTGGTTTCTCATTTTATTTACAAGGTTCATTTAATATTTCAGTTTTGTTGAAAAGTATTATTTTGATCTCTGTATATTGAATTTGATTCGAATTTCGTATGTTGGCTTATGGATTTAAAGTTTCTTTTGGGAAAGTACCATGATATTTATTTTCGATGGAAAAAGGATCTATTATTTGGGTTATGGAAAAATGGTTTTCAAACCACCCTTGCAGTACCCTCCAGGTTATCGGATTGGATAGGTCTTTGGGACCCATCACGGCACACATATAGGCTTTGGGCCGTGTGTCGGGATGCTTCGCCCTTTGGGGGCTGCTCTGCGTGCACGTATGACCAGAATTGCCTGCACGTGCTGATTTTATTCACACGTGTGTATGGCCAGGATATTGCCTGCACATGTTGGATTTCACTCCACGCGTGTGTATGGCCAGGATATTGCCTGCCTGTGCGATGTAGGAATTCCGCACAGGTGTATGGCCAAGTTATTCAGGGTATATAGCATGGTGGAAAATTAAATTGGTATTTTCAAGAGTTTAACTATAGATTTTAAGTGAGAACTACTTTTCCAGCACTACTAGGAAATACCCCATTAGATATCACTATATAGATATCAGTTTTAACGAAATAGATATTTTAAAAGCTTTTAATATCAGTTGAGTTTTTAGATTTTTAAAATTGATGTCTAAACAAATTTATATATGGCCAAATTTTAAAATCTGATATCTAAAATTTTTGGTAAAAGTTAATTTTATGTAAAAACTGATATCTTTACCTTTAACTGATATCTTTGTTTCAGCTAAAAAAAACTAGAATAAAAATCTGAAGACAAATTAAATGTTTTGACTATATATATTCCCAACACTTCACTCGATGCCTCCCCCTCAAACACAAACAACTCTCAGACTTTACTCACACCCTCACTGATCGAGACCACACTCACCGTCCTCTCTCTTGAGCTTGTTCTCGTTCTCACGGTCGAAGTCGCCGTCGCGTGGTGGACCTTGGCGTCGGTGTCAATGGTCAACTGCGCGCGATCTGCCTCATCGTCCTGGGTTGCACAACCCAAAAGGATTAGTCATCTCTCCTGGGTTCTCTCTTTCTCTCTATCTCATCTTTTCCTTTTTTCCTTCTGAATCTCATTCTCACCTCCTATTCATCTCTCTTCAATCTCACAGATCTAATATCTCTGATCTGTCGTTTACATAGCCCAGATCTACTCTCTCTCTTTGGGTTTTTGGTATAAAAACTTTGATTTTCATTTAAAGTTTCTCCAGCCATTGAGCGACCCACCATTCTACCATCGGAGCCACAACCATTTTTGGTGATTTTTTTAATTTCTCATTTTTTTATTTTCTGACAGTTTTTCTTTTTCTTTTGAGAAAGTGACGATTTCTCCAGTATGACACACGATGGTTTTACTCTCCTTCTCCTTCAGGCATGGGTAAGCATATTTACTTCTTCTATTTGTCTTGCCTATCCTCTTCCTCTTCCTCCTCCCTATTTCTCTTTCATGGGTATTTCAATTTTGGGTTAGGGTTAGGGATTTTTGATCAATCAATTTCTCTATGCCTCTAATTAATTTCTCTATGTATTTCAGTTTTGGGTTAGGGAAGAAGTTTTCAGTGACTTCAGGGATGTGGGTCTCTTTCATCTAATTGACATTGGTTTGTCTCTTTCTTCTTCTATAAATCTATATGCGTTCATATGTGGATGTGGGTCTCTTTCAATTTCCTCCGGCCCTTGACAGAGTGAATCAGGAACATTGGTTTCACATTGCCTGAACCCAACGGCTGGGTACTGATGGCTACCAAATTAACCTATTGCATCTAAAACACAGGATTTGCAATTTCTGCTTTTTGGGTTTTCCTGTTTTGTAGATACTGGAGTCACTTTGTGTTGGATTTGACATCATTACTTAATGATTCAATTCTAGCTGCTTTAATTTATGAGCAATACTGCATGCTTATCTGTTCTTTGTTCTTTGATAGAAATGGTTTATCTAGTGAGTCAATGACATAGTATCTGTGTTTCTTCTCATTATCTATCTTTCCTCCTGCAGAAAATATGCAAAGGAACTGTGAGGCATCCTTAAAATGCCTCCAGAGCAAGGGGTTCCCTTACAACCTCCAGTGTAATGGGAATCCTATCGAAGGATTTCCAGAGCTTAAAGAAGAAATTTGCAATCACTCAGGTGGGGATGTTGCTGAATCAGACCATCCGTTGGGCAGTGAATTTCTTGAACCTCCAAATGAATGTCACAACAAACCTACCTATCATCATGATTTTGGCTACTGGTCAACCTTTCATTTTGACTCTCAGAAGGTACAGCAGTGCCAGATGAATGCTTTTGAGAGCCAGTTTTACCCCTTTCCTGTGGAGAATCGATTTCGTTATGTTCCATTCAACATGTTTGCTCAAGGTCAAAGTTACCCTAATGAGTTTCAGTTCCAAGATTTTCAGTATTTTGTGGTAATAGACTTTGAGGCTACCTGCGATAAGGATAGAAATCCCCATCCTCAAGAGATAATTGAGTTTCCATCTGTGATAGTGAGTAGTGTGACAGGCCAACTGGAAGCATGTTTTCAGACTTATGTGCGACCAACCTGCAATCAGTTCCTCAGTGATTTCTGCAAGGATCTGACTGGCATCCAGCAAATTCAGGTTCGCTCTTAACTTGGCTTGCCCTTACTCATAGGAAGGACATGCTGTGTAAACTGGTGTTGCATCTATGTATTTTGACCAGTTCAATTAGTATTTTCAACTGTAGTTCCATCTATACTTGGTAGAACATTTCTAGGCCTTAATTTTCAGCTTGGTTGTGATAGTTAATAGTATAACCCTGCTATTGTTGTTTAGTTTACTGTAGTGGGTTGCAAAAATTTCTAGAATTTCAAGGTTAATGCCACTTCTGTGCATATCACGTGCTATTGGTGCTGCATGACTTTGCTAAATATTAGATGATGGACTTTTCTATTTTCATGCCAGTTTGTTTGTTTGTTTTTTTGTTGTTTTTCGGTATTCACTTGCAAACTACAGTTTCTATCTTGGACAAAGGTGGGTCTTGATATATTGATGATTACTGCGAGCCATGTGGTCCCTATGAAGAAAAATCCTATAGCCAATTAGATGGGATTATGGCTTGCTTGAATAGGTTCTCTTACTGAACAAAGCTATGGACCATCTAATTCATGATAGAGGATGTGTAGTAGTTCCCAATATGGCTGTTTGGTGGATACCATGCACCCTGCTATTAAACAGAGTCTAGGTAGGATTGTGTCCTTGTGCTCTCTGATTGCTGTCTCTGGAGATGTCATCTGTTTCACTATACTGGAACCTTGTTAGAATCTTGGATCACTCGTTTTTGACCAAATTTTGGTGCCTAGGGTTGGGTTAATGGCCTTTTTTTTTGTACAAGAACTTTTTTTGTGTGTTGGATTTTTATTTAAGTGTATATAGATTTTATCTCCCAACCACCTAAACACAGAGGGTGAGTCTCGACATAACTGTAACTTTCCTCATTGGGTTCGAAAAGGGAAATAATCATGTAACTTTTCATTAACATTTTAACTTGAGTAGAAACAAGTAAATAAACATGTTTAAGTGTTTAACAAATGAACAATCATTAATTCTCTCATATGTCTGAGGAAGAGTTATTGCATATATTATTCTCTCATATGTAATATGTTATATAGTTCTGTATATAAGTGTCTCTGTCGCTGTCTACATGCAGACTTGGAGTTGAGCATACTTTTTTCAAAGCTAGGTAGACTTAATTAATTATTTGAGGGGCATATATTATATGATATAATTAATCTGTGGGCAGAAAATCTATGTATATGGATCTCATGGCAGGCTGTTATTTGACAAATTAATATTGAAATAGGACAGTCAATCAAACGAACACAAGATGATCAACTAATTGATTGAATTCTTTAATTCAGAGAATAAAACTAAATTGGAGTAGTTGTGATATTGTTGGCTATAAATATTAAATAGTTTGCCCTTCTCTGTTTGGCTATGCACAGATCTGCAAATCAAAGAGGAGGGCATTAATATGATTGTAGATCTACAGATCAAATAGGAGGCTTTGATCAGTACGTAGGTTTTTTTAGGAAAATAAAATTGCAGCAGTAAGCCAAAAAAATTTTGTTTATCTTACTTTGCAAGTGTTGTATTTGTGTTCTGTTTATACAAGAAGCCTGCCAAACTGAACTACTGAATCCCAAGTTTAGTCATTTTATTCTTTGTATCATTTTGTTTTATTGCTGTGATTGGAAATAGTTATGCTGGAAATGTTATATCAGTTGCTTTACATTTGTTTGATTGTCAACTTTAAAAGTAATCAGCTAGTTACTGCAAACATACATATGTTAAGGTCCGCAATCAGTATATCAAATGTCTAATAGCTGACATTTTTGTGGTTATAGTGTATCATCAAGTGAGCACTTTCTTGGCAATATAATGCTAGAAGTTAAAGTGGCTACCCCAAAGGTTTTATAAATTCAGCATTGCATCTTTCCTCATATATTTCACCATGCCGGCGCCATATCCACGTCGTATACACTGGTGGATTTATAAAACTAGAGATATCCTGGCTTGAACTGCCCTGCATATATTTATCTTTTGCATGAATGTTTGCAACTTTGCATGTTGAACTTGGAACTGCCCCCTGCCATATTGAATTTCCAACTCCATGCAATGACTTTTTTTATTTCATGGATATGCAGCTTAATTTATAGGAAACTAGGATATGGTTTTGTCAATCTTTAATCTTGAAACTAGTTTTGGATTGGTAGGAAACTAGGATATGGTTTTGGTTGTTGTAAATCTAGTAAATTGAACTTTAAAGCTTGCTGGACCATCACATGTACTTAAGCTTGTTGCTGGACCATCACATGCAACTCTTCCTTTTGGATTTTGGATTGCTATCAGCTGCCTTCTTTTTTTGAATAATTGCATGTCTAGGCGGCTGTGATAGCATGCAACTAGCCTTGTATTATTTGCCCTCTGCCAATGTATAGTTTATCATTTTGGGATTGCAGCAAGAGCATAACTTTATCATTTGAATATATAATTGCATATCTTTTGGTAGCTGATCATGCACTTGTCTTTAATGTTTTCAGTGGTCTAAGTCGAAGAACAAGCGGACTGGTTACACCTAAGCCCAGATTGGTGAAGTCTGAGTTGAATGGGGAGACTATGTCACTGAGAATTATTTTTAGACATGTTGGTATGCTGTTTTGACGTACATTTTGTGGATATGGTATGAGTGCTGCCATTCCAATATTTTGTAAAGGAAAAGGCAGAATTTAGAACTAGCTAGTATGCAGATTTTAGAACTAGCTAGCTAGCTAACTAGTGTGCATAATGTAGAACTAGCCATGCCTTATATTTTGTGCATATTTTTGAAGTTGCTTTGGGGGTTATATATGAATTAGGGTTATCCCTACTTGTAGAGGGATTTGTAATTCTTTTTTGTTAACTTGAATATGGGTTGAAATTGGATGTTGGAAATGTATGAGAATGTTGGATGAAATTTATGGAAGCATTTAAATTGCACAAATTGGCAGGAAAAATTAATATCTAACAACCCATTTTATTTTATTTTTTTTAATTCAAAAACATTTACAATATCAGTTAAACACTGATATCTAATGTGTATTAAATCTGATATTTATACAGGTATATATATCGAAATAACAAATAACATCGATATATAATGTTATTTTTATTTCACATTCTAACTCAAACATGATGTTTAAGAGACTTATAATATCTAAAACAACGAACAAACAGATATCTAATGTGTACATATATATCGGTTTTAGTTACAAATTCGATGTGTTAAAAATATTATATATCGCTTTGATAAAAAAAAGTGATGTAACAACCTACCAAATATAGCTTTTGATGAGTTTATAATATCGAAAAATAGAACCAAACAGATATTTAATATACCTTTTAATGTCAGTTTTTGAAAAAATAATGATATTGAAACTATATTACATATCGGAATCCGTTCATTTAGATAGCGGAAACTTGAAAATTCGATATATATTATTTATTAATAATATCGGATATTTAACAAATAGGATGTCTAATTTGATATAGACATCGGCCCAAAACTGATATTGAAAATAGGGTACATTAGATATCACGTCTGCCCTTATCGGTCGCAAACCTAATAGACATCAGTGTTCCACTGATATCTAATGGGGTATTTCCTAGTAGTGCAGATTTATAAGGACTTCGATTTTATTATTACTATAACTTTGTTAATTTAGATGGTTAACCTTTGAGAAATGAGTTTTTATTTATCTTTGCATTGAATTCCATTAGTTTTATAACACTCTTAAAGCTTGGAAATGGTTTTAAAATTGGGGGATTTCAAAGAGTGACGTGAGGTCTTAGAGTTGAACATGGTTTTGAAGGATTTTCTGAAACATGAAGTTTACTTTTGTGTTCGTTTCTATTAAACTGTCCACTCACTGAGTTTGTCTCACGGTTTATCTTGTTTTGTCTTAAATTGTCCCCCCAAGTTGTAGCTTTGGTGGAGGTCGAGCAAATAACGTCGAGGCATTTACGTCCATCTCCCTAGTCGGACCCTGTAGGCGCCATTTTATTCTTGTAAAAATTCCTTGTTATTGAATAGCAGCTTTGATAACCACTCTACAATTTTAAGTTGGATTTCTGTGAAATTGTTGGGTCTGAGACCCTATTTGGTTGTGGTAAAGGTGGTTGATGATTTAGAAGTGCTTTTTAACAGGTTTTGAAATTTTGGGTTAGTCCATTTTCAGGGGAGGTTCTGCCGAATTTTCGGTAGGATTTTCCTTGATTTTGGATTCCCGCAGGACCTCTCCCGGTTTCAGGGTGGAATCTGGGGGTGGTCCTATCAAGCATATCCAAAATAGCATCAACTCCAATTCTCACTAAGGCATACTCTCAATAATAAACACTCAGAGATTGGGTTAACACGTGCACTCAAGTATATGTGAGAGATGATATGATAAACAAATACAAAAAGCTCACATATTAATCATGAAAGAAAGGCACAAAGAAACAAAAAGACTGATCTCAATAAAGGGAATTAAGATACTTGGAACAGAATCAATAACCATAAGCTTCGCTTTTATCTGGACTCCACATAATGGACTACAATTCTTCCAAGATCAAATAGGGCTTTTATAAGGGTTGTAATGGAGGCTTAGGTTAGGATAAGGTATTGAAATGAAAGGGAGAGCAAAGGACTACAGACTATGGATTTGCACAAAGAAAACAATAAAGGTATTCCTTGCATAATTTGCACTCATAGCTCGAATTCGAACACTTTTCTTCTTCAATCTTTTGAAATCGTCCCTTCCCTTTGAATTTTTTTTTTTTTCGGGAACGACAAACAATCTTAAGCACAATTCCTTCTCTTTCAAGCTATGCATAGACATTTCTTTTCAACCTCATAGCTCACCAGCTCAATGCAAATCCATAAGTAAGGTAAACAGGTAGAGGAGTGAAACTCCCTCAAACTTAGGGTTTGGTACAGGGGTAAACAAAGAAAAGGTCATTAGGCTCAAAATGTTCGACTAGGGTTATAACATAAGGTAGGCTTTAGGCTATGGGTTAAAAACGAACAAGGTCTACTATCATCTTCTAAGATTCATGTAGTTATATCTATGCTTTGTATAGAATAAGAGAGAAGTTCTAGCTCTTTGATTCACAATTATATTTCAAGTACTTAATCAAAAGAAAGAATAATGAGATTACAATGACTTTATATGACAAGAAAATATTAGAGTAATGTTAACACTTAAGAATTGAAGCACAGGGCTCAAAAGCTCACTTAGGTCATACAAGTCTACTCTATTAAGTATATGCATCTCTAGTCATGCAAATTATCACTTAAGTTCATGAAAACAAGGCCGCAAGTCCATAGATTTGTAAAGCATGTTACGAAACAAAACTAGATAAAGAAGAATACATACTATATATACGGGCTAGACATGCTCAGAATAACCATACATAATGAAATCAATTAGTTGGGGACTCCAGACTAAAACAAACAAAAAGACTCAAAAACTTTGTTGTTAAAACACTATTGAATACTTCTAAAGATTCGAATCCATCATTACGGTGAATGAAATCTTAAGAAACGATGCATTTTACTGTGGGTTTGACACCCTTAATTTAAAACAAAAGTAAACACTTTTTTTTTTATATACCAAAAATGCATTGCATTCCCCACCCCCAAACTTAAAAGAAACATTGTCCTCAATGTTTAAATGAATGACAAATGTAATGCACAATGTAATGAAAAGAGGAAGGGAAAAACAACAAGTAAAACAAAACTACTTAAATAAGTAAAGAGAGGGTGAAAACGTACCTTGGCTGGCATGAAAACGGTTTGCCCATGCACATGTACCAAATCACCTCCTCGTCGTCATCCATCCCTTGGGTTGCCTCCCAAGAAACGCCAAGTTTCACGTCTTCAGCCAGACATAGTCTTGTACTAGAAATCAAATTTCTCTTGGTTCAGCTCAAAATCATGTTCAAGGAAAGGCTTCACACGATGACCATTGACCTTAAATATGCTCCCATTCTTCGGGTTCTTGATCTCAACTGTGCCATAGGGAAACACTCTAATCACCTCATAAGGTCCGGTCCATCTCGAACGCAACTTGCCTGGGAAGAGACGTAATCTGGTATCATATAATAACACCTTCCCTCCAACACAGAATTCTCTCGGATGTAGCTTCTTATCATGGTATCTCTTGGTCCTTTCCTTGTACAACTTAGCGTTCTCATATGCAAAATGTCGTATTTCCTCCAGCTCACTAAGTTGCAACTTCCTTTTCTCACCAGCGACATGAATATCGAAATTGAACTTCTTAATCGCCCAATATGCCTTATGCTCAAGCTCAACTGGTAAATGACAAGCTTTCCCATAGATTAGTCGAAACGAAGAGATTCCAATGGGTGTTTTGTAAGCGGTGCGATAAGCCCATAATGCATCATTAAGCTTGGTAGACCAATCCTTCTTATTGGCGAGCACCGTTCTTTCCAAAATGAACTTAATCTCACGATTCGACACTTCCACTTGCCCACTCATCTGTGGATGATAGGGAGTAGCCACTTTATGCCTTCTTCCATATTTCTTCATCACGGCCTCAAACAGCTTATTGCAAAAATGCGATCCTCCATCACTAATGATTGCTCTCAGGGTACCAAATCGTGCAAAGATATTGGTCTTAAGGAAATTCAAGACCACTCAAGCATCATTAGTCCTACAAGCGACAGCTTCCACCCACTTAGACACATAATCAACTTTTACCAGAATGTACTCGTATCCAAAAGAAGATGGAAATGGCCCCATGAAATCTATACCCCAAACATCAAAGATCTCAACTTCCAACATGAAGTTCAGCGGCATCTGATCATGAGCAGAAATATTTCCCATCTTCTGACATCTATCGCATGTGAGGTAAAACTGATGACAGTCATGAAAAATAGTGGGCCAAAAGAAACCTGCTTGAAGAATCTTGTAAGCAGTCTTAGTTCCTCCACCATGGCCTCCACACTCTTTAGAATGGCACATCTCGATGACATTCCTCTGCTCCATTTCTGGTATACATCGTCTTATCAACTGATCTGACCCATATTTGAACAAATAAGGATCATCCCACACATATTGTGTGACATCATGCAAGAACTTCTTCCTTTGGTAATGTGTCAGATCATTAGGCAACACTCCACTTGCTAAATAATTCGCTATGTCAGCATATGTTGTTGTTTTCCTATAGCAATTTAATTAACCTTTTTCCAGCTCTAAGTTAACTCGCAAGTGCACGAATCGCGGGTAGCAAAGCTTGCAAATATGAGGTCGATCCCTCAAGGAATTGTATTAATGTTGTGATTACTAACTCAATTAAATTCAATTAAATCAAACACCAACTCACACACACGATAAGGGGATTTCATATTGGTTTTGAGAACAATGATCAATAATCATGAAAAGTAAACAAATTAAATATTAAACTAAGAACAATGGATGTAACAACTAGGGGTCGGAATCCACCACTAACATATTACTTACACAATCATGGACATATAAGAGCATTTAATTGACAAGATGTATTGATAAAGTTGCCAGCTGGGAGGCCTTGATTATCGGACACTCACCTAACTATTGTCCTCCTAATGCATAAATTAGTAGATTGATTATCTCTTACTAACTTAGTTAACCCACATGTTCCTAGATAGCTTGATTATTGTTTACCTAAACTGTTAACCATGCAAGAGTCATTATGATTATGTGAGAACGACAAACACATAGACCCTCTTAAGAGCATCTATGATCTCTTCCCTCAAAGATAAATTTTTAGGATATCTCTTTGTTACCTATTGAAACAGATGGCTTGATTATCACCCCCCAATTCCATAACAAATTCTAGATGCATACAACCTAAGGTGATCAATCAAAGATGTAATACAACTAAAATCAATTAAAGCAGAGGTCCAAGATTTATCAACATAAATTGCAATTAAAAACTCAATAATCCATGACAAACGTAAATAACATAGTTAGGGCTTCATCTTAGCCCTATCTAGAAGTTTAGCTACTCATAACTAAAGTAAAAACAAAACAAAACATAATTAAAAACTGATGAAACCGATGGAAGAGAGAAGGAGAGGCCACGGCAGCAAAGTGGAGGTGGCTCCACCCTTGGGCGACGGCTTAGGGGCTGCGGCAAAGAAACCTTCTTCTCCTCTAGGGTTTCGGCAAAGACAAGATGGGGGCTGGAGGCTTGCTTGAAAATAAAACAAAACGTGGCTAGGGTTTTGCAGCAAAAGAGAGAAAGTAAGAGAAAGAAGAGAGCATCTAGAAGAAGTCTCTCACTTATGAAGGAGAGAGGTCTATTTATAGGGAACCTTGGGGCTGAGGTTTCTCTCATTCTTCAATGTGGGATTGACACTTTCCTTGCACATCAAGAATTGTAATTTTCGGCCAAGCATGGGCTTTGGGCTGATTTGGGCTCTTTTTGGGCGGAACCCACTTTTCTGTTCGCGGAACTGCTGCGCTACCCTCACTAAAACGGCCATATCTTGAGCTACACAACTCGGAATTGAGATCCGTAAAATTCTCTGCGAAGCTAACATCCGTAGCTTTCCAACCATATATGGCATGACATCTGATTCGATCTGTAGAAATACAGAATCACTGTCGAAATTTAGTGTCCAGTTTTCAGGGTTTTGACTTTTTCTTCAACTAGGCATCCTTGTGATCTTTGACTGAATCTTGTGAGATTCCCCAAAAGATTCTGTCTGAGATTCTCCAAAGATTCCTTCCAGATTCCAGATCCTTCTAGAAGATTCCTTCAAGATTCTTTTTCCTATTTTTTCCATTTTTAGCTCAAAATAGCCTCATTCAGCTTCTTTCTCCATCATTGCTTCATTTAACCTACAAAACACTAAAACAAACCAACAAGACCTAAAATATCGAGTTCTTGCACTCTAGGTTAGGGAATTAGCATCATAAAATGATGCAATTTGGACACTCAACACACCCTCAAACTTAGACTTTGCTAGACCTCGAGCAAACAAAATAAAGAAAAGACTCAAAACTGACTCAACTAAACGCAATAAACTTTCCCAACAAATGATTTCATGAGTTTAGCCACCAATAATCATAGCAAAGTAAGGCACATAGGTTTATGTAATCTTCTAATTCTAACAATGTTTCAACAACATCCCTCACTCCTCTATTGTTCATATAGACCATCCTTAACATAAACCCAAGTGTTAGATAAACAAGACTAAATCAACATAAACAACATAGATTCAACCCCAATTCTCACTAAGGCATACTCTCAACAATAAAGCACTCATAAATTGGGTTGAATTGTGCACTCAAAATTATATGTGAGAGAATTTATGTAAACAGAAACAAATGGCTCACATATTGGCATGAAAGAAAGGCACATTTAGAAGGAAGCAATGATCTCATGAAAGGAATATCAACATACTTGAAATAGAATCAATCACCATAGGCTTCTTTTTCATCTAGACTCCACATTAGGAACTACATTTCCCTTAAAATCAAATAGGGCTTTACTAAGGTTGTACGTAGGCTTGTGGTAAGGATAAGATATTGAAATGAAAGAATAATACAAAGGCTACAAACTATGGTTTTGCAACACAGAATAACACTTTACAAGCATACCTTGCATACTTGCACTTCATAGCTTGAGCTTTGGACATTTGAGTACCTTTCATCATCATTTTTCTTTTCTTTTGAAACCGTCCCTTCTTTCTCTTTTCTTTCCTTTTTTTTTTTTTCGAAACTCTTCTTTTTCAATTTCTCTTGGGTACGGCATACACTCTTTTCAGCACATTTCTTTTTCTTTTGCTTTCAAGCTATATTTCACATTTATTTTCAACCTCAAAGCCATAAAATTAATACAAAACCATAGATAAAAGGTAAACAGGGTAGGGGTGTAACTCCCCCAAACTTAGGGTTAGGTATATAATGTGGTTTACAAAGAAAAGGCTATAAGGCTCAAAGGGGTTACTAGGGATAAAATACAAAGGGTTGGCTTTTGGCTCTAGGTAACACAAACAAGGCCTAAAATCATCTCCTAAGATCCATGTAGTTATAGACATGTTTTGCATAGAGTAAGAGAGAAGTTCTAGTTCAATGATTCAAATCAGGTGCATTTCAAGCATTTGAACAAAAGAATGATAATAAGATCAAACAACGACTTAAATGACAAGAAAGGATTGGAGTAAGTATAAACACACTCAAGAATTGAAGTACAAGGCTCAATAGCTCACTTAGGTCATATAAGTCTCCTCTATCATATATATGTATCTCTAGTCATGCAAATCACAACTTAAGCTTATGAAAACAAGGCTTAATTACAAAGAATCATGAACTAGGTTATGAAACAACATTAGAAAAACAAGAACACATAACCTATATAATGAATGCTAAACATGCTTTTCAATGGCTATAAACAATTCATCAACTTGTTGGGGACTCTAAAACTAAAAGACTCAAAAACTTTGTTTTAAAAACAATGTTGCAATAAAGTTCTAAGGATCAATGACCTCACCAAGATGTAATGACACTTAGATGATTGCATTTTGATATGGATTTGTCACCCTAATTGAAAACAAAACTAAAAATTTTTTTTTTTTATTTTTATTTTTATTTTTTTTAAAAAAAGAAACCCTAGAAATCTAAAAACAAAAATGAATGAAATTGCCTTTCCCCCCAAACTTAAATGAAACATTGTCCCCAATGTTTTAAATAATAAAATCATGCAATGAACATAAAAGCATGAGAGAAATCAGAACAAACGAGTAAAACATGGAAAGAGTAGGGTTAGGACTTCCCTTTGGCGCGATTAGGTCGACAAGCACAGACACCTCCCCCAAACTTCTTTTCCTCCATCACTTGGGTTGCCTCCCAAGAAGCGCTAAGTTTGACGTCTTCAGCCAGACGTAATGACCGTTCTCTAATAGTAAACTTCCTCCAGGTGGGAGTTGAAGTTCGAATCTATATAAGGCTTGAGACGATGGCCATTCACCTTGAACACCATTCCATTCTTTAAGTTTCTTATGTCCACCGCACCGTATGGGTAAACATGGATAACTTCATAGGGTCCATTCCATCTTGACTTAAGCTTGCCTGGAAAAAGACGTAATCTCTTGTTGTAAAGTAGTACTTTATCACCAACTATAAATTCCTTTGGCACGAGCTTCTTGTCATGGTATCTTTTTGTTCTCTCCTTGTACAGCTTAGCATTCTCATAAGCAAAATGTCGAATCTCCTCCAACTCACTAAGTTGCAACATCCTCCTCTCACCAGCGGGTTTCAGATCAAAATTGAATTTCTTAATTGCCCAATAGGCCTTGTGCTCAAGCTCAACTGGTAAATGACATGCTTTTCCATAGACCAACCGGAAAGGTGACATACCAATGGGTGTCTTGTAGGCTGTGCGATATGCCCATAAAGTATCATTCAACTTGGTTGACTAATCCTTTCGATTCATGTTAACTGTCCTCTCGAGAATGTGCTTGATCTCACGATTGGAAATCTCAACTTGGCCACTTGTTTGGGGATGATATGGAGTAACAACCTTGTGGTTCACCCTATACTTCGTCATCAATGCTGTGAACAACTTATTACAAAAATGCGAACCTCCATCGCTAATGATTACCCTTGGTGTCCCAAACCTTGCTAAAATGTTATTCTTGATAAAACTAATAACAATCCGAGCATCATTAGTTCTTGTTGCTATCGCTTCCACCCATTTAGACACATAATCAACTCCAACCAAGATGTATTCAAAACCAAACGAAGAAGGGAATGGTCCCATGAAATCAATGCCCCAAACATCAAAAATTTCAACTTCAAGCATCACATTCAAAGGCATTTGATTTCGCGCAGAAATGTTTCCCATTCTTTGACATCTATCATATGCTTTATAGAATTTATGGCAATCATGAAATATGGAAGGCCAGAAGAAACCTGATTGGAGAACCTTGTAAGCTGTCTTTGTTCCTCCACCATGTCCTCCACATTCTCCACCATGGTACATTTCAATGATCCCCCTTTGCTCACTCTCAGGCACACACCGACGTATCAATTGGTCAGCTCCAAATTTGAACAAGTACGGATCATCCCACACATATTGTCTTGTATCATGTAGAAATTTCTTCCTTTGTGGACTTGTCAAACCTTCAGGCATTACTCTGCTCACCAAATAATTCGCTATGTCAGCATACCATGGAAGTGCGTCAGCAACAACAAATAACTGCTCGTCTGGAAATGACTCTCTCAAGGGCAACACGTCCTCCTCAGCTTGATCTTCATTAACTAAACGGCTCAGATGGTCAGCTACTACATTTTCACATCCCTTCTTATCCTTGATCTCAATATCGAATTCTTGGAGAATAGAGTCCATCGAATCAATCTTGGCTTAGCATCTTTCTTATTTAACAAGTACTTGAGAACTGCATGATCAGTGTAAATGGTGATTTTCGAGCCAATCAAGTAGCTTCGGAATTTTTCTAATGCAAAGATCACTGCGAGCATCTCCTTTTCAGTGGTAGAGTAATTCAACTGAGCATCATTGAGCGTCCTACTCGCATAGTAGATCACATGCGGTAACTTGTTCACTCTTTGACCTAGGACAGCTCCAATGGCATAATCACTTGCATCACACATCAGCTCAAACGACAAACTCCGATCAGGTGGCATGATAATAGGCGCAGATGTGAGCAATTTCTTCAGCTTATTGAATGCATCCACACAATCCTTGTCGAACTCAAAACTCACGTCTTTCTGCAATAGACTGCAGAGAGGCCTTGAAATCTTTGAAAAATCTTTAATGAACCTCCTATAAAATCCAGCATGTCCAAGAAAACTTCTCACTTCCTTAACACTTGTAGGGTGCGGCAACCTTTGTATCACATCAATCTTGGCCTTGTCAACTTGTATTCCATCCTTCGAGATCACATGACTAAGAACTATTCCTTGTTGCACCATAAAATGGCATTTTTCCCAATTCAACACTGGATTTGCCTCTTGACATCTTTTCAATACTTTTTCTAAATTTTCAAGACATGAATCAAAAGAAGAGCCAAAAACGGAAAAATCATCCATGAATACCTCAATGATACGCTCCACCATGTCAAAGAAGATAGACATCATGCATCTTTGGAATGTAGCTGGGGCATTGCACAATCCAAAGGGCATTCTTCGATAAGCAAACGTACCAAAAGGGCATGTGAAAGTCGTCTTCTCTTGATCTTCAGGTGCAATTAGGATTTGATTGTAGCCACTATACCCATCCAAGAAACAGTAATGACTATGACCAACCAACCTTTCTAACATTTGATCAATGAACGGCAAGGGAAAATGGTCCTTCCTTGTGGCAGTGTTCAGCTTCCTATAATCAATACACACACGCCAACCAGTTTGTGTTCTTTGTGGCACCAACTCGTTCTCCTCATTTTTTACCACAGTAATCCCACTCTTTTTCGGCAGAACTTGAACAGGACTAACCCACTTTGAATCACTAATCGGATAAATGATTCCAACATCTAACAACTTGATTACCTCATTACAAACAACTTCCTTTAGAGTTGGATTCAATCGTCTCTGAGCATCACGGGTTGGTTTAGATTCCTCCTCGAGAAGTATCCTATGCATGCAAACTGTCGGTGAAATGCCTTTGATATCAGCTATGGTCCATCCCAATGCCAACCTATGCTCTTGCAATACCTTTAAAAGTCTTTCTTCCTCACTTTTACTCAAGTTTGATGCAATTATCACAGGCAAAGTCTCCTCTTTCCCCAAGTATGCATATTTCAAGTGCTCAGGTAACGGCTTTAATTCTAACTTGGGTGCTTGCACAATTGAAGGTAATGGCTTATCCTTAGTAGAAATCAAAGTTTCAAATTGGTTAGACCACCTAACTATATGAGGCCGGTTCTCATCAAATAAAGCTTGCACTTCTTCAGTCACTCCAATTGGGGGGCTTGGTTCGGCTAACACTAGAGTGGCCTCCAGCGGATCTTCAACAAAACTCATTTTAATCATTTCTTTCACCATCGGGTCTATGGAGTCTATTCTCAAACAATCTACTTTCTCTTTTGGATACCTCATAGCTCCAAATGCATCAAATTCCACCGTTTCACCAAGAACTGTCATTAACAACTTCCCATTATTCACATCTATCTTGGTGTTGGCTGTGGCCATAAATGGTCTTCCAAGGATAATTGGTAACTCATTACCCATTCGTGGCGTATCTTCCATCTCTAGGATTATGAAATCTGCAGGCATAATCAAATCAGCAACTTTAACCAATACATCTTCAACTATACCTTTAGGAACATTCACAGAACAATCAGCCAATTGGAGTGTAACACTTGTCGGTTTAAGCTCTCCTAGGCCAATCTCCTCAAAAACTGAATAGGGCATCAAGTTGATACTTGCTCCAAGGTCCAACAATGCCTTCTCAAACTTGTGATTCCCAACAACACATGGAATTGTGAAACTGCCAGGATCTTTCAGCTTAGGTGGCAACTTCCTTAACAATACAGCACTCACCTCTTCACTTAGAGCAACCTGCTCATGTTCCTTGAACTTCCTCTTGTGAGTGCACAATTCCTTCAAAAACTTAGCATACTTAGGAATCTGTTGGATGGCATCAAGCAAAGGAATATTGATCTCCACTTTCTTAAACATGTCCAGGATTTCCTTAGCTTGATTATCCTTAAATTGCTTCCTATGGCGTTGGGGAAATGGTAACGGAGCCCTTGGAATAACTGGGGCAGTCACAGCTTGCTTACTTCCTGAAGTGACTGTGGGCTCTTCTTGTACTTCCTCACTTGCTTCCTAATTTCCCACAACCTTCTCTTGATCCTTTTGAGCTTGCTTAGGATCAAGATCACAATCTCATCATCTTGCTTGTCACTCTTTGGATTCAGATTAGTACCTACTTTGTTATCCACAACTCTCCCACTTCTCAAAGTAGTTATTGCTTTAGCCTTATCAAGGATTGGTGCACCCTTTACCACTTTATCCAAGGTTAAGGTCACTTGTTCCAATTGGGCTTCCAAACTTGAAATAGCTCTAGCTGTAGCATTCAACTGCTCTTCCGTTTTGTTCATGAAAGACTTTGTATCATTAGACATTGAAGTTGTACTCTGAGCTAGTGTAGCAATCATCTATTCCAAGTATGTATTTCTTAGCTCGACAGGTGGTGGTGTACTCGGCCTAGAGTGAACTCTTTCAACTTCACTACACAACTCCTCTTGTAACGATTTTGAAACCTGATTAGCCATCATAACCTGCATCATCTGTTTAAGCTCAGCCACTTCTACTTCCATGGCCGATTTCTTCGTAGTTCTTTTCTTCCTATTCCACTGCTGAGAATTAAGTGCCAACGTGTCAAACAATGCCCATGCATCTTCAGAAGTCCTTTCCTTTAATGCTCCTCCACAAGTCATATCCACCATAGTGCGATCTTGCTCCATTAAACCCTCGTAGAAATAATCAATCTGCATCCATGGGGCAAAATTGTGATGTGGACACGAATTTAAAAGCTCTTGATACCTTTCCCAACTTTCATGAAAAACTTCATCTTCCTCTTATGTAAATCCTAATATCTGCTTCCTCACAATAGTAGTCTTACTAGCTGGATAGAATCTCTTAAGAAACTTAGATGCCAAATCTTCCCATGATTCTATAGAAGCAACTTGCAAGGAATACAACCAACTCTTTGCTTTTCCTTTGAGAGATAATGGAAATAATCTCAACTTCCTTTGCTCATCACTTAATCCTTTCAGCTTTCCAATCTCACAAATAGCATAAAACTCTTTGATGTGCATATAAGGATCTTCACCCTCACGTCCATAATAAATTGGCAAGAGTTTAATTGTCCCACTTTGAATTTCAAACTGTTCGGCCTCCACTTGAGGATAGACTATACATGTAGGTTGAGCAAGGAGTGTTGGAGATGAATAATCACTCAATGGTCTTTTCAGCTGCACCTCCTTCTCAACTTCCTTCTCTTGTTTCTCTTTTTCAAGTCCCACTTCAGAATCACTACCTTGCAATGAAACAAAAGTGGACACCACTCTCAATGGCTTTCGAATAAGCTTTGGTATGCCCTTTTGTTTGTTCAATATCTTTGATACTTCCTCACGGGTAGGAGGAGTGATCTTCGAACGTGGATCCTCCATTGTACCTCAAAAACAAGAGAATTCAGCAATAACCAAAAATAAAATAAAAAACAGAAAATAAAACCTAACTAAAATGACTTAACTAAAAATAATTAAACTAGTAATCAACACTGATAACAATTCCCCGGCAACGACGCCAAAAACTTGTTGTTGTTTTCCTAGAGCAATTTAATTAACCTTTTTCCAGCTCTTAGTTAACTCGCAAGTGCACGAATGGCGGGGTAGCAAAGCTTGCAAATACGAGGTCGATCCCTCAAGGAATTGTATTAATGTTGTGATTACTAACTCAATTAAATTCAATTAAATCAAACACCAACTCACACACACGATAAAGGGGTTTCAGATTGGTTTTGAGAACAATGATCAATAATCATGAAAAGTAAACAAATTAAAATATTAAACTAAGAACAATGGATGTAACAACTAGGGGTCGAAATCCACCACTAACATATTACTTACACAATCATGGACATATAAGAGCATTTAATTGACAAGATATATTGATAAAGTGGCCAGCCGGGAGGCCTTGTGTAACGACCCGACCCAAATTTTCACTAGAAATTTAAATTTTTATTCAATTATGGTTTTAAGAAGTTTTTGAAAAGGATGTTGAATTATATTTTAAAAATTTGAGATTTTATTTGGAAATTCAAAAGGTTTTGGATTTATTTTAAATTTTGTTTTAAATCAGGATTGACCCAAAGTTGACTTTTTAAATTAGTAGACTTTTGATTTTGACTTTGGATCCGCTGGATAGATCTCAAGACCACGAGTTCGTAGACACGAAGCACGTACAAATCAGAGTTACGGTTTGAGAGATGATCATTTGAAGGGAGGGGCAATTTTGTAATTTTGCATGAGTGGGTTTTAAATACCCAAAATCCAGAAATTTCGAGACACTCTCTCTCCTCTCTCCCCGATGCTCTCTCTCTCTCTCTCTCTCTCTCTCTCTCTCTCTCTCTCTCTCTCTCGCCCGTTCAGTACCACCGATCTATCACCGGCGCGTGGGCGCGCGTCCGGCGGCGGATGGAGGCGGACGAAAGCTCCCCGAGCTCGCGGTCCCTTCCTCTCTCTTCCCTTGATCTCGAATCACCCAGAAACCCAGCCAAAATTCGAATCCAGGCCAAACCCGATCGAAGCCAAGCGACGACGATCCGCCGTCTCCGGCCAAAACGCGACGCCGGACCACTGGGGTCTTCTTCCCCTCGTCGCGGCGAGTCCAGGGGTGGTTCCCGATCGTTCATCGGACCACCGCAGCACGCAAAGCGAAGTCACAGGGCCAGTTGTCTTCTCCGACCAGTTTCTTGTTTTTCCGGCGGCGTTTCCGTCGAGTGAGGTACCCAAACTGATCCTCTCTCTCTCCTCTACATGAATTTGTACTTGTTTGACTCAATTATCAATAAAATAGAAAAACCCTGTTTGAAACTCACAGCCACCGCGAGTTCCTCCGCATGTGGTGGCCGGGTTGAGTTGTTGTTACTAAATTCTGTCCTAAATTATTTTATTTGTTGCTTGTAAATTGTTGCACTGAATTTGGGCTTGTTTTGGATTGAAATTTTCTGTCGAGGTGATGTTTTGCTGCTGCCACCGCCAGCTCCGCCACTGGTCGTGGCGGGTCGAGCGGTCTTCCTTGTCAATCAGCCTCCCCAGGACATCCAGAGGCCAATTCTAGGGTCTGTTTGCGTATCGGTGAGTGTTTGTGTGTTGTTAGAGGTCGGGCAGCCACCGTGCGTGGTGGTTACCGCCCATTTCGGTTGTTGAACGGCCAAGTTGTGAACCCTGTATATCGATTTGTTGGTTGTCTGGTCTTAACAGGTACACGGGCTCGGGATATCGCATTCCCGATGCCGTTATGCTGCCGGATTTGGTATCCGAGCAATGGTGCCGTAAAAGAGCATTAATTATGAATATTTATGTTTAGTTGTTTTCAATTGAGTATAAGTATTACTCATATAAATTGCTGCTACTGTGAGATGCATTGATGTGAATTTTTGGTGTGCATGGAATTTGGTTATGATGTCGGTGTTTGAGATTAAATTGAAATGATATAAGTTGTTGGTAATGCATAATGGATACTTGTGGTTAAATTGAGAAAACAATTTCTTTGAGATTATTTGGGTATTGGATTATGCTTTACAAGATTAATTGATAATGCTTTTGGGCTGTTAGTGCACTATATGGGTTGCTATGGATTGTCCATTTGATTGATAATATCCTGATGTTATTAACTTTATAAGGGAATACATATTGATTTGCTGCTGAGTTATTTAATTAGATCTTTGTGAATTGTCATGTTTGAATTGGCGATATTAATGATTTTGGATGATTGTGGTTGAGGTTAATAGTCAATGATCTGGAAATTGATTTTTGATATTAAAAGGCTTATGGTTTTAAGAGTTATACTATTTTGAGACGATTTATTAATTACATGATTTGAGGATGTGAAAAGCTTAAGAAATCGTTGACTTTATCTAATTACAAGAATGGTTTTAAAAGTGGCAAGAGCGATTTCCAAATCGCTATATAAGTACCCTCACTCACAGGTATAAAATACAGGTAGGTCTTTGGGACCCATCACGGCACACACATAGGCTTTGGGCCGTGTGCCGGGATGCCTCGCCCTTTGGGGGTAGTCTACGTGCATGTACGACACTTTGGCTTATTGTACGACGGCGATTCGACGGTACAAGGGCCACCGTATGTCCACTTGTATGACGGCGATTCGACGGTACAAGGGACACCCTAAGTCCACTCGCATGACGGCGTTGCGACAGTGCGGGTGGAAGGGCAATCTACGTGCACGTATGACACTGTGGCTTATTGTACGACGGCGATTCGACGGTACAAGGGCTACCGTATGTCCACTTGTATGACGGCGATTCGACGGTACAAGGGACACCCTAAGACCACTCGCATGACGGCGTTGCGACGGTGCGGGTGGAAGGTTATGAAGACGGTCCACTTGGTGCGACGGTCTTGTACGGTACCGAAGTGGAGCCTGTCAAATGGGTACTTATATGGCCAACGTTTTTACTAAAAACTTTATAAGATAAAAATATTTTTAGTTATTTTTATCAGTTCAAGACTCAAAAGAGGTTTTAGCTAGAAATCTTATAAGATACAGAATTTCTCTTACTTCTCATTATTTTCCATGTTCAAAAAGGAATTTCAAAGTTGAAGTTGTTATATATAGAAACTTTCTATTGGAATTATGTTGATGATGTAAGGTATTGGATAAATTGTGAAAGAGTTCATTACAAAGATGTTTTCAATTAATATTCTTTTTCAGTTCAAAATTGGATATTTTTCAGCCCGAGCAGTTTTATAAAATGGTTTTCAAATGAAAGGTTTAGAAGTTTATTTTGTCCACTCACTGAGAGTTTTTCTCACATTTTGTTTTTGATGTTTCCCCCAGGTAGTAGCGATCACCGAGGTCGGACCGTACCACGTCGAGGCATTCGAGTTCTCGTCTCCAATTATAGATATATTAGGATTTAAGGTTTCTCTTGAAATAAATAAAATGAGATATAATTGTATAGAGGGGTAGATATGCTCTGATTAGAGTTGTATTACTTGTGGTAGAGGTAGTTGCGCTTTAGAAGTGCTTTTTAACAGGTTTTGAAATTTCTGGGTTAGTCCATTTTCAGGGGAGGTTCTGCCGAATTTTCGGTAGGATTTTTCTTGATTTTGGATTCCCGCAGGACCTCTCCGGGTTTTCAGGGTGGAATCCGGGGGCGGTCCTGTCAACTTGGTATCAGAGCATTAGGTTTTGAGTTCCTGTAGACTCTACACCTTTTGTGCATCCCTCTGTTTGTAGAAAGGTTTTCCTCAGCTTGTATGGATATGCCTCCTCGACGTGGCCGACCTCCCAGAAGTTGTAGTAAGTTTTGGGGGGTATAGTTTATTTATTGACGTGACGTTAACGTGATTAGCGGTAGTCTTGATTCCTACACTCGAGGACTTTTGGATAATCAGTAAAGGGGAAATTGAGACGGTGGAAACTACTTGATGGTTGTTATCGTACTCTTCGACAAACACAATTGAAAAGCTTCAGTAAGACGTTATGAACTCAATTCAAGCAATCAAGTTTTAATCCTATAGATAGTGATCTGGTTGAAAGTTTATTGATTCGACACAGTGGGATAAAATATTGAGGAGGTAACACGATTAAACTCAAGGGAAGTTGATGAAATATAAATTCTTTTGTATCGTTACGGTTGAGGGGGTAAGAAAGTGTGTGTCTAGTTATTACAAGAGAATATAAATTCTCAAGGGAAATTTCATTTGGAATTAGAATGGATCTTAAGCTAAGTGTGAAGTAAGAGCAAGGGAGTTATTGAGAATTAGATGTGAATGAAAGGAAGGCTTCGCGACTTGTGATTAAGTAGTATGTTCAAAGGATTGAAGTAATGTGATATGTGATGGAGGATGCTAAGAGTGCTAACGGCATGACACTTGAAATAAAGGATAAGAGTTTAGTGTACTATGTTTATATATTGGAATAAGTATACCATAAGTATGATTAAAGGTTTTATGGATTGATTTTGTTTCGGAAGTTCATGAAAGGAAATTAAGGAAACTGAGTAAGGTGACACGACCGTAGGTGAGGAATGATAATAAAAATTAGGAGATAGTAAGCATCTGGAAAGTGACAGCCCTAAGGTAATGGATGCTAGTGGTATTGATAAAAGAAAAAGAGAGAAGAAGTACATTGTTTGTCAGTAGCATGTGAAGTGGTGAATTAAGTTAGGGGTGAACCCGAAAATTTTAGTAACTCACTAAAATTTCACGACTGGAGGTTAATGATTACTCGATAGACGAAATCACAACAATGATGCTCGAGGTTGTCATTGGATTTATCTCTAATAGTATTGGATATTGTTAGAGCTTACAAAGTCAATTAGAGTAGCGCAACGGAAGCATGGTGAGACTTAGACTGATCACCCTGACATGTTGTTAGCAAGGAGATTAGCGAGATCAATATGAATTGAGATAGTTTGGGCAAGATCTCGAGTTTTCTTCGGATATGAAAACAGAATTATGGACTACAGCTATGAGTCATGCAAGTTGAGGACTCGCGGGTCAACTCAAGTAATTTAGCAAACACTTCGATTGTATATTGTTGTGGTTAGACAACATAATACACGATCATGCACTGATAACGATCTTGACGTCTCATCTTGATTTTCTTTATGGACAAGAAGACGCTCTCTCGTTACCTATTCGTGACGTATACTTCTGCGGTACAATGATGAAATTTTTATGGATCACCTAATGAATTTCGGGCACGTCATCACCATAATTTTAAGACAGGAGCTTGTGGCTCACCTCTGGATATCGACATAGTGACAACTCACTTCGAATTTGTGGGGATCAAAAAGTTAGGTACTACATAAGGAGAGATTTTTATTCCTCTGCCAAGTTTCACGGATGGAATGTACTTGGAGGGACGAATTGAAGAACTTGATTAGAAGTTACGAGTTTGGGATTCTCATATCTTTCGTACTTGTACTAAATTTCGAGGACGAAATTTTTGTAAGGGGGGAAGGTTGTAACGACCCGACCCAAATTTTCACTAGAAATTTAAATTTTTATTCAATTATGGTTTTAAGAAGTTTTTGAAAAGGATGTTGAATTATATTTTAAAAATTTGAGATTTTATTTGGAAATTCAAAAGGTTTTGGATTTATTTTAAATTTTGTTTTAAATCAGGATTGACCCAAAGTTGACTTTTTAAATTAGTAGACTTTTGATTTTGACTTCGGATCCGCTGGATAGATCTCAAGACCACGAGTTCGTAGACACGAAGCACGTACAAATCAGAGTTACGGTTTGAGAGATATGATCATTTGAAGGGAGGGGCAATTTTGTAATTTTGCATGAGTGGGTTTTAAATACCCAAAATCCAGAAATTTCGAGACACTCTCTCTCCTCTCTCCCCGATGCTCTCTCTCTCTCTCTCTCTCTCTCTCTCTCTCTCTCTCGCCCGTTCAGTACCACCGATCTATCACCGGCGCGTGGGCGCGCGTCCGGCGGCGGATGGAGGCGGACGAAAGCTCCCCGAGCTCGCCGTCCCTTCCTCTCTCTTCCCTTGATCTCGAATCACCCAGAAACCCAGCCAAAATTCGAATCCAGGCCAAACCCGATCGAAGCCAAGCGACGACGATCCGCCGTCTCTGGCCAAAACGCGACGCCGGACCACTGGGGTCTTCTTCCCCTCGTCGCGGCGAGTCCAGGGGTGGTTCCCGATCGTTCATCGGACCACCGCAGCACGCAAAGCGAAGTCACAGGGCCAGTTGTCTTCTCCGACCAGTTTCTTGTTTTTCCGGCGGCGTTTCCGTCGAGTGAGGTACCCAAACTGATCCTCTCTCTCTCCTCTACATGAATTTGTACTTGTTTGACTCAATTATCAATAAAATAGAAAAACCCTGTTTGAAACTCACAGCCACCGCGAGTTCCTCCGCATGTGGTGGCCGGGTTGAGTTGTTGTTACTAAATTCTGTCCTAAATTATTTTATTTGTTGCTTGTAAATTGTTGCACTGAATTTGGGCTTGTTTTGGATTGAAATTTTCTGTCGAGGTGATGTTTTGCTGCTGCCACTGCCAGCTCCGCCACTGGTCGTGGCGGGTCGAGCGGTCTTCCTTGTCAATCAGCCTCCCCAGGACATCCAGAGGCCAATTCTAGGGTCTGTTTGCGTATCGGTGAGTGTTTGTGTGTTGTTAGAGGTCGGGCAGCCACCGTGCGTGGTGGTTACCGCCCATTTCGGTTGTTGAACGGCCAAGTTGTGAACCCTGTATATCGATTTGTTGGTTGTCTGGTCTTAACAGGTACACGGGCTCGGGATATCGCATTCCCGATGCCGTTATGCTGCCGGATTTGGTATCCGAGCAATGGTGCCGTAAAAGAGCATTAATTATGAATATTTATGTTTAGTTGTTTTCAATTGAGTATAAGTATTACTCATATAAATTGCTGCTACTGTGAGATGCATTGATGTGAATTTTTGGTGTGCATGGAATTTGGTTATTTGATTGAACTGATGCTGTTTTGGTTATGATGTCGGTGTTTGAGATTAAATTGAAATGATATAAGTTGTTGGTAATGCATAATGGATACTTGTGGTTAAATTGAGAAAACAATTTCTTTGAGATTATTTGGGTATTGGATTATGCTTTACAAGATTAATTGATAATGCTTTTGGGCTGTTAGTGCACTATATGGGTTGCTATGGATTGTCCATTTGATTGATAATATCCTGATGTTATTAACTTTATAAGGGAATACATATTGATTTGCTGCTGAGTTATTTAATTAGATCTTTGTGAATTGTCATGTTTGAATTGGCGATATTAATGATTTTGGATGATTGTGGTTGAGGTTAATAGTCAACGATCTGGAAATTGATTTTTGATATTAAAAGGCTTATGGTTTTAAGAGTTATACTATTTTGAGACGATTTATTAATTACATGATTTGAGGATGTGAAAAGCTTAAGAAATCGTTGACTTTATCTAATTACAAGAATGGTTTTAAAAGTGGCAAGAGCGATTTCCAAATCGCTATATAAGTACCCTCACTCACAGGTATAAAATACAGGTAGGTCTTTGGGACCCATCACGGCACACACATAGGCTTTGGGCCGTGTGCCGGGATGCCTCGCCCTTTGGGGGTAGTCTACGTGCATGTACGACACTTTGGCTTATTGTACGACGGCGATTCGACGGTATAAGGGCCACCGTATGTCCACTTGTATGACGGCGATTCGACGGTACAAGGGACACCCTAAGTCCACTCGCATGACGGCGTTGCGACGGTGCGGGTGGAAGGGCAATCTACGTGCACGTATGACACTGTGGCTTATTGTACGACGGCGATTCGACGGTACAAGGGCCACCGTATGTCCACTTGTATGACGGCGATTCGACGGTACAAGGGACACCCTAAGACCACTCGCATGACGGCGTTGCGACGGTGCGGGTGGAAGGTTATGAAGACGGTCCACTTGGTGCGACGGTCTTGTACGGTACCGAAGTGGAGCCTGTCAAATGGGTACTTATATGGCCAACGTTTTTACTAAAAACTTTATAAGATAAAAATATTTTTAGTTATTTTTATCAGTTCAAGACTCAAAAGAGGTTTTAGCTAGAAATCTTATAAGATACAGAATTTCTATTACTTCTCATTATTTTCCATGTTCAAAAAGGAATTTCAAAGTTGAAGTTGTTATATATAGAAACTTTCTATTGGAATTATGTTGATGATGTAAGGTATTGGATAAATTGTGAAAGAGTTCATTACAAAGATGTTTTCAATTAATATTCTTTTTCAGTTCAAAATTAGATATTTTTCAGCCCGAGCAGTTTTATAAAATGGTTTTCAAATGAAAGGTTTAGAAGTTTATTTTGTCCACTCACTGAGAGTTTTTCTCACATTTTGTTTTTGATGTTTCCCCCAGGTAGTAGCGATCACCGAGGTCGGACCGTACCATGTCGAGACATTCGAGTTCTCGTCTCCAGTTATAGATATATTAGGATTTAAGGTTTCTCTTGAAATAAATAAAATGAGATATAATTGTATAGAGGGGTAGATATGCTCTGATTAGAGTTGTATTACTTGTGGTAGAGGTAGTTGCGCTTTAGAAGTGCTTTTTAACAGGTTTTGAAATTTCTGGGTTAGTCCATTTTCAGGGGAGGTTCTGCCGAATTTTCGGTAGGATTTTCCTTGATTTTGGATTCCCGCAGGACCTCTCCGGGTTTTCAGGGTGGAATCCGGGGGCGGTCCTGTCACCTTGATTATCGGACACTCACCTAACTATTGTCCTCCTAATGCATAAATTAGTAGATTGATTATCTCTTACTAACATTAATTAGCTAGTTGGGCGTTGAAGATCTTAGTGACACACACATGCTGAAACCTAAAGTTAACATTAAGAACACTCTGCTGAAGCCCAAGGCATCAATTCTTGGTAGTGCTGATCAAATCCTTTATTTGTATCCCACCAACGATGAATTGACAAATGCATACTAAAGATAAGCACTTCTACATGTGCAATATTAGTTCCGTAATTGGGAAGGAATTGCATGAACTTTTGATTGATTTTGAACTTTTAAGGACTGGAAATTGACATTCGATCTGATCAAGCTTTCTCTTAGATGTTTGTTTCTGATCTTCTATGGTGCATACCGTGCATGCATAAATGAAATGTAATGACTTAATTCTCTGATTTCTAAACTTTTTGTGATGCTCAAAGGTATACTTTTGTGATGCTCTCAGGGATGTTGATCCTTTAATGAGTGGGTCTTTATTAGACCCAACATTAATACGTTTCGCTTCTATGATCAATAAATACGGAGATACCTTAGATTGAGAATATATGGAAATAAAATTCCTACCGAACCCATCACGCTAAAAAAAACCATACATGAAAATGAAGTCTCTCTCCACGTGAAGACCAGTGTAGTGTCAGATGGGCCAAACTTGTTAATGCTGGGACTTATGTTATTGGGCCTTTTGCCCACCTTAGTACCAAAAATAAAAAATTAAGCATCTCTTCTTTTTTTTTTGGCCAAGAAAACATCTCTTCATATATATGAAATGTGTCTATGCAATTAGTTAAATTTCTATTAATACGTCTCGATATAATAAGAGCACTATTCCACAAAGTTATTTAGCAAACCACACGCGCGATTCCCCAAACAGCAATACATGCATGCACAATTAAGTTTAGAAGATATTAATGATATAAATACTCTTGAAATTAATTCTATAATTTCTAATGGACGGTTTCATGAAGGTACGTATTATATAGGCTGCATCTCCTCGGAACTCACTGCGTCAAATATCAATTGCAACCTCCAACTCTGATACTAATGGCAATCTCAAAAGCATTTTTAAAGATTCTGCTAAGTGGCTTCCTAAATTCTTGAAGGATGGGGTCAAATTTGCGCATAAGCTTTAAGAAATAAATATTGCAGTTAATATTAATGATAATCATATAATGCAAGTGATATTTGGGTTTCGTTCTTGACGTTTCAGCTTCATCCATATATATGGGCAATTAATTAATTATCTTGTCCTTAATTCATTTACTCTATCTGTTGAACACTTGAACGTACTCTGTTTCTATTCCCCCATATATATGGGTATTACTTGACACTCTGTACTGGATGGCCGACCCAGGACCCAACTCCCAAGATATAAGCAATTCATTACTTGGCCCTCCACCTTCTTTGCTTTTGAAATTAGCAACGTTTTGAGTGGTAGTTTTATGATTTTATTGTAATTTTCAAATTCCATTAAAGGTGATGTTCAAGTTGAATAATATTAAAATTAATTAAGAATTTCCAGTAAGCCTATAAATAGTCTTCAATTTTAAGGGACATGCCTAAGCTAGCTATCCTCTTCCTCAGTCTTCACTACGTCAATATGGCAACCTCCAACAACACTAGTGTGAGTTTCAAGCTCCTAATCGACACAAAGGGTCAAAAAGTCCTATTTGCCGAAGCAAGCAAAGAGGTTGTTAATTTCCTTTTCACCCTTCTTTCTTTGCCTGTTAGCACTGTCGTTAAGCTCCTCTCAAAGGACGGCATGGTTGGTTGCTTAGGCAAACTCTATGAGAGTGTTGAAGATCTCAATGACACGTACTTGCAACCCAACCTTAACAAGGACTTCCTGCTGAAACACAAGTCAGCCGTTGCTGGTGCTAACATCCTTCATTTGCTGACCAATGAAAGCTCATCAAGTGCTAAAGTTTTCTATTGTTGTCATAATTATCGTCACAACTCCTGTGTGTCCGATGGGTCTAATGCTGTTTGTCCATTTTGCGAAGACACCATGTCCGACCGAAAGACTTATGTTGCTCCACCTGCACCCACTGGAGGAACGTCCAGCGAGGGAGGGTATGTCAAGGGAGTTGTTACATACATGATCATGGACAACTTGGAAGTGAAGCCCATGTCTACCATTTCGAGCATTGCTATGCTCAACAAGTTCAGTGTTAAGGATGTTGGAGCACTCGAAGAGAAGGTGGTTGCTCTTGGCATGCAAGAGGTCAGAAATCAAATATTACATTTCTCTCAAATTGGTGAACTGTAAATGTTAATGTTCACTCAGACATCGATCTGAGGATACATATACACTGTTCTATATATTATCCTAAATGATCATTTATTGTTTTTTCTTTCAGGGTTTAAGTTTGTTGAAGGAATCTTTGCAATCTAGTTCGGTTCTCACCAATGTTTTCCTTGGGAAGAAAGCTGCATGATGAAGATTTAGGATTTTGTGTCTAATTCAGTGGAAATGTTATTTTGGAGCACATGCGTGGAATATATTTGTTTTGGAATTGGTGTTATTTTGTTTTACATTTATGTTAATTAGTTTTGGAGGATATATCATATATCCTCTCTGCTTTGCTTAAATGACTAGTGATGAGATACTTTTGGCTTTGGGTTTTAAACTTCTAAACTTTTTTGTTGCTCTTTCACGCTCTCTCATATCGAATAATGTGACAAACAGCCCCGTCCAAATTAAAACTCACCTTGCTCGTCAATGGCAGCCTCTTAAGTTTTTTTATTTTTATTTTTACCATACCCCTCTAAAGATTATTAACTTAAGAAAGATATCCGGAATAAATGTCATTAATAGATTTGGATTTCAATGGTCAAATATGAAAAGATTATGTTCTTTAATTGTAACAAATAAAGAAATGGGTGCCCTTTAAGTAAAGGTACGTGCGTGGTTCATCTTTGCATACAAAGAGGTCTTGATTCAAACAAACGTTGGCTACAAAACAAGAGGTCGGCCCGGAGGGGAGAGTCCAGAACAACACAACCCAAACTCTGATTAACCCCAAGAGTTTTATTTATTTATTTTATTTTTTTGGTTAACTGCTCAATAGGGAAAAGGAGCTACACAGCTATTTTTTATTTTATTTTATTTTAGCATTATACTTTTTCTTTTTCTTTTGTTGTAGTGTTATACTTTTCAAAAAAATTTAGTTAAAAATTGAAAAAAGAAATGAATATTAAACGAAACAAACAAAAACAATGTAATGCCGGAAGCTCGATCAGTCTAAAGCCCGGCCTAATTGATGGTCCGAAACTTGGGCCAGTAACCGCGATTCCAAGAATCATATGGGCTAGCATGATGTTTATATATGAGTTTTTTTTTTTTTTTTCTAATTAATACATATTTATAAAAAAAATTCCTTAAAAAAGAATTTATTTTGAAATTGGATATCGGACACATGATATTCTCTAATTAAATATTGCATAATCTGTTTCTTTATTTGAATTAGAGAATGAGAGAATTCGAATTTGAGATCATAATCCTTAATTGATCGGATATATATCATACATAATTCTTGGCCAAAAAAAAAAAAATATATCATACATAATTATTGCGAAATCTCCGATATTATATGTCTTGCTCGATTCAAGTATATCTGCTCATATCAAGTTAGTTGGGGCAAAGAAAACTCACCTCTCGTCAATCGCAACCTCTAACTCTGGTAGTACTGTCAGTTTGAAGCTTCTGATTGATACAAAGGGTAAAAGAGTCTTGTTTGCAGAAGCAGGTAAAGACTTTGTAGACTTTCTATTCACATTTCTATCTCTGCCTGTTGGCACTATCATTAGGTTGCTCTCCAAGGATGGCATGGTTGGTAGCTTAGGCAAACTCTACGAGAGCATTGAAAATCTTAATGACACATACTAAAGGTACATAGTCTTTCTTTATTTGTTACAATTAAAGAACATAATCTTTTCATATTTGACCATTGAAATCCAAATCTATTAATGACATTTATTCCGGATATCTTTCTTAAGTTAATAATCTTTAGAGGGGTATGGTAAAAATAAAAATAAAAAAACTTAAGAGGCTGCCATTGACTATGTACCAAATAAACAAATCTTATGTTCTTTGTACCAACGTTGAATCAAATTCAAATACTAGAAAGACTATGTACGTTTGTACGGACTATAGGAGTTCCTACAGTTCGCACAACCAATTATATGTGACTGAGGACCCTAAAGCCACATGCCCGTCATGCCGTAGCACCATGTCCCTCGCGACATCTTATCATGAAGGGCTCACTACCAAGGCGACGTCGGAAACTTCCGGCAGTAGCAGCGGGAGAGGGTATGTGAAAGAAGTTGTTTCGTACATGATAATGGATGATCTGGAAGTGAAACCTATGTCTACCATTTCTTGTATAGCTCTCCTCAACAGGTTCAAGGTTGATCTTAGTGCTCTTGAAGAGAAGGTGGTTTCTCTAAGTTTGGATGAGGTACTTCATTTTCGCTCAAACGTTAGTTGGGTTTTCGAAACAGTTAGTAATATTATGTATATATATGGTTTGAGCCTTGATAAATCAATTACTTGTCATTTCCTTTCAATTTTCTTCAAGAAATCCGAAATGTCAATGTCTTTTAGATCGATTCAATTTTTAAAAAAATTGCTGAAATTTATAATGCCAATTTTCTACTCTACACACTTGATCAACAAAGCTAATTTGACACAATAATATTGCTTCTGCCATTTTGCAAATTGAGATTAATGATCATTTTTGTTTGGCTTCTTGTAGGGTGTGAAATTGCTCAAGTCATCATTGGAGTCAAAATCAGTTCTCACAAATGCTTTCCTGATGAAAAAAGAAGCATGAAAATCTCAACATAATTTGCACGTTCAAGTAGAATAGACATTTAAAAGTTTCTGTTAGATGCTTTTGGGCAATTGGAAAGAAAAAAAAGAGTTTAGGGTTTCGTTTGAGGTTTGGTTTGACTCTTTTGGGGTTTCGCTTAGTTGTTTTTAAACTCTAAACCCCAATACATTTTTATATAAAAAATAATTAAAAATACCCTAAAAGGCTTAAATTTTAATATCTTATATCATATCATAAATAATATAGAATATATAAGGTTTAGTGCATAGATAATATAAAATATACTAATTTCATTTATTTATTATACTAATTTCATTTAACAATATTTGCTTCCAGCGCGCATTATATTCATCTTATATCACATGAAATCTATTATATAATTTGGTTTCTTCATTATTTTTTATCATTGTAGTAGATAATATGTTAAATAAACATATGGTCTAAGTTTCATTCAAAATTTCCGTATTTTGATAGCAATTTTCATCGTTTTTGTCTAATTTTGTTGAAATCGAAATTTTTATCGAAATTTTTGCAAAAATTTTCTCGAAACCGAAATTTTACTCCTTGGGTGTATACTCTCAAAATTAGCGCCCATAACCAAATAAAGGTTTATTTGAAAGGAATAACCAAATAAAGGTTTAGTTGCAATAGTAATGCTTTATAGTCATACCCAAAATTAAGCCACAGCTTCTTACTCGTTATCATCAAATTAATAGCAATAATATGTCAACGTTTAACTCCAATTTTCGTCTGAAGCTCCTAATAGATACAAAGAGCAACAGAGTCCTCTTTGCTGAAGCAAGCAAGGACTTTGTGGACTTCCTCTTCACCCTTCTGGCTTTCCCGATTGGCTCTATCATTAGGCTCCTCAAGAAAAATGGTCATGGCATGGTGGGCAGCTTGGGCAAACTTTACAAGAGCGTTGAAAATCTAAGCGACACATACATGCAGGAGGTACCGGGTACGCTTGAAAATCAAAGGTATCGTTCAATTCATCACCTGCTTGGCGCGTTAAATAGATCGGGTTAAATACAAAAATGGTCCACAAATTTTATATTGAATCTCAATTTGGTCCATTAACTATAAAAAGTGTCAATTTGGTCCACAAACTTTCTAAATTGTATCAAACCAGTACAAATGTTAATTTCTATATGAAAATTAACAGAATTAGTCACATGAAAATGTGATGAATGAACTAAAATGACTTTGAAAATGTGGTCACTTGATGTGCACATGACCAGTTTTCAATAATTTTTTTGATAGAAGTTAAAGTTTGTACTGTTTTGGTACAACTTGAAAAGTTTGTGAACCAAATTGACACTTTTTATAGTTAATAGACCAAATTGAGATTCACTGTAAAGTTCATGAACCATTTTTGTATTTAACCCAAATGGATTTTGCTTGTTTTGTTTTTGAAGTGAAATTTTCAATTATGGTTTAGTTTGAGATTGCTGTGAGAAAAAACTGCTGTGAAGTAAAGTCAGCTGTGAAGTAAAGCAGTTGAGTGTTTTGTAAATTATATTTTAAAAAGTGCTGTGAATACAAAAAGTAGTATGAAAGTGTTTGGTAAATTGTAATGTAAAACTGCTGTGGCTATTTATAATTACTAAAATGGACATGATGTTGAAAGTGCCTTTTATTTATTTGTTTGGTAAAAATAAAATGTTTTTTTTCACATGTTTTTGAAATTTTTGGCTACAAATTTGTATTAGCATTAATTTTTCAAAAAACAACATTATTAAATAAGTATGCCTATTATTTTTTTGAATATATTATAATTTTAATCGTACAAATAAATATCATAATTAATGTTCATAATATTAAATATAATTAATAATTGACATATTTTTTAATTTAAAATAAACAAATAAAAATATAGATGTTTAAATAGTTATATTATATTGATCGAATAAAATGGATAAGATGTGAATTTTAAAAATCAATGAAGATATTATGGATAAAATAAAATTTTCATTATTACTGTGATTCACTGCAGCTTTCAAAAGTACATACAAATCTGCTTTCTATTTTTGTTGTGGGGAGTTGAGAATTGTGGGGCAAAGCACTTTTTCATGTTTTTACTAATTAAACACCAAAACTGTTGTAGGTGATTAAAGCCCCGTTTGGGATTGTTGTGGAGGACCCAAAAGCTGCTGTGGATGACAATTCTCAATCACCCACAGCAGTTTTAGTATTTGGTAAAAAAATGAATCTAATTTCTCTTCATCCTTAGATAAAAGTGTCTTATTTTTGTTTAACTTTTTTACACTTTATTTATTTACTTTGAATCTAATTTTATTTCACCACTTAAATAAAAAATTATGTTAATTTATTATTTAAATTAAAATTTTTTTATAATGTATTACTTATTGTCCATTTTTTTAAAATTTTTATTAAAAATAAAAATATTTTAATCTTTTTTTTATCGTGTCAAACCAAATAAAGTGTAAAAAAAATTATGTTTTTCTAACAATAAAAATTTGAAAAAGATAATCACTTATAAAAAAATAAAAATTTAGACAAATGAGTCATAGGTAGTATATTACAACAAATTTTTAATTTAAGTAATAAATTAACATAATTTTTTTTAATCAGTAAAATGAGATTGAACTCAAAATTTAAATAAATAAAATATAAAAAAACCTTTCTGTTTTCAATAGTTGTGCTGCTACTCAGAACTTGGTGAATGACAAATTCTAGTAGTAGTGTAAGTTTAGTTAAATAAAAAATTAGAAAAAATAGTTTTTTTTAGTTAAATAGAAGTGTCTTATTTCTGTATACAAAATATAAAATAGTAGCGATTAACTTATCCTGAATATTAGATTCTGTGTATATACTCTAGCTATAATCTATAGAATGGTTAATGAATATATGTTACATACTTACATGCAATATTTATTTGAATTTTCTGACCAAATTTTATTTTTGGTAATTCTCAAGACTCAAGAGTAATAAAGTATGTTTGATTTGAACTAAGACTTGCTAAATCTCATTAGCTATTGAACGCATCCTTACCTAAAAAGGTGTACACACTAACACATCTTGTCACTGGAACCTATTAATAGGGTAATGGGTATGGCTTCGGATTGGGTGCAATCTCCTCCAAAACTTCAGTCAGAAGTACTCAGTACCCTTGTCATCCTACCACGTGATAAAGACTGATCACAAGCCACAGCACGTCTAATCAAATTTAAACAAATTAGACACGATCCCCTAAACCGAAATTATAGCCTGGTGTTTGTGGCCCTGCACTCGCTCGAAGGATCCTAACCAATATTGTAGACCTATTAATCAACTCCAATTAGTAATTAAAAAAAAAAAAAAAGGTCGATCTTCAATATCCTTAAAGTAACTAGTACAGTCCATGGTCAAAAAAAAAAAAAAAAAAGTAATTAACTAGTACAGTCATATATTGTTCTGGTGCAGCCATCTTCGATCCAACACTGCGTCAATGGCAAGCTCTGCTGTTTGATACAAAGCGTCAAAAAGTACGTTGCCGAAGCCGGCAAAGGACTTTGTGGACTTTCTCTTCACTCTTGGGCAAGGAATAAAATTTCGGGTTTCGAGGAAATTTCGATGAAAATTTCGATGGAAATTTCGACGGAAATTTCGAAAATTTTTAAATTTCGACAAAAATTCGACGAAAACGATGGAAATTATTATCAAAATACGGAAATTTTGAATGAAACTTCACAATATGTTTATTTAACATATTATCTACTACATTGATAAAAAACATTGAAAAAAATCAAATTATATGGTAGGTTTCATGTGATATGTGATGAATATAATGCGCGCTGGAGGCAAATACTATGAAATAAAATTAGTATAATGAATAAATAAAATTGATATATTATTTATACTCTATAATATATACACTAAATTCTATATACTTTATAATCTATACTCTATATTATTTAAGATATCGTATAGAATATTAGGGTTTAGGTCCTTTAGGATATTTTTAATTATTTTTTATATAAAAAGGTATTAGAGTTTATTGGTTTAGGGTTTAAAAACAATTAAACGAAACTCCAACACGGCCAAACGAAATCTCAAATCATTTTTTTTTTCAATTGCCCAAAAACCTCAAACTAGGATATGGTATATGATATTAGGGTTTAGGTTCTTTAGAGTATTTTAAATTATTTTTTATATTGAAATATATTAGAGTTTACAAATTTAGGGTTTAAAAACAACTACATAAAACTCCAAAAAAGCCAAATAAAAACCCAAACTATTTTATTTTCTTTACAATTGACCAAAGGCCCCAAACTCCAATCTACCCTAAACCTTTTTAATTTTTTTTTTCTCTTTTTTTCTTCTTCTTTTTCTTTT